>NC_090921.1:1233159725-1233784725 GCF_040938575.1 Ambystoma mexicanum
CCAAAGTGGGATAGTACAAAAACATGTGTGCAACTTTATGCCTCTAATATATAACTGCAGTCATGGGTTCAGGGGACCACTGCCTGGCCGGAGGGGGTTGCAGCAGGGCTTGCTCGGACATTCTCGTAAAAGCACATTTTGTCAGGGCTCGAGACTTGCTTCTTTTGAAAAATGTGTACGTGATTTGCCGTGTGAACAAGAGATGGGCTGAGCTGACAGGTGGTGTGAGCTGGTTGTGGAAGTTGCTGGGAGAGTGCAAAGTTATCCAGAGGAACAAAGTAAATCACTTGAAATTTTGCACGCAATTGGTGGATGGCAGCAAACAATTCATATGTTTTTCAAAAATGTCTAATGCCACTATGGTCTGAAGGGCTAGCGGCTCCCATTCTGAGTGAAGGTCAGTGGCTTTGAATTTTTGCTTGCGAGCTAAGGAAACCCACGCATCGTACACAGTATAAGGTTCAATTGTTTTTCGACCTTGAAACAAAGGGAGGATTCTTAAAGGAATGAAATAAGGGAGGGGTGTAATACAGTCAAATATGATAAGGCTCACCATTCCAAAACTGGACAAAGGAACATGTAATTTATTTTATGCAAATGTGTTGACCTGAACGGAGTCTCTGCGTTATGCTGAGAGAATGGAAATGCTGCACATTATATAAGTTTACTTTCGACGATTTTATAGACCAACGAGTCAAGTTATCATTTGCCGACCGTTATTGCTGGCTTACATTGTACTCGGTTGTTCTTTGTGGCATATTGCAACGACACGCAAATAAAACCTGTGTGTGCACTTGTCTTTGTCCCGGGCACATGGGCAGTCTAGAATCAAGATGCATGTAGTCCACCACTGGGTTCCCCCAATATTTAATTAATATTCTGTCTATGTGTTCTTCTTGCACTTAACTTGCTCCCTGATTGTAGCATCAGCCTCTGCATCCCATTTTGCGCTGAACATACTCCATAGCACTAATCTCTGAAGCAAATTGTGGACTACTTTCCACATTGTTTTTTCTGTGTTCTCATTTTTTCACGTCTGTATTCATGGTTAAAATGATAAATTGTAATAAAGATTGGCTACTGAGACACATTTCTGTTATGCTTTTGAAACAGCTACATCCTTCCTTTGTCATCGATTTCAGATACCAACTGACGGTTTTTAACCGGCAGCTGCAGATACACTGAATGGCTGGATCACAATGACGCTTTTTTGGGACGATCACCACGGGCCAATATGCTCTTACGCGGTACCAGCGATAAGGAGCAACCTGACATCGTTTGCGGTAGCTGATGCCAAAGCCTTGTGATTGACGGTGCATCCAAGGCGCTTCTTATACCCAAAAGGAACACTGCGTGACTCACGATAAACATTTGTGGATCGAGAACAAAGACAAAAATTAACCATCTGCTTGAATATGGCAATAGCTGGGTGTTCTTGGAGCGTTTATTGTGAAATAAAAGTACTTTACAAATTGTACAGTTTTGCTATTGCCTTTAAAAGTATAGTGTTATATTCAAAATTGGGACGAGCTGTGTTGTGAGATGATGTGTGTTGATATTCTGGGTTCTGCGTCCACTAACGTTAACACGTAGGTGATGACTGGGCTACGCTACCCAGTAACATCCTGAAGATAGGCAGAGAATATCACTTGGTTTGGTGATGTCAGCCTCAGGGGCGGGGCATATGAATTAGTGTCGCCAGGGCAGTCCACCTCGGGTGATGCACCAACGGATAAGATTATCACAAGATGGGTGTGCCCTGCTGCCTGATTTTGCATGCATAAAAAAGAGGAAAAGTACGATAAGGTGCATAGGAAATGTTTGTACGATCGATCAAAGTATGCTTAAAAGCACATGCCCGAACCCTCGGGACAATAATATTTCTGAGCACACTATTCCTTTAATAGATCCATTTTTTGCTCCACTCACTGCAGATGATTTTCTAAGGCCCCTGTTTCTGTATTATTTTTAATATCTGTATGGTCTGTTAAGTACACATAAAGTAATGGTTATTGTTTGGTTTATATAGAGAAGTGTAGTGTCTACCATTAGTATCACTGTTTTCACTCATTTCATCCCGAGGAAAATGTTATTTCAGCCATTCCAAAGTACTAGACATTTCTGTGTAAAAAAAATATATTACTTTTAGTGCAGTTTATATATATATATATATATACAATAAATGCAGTGTACTCACTAGTTTCTTGCTAAGTTTTGCTGTTACTTCTGCGTAGGTGTGCTGTTGATTTTTGCTGTGCCGTTTCTGTGACGTAATTCTGTTGGAGGCATATTTCTTTTGTTTAGGTATATTCCATTATGTTGCATATGCTATGTAATTGGAAGGTTGGTGTATTTCATATACAGTTTGCACTTCTTATTTATTATTGAATGTAATGTATTTATGTGCTGCTTTTTGAACATGTTCATTGTTTTTATTGCATGATACAACAATGTAAGATACCCCCTGAGTTTTTGGATAGTGCTGATGTTGACCAAGTCCGTCAGCGAACATGCCCATGGTCCGCGGACATCAGAACAACTAGCGCAGGTAGGGGGTTCAGTATGTTCTATGTTATATGTATATAAACTAAGGGAATCCTAGTAAACATGTATCTAATTTATATTATCATCTAAAAACCTATGAAATTCAGTAAAACAAACTTTGTTAAAGGGACGTTATGGTTAAGTTGCGCTACTAAAAACCTTTGAAATTCAGTGAAAAAAACCTGAAATTTGCCAGTCATGGTAAGTTAAGCAACCATAACTCACGCCACCAGATCAAAGATGTCCTGGGTGTTAGTCTTAGCAGTGCACGGTGGTGGCACCATAACGTCCCTTTAACAAAGTTTTTTCATTGACTATATATATATCTTCATATATATATGTGCAAACTAAGTGGTGCCTCACTGATACTACAAATAAATTAAGTTAGTATCGCATAAGCGCTAACAGAGGACACATGCACACATGGGGTACGTTAGCAAAACAGAAAAACACAGGGCAAGGCTGTAAATTTGTTTAAACATTTAAAATCAGAGGTCCAAAATAACAGAACTGTAATTTAGAATCATGGCCAAATCATAATACTACCCACAGGTAGCAAAAATCCCCACACATTTCACCCTTGACTCTGGCTTCTTCAGGCTTTAAAACAATGTAAGTTTCAATTTGCTTGTATAAATAAAGTTATGGACATCTTGACTTCATGTTCACTACAGGTCATGGGGTATTCTAGTGAAGAAAGACTAACGATGGCTGTGAAAAGCAGACATCTTGGAATAGTGTCTAAAGCTATAGTCAATATCTTAAGCTTATGACAAATGCATAGCCAAATAAAGATATACAATATCTAATAACCAACAACTGTTGGGAATCAGGTTCAAATAATCGTGACTGGCCTGTACTGCACACAAAGTCAGTGTCCATCATTAGTATGTATCTTTTCAGCAAGTAGCGGCCAAGTGCTTCAATTACCAATATTTTGGTGTGTGCAGAGTTGACGGATAGCGTAACCGCTGTGCCGTCACTCTATGCACAAAAAAAGCTTCAATGGGTAGGTCAAGGGACAAAACGTATGGCAGTGTGGCAATGATCATTCAAGACATCAAAGTGCTAGTGCATAATTGTGAGGCCGGTATATAACATATATGTATAACAAATTCCTGTATCCTCTAAAGAGTGAAAGGTGCAATAAATGCTGCAACGTGGTCGGATGCAAGTATAAAGAAAACCACATAATGGAATTGGAAAATTAACTGTGATTGCGCTGGTGCTCTCAACTCAGGCAATCTCTTAGTGTTGCTGTGAGAGCTAATGATAGCCAATAAATAGCAACACTAGTAATCTCAATGGAACATACATACATTTTCAAGAGATTCACCCAATATAGTACTGTTGAAATGAAATACCCAAATGACTATATATGTGTATATATATAATACTAGACATGAGATTGTAACATGCAGTAAAATATCATATTGATATATTTGTGCAAATTGTAGGAGCTAAAATATTAGCACACAGTTTCAAGTTGATCCCGGATCAGAAAGTGCAAATGCATTAAGATCTGTCCAAGACCGTCTCTGCAATACTACAGTCTAATTTTCATTCAAATGTCTATAATTGCCAAAAATTGATCATAGAGTACAAAAGTATGTCACAGGGTAAACAAATAAATGTCAATAACAATGTCTTAATTCCATATCATAAAAATATCATCACATGATATGATATGATATGGCATTTATAACGCGCCTCTACACAAGTGTTTCAAGGCACAACAGGGCAAGGGTGGGGACCAAAGGGAGGACGGACAGTGATTCTACTAGGCCAGATGTCATTCAGATTGCGCAAGTGTTTGGGAAGGGGGCAGGGACAGTGCAGTACATGGCAAAGATGATTACAATATGTAAGTAGCAGCCAGCATGTGGCAAGTGCATGGGTAAGTGCTGACATCAGGTGTCAAGGGCTGGGTGGGAGGCTGTAGGGATACAGAGACAGTCTCCAAGTGCAGGGGTTTCCAGGTGGGCAGTGCAGGTGTGAAACGCTGGCGGGGAGGGACCAGGTCCCGAGATCAGAGGGTGTCCAGGTAGCCAGTGCAGTTCCAGTTACAGCTAGGAGGTTAGCAGAGGAGAGGAGGAGAAAACGCAGAAGCAAAGAGAACGTTTTTGAGGAGCTTCCAGAACCAGAGATGGTTCTCCTCAAGTTTAAGGGAGGCAGGGAGGCTGTTCCAGAGGGAGGCACCAGCCGAGGAAAGAGATCTACCACCAACTCGTTGCTTGGAGAAGCGACTGACCCTGAGGGAGTTGGAGGCGGATGAGCGAAGAGCTCGAGAAGGAAGATATTTAAGAAGAGAGAGTTGAAGATATTGAGGCCCCAGGCCCCAGAAGGCCTTGTGGATGATGCAGAAGATTTTGAACTTAATCCTCGCAGCCACTGGGAGCCAGTGCAGAGATTTCAGTCCTGAAAGTCTTTACCACTTTAAGACAATATAAAAAATGTATAAAATTGTATAAATAAATGGAAAAAATGTGTAACAACGGTGTCCACCAAAGAGTGAAAGAGTCATGCATGTTTAAGATTTCATATAAAAATTAATAAGAATATTTCATTGCTAAATGTATCAAAAATTAATAAAATTCATCATAATATTAATTGAAGAATTCTTCACAAATTGTATCAACAATTCATCAAAAAGATCATCAAATAGTCATTAACGAAATGATAACACATAGTTACTCAAATATCATCAAAAAACTCATAAAAACCACCACAATCAGCTTAACACTAAGAACATCAAAAATGTGTGACATCAATAGATTAAAATCAATCATTATTTGATATTTGAGGTTCAGGTTTTAGGTCAAATTCTTATATTACCATGGAGAAAACTAGCCATGTTGAGATATAGGTTGCATTTAATTAAGAAAAACCAAAAGATGTTCATCCCCATTGAGGCCTCCAGGTTTGAGGTTCTCAAAGCGAATGATAAGTTTGGCCTCCAATTGTCTCAATTTTAACTGTCTGTTGCCCCCTTGCAGCTGTTTTGGAATTTGTGCTAATCGTGTGCATTTCATGCAGCTAACATGCTTATTATGATGCTCAAGGAAGTGAACTGCCATTGGATAATTAAAATCTGTGTTTTTAATAGCTCTATAATGCTCAATAATTCTAAGCGTCAAAGGACCAATGATGGAGCCTACGTACCTCAAACAACAGGTATATTTCAGAAGGTAAACAAAAATCTTTGATACACAGGTAATCCAATGGCTAAATGCCCACAGCCCACCCCCCGGCATATTAACACCATTGTCTGCTAGAACAAAGTTAAACATTTTGCACTTTCTACAGGTGTAAAAGCCATTTTTTTTTGTTGCAATGGTCATCCATGCATTCTGGCTGTCGCCCATGGAGTTCTGATTGGGCACTAATATAGAGGTTATGGAAGGTACCTTGGAGAAAGTCAACATGGGGTAATGGGGCAGAGCCTGTTTTATGTCTCTGTCTGTCAACAGTACTGACCAATGTATTTTAAGCATGGATCTAATCTTACCAGAGTGTTGGTTGAGCATGGTAATGATTCGTATATTTTCAGATTTGGAAGATGCTTTAGATTTATTTACTTTATTACATTTCAAGAGTTCTTTTCTATCCTTAGATTTGGCTTTTTCAAAGGCTTTACTGACCTGCTGTCCTGCAGGGGGAAGCCGAGCTGTAAGAACCTCTTGTATATGTTAGCAGACTCAATTAAGAGGTAGTCTTCCGAGGAACAATTCTGACAAGCTCGCAAGAATTCCCCGAATGGTATAGATTTGATCAAAGGCACTGGACTATGACTAGGTGCATGGAGCACAGAGTTACAACTGGTGGGTTTCCTGTATAGATCGGAAGTGAGTTGGTCCTTAACCATTTTAAAATGGATGTCTAGAAAAGTAAGTTCATTAATACTGGTGACCATGGTCAATTGCAAATTCATGACATTTTGATTTAAGCAAGACATATATCTCATCAATTGTTCATGTGGGCCATTCCAAATCAAAGCAGATCATCAATATATCTATACCAGACAACAACAAGTTCTACAAACTCATCAAAATCTTTACTCCAAGCTATAGTCTGTTCCCACTACCCCATGTTCAAATTAGCATAGGTGGGGGCCATGCAAGAACCCATGGCAGTACCCTGAACCTGTCTGTAATGAGTTTTGTCAAAAATAAAAAAAATGTGTTCCAAACAAAACTTAAGCATAGTTTAAAGCATCTCATTTTGTTTAAAACTGATCGAGCGTGTCTCCAAAAAATACTGCCAAGCATGTATATGAACTACATGATCAATCGAAGTGTAGAGAGAAACAACATCTAATGAGACTATAGTGTATGTGGGGTCCCAAGAGATGTTCTGCACCTTATTTAATAAATCAAAGGTGTCTCGAATATAAGAGTTCAAACTTTGAATAAATGGTTGGAAGTGAAAGTCCAAGTATTTGCAGGTGGACTCGAAAAAGCTCGACATGGAAGAAACAAGGGGACATCCGAGTGGATGTAAGACATCCTTGTGCACCTTTGGTGGTAGATAAAGAATAGGAGTCACTGTTTTTAGAAAATGGTATTCCTCCTCATCTAACAACTCTTTGGTGGCCCAGTGTTGTAACAGCTTGTGGTATTCTTTTTGAGCGTCAACCAAACTGGAAGCATCAACTTTAGAGTAACAATTGAGTCACTCAGCTGTCTCATGACTTCAGCTGTATAGAGATTGTTATCCCAAATTACCACTCCACCCCCTTGTCTGCTGGTCGTATGACAATGGTGGTGTCATTCTTGAGGGTAAGTAATGATTTTCTCTGTAAAGTAGTGAGGTTACTAGCTTGATTAGCATTTTTAGATGAGCGGATAGTAAGATCTTTCAACACCATTTCCTCAAAGACTTGAACCTGGCTGTTAATAACGTTGGGACAGAATCTTGATTTGTTCTTTAAGCCACATTCCAGCATAAAGTCAGTGTGAATTCCAAATATATCGAGGAGTGTCTAGTTGTCATAAAGAGAAGTCCCTGTGTCATTGTCATAGTTTTCTTCTAAATGGGAGAGGCAGGCAAGACTAATAATGTATTTAACTGCAAGGGGATGTATAGTTCTCTGAGGTAATTTGTTTAGAAGCAACTTGCATAGCATAGAATTTGATCAGTTTCAGTTTGCGTACAAAGTTGTAAAGATCTATCCTGGCATCAATGAAGTTAAAGTCATGGGTCGGACAGAATGAATGTCCCAGTCAAAGTATTGGTTCCTAGGCTCTCAAATCAGCCAATAGAAAACTACACAAAGGTGGTATGACATTCTGCTTGTGAAAGTGTCGAAGATCCTGTTCACTCCATTAAGCGTATTATTAGATGCATTACCTCTTCCAAATATAAAATTAATATTGTACAGCTGGTCAGATAGCACAGTGAGCTAAACGCTCACCCCTGAGATCAATGAGTACCACTCTGTTGGGTAATAATGTCTTCTGTTATTTCAGCGCTCTGAGACCTATGGGTCTGTAGCGCTATATAAGAAATGAATTATTATTATTATTATAATTATTATTATTATTCAGCCATTATATAAGGTTAGGGAACATGATCAAATGGAAACTAGAGGCTCATGCAGGTACTTCTCCTTGTCTTCAGAGTAGTGTCTCTACAGCAGAATTTCTCTGTGGATTACAGAGAGGCTGGGGGTCCCACTGATATACCTGTTTGTCTCCCCTCAGAACTCCCAGCTCCCCATGTTTTGCTCCTGTTTTGCTAGATGGCAAGCATGGGGGGTGGATGCCTTAGCGATTCCTTGACCCCCAGGCTGACTCTATGCTTTCCCTACAATCACTCTCCTGTCCAGAGTAGTTCACAAGATCAGCAAGGAGAAGGCGTGGTTGGGCTTGGTGGCCCTGCATTGGCCCAGGCAGGCTTGGTTCCGCCATCTGATTCATCTGTCTTCTGTTCCAGCGCTAGTACTTTCAAGTGCCCTTCTGCTGCTAGTGGGTCCAGAGGGGGGTTGTCCCCAGAGGAACAACTGGAATTGGGGGACAAGCGCTTGAAAGCAAGGGATTGAGAATACAGCGTCTCCTGGACACATACCTTCCTCATTGCAGGCTTTTAGGAAGCCCGCAACTCTGAAGTCACTGGACCTTCTTCGGTGAGTGTTACAAGCAACAGGGCTTCCCCCCTCTGGAGTGAGGGGTAGGGGAAATGTCAGACTTTCTCCAAGAGGACTTCAACTTGGGGCTGTCTCCCTCCTCCCTTAGTTCTCAATTGGCAGTGGTTTGTTAGTTTAGGGCCCATTTGGGGAGGTGGGTTGCCCTTCACAGAATCTATTGAAGCCCGGTTTCTTAGAAGTCTTGCTCTTTCCGGTCCCAGAGTGCAGCCCATCACTCCATTCTGGGACCTGCCATGTGTCCTTAGAGCCCTTCAGTGGCCTCCCTTCAAACTTCTCCAGCAGCCAGACCTCAAGTCCTTTAGCTTAAAGGTGGCATTTTTAGTGCCCACAACCACAGCCAGATGCCTAGGGGAACTGAGTGCACTGCTCTGCATGCCCCCCCATATGTTGCTATCCCCAGAAGAATTCATTCAGCACTGTGACTCTTCATTCCGCCCCAAAGTAGTTTTGTCCTTCCACTTATCGCAAGAAATTATCATTCCTCACTCCCGGCTGACCTCCTGGAAAGGGAGAAGGTGGACATGGGGGACCTGGGGGTACACAAGGTACTCCCGCATATTCGGCCAGGCAAGTACCCATCAAACAGTGTGACCATCTGTTTATCACTTTTGAGGCCTCACAGAGGGGCTAGAAGGCCCCCTGATCACTATCAGCAGATGGCTCAAGAGTACTATTTCCTGCACATACAGCCTAAATGGGGTGCAGTGTTCATTTGGAGTGTGGGCTGTCTATGAGGGGAATTTAGGCCTTCTGGGCAGAGGCCAGGGGGTCTTCCATCTGTATGGAGGCTACCTGGGCCTCCCCACTCACCTTTGTAAGTCATTATCAGCTTCTCCTCCCAGGACAGGAGGATCCGGGGTTTGGCAAGACAATGCTCCGTGATGTGGCAGGTTAGGGTGTTATGTTCATAAAAATCACATGGTGTGCCAGCATGACACAATGTGTTTGCATTTGTTGTTGAGCCTTCATCCTATTCAGAGTTTGGTCGACTTTATGAGGAAGTCCTGGGATGAGGAAGAGGGACATGCAGGTAATGCTGGGATTACTTTCTGGTAATCTTCATTACTCCTAGTCTTACTCTTTCTTGTCACAGTACTTCTCCCCTGCCCCACCCCGGAGTTGTGAATATTAGGGAAGAAGAGCATATGCCACCCCCCTTTATTGCAAGGAGAGATTTCTATTTGTGGCTTTTGGATTGGTGCTGGGAAGTCCAGGCCCTTCATGAGTAAATCATTTGACGAGGAAGAGGAGGACTAGGAGTAATGAAGATTACCAATAATCCAGCGACATCACTCCCTTAGACAATGCACATCAATTGCAGAACGCTGGTTCTGAAACAGGACATTGCATGTGGCAATGCTTATTAGAGGACTGTGCGAATGCCAGCCCTGTGGGCATGAGGGGGGTCAGAGGGGATGGAGGCATGATGAAGTCTGCTAGAGGGGAAACTGGCAGGATGATAGTTTCCAAGGATTGTTCTGGAATATGTGGTGGGCTGTGAGCAGCCATCCCATTTGTCTCTGTTCAAAAGAGTCTTGCAAGAAAAAGGAAAGTGAGCTTCACACTGTATAATTTAGATGGTGATTACACCCAGAAGGTTCCTAATTTCCGCCAGTGAATACCCAGCTGACAGGTTAATGCGTTTGACGGCGTGCTTCGAGTTCCTCGTTACTCTCTGCATTGTTCCCTGCGGTCTTTCTTTTCTAGCTGCCTCCTTCTTTCGCTCTTAAGTAAGGACCTTGGGAAATTGCGAGAGCAGCACATACGTTTTGCAAAACAAAAGAGGATTTCTGTCTAAATTCCAATTTTAGGTGGCGAGCGCTTCAGGTGAAAGACATTCATCGCACCAATGACGCCCTGCTGTGTTGGGAATGTCTATATCTATTTTGCCAAAGTCTTTTACTAAAGCCTTCAATTAGTCAAGTGTCGTACACTACGAGAGATAAAAAGGGCATGCAATTACCACTTCAGGCACAGTATTCAAGTTGCCAGTTTAGGAAAATACCACCCACGCCCACCCGGAATAGACCAAAAGCAGTTTTCCCTCATGAGTAGGGCTTCCGGTACAACCGAAACCAAAACACTCGGAAGTCGCACATGTATTATGCGAAACAAAAAGTCGATCTCCTGGCAAATTTCCATGTTAGAACTGAATTGAATGAATCGATTTTTTTTTAAACACTTGGTTCGCAAAGCCTTTGGTGCACCAGAAAACATTTACAGGGTAATTCATAGAATTTTGCAGAAAAGTGTCGCAAGCGGCTGGCGCAGAGTGTCCGCGTGCGATTGACTGCGCCAGGCACGTGCGCTAAAACCGATTTCCGCGCACAGCGTATTCATGGATTTCAGGCTTCCAAACCAGCCGTGGCGCAGAGAATCGCAGCGACCCTGCAGCAGCGCCAGTAACGCCCCCAAGAACGCCCTCGCGCAAGGAAAAGCCATCCAAATCGCTAAATCATCGCAAAGGGCTGCGCTAACCCTGGACCAGTTCACCGGGCTGGCAAACAGCAAACGCCAAGCAGGGAACGTGTATTGCAGGGGTGCGCGGGAAGTTCCACACGCGACTGGCCCCGTGCAAGCAGGGTACGTGAATTTCAGGGGTGCGCGGGAAGTTGCACAAGCGATTTCAGCAGGGTACGTGTATTTCAGGGGTGCGCGGCAAGTTCCACACGCGATTTCTGCAGGGTATGTGCATTTCAGGGGTGCGCGGGAAGTTCCACACGCGAATGGGCCAGTGTGAGCAGGGTACGTGTATTCCATGGGTGCGCAGGAAGTTCCACACGCGATTTCATCAGGGTACATGTATTTCAGGGGTGCGCGGGAAGTTCCACACGCGATTGGCCCAGTGCGAGCAGGGTACGTGTATTTCAGGGGTGCGCGGGAAGTTCCACACGCGATAGTCCCAGTGCGAGCAGGGTACGTGTATTTCAGGGGTGCGCGGGAAGTTCCACACGCGATTGTCCCAGTGCGAGCAGGGTACGTGTATTTCAGGGGTGCGCGGGAAGTTGCACACGCGATACCAGCAGGGAATGTGTATTTCAGGGGTTCTGGGGAGTACTACACGTGAATTGGCCGTGTGGGTCCTCCCAGGTGTACGCTCCACAACCTCCACGGCCCCTGCAGGCAGCCCACACCACGGGGGACTACCCTGCACCCCTGCTCATGTCCCGCAGGCAGACCATCCACCATGGGCATGCCCCCCAGCCAACCCACATGTCACCTTGCACTACTGATCAACAATGCATGTCTCCCACCACCCCCACCCACCAGCACTGTGGGGCACCTGCCAGCAGGCCCCCACCCATGTCTCCCACCACCCCCACCACCCAGCCACCAGGGGCAGCCTCCACCAGGCCCCCACTCATGTCTCCCACCACCCCCACCCCCCAGCATCCAGGGTCACCCTCCACCAGGCACCCACTCATGTCTCCCACCACCCCCACCCCCCAGCAGTGCAGGGGCAGCCTCCACCAGGCACCCACTCATGTCTCCCACCACCCCCACCCCCCAGCCACCAGGGGAAGCTCCCACCAGGCCCCCACCCATGTCTCCCACCACCCCCACCCCCCAGCCACCAGGGGCAGCCTCCACCAGGCCCCCACTCATGTCTCCCACCACCCCACCCCCTAGCAGTGCAGGGGCAGCCTCCACCAGGCCCCCACTCATGTCTCCCACCACCCCCACCCCCCAGCATCCAGGGTCACCCTCCACCAGGCCCCCACTCATGTCTCCCACCACCCCCACCCCCCTGCCACCAAGGGCAGACTCCACCAGGCCCCCATTCATGTCTCCCACCACCCCACACCCCAGCAGTGCAGGGGCAGCCTCCAGCAGGCCCCCACTCATGTCCCCCTGCACCCCCACCCCCTGCCACCATGGGCATCCTCCACCAGGCCCCCACTCATGTCTCCCACCACCCCCACCCCCCAGCCACCAGGGGCAGCCCCCACCAGGCCCCCACTCATGTCTCCCACCACCCCCACCCCCCTGCCACCATGGGCAGACTCCACCAGGCCCCCACTCATGTCTCCCACCACCCCCACACCCCAGCAGTGCAGGGGCAGCCTCCAGCAGGCCCCCACTCATATCCCCCTGCACCCCCACCCCCCTGCCACCATGGGCATCCTCCACCAGGCCCCCACTCATGTCTCCCACCACCCCCACCCCCCAGCAGTGCAGGGGCAGCCTCCACCAGGCCCCCACCCATGTCTCCCACCACCCCCACCTCCCAGCAGTGCAGGGGCAGCCTCCACCAGGCCCCCACTCATGTCTCCCACCACCCCCACCCCCCAGCCACCAGGGGCAGCCCCCACCAGGCCCCCACCCATGTCTCCCACCACCCCCACCCCCCAGCAGTGCAGGGGCAGCCTCCACCAGGCCCCCACTCATGTCTCCCACCACCCCCACCCCCCAGCAGTGCAGGGGCAGCCTCCACCAGGCCCCCACTCATGTCTCCCACCACCCCCACCCCCCAGCATCCAGGGTCACCCTCCACCAGGCCCCCACTCATGTCTCCCACCACCCCCACCCCCCAGCAGTGCAGGGGCAGCCTCCACCAGGCCCCCACTCATATCTCCCACCACCCCCACCCCCCAGCAGTGCAGGGGCAGCCTCCACCAGGCCCCCACTCATGTCTTCCACCACCCCCACCCCCCAGCATCCAGGGTCACCCTCCACCAGGCCCCCACTCATGTCTCCCACCACCCCCACCCCCCAGCAGTGCAGGGGCAGCCTCCACCAGGCCCCCACTCATGTCTCCCACCACCCCCTCCCCCCAGCCACCAAGGGCAGCCCCCACCAGGCCCCCACCCATGTCTCCCACCACCCCCCCCCCAGCCACTAGGGGCAGCCTCCACCAGGCCCCCACTCATGTCTCCCACCACCCCCACCCCCCAGCATCCAGGGTCACCCTCCACCAGGCACCCACTCATGTCTCCCACCACCCCACCCCCCAGCCACCAGGGGCAGCCTCCACCAGGCCCCCACCCATGTCTCCCACCACCCCCACCCCCCAGCCACCAGGGGCAGCCTCCACCAGGCCCCCACTCATGTCTCCCACCACCCCCACCCCCCAGCCACCAGGGGCAGCCTCCACCAGGCCCCCACTCATGTCTCCCACCACCCCCACCCCCCAGCCACCAGGGGCAGCCTCCACCAGGCCCCCACTCATGTCTCCCACCACCCCCACCCCCCAGCATCCAGGGTCACGCTCCACCAGGCACCCACTCATGTCTCCCACCACCCCCACCCCCCAGCCACCAGGGGCAGCCTCCACCAGGCCCCCACCCATGTCTCCCACCACCCCCACCCCCCAGCCACCAGGGGCAGCCTCCACCAGGCCCCCACTCATGTCTCCCACCACCCCCACCCCCCTGCCACCATGGGCAGACTCCACCAGGCCCCCACTCATGTCTCCCACCACCCTCACCCCCCAGCCACCAGGGGCAGCCCCCACCAGGCCCCCACCCATGTCTCCCACCACCCCACCCCCCAGCAGTGCAGGGGCAGCCTCCACCAGGCCCCCACCCATGTCTCCCACCACCCCCACCCCCCAGCCACCAGGGGCAGCCTCCACCAGGCCCCCACCCATGTCTCCCACCACCCCCACCCCCCAGCCACCAGGGGCAGCCTCCACCAGGCCCCCACTCATGTCTCCCACCACCCCCACCCCCCTGCCACCATAGGCAGACTCCACCAGGCCCCCACTCATGTCTCCCACCACCCCCACCCCCCAGCCACCAGGGGCAGCCCCCACCAGGCCCCCACCCATGTCTCCCGCCACCCCCACCCCCCAGCAGTGCAGGGGCAGCCTCCACCAGGCCCCCACCTATGTCTCCCACCACCCCCACCCCCCAGCCACCAGGGGCAGCCTCCACCAGGCCCCCACTCATGTCTCCCACCACCCCCACCCCCCTGCCACCATGGGCAGCCCCCACCAGGTCCTCACAATCCCCAATCATGTGCGTAATGGTCAGCCTCCACAGCCAAAAAGCCCTACCAAGTAACCCATTCACCCACATGGAAATGGAAATCACATGTTACACCCCCAATGTTCATTAAGCTAATGAACCCATGTCCGTCACACACAATGGTTGCAATTGAATGGGAAAACACACAACATGACATGCATGAAACCAATGAGATGATACCACACAGTGAAGTATGGAAACAAAATTGTATTGAAAAAAATAAAGAATGCTAAAGAAAGAAAACAAACTACAATGTGAATGAGAAAAAAAAGCTGCATGTCCGTATAAAAACACAAAACTGCAAATCAGAATCCAAAAAAATTATGTCCAAAGTCAAATGTAAAAAAATCTCCATGCAAAAAAGAACTATGTACAAAACTAACAAGGGTCCATGAGCCCAACTGAACAAAGGAAACCTACTAAAAAACCTACCTAAAAATCAACTATATACAAAAAGTGGAGCAGTGTCCGTCGACTCCAAATCATAATAAGGAAGAAAGGAAACCTAAAACTAAAGAACTATATACAAAGGCGGCGGGCAAGTCCAGCGGCTCACTCCGTGGTGTCCCGGGCCAGGGCATCATCGAACTCCTGTTCGATGTCCCAGAGGCGATCCAGTTCCATGGCCCCGAGGGTCCACAGGGACGATGCCGTGTCCTCCTCCAACCCCCTGCGGATTGCCTCGAGGCACTCGGCCCGCCTCAGGGCCCTCCGCATGGAGTTCTCTGCCCTGACCATTGTGAGCCGCGCCTCTTCCGCCCGCCGCCGCTCTGCACCTATGGCGTGGCCCAACCGCTGCCACACGGAAGACACTCTCTGTCCTGGGTCCCCCTGCACTCCGGCCGATGCCTGCCCCTCCGATGTGGAAAGCCCCGAGCCTTCATGTCTCCCACCATGTTGCTGCTGCTGCTGCTCTGCCTCTGCCCGTGCACTGCCTCCTGCTGCCTGCACATCCTCCGCCGGCTGGGGTGCACTTGTTGATGTGGCCACCCCTCCTGGACCTCCGACTCCCGACTGTGGCAGGGATGCCTCCTCCACCAGCCTGGCCGCACCGTCAGAGGCAGCTCCACAGGGCACCCAGGTGACTGATGGGTGGGAAGATGGCACAGAGGATGACTGGCACGTAGGGGGTCCAGTTGAGGAGGGGGTAGAAGCAAGCCCCAGACAGTGGAATCCGGCCTGGGTGACCTGTCCCAGCAGGCTGACGTGGTCAACGAGCCATTCGAGATGACGTGCAGTCTCTCCATGAAAAGACTGCAGGTCACCTCGCATGGCCCGTTGACGCAACGCCACACCAGCCAGGACAGGCTCAACCCGGACCTGGATGGCCACGTCCGCAGGCAGAGGAAGGCCAGTTGATGTCAGCTCATCCCCTGCCTGAAAACGGGTCTGGACGTAGGCATCCCTGCTGGTGCAAGATGATGCAGGGACAGGATCGGGGACAGGATTGCACACAGGCACCTCCGCGGCCGCCTGTGCTGCCTCCTGTCCCTGGTCCTGCACTGCACCACTAGCACCAGTGGCATCCCCACCTCCAGACCCCGTCTCTGGTGCTTGCATGGCCTCCTCCTCCACCAAACCCCCCACCAACCTGGATGACTCCGTGCCATCTTCCCCTGTTGGGCCCCGTGGGGTCCCAGCTGCCCCTTCTGCTGCCGAGGAGTCCAACTTCAACCTCCGCCTCTTGGACCTCCCCCCGGCAGCTGCGGCCTGGGACGCGGCACCGGACTCCTCACTCCCCGACGAGATGACAACACGGGAAGGGAGCCGGGCCTCGCGTCTCCGGCTGGCGGTCGGATCCCCGCCGCTGTGCTCCACAGCACCTTCTCCGCCCTCTTCATCAGTTGACGCTGCAGACAGGGAGAAACAAAACACAGGCATCAGGGCACTGTACAATGGACACATACACCCATGACAGTTGCACATGAGTGGCATTGGCAAACCTCAGACATGTCATCACAATCCCCAACACACATGTCATTGCAACTCGCACACATGAGCCATACCACAGCCATATCGCAACTGCCACCACCATCCATACACATAAAACAGCATCAGCAGCCAAAGGGGAGCCAGACATCACATGCAACACAGGAAGTGCACCACACATGTACACACACCACCACACTTGCATGCATGTCTACACCTCTGCCAAGGGTTGCACTGTTCAGACGGGCATCCATGTCACATCTGCCAATCAGGCTTCCACATACCGCTGTCACATGCATCCATGTTGCATCACTGTTGCACCCTTGACAAATACACACACATGCACATGTACACAGTGCTCATACATGCAGCCGAAAACAACATACATGCCTGACATCACGGACATGTCTACTTACATACACATTCATCCAAACATGTGTGCACGCACAACTGCATTTGCCATGCAAGCACACACACACAAGCACCATCCATGTCTCACACATTACAGCCCTCGCATGTGTCAGACCCACAGCCCTGTACACCCCCACCCATACTCGACCCCATACAAACAGATGTGCAACCGGCACAATGCCGAATAATCACCACACGCACTGCTCACAATCAGGATGCATGTACACTCACCGCTCGACTCCAGACGGGTCTGCTTCTCTAGGACCTGGACGTGGAGCGCTGGGGATATGCGTTCCAGGACCCCCATCTGTTCTTCCGACAAGTGGCCCCGGCGCCCCTTGGCATCCGCTGCCTTCAAGAGGCGCCGGGCCTTGTTCAGGGTCCTGGACCTGAAGTCCTCCCAGCGCTTCCTGACATGTTGTAAGTCCCGGACTGCCACCCCCTCCGCGTTGATGGCAGTCACGATGTCAGTCCAGATCCGAGTCCGTCCTTCCTTGTCGGCGCGGGAACTTCCGAAGAGGGCATCATACTGCCCCAGGACTTGCTCCACCAGGACACCAACTTCGGTGGCACTGAAGCTGGTGCCCCTCTGCCTCTCTGGCCGGGGGTTGTCAGTGGTCACAGATGGTGTTTGCCCCGACATGACAACCCCAGAGGCAGGAGTGGGTGGGCAACTGGGTCCTGGGGCTGGGCTGTGGAGCGATGGAATTCCAGTCGGGAGTCTTCGGTTCCAGCAGGGGTAGTCACAGCAACAGCACCCCTGGCTGATGTGCAGGCAGCAAATGGCAGTGCACGTGGGCAGCAGGCAGTCAGGCAGCAGCAGATGGCAGGTGGGAGCGTGCTAGGGGCTCTGGGGGGCAGTAGTTCGGCCTTCTGGGCAGGAGCGTGGTCTTCCGTGTGCTTACGCGTGGCCAGCTTGGTACGGAGTGATTTAGCACGTGAAAATCCTGCACGTCAGCGTGAAAACCGAGGAAAGGCCCTTAGCGCGTAAGCGCGTCAGCACGCATACGCGATTCTATTGGACCAAAGGCCCTCAGCCCGTAAGCGCGTCTGTGACGTGACACGCACGGGTGTTTCCCACACAGCACGTGATGACAGAGCACACGTGGAAAGACTGCACGTCAGAGTGTCATCGCGTGTGATTGGTGGAAATGGCCCTACACGCAGAAGTGACAAAGCGTGTAATTGGTGTAAATGGCCCTAGCGCGTACACGCCGCGTAAGTGACGCTGGACGTGTGGGCCTGTATAAAAGGTAACCGTAGAACACCATTTCCTTGTACGTGCTTTTCGTGGAGAGCGAGTGGGTGAATTCTGTACTTCTTGTCGTTTCACACGCGATTTACTTCACGGCGTTTCAAGTTCGTATTCCCTGTTACCTCTGACAGCTTTTTCTCTTTTTTCTCTTTTACTGGTTTACCTGGGCCTGTTCCCTCAAACAGTGTTCCCTACTACTGTTGTCCTGTCTCCTCAGACAGCGTACAAATCTTCTTTTGGCCGGGGTGTTGCCAACCAAACGCGCTCCTTTTTCACGCTCTTTTACCTGGCAGACGGTGAGTCACGCACGTATCTAACATCTGTGCTTGCCCCGTGTGTAGCCTACCCCTTCAGAGGTCATTCTAGGCTGCGTGTGACACGCATACGTTCATTCTTGTGTTACTGGGTGCCACAGCATAGTGCAGGTTTTTCTTTCTGCACACGTGGTCTAGGAGGGGTTGCGTGCACGTCATCTCCCTTTTTTGGGGCTCCTGTGCGTAGCGTGACCCGTCATCTTTCCCCAGGGGTTACAATCAGCCTTGCAAGAGCACTAGGGTACAATTACCATCTGGTACCCAACCCCTTTGACTCCCAATTGCCCAGGACAATATTTTACACCCACTCCCATACGCACATTAACATCAGTGCCATGGCTGGGAGGCGAGGATTCCGTAAGGGTGGCAAAGGTGGAAGAGCCACAAGTGGTGGCCGTGGTGGATCCGGTAGGGGACGTGGTCGTTACTTGCAGGGTGAGCCTGTCCCCCCATGTGTGGAGGACCAGTCAAGGGCACCCATAATCCCCCCCCTCCCGTTGAGGCTGATGCGGCTGACACCATCCATGCTCAGCCCTTGTTGGACCAGCCCATTGTGGCACCAGACCTGGCTGACTCCATGGCTGACTTCCAGGTCAGCAGGCCTATGACACGTGCGCTGGTGCACGTTGATGTCACCATGCCACGTGCATCTGGGGCAGCAAGGTCATCTGCTGCACCAAGTAGGCAGGGCAGAGAGGCTGCAGGGGCAGCTGCGGCTCCATCCACCCCAGCCCTCACACACCCAGCCCGGACAGTGTCGGTCCTAGTCCATGCTGCTGACATTCCCCCTGACACCATCACACTAGAGCCAATGCCTGCACCAACTCCCATGCTGAGTGTGCAATCCCACACTCCTGATACAGAGTCCACCCGGGCTCCTGCCCCTAGTGTCCAGAGCGGCGCAGGACACTCAGGATCACCATCACCTTCCAAGCGGAAGAGGAAGAGTGCTCCGGCACAGGCTGATGCCCCAGACACGGCTACACAGTCCGGCCCATCCAGGAAGCCCAGCTTCACGGATGACGAACTGAATGCACTTGTCGAGTATGTGTCCGCACATGACAACGAGATGGTCATTGTTGCAGGATCCAAGACCACACCTGCACAACGCCAGGCACACTGGCAGACCGTTGCGGACATCGTAAGTGCCCTTGGAATCGTGAGGCGCACAGCCAATGATTGCTATAAGCGCTGGAATGACCTAAAGCGCAGGGCAAAGAGTAAGCTGGCCTCAAGTCATGTCGCAACTCTAGTGACTGGAGGTGGGTCTCCAGTAGTAGACATGGAACTCACTCCACATGAGTCAGTCGCTGGGACCTACGTCACGGAGGAACAGATCCAAGGCGTGGGAGATTTGGCTGATTCCGAGGCATTGTCCGGTGAGTGCACATGCATGTGTGTGTCATCCATGTGCATGGTGTGTGTGAGGGCTTCTGTTTGTGTGACAGGTGAGAGTGTGTGCGCCTGAGTCGTATGGGTCAGCCATGTGCTTCATGCAATACGTCCTGCGCAGCTGCATTTGACCATAGCAGTATCCCTTCTGCCAACAGTAGACATCTAGCCCAACTGCACGCCAGTTGCCCTTGAAGTGTCACCTTGCCATAACATTGTTGCTTGATTTTTCACTGTTCATTTAGTCAGATTGTTTGCATTCCACCACTTTTACTAGGCATGTCGCAGTCCTCTAGTCACATGTCTGACATGGCTATGGTAAAGTGGAGTGACTTTGTTACCTGGATATCATTTGTTCAAACATGTCCCTGTGCAATTGCACCATTTCGGACTGGTAGCTCCAGGTGAAGAATCTGACCTGTTTGAATTAGAAAAGCTATTACATGCGGGAACTGGACTGAATGAATAGGTGCTGCCCTCCTCTCCATCTTCACTCAATAGCAATGGTACATGCCATCTGTGTGATGGCATGTGTGTTTCACATGCCAATCACAGGCCAATGTGTGATGCCATTGCCAGGCAGCATGCAGAAAATGTGTTCATCTTCCATCTTGGTGTCATCAGTGTGTGCCATTTGCCTGCCCTTCATACGCAGTGAGGGTGCATGCATGGGAGGGTTTTAGTCATGTGGGACATGTGTCAAACAAGTACTGGTTCTCTTGCTTCTCAGCCCTCATTGTGTGCCATGGTGCAAATGCCTGTTTCCATTTCTTTGTTTTTATGTCTTTGCAGGGGAAGACGCACCTGATACTGCTGGGGTTGTGGAGATGGTGCAGACCCAGGAGGGGTCCGAGGGCCGACCAACCACCAGTGAGGGATGTGGTGTGGTGGTGGGTGAGAACCCACAAGTGCTGCAGGTCCTGCTCTCAAGGGGTGTCTCTGGCTGCACCTCCCCCGAGCTGTACTCAGGTGTTGATTCGGATGAGACCTACGTGCCGTCGCAGGTGAGTGTTCCAGGGAGGGATTCTGTTCTGTCTCACCCACCTGCACCAGGGTCAGAACCCTCAATGGGGATGTCAGTGTTGGCAGCTACGCCTTTGGTGGTTACGGATGCAGGGTCACACTCCGCGACATCTGATCCTGTTCCTGGGCCAGCAGATCAGAGGGGGAATGCAGTCCTGCAGCCTCAGGCAGTGCCGGCACAGCAAGGCGCAGTTCACCTTGCCCCAGACAGGTGTGGTGCCCGCCGACATGGTGGCCGTACGCCACCTGGCAATACCGCATGGGAGCAATCCATTTACGGTATGGCAACCCAACAGGCAGCATCATCCGAGATGATGGCTCAGGCCATGGATAGGGTGGCCACTTCCATTGTCCCCCCTGAAAGGCTGATGGAGCGACTAGAGCAGGCAACCGACTCCATCTGCCAGTCACACAGGGAGGACATGTTGGGGTCCAACAGGGACAGGCGGGCGGCACTGGCGACTCTGCAGGAGGCCATCTCCATTGAGTCCCAGGGCCACAGGGAAGCCCTGAGGCAGGAGCTCCTTCACCTCAGGACGACTCTTGTTGAGCTTGAGGCTTCAACACACCAAAGGACAGAACAGCAGCTGGAGCGTCTCACCTGTACGCTCTCAGCTGAGATGCAGGCAACGAGGGCGGAGGTCCGGGCATCCCGTGAGTTGTTGCATGGGGACCTCTGCACACTCATCCTCCAGAACCAGACCTACCACACCCGCATGCTTGCAGCCATGGAGGAGCAGACTAGGGCCTTGCGTGGGCTGCCTCCCATAGTGCAACCACCTCCAGATGCAGCTGCACAGGGTGATAATAGCGACAGCAGTGATACTCCCACAATAGGGTAGCCGTGTGGGCCATGAGCCCATGGAGGTGTTTTTTTTTCTCCGGAATCCACGCAGGTGGGTTCTGGTGTGCATCCTGTCCTCGGACCTCCTGGGTGGCCTCCCCAACCCCCCCGGGCCCTTCAATGGCCATTTTTTTTTTATTTTTTTTATTTTTATTTATTTTATATCCAATTTTTTTGGGACGATTTGTTGGCTTCCATGGTTCCTGTGGGCATACGCTGCATTGTGGCTGGGCACATGCAGGCTTGTAATGTATTTGGTTCAGATGCTTGGGTTTGAGTCACACACACCCCTCCTGCTTCCCGTTTCCATGGGCTTGCAAAGGGTGTGCCCAAGTGACAGTGAATTACACAGTGACGTTGGACTCCCATGAGCTGTGTGGGCAGTCTGTAGTCAATACTGTGTATACATTCCTAGTGCATATTGCTGTTGTGTTGTACACTGCATGTTGCATTGATGTGTAACTCATCTTCTGTGTCTACCTCCCAATTTGCAGGTCCCTTCCTCATGTCTACACAAGGACCTCTAGTCTGGAGATGTGGTCCATGTTGGCAGCAGTGCACCTACAACTCTACATGGCGCCAACACTGCACAGTTCGGTAGTGGTGGGAGTGCAGGCATTTCCAGGTGGTGAGACTACTAATATTTAACATTAGTGATGTCATGTTAATGGTAGTACGTGCTCAAGTTTGTTGTTGGTCCGGCATTACTGTGAGCATTTCAGGTGTTGCAAGTTTCTAATAGGGACACTGTACATTGTGACACTAGTGTCATGTTGTGGGGATTACTTTGTTTACCTGCAAGTAGCATGACATGGCACGGTGTGTGGTGTGGCGGTGCTGGGGTTGGGTTGGCTGACATGGCACTGTCCTCTTGTTGCATTTTGCAAGTGGGTATTCATTTTAGCTGCTTGAATGTGTAACTTCACAAAACTGCATTGGTGGTGTCTGTGTGGGTAGGGATGCACACATTGTGACACTTCCAGGTGAACTATCTCAGGCTGATATGGTTTTCACGGTTCTTTCTCCAGACATTCAGGATCAGTGTCAGGTTGAGTCATCATTGATTGTCAGATGGAATATGCCAGGGCAGTGTGCACTCCACAGGGGTGTGATTTCTATGTGAAGTAATTAGCCACTAGCTGTGTACGGGCTGCCTCCCCCCGTGCCCTTTCCCCTCCCATGCGCAGCGGCTGTGCATGTGGTTGGGGATGGGGGGGCACCACCATGTCCACGGCCAGGCCCTGGCGTGTTGCAACGTTGTGCAGGACACATGCTGCCACTATGATCCTGCACACTACTGGGGGAGCGTACAACAGCTGCCCGCCAGAACGGTCAAGGGAGCGAAAGCGTGCCTTCAGCACTCCGAATGTGCGCTCCACTATGCCCCGGGTTGTAATGTGGGCTGCGTTATATCTTACCTGGGGTGGCGTGGTGGGGTTCCGAATTGGCGTGGGGGCTGAGAGGGTAGGCACTGTCCCCTGTGGAGGTGGTGATTGGTATCATTGGTGGGGTTGTGACCTTGCTCAGTATCTGACATGCATGCATGTGCAGTGGCATTCATACTCACCAAGCAGCCATGTATCGCCATGCCGCCCCGCTTCTAGGTCCCGGCTTAGGGTGGACATTCGGTAAATGAAGCTGTCGTGGGTTGACCCGGGATAGTTGGCATATACTGAGGTGATGATTCCCTTGGCATTACATACTACCTGCACGTTGATGGAATGCCAGTGCTTGCGGTTCCTATAGATGTGCTCAGATGCCCTGGGGGGACGTAGAGCCACATGGGTGCAGTCGATGGCACCTAGCACTTTGGGGAATCGTGCCACAGCGTAGAAATCCAGGGCGGCAGCATGCCTTTCTGCAGGGGTTCTGGGCAGGTATATGTGCCTGCGGACTGATGGGCGTGCAGTGATGATGTTCAAGACCTGGTGTAGGCAGCGTGACTGGGTGGCCTGTGATACACCACCCACAATGGCACGTGTCCGCTGAAATGATCCAGTGGCTAAGAAGTGCAGTACATTGAGGACCTTCTCCAGGGGGCTGAGTGCTTGCGAGCACAGGGTGGGTGATGTGAGGTCATCCTCCCACTCACTCACCAGGTCCAGTATGATGTGTGGTGGAAACCTGTACCTCCCATGCACCTGGTCATCAGGCATCCCGAAAAGGCTGGTTCTGGGTGTGAATATTCTGGCCCTGACTATCCTCCTCCTCCTTTGGTAGGCCACGCCCACTGCTGCTAGGAACGGTATGTTCATCCTGGGTCTGAGCTTGTTATTTTTTTTGCGCGCAAATTAATGCTTGCGCGTGTTGTAGGCGAGCGTGTGACCCGCGCACCCCTGAAATCCAGTACCCAGTCCAATAGCGTGTGGAAATTCCCACGCACACCGGGATACAGGTGCGCTGACGTACTTGCATGTGTAAGTGTCCGCGCACACCTGATATACACGTACATAGGCCAATCGCGTGTACGCGCACTTTTGTCCAATTACACGCGATGACACCCTGACGTGCTGTCCAATTACACGCGATGAGACTCTGCCGTGCTGTCCAATTACACGCGATGAGACTCTGACGTGCTGTCCAATTACACGCGATGACACTCTGACGTGCAGTCTTTCCACGTGTGCTCTGTCATCACGTGCTGTGTGGGAAACACCTGTGCGGGTCACGTCACAGACGCGCTTACGCGCTGAGGGCCTTTGGTCCAATAGATTCGCGTATGCGTGCTGACGCGCTTACGCGCTAAGGGCCTTTCCTCGGTTTTCACGCTGACGTGCAGGATTTTCACGTGCCAAATCACTCCGTACCAAGCTGGCCACGCGTAAGCACACGGAAGACCACGCTCCTGCCCAGAAGGCCGAACTACTGCCCCCCAGAGCCCCGAGCACGCTCCCACCTGCCATCTGCTGCTGCCTGACTGCGTGCTGCCCACGTGCACTGCCATTTGCTGCCTGCACATCAGCCAGGGGTGCTGTTGCTGTGACCACCCCTGCTGGAACCGAAGACTCCCGACTGGAATTCCATCGCTCCACAGCCCAGCCCCAGGACCCAGTTGCCCACCCACTCCTGCCTCTGGGGTTGTCATGTCGGGGCAAAGACCATCTGTGACCTCTGACAAACCCCGGCCAGAGAGGCAGAGGGGCACCAGCTTCAGTGCCACCGAAGTTGGTGTCCTGGTGGAGCAAGTCCTGGGGCAGTATGATGCCCTCTTCGGAAGTTCCCGCGCCGACAAAGAAGAACGGACTCGGATCTGGACTGACATCGTGACTGCCATCAACGCGGAGGGGGTGGCAGTCCGGGACTTACAACATGTCAGGAAGCGCTGGGAGGACTTCAGGTCCAGGACCCTGAACAAGGCCCGGCGCCTCTTGAAGGCAGCGGATGCCAAGGGGCGCCGGGGCCACTTGTCAGAAGAACAGATGGGGGTCCTGGAACGCATATCCCCAGCGCTCCACGTCCAGGTCCTAGAGAAGCAGACCCGTCTGGAGTCGAGCGGTGAGTGTACATGCATCCTGATTGTGAGCAGTGCGTGTGGTGATTATTCGGCATTGTGCCGGTTGCACATCTGTTTGTATGGGGTCGAGTATGGGTGGGGGTGTACAGGGCCGTGGGTCTGACACATGCGAGGGCTGTAATGTGTGAGACATGGATGGTGCTTGTGTGTGTGGGCTTGCATGGCAAATGCAGTTGTGCGTGCACACATGTTTGGATGAATGTGTATGTAAGTAGACATGTCCGTGATGTCAGGCATGTATGTTGTTTTCGGCTGCATGTATGAGCACTGTGTACATGTGCATGTGTGTGTATTTGTCAAGGGTGCAACAGTGATGCAACATGGATGCATGTGACAGCGGTATGTGGAAGCCTGATTGGCAGATGTGACATGGATGCCCGTCTGAACAGTGCGAAACTTGGCAGAGGTGTAGACATGCATGCAAGTGTGGTGGTGTGTGTACATGTGTGGTGCACTTCCTGTGTTGCATGTGATGTCTGGCTCCCCTTTGGCTGCTGATGCTGTTGTATGTGTATGGATGGTGGTGGCAGTTGCGATATGGCTGTGGTATGGCTCATGTGTGCGAGTTGCAATGACATGTGTGTTGGGGATTGTGATGACATGTCTGAGGTTTGCCAATGCCACTCATGTGCAACTGTCATGGGTGTATGTGTCCATTGTACAGTGCCCTGATGCCTGTGTTTTGTTTCTCCCTGTCTGCAGCGTCAACTGATGAAGAGGGCGGAGAAGGTGCTGTGGAGCACAGCGGCGGGGATCCGACCGCCAGCCGGAGACGCAAGGCCCGGCTCCCCTCCCGTGTTGTCATCTCGTCGGGGAGTGAGGAGTCCGGTGTCGCGTCCCAGGCCGCAGCTGCCGGGAGGAGGTCTAAGAGGCGGAGGTTGCAGTTGGACTCCTCAGCAGCAGAAGGGGCAGCTGGGACCCCACAGGGCCCAACAGGGGAAGATGGCACGGAGTCATCCAGGTTGTTGGGGGGTTTGGTGGAGGAGGGGGCCGTGCAAGCACCAGAGACGGGGTCTGGAGGTGGGGATTCCACTGGTGCTAGTGGTGCAGTCCAGGACCAGGGACAGGAGGCAGCACAGGCGGCCGCGGAGGTGCCTGTGTGCAATCCTGTCCCCGATCCTGTCCCTGCATCATCTTGCACCAGCAGGGATGCCTACGTCCAGACCCGTTTTCAGGCAGGGGATCAGCTGACGTCAACTGGCCTTCCTCTGCCTGCGGACGTGGCCATCCAGGTCCGGGTTGAGCCTGTCCTGGCTGGTGTGGCGTTGCGTCAACGGGCCATGCGAGGTGACCTGCAGTCTTTTCATGGAGAGACTACACGTCATCTCGAATGGCTCGTTGACCACGTCAGCCTGCTGGGACAGGTCACCCAGGCCGGATTCCTCCGTCTGATGGGGCTTGCTCCGACCCCCTCCTCAACTGGACCCCCTACGTGCCAGTCGTCCTCTGTGCCATCTTCCCGCCCATCAGTCACCTGGGTGCCCTGTGGAGCTGCCTCTGACGGTGCGGCCAGGCTGGTGGAGGAGGCATCCCTGCCACAGTCGGGAGTCGGAGGTCCAGCAGGGGTGGCCACATCAACAAGTGCACCCCAGCCGGCGGAGGATGTGCAGGCAGCAGGAGGCAGTGCACGGGCAGAGGCAGAGCAGCAGCAGCAGCAACATGGTGGGAGACATGAAGGCTCGGGGCTTTCGACATCGGAGGGGCAGGCATCGGCCGGAGGGCAGGGGGACCCAGGACAGAGAGTGTCTTCCGTGTGGCAGTGGTTGGGCCACGCCATAGGTGCGGAGCGGCGGCGGGCGGAAGAGGCGCGGCTCACAATGGTCTGGGCGGAGAACTCCATGTGGAGGGCCCTGAGGCGGGCCGAGTGCCTCGAGGCAATCCGCAGGGGGTTGGAGGAGGACACGGCGTCGTCCCTGCGGACCCTCGGGGCCATGGAACTGGACCGCCTCCGGGACATCGAACAGGAGTTCGATGATGCCCTGGCCCGGGACACCACGGAGTGAGCCGCTGGACTTGCCCGCCGCCTTTGTATATAGTTCTTTAGTTTTAGGTTTCCTTTCTTTCTTATTATGATTTGGAGTCGACGGACACTGCTCCACTTTTTGTATATAGTTGATTTTTAGGTAGGTTTTTTAGTAGGTTTCCTTTGTTCAGTTGGGCTCATGGACCCTTGGTAGTTTTTTACATAGTTCTTTATTGCATGGAGATTTTTTACTTTTGACTTTGGCCAAATATTTTTTGGATTCTGATTTGCAGTTTTGTGTTTTTATACGGACATGCAGCTTTTTTTTTCTCATTCACATTGTAGTTTGTTTTCTTTCTTTAGCATTCTTTATTTTTTTCAATACAATTTTGTTTCCATACTTCACTGTGTGGTATCATCTCATTGGTTTCATGCATGTCATGTTGTGTGTTTTCCCATTCAATTGCAACCATTGTGTGTGACGGACATGGGTTCATTAGCTTAATGAACATTGGGGGTGTAACATGTGATTTCCATTTCCATGTGGGTGAATGGGTTACTTGGTAGGGCTTGTTGGCTGTGGAGGCTGTCCATTACGCACATGATTGGGGATTGTGAGGACCTGGTGGGGGCTGCCCATGGTGGCAGGGGGGTGGGGGCGCAGGGGGACATGAGTGGGGGCCTGGTGGAGGGTGCCCCTGGTGGCTGGGGGGTGGGGGGGGTGGTGGGAGACATGAGTGGGGGCCTGGTGTAGGCTGCCCATGGTGGCAGGGGGGTGGGGGTGGTGGGAGACATGAGTGGGGTCCTGGTGGAGGCTGCCCCTGCCCTGCTGGGGGGTGGGGGTGGTGGGAGACATGAGTGGGGGCCTGGTGGGGGCTGCCCCTGGTGGCTGGGGGGTGGGGGTGGTGGGAGACATGAGTGGGGGCCTGGTGGAGGGTGACCCTGGATGCTGGGGGGTGGGGGTGGTGGGAGACATGAGTGGGGGCCTGGTGGGGGCTGCCCCTGGTGGCTGGGGGGTGGGGGTGGTGGGAGACATGAGTGGGGGCCTGGTGGAGGGTGACCCTGGATGCTGGGGGGTGGGGGTGCAGGGGGACATGAGTGGGGGCCTGGTGGAGGCTGCCCCTGGTTGCTGGGGGGTGGGGGTGGTGGGAGACATGAGTGGGGGCCTGGTGGTGGCTGCCCATGGTGGCAGGGGGGTGGGGGTGGTGGGAGACATGAGTGGGGGCCTGGTGGAGGCTGCCCCTGGTGGCTGGGGGGTGGGGGTGGTGGGAGACATGAGTGGGGGCCTGGTGGAGGCTGCCCATGGTGGCAGGGGGGTGGGGGTGGTGGGAGACATGAGTGGGGGCCTGGTGGAGGCTGCCCATGGTGGCAGGGGGGTGGGGGTGCAGGGGGACATGAGTGGGGGCCTGGTGGAGGCTGCCCCTGCACTGCTGGGGGGTGGGGGTGGTGGGAGACATGAGTGGGGGCCTGGTGGGGGCTGCCCCTGCACTGCTGGGGGGTGGGGGTGGTGGGAGACATGAGTGGGGGCCTGGTGGAGGGTGACCCTGGATGCTGGGGGGTGGGGGTGGTGGGAGACATGAGTGGGGGCCTGGTGGAGGCTGCCCCTGCACTGCTGAGGGGTGGGGGTGGTGGGAGACATGAGTGGGGGCCTGGTGGGGGCTGCCCCTGCACTGCTGGGGGGTGGGGGTGGTGGGAGACATGAGTGGGGGCCTGGTGGGGGCTGCCCCTGGTGGCTGGGGGGTGGGGGTGGTGGGAGACATGAGTGGGGGCCTGGTGGAGGGTGACCCTGGATGCTGGGGGGTGGGGGTGCAGGGGGACATGAGTGGGGGCCTGGTGGAGGCTGCCCCTGCACTGCTGGGGGGTGGGAGTGGTGGGAGACATGAGTGGGGGCCTGGTGGGGGCTGCCCCTGCACTGCTGGGGGGTGGGGATGGTGGGAGACATGAGTGAGTGCCTGGTGGAGGCTGCCCATGGTGGCAGGGGGGTGGGGGTGGTGGGAGACATGAGTGGGGGCCTGGTGGAGGGTGACCCTGGATTCTGGGGGGTGGGGTGGTGGTAGACATGAGTGGGGGCCTGGTGGAGGCTGCCCATGGTGGCAGGGGGGTGGGGGTGGTGGGAGACATGAGTGGGGGCCTGGTGGAGGGTGACCCTGGATGCTGGGGGGTGGGGGTGCAGGGGGACATGAGTGGGGGCCTGGTGGAGGCTGCCCCTGCACTGCTGGGGGGTGGGGGTGGTGGGAGACATGAGTGGGGGCCTGGTGGGGGCTGCCCCTGCACTGCTGGGGGGTGGGGGTGGTGGGAGACATGAGTGGGTGCCTGGTGGAGGCTGCCCATGGTGGCAGGGGGGTGGGGGTGGTGGGAGACATGAGTGGGGGCCTGGTGGAGGGTGACCCTGGATGCTGGGGGATGGGGGTGGTGGTAGACATGAGTGGGGGCCTGGTGGAGGCTGCCCATTGTGGCAGGGGGGTGGGGGTGGTGGGAGACATGAGTGGGGGCCTGGTGGAGGGTGACCCTGGATGCTGGGGGGTGGGGGTGCAGGGGGACATGAGTGGGGGCCTGGTGGAGGCTGCCCCTGCACTGCTGGGGGGTGGGGGTGGTGGGAGACATGAGTGGGGGCCTGGTGGGCGCTGCCCCTGCACTGCTGGGGGGTGGGGGTGGTGGGAGACATGAGTGGGTGCCTGGTGGAGGCTGCCCATGGTGGCAGGGGGGTGGGGGTGGTGGGAGACATGAGTGGGGGCCTGGTGGAGGCTGCCCCTGCACTGCTGGGGGGTGGGGGTGGTGGTAGACATGAGTGGGGGCCTGGTGGAGGGTGACCCTGGATGCTGGGGGGTGGGGGTGGTGGGAGACATGAGTGGGGGCCTAGTGGAGGCTGCCCCTGCACTGCTGGGGGGTGGGGGTGGTGGGAGGCATGAGTGGGGGCCTGGTGGGGGCTGCCCCTGCACTGCTGGGGGTGGGGGTGGTGGGAGACATGAGTGGGTGCCTGGTGGAGGCTGCCCATGGTGGCAGGGGGGTGGGGGTGGTGGGAGACATGAGTGGGGGCCTGGTGGAGGGTGACCCTGGATGCTGGGGGGTGGGGGTAGTGGTAGACATGAGTGGGGGCCTGGTGGAGGCTGCCCCTGCACTGCTGGGGGGTGGGGGTGGTGGGAGACATGAGTGGGGGCCTGGTGGAGGGTGACCCTGGATGCTGGGGGGTGGGGGTGGTGGGAGACATGAGTGGGGGCCTGGTGGAGGGTGACCCTGGATGCTGGGGGGTGGGGGTGCAGGGGGACATGAGTGGGGGCCTGGTGGAGGCTGCCCCTGCACTGCTGGGGGGTGGGGGTGGTGAAAGACATGAGTGGGGGCCTGGTGGAGGGTGACCCTGGATGCTGGGGGGTGGGGGTGCAGGGGGACATGAGTGGGGGCCTGGTGGAGGCTGCCCCTGCACTGCTGGGGGGTGGGGGTGGTGGGAGACATGAGTGTGGGCCTGGTGGGGGCTGCCCCTGCACTGCTGGGGGGTGGGGGTGGTGGGAGACATGAGTGGGTGCCTGGTGGAGGCTGCCCATGGTGGCAGGGGGGTGGGGTGGTGGGAGACATGAGTGGGGGCCTGGTGGAGGGTGACCCTGGATGCTGGGGGGTGGGGGTGCAGGGGGACATGAGTGGGGGCCTGGTGGAGGCTGCCCCTGCACTGCTGGGGGGTGGGGGTGGTGGGAGAAATGAGTGTGGGCCTGGTGGGGGCTGCCCCTGCACTGCTGGGGGGTGGGGGTGGTGGGAGACATGAGTGGGTGCCTGGTGGAGGCTGCCCCTGCACTGCTGGGGGGTGGGGGTGGTGGTAGACATGAGTGGGGGCCTGGTGGAGGGTGACCCTGGATGCTGGGGGGTGGGGGTGGTGGGAGACATGAGTGGGGGCCTGGTGGAGGCTGCCCCTGCACTGCTGGGGGGTGGGGGTGGTGGGAGACATGAGTGGGGGCCTGGTGGGGGCTGCCCCTGCACTGCTGGGGGGTGGGGGTGGTGGGAGACATGAGTGGGTGCCTGGTGGAGGCTGCCCATGGTGGCAGGGGGGTGGGGGTGGTGGGAGACATGAGTGGAGGCCTGGTGGAGGGTGACCCTGGATGCTGGGGGGTGGGGTGGTGGTAGACATGAGTGGGGGCCTGGTGGAGGCTGCCCCTGCACTGCTGGGGGGGTGGGGGTGGTGGGAGACATGAGTGGGGGCCTGGTGGAGGGTGACCCTGGATGCTGGGGGTGGGGGTGGTGGGAGACATGAGTGGGGGCCTGGTGGAGGGTGACCCTGGATGCTGGGGGGTGGGGGTGCAGGGGGACATGAGTGGGGGCCTGGTGGAGGCTGCCCCTGCACTGCTGGGGGGTGGGGGTGGTGGGAGACATGAGTGGGGGCCTGGTGGGGGCTGCCCCTGCACTGCTGGGGGGTGGGGGTGGTGGGAGACATGAGTGGGTGCCTGGTGGAGGCTGCCCATGGTGGCAGGGGGGTGGGGGTGGTGGGAGACATGAGTGGGGGCCTGGTGGAGGGTGACCCTGGATGCTGGGGGGTGGGGGTGGTGGTAAACATGAGTGGGGGCCTGGTGGAGGCTGCCCCTGCAATGCTGGGGGTGGGGGTGGTGGGAGACATGAGTGGGGGCCTGGTGGAGGGTGACCCTGGATGCTGGGGGGTGGGGGTGGTGGGAGACATGAGTGGGGGCCTGGTGGAGGGTGACCCTGGATGCTGGGGGGTGGGGGTGGTGGGAGACATGAGTGGGGGCCTGGTGGAGGGTGACCCTGGATGCTGGGGGGTGGGGGTGGTGGGAGACATGAGTGGGGGCCTGGTGGAGGATGCATATGGTGGCAGGGGGGTGGGAGTGGTGGTAGACATGCATTGTTGATCAGTAGTGCAAGGTGACATGTGGGTTGGCTGGGGGGCATGCCCATGGTGGATGGGCTGCCTGCGGGACATGAGCATGGGTGCAGGGTAGTCCCCCGTGGTGTGGGCTGCCTGCAGGGTCCGTGGAGGTTGTGGAGCGTACACCTGGGAGGGCCCACACGGCCAATTCACGTGTGGTACTCCCCAGAACCACTGAAATACACATACCTTGCTCGCACTGGGCCAATCGCGTGTGGATCTTCCCGCGCACCCCTGAAATACACGTACCCTGCTGAAATCGCGTGTGGAACTTCCCGCGCACCCCTGAAATACACATACCTTGCTGAAATCGCGTGTGGAACTTCCCGCGCACCCCTGAAATACATGTACCCTGCTCGCACTGGGCCAATCGCGTGTGGAACTTCCCGCGCACCCCTGCAATTCACGTACCCTGATGAAATTGCGTGTGGAACTTCCCGCGCACCCCTGAAATACACGTACCCTGCTGAAATCGCGTGTGGAAATTCCCGCGCACCCCTGAAATACACGTACCCTGCTCGCACTGGGCCAATCGCGTGTGGAACTTCCCGCGCACCCCTGAAATACACATACCTTGCTGAAATCGCGTGTGGAAATTCCCGCGCACCCCTGAAATACACGTACCTTGCTCGCACTGGGCCAATCGCATGTGGAACTTCCCGCGCACCCCTGAAATACACGTACCCTGCTGAAATCGCGTGTGGAACTTCCCGCGCACCCCTGCAATACACGTACCCTGATGAAATCGCGTGTGGAACTTCCCGCGCACCCCTGAAATACACATACCTTGCTCGCACTGGGCCAATAGCGTGTGGAACTTCCTGCGCACCCCTGAAATACACATACCTTGCTCGCACTAAGCCAATCGCGTGTGGAACTTCCCCCGCACCCCTGAAATACACGTACCCTGCTGAAATCGCGTGTGGAAATTCCCGTGCACCCCTGAAATACACGTACCCTGCTCGCACTGGGCCAATCGCGTGTGGAACTTCCCGCGCACCCCTGAAATACACGTACTCTGCTGAAATTGCATGTGGAACTTCCCGCGCACCCCTGCAATACACGTACCCTGATTAAATCGCGTGTGGAACTTCCCGCGCACCCCTGCAATACACGTACCCTGATGAAATCGCGTGTGCAACTTCCCGCGCACCCCTGAAATACACATACCTTGCTCGCACTGGGCCAATCGCGTGTGGAACTTCCCGCGCACCCCTGAAATACACATACCTTGCTCGCACTGGGCCAATCGCGTGTGGAACTTCCCGCGCACCCCTGAAATACACGTACCCTTCTGAAATCGCGTGTGGAACTTCCCGCGCACCCCTGCAATACACGCACCCTGATGAAATTGCGTGTGGAACTTCCCGCGCACCCCTGAAATACACATACCTTGCTCGCACTGGGCCAATCGCGTGTGGAAGTTCCCGCGCACCCCTGAAATACACATACCTTGCTCGCACTGGGCCAATCGCGTGTGGAACTTCCTGCGCACCCCTGAAATACACGTACCCTGCTGAAATCGCGTGTGGAAATTCCCGCACACCCCTGAAATACACATACCCTGCTCGCACTGGGCCAATCGCGTGTGGAACTTCCCGCGCACCCCTGAAATACACGTACCCTGATGAAATCGCGTGTGGAACTTCCCGCGCACCCCTGAAATCCACGTACCCGGCCAAATCGCGTGTGAGACTTCCCGCGCACCCCGGTATACACGCACACGTATTTTTTGTCAGCGGGTGTCCGTGTTGTGGGTACCCCTTTGCACGTCATTTGTCCTGGAGGGCCACAGTATAGGACATTCATCATGGCAGTATATAGGTGCTATTTGTTGGCGCACCTTTTGGCGCACATTTCTTACAGCCGCAGAGACGCTACCGCCTGCTTTCTTGTGGCGGTCGTGTTTGTGCCTGTGCGCTGGTTTGAGCGTGCGCTTTTTTGCCCTATTCTATTCCATGAATACGTGTTGTAGGCGAGCGTGTGGGCGTTCCGCGCACTTGTGCCCTGTACTTCCCCCGTGACGCCCACGTTTTGGCAAGTTGTTCCCCATTCCGAGTGTTACGCCCGTGTTCCGCCTACTTTTGTTGCGTGCGCCGCGCTATGTGCGAATTTCGCTGTGACCTGGCGCACGCTGTTAGATGGCCTGTGCGCCAACGTGCGCCGCGCACTTTTTTATCGCACATCCGCTGGTTTTCTCGCGCACGGGCTTCCATGAATCGATGTGCGCTGCTTTTCGTGCGATTTTCGCACTTGCACTGCGATTTTCGCTATTCCACTGCGATTCGCACGTTTTTGCCCACTTGCGCCGCGCTAATTATTCCATGAATCGGCCTGTTAATACAAACAACATATGGATAAAGTTATAACATTCAGAATAGATTGTCAACCAAATTAGGTAAAATAAGCTAAAATCCAAGCCGTGACATTAAACAGAGGAATACATTAAAAATCAGTAAAGTGCACAAACTTTGGATGAGCACTCCCCTCCCTGGAGAATAGGGGTGTTGGAGACTGAGACATCTAGTGCTCCTGCTATGTCAGAGGGCTACGTTTCTAAATATGTCTGAAATAGGACTACAGGGCACATAACATATCCCAATCTGACCAGGGCAAAGAGACCGGTTAAACGTTAGTTTTAATCTTGTGGTTTTAGCTCCTGTGGGGCACCGTGGCTCAAAGTCTCCAGCAGGTTTGCTGTCTCCTTAAACCTATGATCACAGTCCTTTCCCTATTCCCAGTCGGTAACCTACACCCTCCTCTAAACGAATCATCCCATGGCACGCGCATTCCCTTAGCCATGCAAGAGTATTCGTTTGGAAGGTTATTCTCCTGTACATCTGGGTATCTTGCAATCATAATTCTGTGATTGACTTTCATATGATGTTCTCTTCTTGTGTCCTTGGCTGGTGGCGGTATCTCTCATAGTTTCCATTCTGGTGAGAGGTACTGCTCCTTGATAACTCAGAGTGAATGCTTGGAAAGAAGCATTTGATGGCTCAGAAGCTGAATCGTCTTTCTTGGCGGCCTGGCAGCCATTTGCATTGCACTCAGACATGGGTTAGATAATGGAGTTCGTTTGAATGGCTGAACTTGAGGTTGGGTGACTTGTGTTTGAGCAGCTGTTTTCGTTGCCACATCTTGACTTTCAAAGCATCAGTCACACAGTTTCTTACTTGTTTCCCATTGGCTGGTTCCCCAAAAGGAAAACAGCTAAGTTCAAAGAAGTTGGGGCTTTCACATTTCCATCTCTCAGTTTCCTTCCTTTTATGCCCCCATCAATGCCCGAAGTTCCACATATTTTGTGGCTGTAGTACAGTATTTATAATTGTTTTATTTTATAAGATTCTTAATACAGAAGGGGTTTCTATGCGCGGACCTGGGAATCGAACTTGTGTTGTTCCGAGTCCTCTTGCTTGCAAGGGGAGTGGGTCGCCATTGAGGGAAACTGCTGGTGCCCTGTATGAGGATTAGACTCTATCTACGGTGCTTTTACTCAGATTGACATAGCTTGAACAAAAGCCAGACCGGAATTTAGAGGAGCACTCTATTACACCCCCTGAGCTTGTTAATGCTTTGAAAGCAGGGAAGCCTGCCTTTTCATTTTGATTACCGTGAGGTCCGTGCAGTATCAGTCCCCTGGGTGTGTCATTGTGTGCACAGGCGCTGTAGCCTTTTCCCATGTACTACTGTGTACATTCCCCAATATTGCAAAGCTCTTCTATCCACGACCGGCTTTCTACTTTATTGCAGCATAATCTGAATATTCTGATTGCTTTTTTTCATAAATGTCTTTGAAAATGTCAGATTTGCAAGTGAGTGCTATGCTGGCTTCCGTCGGTCCATTTGTGGTTGATGGTAATAGGTCCCACCCTCCAGTCTCACCTGGCATCTTCCAAGAATTATATTTTGTCACCTCTCTAATTTCCCCATCTGATCTTTGAAGTCCACCCGAGCTAGGGCGATTTACTTTTGTGGGATGCTCTCCTGTGGCCTCTATAATTTCGGTAGCTTTTGGCACCTCTGTTCCTTCTGTGGCTGTGAGTGGCCTGGGAATTTTCATTAGCAATTTACTAGACCTTACTGATTTGCTAATTACGTGGCTGGAGTTTTTCCTGGATGGGGTAAATACCAGTTTCTTACTTTTCTCCACATTTATGGCTAGCCCATTGATCTCTGCATACTGACCTAAGGCATAAGCCATATTGTGAAGACCCGTTGGTGTATGGTCGACTAAAACCAAGTCATCAGCGTATGCCAGCCATCTTGTAAGGTGGCGGCCTACTTTAACAAGCCAAAACACTAGAGTAACAAATTCCACACCTACCTCACATAGGTGTAGATTGAAGAGTGTGGCTGCAACCTCACACCCCTGTTTAACACCAAAGTTAGTCACCAATGGTGCAGATAATCTGCCCTCCCCATCAAGCCTGACCCTAACTGTGGTCTCTGAATATAGGAGCATTAACATTTTCAAAGGTCCTGCCGGAATGTTCCATAATACAAGTTTTTCCACAGTCGTCCTCTAAGGACGGAGTCGAAAGCCACTGAAACGTCTATGAATGCAGCATAGAATTTGGCTTTCCTACATTTCCAAGTATATTCAATGGAAGAAACACATACTAATAGATTGTAAGCTGTGTTGGATTGTCTAATAAAACCCATCTTTATAGCGAGATAGTATATGTTCCCTGCCAAGACCAATGATTACATTTTAGATTCTTTGGGCCATATTCTCAAAAACACGTGAATCTTAATGAGATTCTCAATGGGCCAAAGATGTGCTTGCACCATCGTTCATCTCATTCACATGCATGAATTCCCCAAAAAAACATCAAGTGCCCAGTGTGAAGGACATGCACATTGTTGCACATACTAATACTTAGCCATTTAATTGTGCATCTGACCAGATGAGCATTTGTAGTGCAATATAATCATTGGTCTTGGCAAGAAACAAATACTATCTCACTATAAAGAATATCACATGTGGAGTTCTGCAGTTATCCTGGCTTTCATCACTGCTATTTCACATGTATATGCATTAACTAGCTGACGTCATCATGCTTTATCAAAAACCTTTCTAAATGTATGCTGATGATACATAATTTAACCAGCACTTAGAAACCTGTTCTGTAAAATTTGAGTAAGTGAATACCCTGAAGAAATCAACTAGTGGATGAAAGAAATCCACCTTTGCCTGATTGGGACTCAAAGGGAGATTCTTGTGACAGGCAAAATCTCCTTGTTGTCTTTTCTGTTTCCCCGACTACATATCTTGGGAACAGCACAAACACTGACAGGGAAACCAACATTTTGGAGTTTGACTCATTGCCAAACTCTTCTTCTCTCAACAGGTGCATCATTAAAAATACACTCTTTCCCAGGCCATCAAGGTCTTCCCATTCCATCAAAATGGTCCCAAATTGAAATCACCAGACCTCTGATCATTTTATAATGTGACTATTGCATCTCAGAACATATATGAGGTCTAAGAAAGCAACTATAAAAACTCCAGCAGTTTTTAAATCAGGCAGCCATGTGTTGTTTAAATTTGAAGAGAACTGAGCACATTTCTACTGCATTAAATCATTAATCTACGTATGAATTGGACAAGACATAAAGTTCAAACCGTTTTCAATTTCTCATAGAACAGAGATTTACATGTGTAGTAAAACACGAGGTTAAGAAGGAGTTGGACAGTTTTAGGTGGTTATATGGTTAGACAGTACGTGTAACCAGTATATGTAACCAGTACGCAATGTGAGATAGTGAACGCTTTATATGATTGAGTGAGTATGAATGGAAGATGGAGTGAAATGGTATGGAGTTGAATTTATTTGAGAATTGAAATATGCAATGGAGTGGCTTGTTTTGCTAATACAGTATTATTCATTTGAGTCTTATATTTAGAAATACATTTATATTTTTGTATATGATTTAGTGAGTGTCTTTCCATCCTCATAGCTTCAGTCCATGTTATATATACATTTATTTGCATATGCAAAATAGTATACTTTCATGACAAGGCGGGAAAATATTGGCAAAAAAAAACCACGCCTGGTTCCTATTATTCTGAACAGTGCAATATGTTGGTGCAATGTTAAATTAAAGCGGCCACGCCAATGCTTAACAATCTTTTACCCATGTTTTTATAGTGGAGCTGGTCATGCATGTTCCCTGAACTGTGCACAAGGCCAGCTTCAGTAAAGTGGAGAGAATACAATTAAATTCAATACGTCTTTATAAAACCAACAAATATCGTTAAATGAAACTGATATGTGAACATTTTCAAAAGAGAATTTTAAATGGCTAAATGGGATGATAGAAGAAGGTGGGGAAAATGGAAAGAGGGCTACAAATCAAGAACGACAGTAAATGATAAAAGCAATAAATATCAGATCAGAAAAGGTAAAGGATTGCTAGTATATCTAAATACCATTAAACATGGTGCGATAGTATTCCATTGCCCCCTTTCCAGAATTGTAAATAAACTGAAAGACGTGCCTCCACGGGAAATCAGTATAATGCAGTCCTTGTGTGCAGGCTGACTCGATGTAGACATAGGTACCGACAAGAAACAGTCTCTTGCTGCACCAACAAAGCAGTGTATAGGGTGTCACAATGACGCCCTCCTGTGAGTAGCCCCAAAAATTATAATAATTATAAATTGTAATTGTTCTTTTTATAATGCGCTGATTACCAGAGACCATTTTCTAAGCTCGAGCCCGGGATTCAAAGGCTTTGCCCCTGAGCTATCCTGCGGCCTTGCACTCTCTGCATCTATGCAGAGTTTGGTTACAAGATTCAGGATTTAGCATTCTGACTGAGATTGCTAGAATCATCATCCTTCTTTCATGAGGGCCAGACCACTTGGATCTGCTAAGCTTGATAGAGCCATGTCACAGAGGAGTCCTGCTGATCTCGCCTTAGTCCTCAATCCAGGTATCCAGTCTTGTACTCAAACCTAATGATATCTGATCCTACTTTTGATGGTCTGAGAAGATTCCTGATGCAGACAGGTCAGGGATCCTTTGCATTCCAGGCCCACCTATGTGTAGCAATGGCTGAACAATCAAGGGCAAGCTCTCAGAGGTGAGTGAGGCAGACAAGAAAACAGAACACATGATCACTTTGAATAAAGTAAAGCCAGTACACAACTATATCACATACAGATGTAGGTGAGCCAATTGTGTATAGTAACTAGTAAGGGTGTTCATTGCAAGTTCCTAGTTCTATAGATGAAGCATTTGAGCTCAGCTAAGCATTATATTTAGTGCCAAACGAACATTTCTGGCAGTTTGGGGCTTACTAGAACTCAGCAGTCAGTGCTTACGGAAGAAGTTTTCCTGGAAAATGTTGAGGCACTTTCCACTCATTCACATTGCTGGCATATCTAAGGATACACCATTACATCCCAGTAAAATCATATCTAATCCGAACGTATTATTTTTTCTTTAACATGCTCTGAAAGACAATAATGTGGACTTCATCCATATAGTTGGTCTTTCAACAGGAACTAAAGGTCTGACATGCTACTTTATATAACAAAATTGCTGGCCTGGGATATTATGATATTATTTTTGTTTTTTTCCTTCTCGCTCCACAGTCTCCTTCTGTTTCCCCTTCCATGCACTTCTCCTCCTCCCCCTCTACCCTGCACTTGCATGTTCTCAATGTCACTGGGCCTAGTAAGATCGTTGTTTTTGTTCTCCCCTGTTCCCCTTCCCTTGCCTTGTCGCCCTCTGAAACACTTGTGTAAGAGCGCGATAGAAATAAAATATCAATATCAATATCAATGTCATCAGTGAGAACTAGTTTCCACTGATGTCAGTGATGATGTCTAAAGTAAAGTCATAAATGATGTTACATGTGATGTCATTGATGATGTCATCTCTGATAGTCTGTTCAACAGGGGGCAAAGTTAAGGTGGTATAGATTTGAACCCATGCAAAATCACATGTTTTTGTTGCATTAAATTGGCTCCTTAACATCATGTCAACTAAAGTTTTTGAACTGAATTTCAAGGATTTTGCTGCAGTGAAATGTTTCACCTTAACTGTCCCTTAACTAAAGTGTTTTCACCAAATATATATATATATATATATATATATATATAGATATATATATTACATGGCCTGCGGTAGCAGCCATGTAGTTATGGTTAATTGCTAATCCCAGAGGAAGAGTACTTTTTGGGCTGTTTATAACTTTGCTCCCCCTGGACGAATCCTCACCAAACTTTGCAAAAAAAGTATATGGCCCACTCTGAGTTTTTGTTGTGCAAAGTTTGGTGAGGTTTGGTCCAGGGGGGCCAAAGTTATAGGGGGTCCCAACATTTATTTTTTTCTCATAGACATAATTGGAAAAAACTTTGCTCACGCCTACCGCTCAAACTGCTCGACAGATTTCCACCAAATTTGCGGCAGGAGCGGCGGCTTAGTTGTAAATCGTCCAGTAGTTTTTTTGAAATGACCAAAACGTAAGGCAAAAAAAATGTGTAATATCATGTCAGCTCCGTGGACACACTTCCCTGTTCGCTCCATGGACAGGACACCGATTGGTTAATCGGCTTGCGTCATGTCCGCGGACACGCAACATGTTTGATGATTGGCTGGAATGAGGCCTGAGGTGCGTCACATTGTTTCAATGCGCCCGCCATCTTGGACATCCGCGGACAACGTGGCGGCGAACAGAGGCACAATGCAATTTTGGAGAGCATATTGATGTGCAAGTGTGCTTGGGGAGGATTGTGGAGTAAGAGATGGGTCAAATACTGTATTATTTTAGGTGGCAGGTGCCCCTGATGTGTTAGCCATGTCCGACGTCATCGCGGCTGTCCGCAGACATAGTAAATGCTTAACGCACTACTTGCTATTTTACTTTAGTATAATGTTAGTTTTGGGTTGTTAGTAGAGCATTGATTGCAATTAATATCCCCTATAAGCAGCCCACATACCACAGTCAAAATGTTTAGTAGCATAGGTGTGTTATGCTTCGGCCATGCTCCCAAAACTCTAGGCCCTGGCCACAAACATCGCTGCATAACACAACCTTAGAATCAAACACCCATCAAATATCCACAACCCAAAAGTTTGTGTACTGTTTCATTTGTAGAGTTTGTATGTGAAGTTTTGGCTAGGCTATGCAGTTAAGATTGTAGAGTTTGTAACAAGGACTGCGTCATAAGATACCCATGGAAGTAAACATTTTGGATTGTGGTGTATGGTTAGATGTTTGCTAGAATGGGTGTGTTATGCAGCGGTGTTTGTGAGTCCATTTATTTTATACTTACTGGTTGAATATTTTGTGTTTGTATGCAGTTTTTTCATGATATGGGTAATTGGACCAGACATACTTTTTCAACCTCTGTGATAAAAGAAAAGATCACATGTTAGTGTAGGTAGTTCATAATGAGTTATTGCATTGCACAATAGACATTTCTGTCTTTTTTTTACCCTCATATTTAGTACTTTACAAGTACTATAGTTCAAACCACTCTACTGCGCAATTTGTTCAGTTTCTGTGTTTGTTTTCTAAATTATTGGTTCTGTGGGGAAAGAAATCCATGCTGGATTAAAATAAAAAAACTTCTATCTTGTGGTACAATATATTTCTTTAATTGTTTTACTGTTTATTTCTTATTTCTTGCTAATCTTCTTATCTGTTGGGTTGTTGCAGATTTTTTGGGGCAGTTAGATTCCTGTTGGCGTATTCTAACTGTATGTTTCTTGTTACATTTTAGTGGTATTTATATATCTGTTTTCTTGTTGCAGAATCTTGGGGCTGTTAGATACATGTTGACATATTCTAATTATGCAGAGTTTTGAAGTTGAAGTTTTGCTTATGTTCATAAACAGATTACATAATAAATTTTGGTTTTAAGAAAGTGAGTAAGCGTTTAAAAGATTTGCTGGTAATCTCGGCTTTAGAGTAATGGTACTATCATTACATTCGAACCATCCACAATTTTTTTTATACATGCAGTATAGTGACCTGCAGTGGTTGTGGCTCCTGCGTGGTAGATTATACTTATTGTTGTGAAGGATTTCTTACCCAGTGATACTTGACCATGTGTGAATCCCGTCAGCTTACAGTTGTTTTTGGTACCATCTGCATTGCAACGTAAAAGCATTACTATTACGTATTTGTAAGGTGGAGCGATTATCTGAATTGCAGGAAGTACATAATCTGCCATGGTTTGCATTTTGTACAAGTTGCTGAAATGGAATGGATGCACAGTTAGGTATGGATACATACACAAAGCGTTCATTAGGGATTTGTTCCTGTGCTACATGGCTGCAGAGAGTGTACGAAATCTGGAAGATTTCATTTATAGGTATGTTTTCATTTTCCAGTACTTGTAGTAAGTACATTAGAAATTCTTGTGGATCTTCTTCTGAGTTTATAGTGAATTTGACCATTCCAGCACAGTAGTCCAATTCTTGTCGTTTTCTATGAACACTGGAAGTGTTGTCAGGATTGCTAGTTGCATTTCTATGAAGGACTAACATTTGCAAACACAATTGGTCTGTACTGTGTAAGTAAATGTTGTCAATAATTTGTGCCAATTGCAATAGAATATTTAGTGCTACATTTGTGTAGCAATTCACATCAGTTGTATTTGAAAATTTGAATGGACCTGACAGTTCTGTGTCAAAGTCATTTGTTCGGAGTGTGTGTTGCTTCTTTGAAGAAGTAGTTGAGTTACTTTGACCAGTAGATTCTTCTTTGGTTGTGGTATTTGATGAAGTATTAGTTTATTTTTTTTACTTTGGAGAAATTGCAGTGAGATCCTGTATCGTTTCAGTTTGAAGTTAGTTTTCTTTTACATCATTTTGCTTTTTTTGAAACAGGATAGGTTTTCAGATTGGGGTGTAGAGTGAACGCAGTCTATTGTATTCTAGAATGCAAGAAAAAACAGCATTTACTTTACTTGCATCAAAGTTGATTAGAAATAGTCTGCCAAGTGTACGTAAGCGTGATAGTGCTACATAACTCATGCCTTCTTTAAAAACTGTACTGCCAATATCTATCAAACCTTTATCTAGGGTAAGACCTTGAGATTTGTGAATTGTAACTGCGGATTCTAGAGTTAGTGAAAATTTTTCTCTGCGTACATACATGTCTTTGAAAAGAAGGAAGCAGGCTTTTGAGCGTCCTATCCTTTCAACTTCTGATAGTTTGTGAAAGAGAATATTGACAAATTGAATGTTGTTGTCACGTGGGTATGTTTGAAAGCCAACAACTGTACCAAGTACTCCATTAACTAGTCCTTGCTCCACACCAGGTTACGTTTAAGCATTACTGTTTAAAGATAATTTTAATATTTTCGCCAAACCAGCTGTGTTTGGAGATCGAGTTTTCTAAGGTATTTAGTTTGTTGTGGCTTGTTGACACATGGGTAGTGTCATACCATGTACGTCCAGTTTATCTGTGGAGCACATTTCAATTATTCGTTGCATTTCTATTTTCAACATTGTTTCATTGAATTTTGAACAGCTTGTAAGAGTTGGCATTAAGGACATACAATTGACATTTTTGTGTGCTAATTGTTCCATGACATCAGTAGCACATGAGTTATGGCCATAGAGTGCATGGATGTTCCTGGATTTTAATATTGATTGTGCTTCTTGAGATAGTACACCAACTCTAATACTTTTTAAAATGTTGGCGTATGTGAGGTCTGTAGACTGGCGCATGTTTTCTGTTCATTCTCTGTATTGGAAATGTTGCCAAAGGTTGAAATGTCCTATACTGCCAAGAGTTTTGCGGCACAGTTTGTGTCTTAAGGTTTTAAAAATAGGTTCACCTTTCACTGGTGTCAATTGAAGATCTCTGAAAACAATAATGTGTTTTCCTCCAAAGAGCTCTTCATAGTCTGTTTTGAGGACCTCTTGTAATCTGAGGTGAATCACAGCCAACATTAGGTTGGAGACCATGCTCACCTCATCTATTAGCATCATTTTCATTTGTTTGAAAACTCTGCGTAGTTCCATTGCAGCTTCTGTGGAAAATGTGTAATGGTCTAATTTGTTTTGGTGTTCTACTGGAAGGAGTAGTAATCGGTGTAAAGTGACACGGCCTATGTTGTAGGCAGCTAAACCTGTGGGGGCAGTTACAACAGCTGACAGTTTGTTGTTTGTCAATTGTTGGAGGAACTTGCTGATGATTTTGATTAAGAATTTTTTGCCTGAACCAGCTTGATCACTCACGTATAGCAGTATAGGTTTGTAGTCTTGGCAGGTACAGTTTTTATTTTCATGTTGCAGACCATGTTCAATTTGTTTTGTTATTTCTTGGAAAATGCTATGCTGCTCATTGTTCAGTTGTGATTTCAGTACAGCAAAGTCTTCTGTAGCTTGTTCATACTGACACATGGTGTTTTTTTACATCTGTCATGGCTAATTCTGCCTCATTTGCTATTAGTGGCTGTCCAAGTGGTTCTTGGCTTCCTGTTATAGGAGGTTGACTACTGTCAGGCATGTCCACTTCTAGTTGGGCCTGGAGTTCTTCTTCGTGTTGCTGTTGATTGTGCAACATTGTTTGGTACTTTGTAAAGTTTACGTCTGTTTTAGTGCTTTCATTTGCTTTGAAAGCGTCTTCATAGGAGTCATATGTATCCAGTTTCTTCTTTTCTCCATGGTTTAAAAAGTTGTAGCAGGGACATTTAATACAGTTCTTTATGTTGAGGAGTTTTTAATGACAGTTTGATATGATTAATTAAGCTGTGTTTTGGTAAGTTTCACTAAACTGCCTTCACAATTTACAACTCTATGTCTACCTTTCTTTTCATCTGGTTTAATATTATTTCTGTATGTGAAGTTTTGGGCTACGTGGTAGAGACACATGGTTTCCACAGTGGTACTCCTGTTTGGGTAGTATGTGTCCAGTAAATTGTTTTTCAAAATGTCTTGGTTGTTGGGATCATTTTTGGCTATTGTTTCTATCTCCTCATATGATTTGAGAACTCTTTTTCTAGATTTAGCAGGACCAAGACTTAGCCATACTATATTGTCAGATTTTCCTTGCAAGACAGTACTGGTTAAATGGTTTGCAGCTTCATAGCAAACACATTCTCTATGAGAGAACATGTTTATGCCTAAGCTGTACAATTTCTGTGATAGTGTTTTGTCAGATGATATGTCATCGCAGAGGTCCTGAAGTTCTGTTTTCTCTGCTTTGGTTAAGTAGGCTGTGACATATCGTGCAACTGCAGTGGAATTGTCTGCAATGCACTGCACATCTATGTTAGTATTCCATAGGAGGGCAATGATTGCATTGTAATCATTGATGTATTTTGATTCTTCTGTTCTTTTTATGTAATATATGTTCTTAGGTGATTTACCTTTAACACTATGTCTGACTGAAGACATGACGGAGGAGCAGTCTTATTACAAATAAAGTGTAGCATAGCAATGAAGCGATAATGGAAATATCTTGATACATTTACAGGATCTTGGGAGCAGCGTTCTCCTGGTGTTTTTATATCTATGTTTGTTTTGTTTTCGTTTGCTATGCGTAGGAAATTGTGTACATTTTCCTCTGCATATTCTGCACAACTTAATGTAACAAACCAAGTGGGTAGGCCAAGGTTTCTTATCATACAGCTTACATCTCCATGACGTTGTAACCAGTATTCTTTTGTACTATGCATGTTTGCTAAAAGATTTGTAATGCTTGACTGTAAAACCTCATCTTTTTCTTGCACTTTTTGTAATAATTGCATAGCTGACATATTTAAAAAATGGGTACCTGATTTGAATGTGTGTGCAACTCATAGCATAGAGTTGTTAGTTCACTTTCAACGAGAAGGTGGAATATGTATTCCACGTTTTGTCTGAATCTGGGGTTGTCAGAATACATTCGTAAAGAGCGATATTCTGATGCTGTTTTCTGTGTGGGTCTATCATCGTACCTTCCTCCTTTTCCAGTAGGAAAGAATAGAGGAAAGGCCCATGCTTCTATACTTTTTTCCCACATGCTGATTGGAGATTTTATGGCTTTTCTCATTTGGTAGATTTCCAGTGCATCATGTATAGTGTTTTTAGAGTATAAAAGATGAATTGTATAAAGCTCAAACATTTTGGATTCTGTAGCAGGATTTAGAAGTTGAAATTGACCAGTTTCTGGTGACTCTTGAATTATTTCAATGGTTTCTCTCAGGTTCTCTTCAATATGAATTCAATATTAATATCTTTGTAATATTCATTGTTGTTTTTTAGATATTGCAGGGCTTGTCTAACTTTATGAAAGTCAACAAGTTGTTGCCAATTCTTTCGTCTATGTAGGTACGCCTTTTACTAAGATAATTAAAGGTTGTTCTATTGGTCGTTACACTCCTAGAGGGTGTACATTTTCTTTGAGATCTAATGGTAAATAAACTACTTTGCCATGAATGCCTTTAACTAATTCAGAGGGAGGTAATTTTGCTGTTTTTGGTTGACAGCGTTTTATTGCTTGAAATGGGTGCACTGTTTGAATTATGATGCTCTCATTTAAATTTAGTTGTTGCAGAGGTTTTGGGAGTGGGAATAATTTCAAGTTATTTGTGATAGCACGTGAAAGTGTTTGGTTGTTGTCCAGTTTTGCAGTGCAGTAATTGCAAAGTATTAAGGGGTCAGTAATTTCATATTTGTTTTCTGCTATAAGGTAGATAGCTAATTGGAACCATTTGGAATCTTCATTGTCTTCTATTTTGTACGTTATGTCTACAGTTTATGTGCTACTTTTATAAAAATTCCTGCGGCAACACACACATGGTTTGGTACTTCAGCGGAGGTACTTTTAAATTTTAGAATTTCTTTTTTGTATGTGTTTATTAGAAGGTTGCTATTTGTACACTAGTTGCTAGTTTGTTGTAAAGCAATTGCATTTTGTAAGTGGCTTTCACTTCCAAAATATTTTCTCTGGTAATTATCTATTTCTTCGAGTAGTTGTTTGGCTGTACCATGTAGAAGATTGTTATTTAAATTGGCTAATGCTAAAGCATGACATTTTGCATAGTAGAGTTTATGGACCAGATTTCTTATAGTTGAATGATGTGTTGATATCATTTTGATATGATGGAAGATGCTTTTGCAAATAGGTCCTGAAATTCAGGCTAATGAATGTCCTTTTAGTCCTGTGTATTTGCACACTGGACAGGCATCCATATTTTGTAATAGTCTCATTTTGAATTTGTCTTTACTTTTCACATACTGATTGAGGAACTGGCATAAAGATTTGAAAGATTTTTTGGCAATGTTACCCATTAATATGCATGGCCATTTGTAGACTGGACATTTTGGTTCAGTGGAATGGAGAGGTGATCTTTTTCCATAATGGTGTTATTAAGTTTTTCATACCATTGTCCACTGCTATGTATGGCAATTGGGTTTGTTTGCTTTTGTTTATATGCTTCTTCATTAAAATATGGCTCTGTGCTCCTCATGTGACTCCATTCACCTCCACATGTTTAAGAAGCTATTTTTGTTGATATTCCATTTATTGAGAAGACTTTTTTGTAGTTTAGTAGTTAGCTTTGTTAGTGGTTTCATTCTGTTTAAAACTAAAATAAATAACTTCCTTTTGAGAAGGATTGCACTATCTATGAGAGTTTATAGGATTAATTTTCTACGGTAGGTTTTAAGGTTTGTGCATGATTTCTCTCCTGTTTTTATAAGGTTCTGAAGGACTCTGTGGTGGAACATTTTTTGTAAAATATTTTTTTGGTATGGTTACTTGCCACTACATCAAGCTTTATAGGTGCAGCGTTAGCAGTAGTGGTAGCCAAAGTCTTGTTAATCACTTTCTGTTTCGTTTTACAATTTGATAGAGGAGGCAAAGTTTCTATACTGGAAGCTTGTTAAGTTTTGCTTAATGACTGTATTAGCTGTTTTGTTTGAACCTTTTGTTCAAAATCTGTTAGAGATGGATGTTTATTTTGGACACTTTTATTTTGATTTGCTCTACTTCTGTGTTGCTTTCTACAGAGTTGCTTTTGGTAGGTATTCTTTGGGGTCTGTTGGAGAAAAAAAGAAAGTGTGGGTTGGGCTGTTGAGCAGTGTATGCGTGCTTTGTGCATGAGTGTCTGAGTATGATGGTAAGGATGATTGTGGAGGTGCATGATTGTGCAAGGGGAAGCTCAAGTTGGGAAGGCTATTCTTGAATTTGTGTGTTACTAAACTGGGCTTCAGATGACAATATAAAGTATGCAGCTGGTAAGGGGAAGCACTAATACTACATCTAATTGTAAAGGATTAATACACGTGTTTGTTCTACAATAGTAAAATGTTAGTGTGTTTGAGTAATAGAATATTATGTTAGTATTGTACTTACTTTTGTGTATGGAAAGAGTAGGTGTCTTCTAAGTTCTTGTTCATACTTCAGACACTGCTGCTTTTCAGGAGAGTGGTCTTTACTGCAATTGTAAAAGAAAGAAGTTAGTGAATATATGTGTTTATAGCACTTTTGTTAATGTAGACATTGTTTTTTTTGTTTTTGTAGTAGCAGTGTTTTCTTATAACTGAGCATAATATGCACATGTACTTTCCTTTGCCTATTTGCATCCTGTATGTTTTATTTAGAATCTGTTAGTTGAATATGTTTTACAAATGAGTATAATAGCAAACGTATAGAGCACACTTGTTTTTTTAATGTTATGTTATTGGATGTTAAGAGATAGAAGAAATAATCATATGCATGTTTTGCTATTTTTACAAGGCAATTGGCAGAGAATGTACAGAAAAGCATGCAATGTATGCATTTGTGAAGGTGTGGGAAATAAAGCAGAAGGATTTCATATAGAGGCAGTAGTGTTGTTTCAGCTGGGAACCTTTCTAATGATATTGTCTGTGTGTGTCCTTGAATGTAGATGCATTTACTCATCCTGGCTGTGTGTAATTTTATAACACACTGGACAGCCTTTTTCATAGTTATACTGTTATTTCTCCCATTTTGTAATATGAAATAAAAAATGTTTAGATAGCTGTGTGTGTAAACAAACATTTCGAGAGCAGACAGGTTTGCAATTGACACTTCATCATAGCAGATGGGAGAAGTTACAGTAAGTTAATTTTACAGGGTAAGTGGCAGTTACTCTGTTTATATGTATTCCTAGAAGAGCTGTACATGTACTGTGTAGAAAATATTCATACCTGTAGTCTGTGTTCATGCATGTGGATGTGCATGAATCTGCAAGTAGAAATCTTGGGGGGTTTTATAGTAGTTGTTACTGTAGGTCCTTTGCAGTTACAGCCCAATTATACTGAGAGTGATCAATGGCACATCTAAAGTGCTGATCTGTGATGATAGAGTTAGATGTAGAGTTCTTGGATGTGATTGGTGGATGATTGTGTGACTGCTTAACAGTAGCCAATGAGGAAATGGTGCAGAGAGTGAAGTGGAAAGAGTAGAAGGGCTGCCCCAGCGTTACGAGCTCCGCGGACAGGGCGTGCAACATCCAGGGTTTCTCAGCAAATCCAGAAAGGAAAGCAGACAGTAGGGATAAGCCAAACAGATGTTTAGGTTGTGGTTTGTGTTGAAAGAGGCTGTGTGTAGTGAAGATGGCAGAGGTGGAGAAAGTCAGGGTGTTGGTGGTTGGAGATATGTTTGTGCATGGTTTGGAGCAGTATGCTAAATGCATGAAATGTGAAAGGAGTGGAGGTGGTGTGGGGCACTGTGCCTGGTTTCAATGTGCAGGGAACTTTACAAGTTTGTGGTGATATGGGCAGGGTGAACATTCCACATCTAGTTGTTTTGCACTGCGGTGCTTTGCATTTGGGCTATGTCAGTGTCCCTACTTTGTTGGCAGATTTGGAACACTTCGTTCAGGCAGTAATGAAAATACTTCCAAATGCCGAGGTTATTTTTCTGGTTTAGTACCTAGGGCAATATGGGACAATAGTTTTGTTTTTTGTCCTCAGCAAAATATTGCTAGGTGTGCAATCAACCAATGCATGTTTGCTTTCATGCTTAGAGCTGGTATGTTCTTTTGGAATAATGAGAACATTGATTCTGGTAATGTTGTTTATTTTAAAGTAGATGGCATTTAATTATCTTTTATTGGAAATGCCATGCTGTTTTGGACCATAAAGGTTGCTTTGGAGAAGCTAATTTGAAGATTTTTGGAGGAAAATAAGAAAACAAAATACAAAATAAAAGGTATTTCTGAAGCATCTGAAAAAAAAACAAAAAAAGGCTCTTTTCAGAGCTAACCTCAAAGGGGAAATGGGGCACACGATTTAAATTTTCATTGCCCACGTTCAGATTTTTCGATTTGTCCGCAGACACCGCAGTTATCCGGAGACAGCGCTTATTACATATGGGGATTTTGGGGTTGAGAGGCATGCAAATGAGTCTGAGCAGAGCAAGGGATTGGTTAGTAAGGTTTACTGGGTGTGTAGGGTAAGGAGAAAGTTTGTCAGTATGTCTTTTTCCTCAGAGAAGAGCAGATAGCTATGGCTGTGTGTTTTCAGAAAGCAGATTGTTTGGATTTTGGGAGATTCATGGATAAATTGGTTGGTGGTGCATGCAGATCACTGTGGAGTGGCTACAGATCTTGGATTCTCTCATGTGGAAGTGCACTGGCATGGAGTGCGTGGAATTAAGTGCCTTGATTTGGTACCTCTCTGTGCTTCTTTGGTGACACAGCGTCATCCAGACATTATTATTATTCATTGTGGAGGGAACAGTTTAGGATATGTGTCTGGAATCTGTTTGCAATTTGCAATGAAAGGAGGACTTGGGAAAGTCATGGACATGTACCCAAACTCCGGAGTAATTTTATCCCGCATTGCACAGAGAAAAATGTGGCTGCGTTCTTTTTCATTTGGTCTACAAATGGAGAAAGCAAGGCGCAATATTAACAAGCCAGTTTGTGCCTTTTTGAGAGATGTTGGTATGTCCTCTTTTCAGAATGAAAACATTATGTTTTGTAGTACACACATTTTTCGCAGAGATGGAGTACATCTTACTTATGCCAGCAATCAGATTTTTCTACGAAATATACAAAATGCATTGCGATCTTTTTTGGAATTACAGCAATCCATTTTGCAGTAGGTGTTGCCCATTTGAAGTTTTTGAAACACAAAAAAACACCCCAACAAGGCTCTTTTCAGAGTCACCACTTCCTCCCCTTACGACAGGCGGACATCCTGTGTGTTCTAATAACACCTCCATTTTAATTACAGACAGTACGGCCAGGTATAGTGTCCTTAGGACACGCCCATTTTGGTTAATTGCGGACATAATGGACACCCGTGCTGTCCGCGGACACCCTAACTGCCTTTTTAAAAAACAAATAAGACACAGGCATATACTAAGAACACACTTAAAATGTAATTATTGTTTAACAGTATAACATTACGAAAGAGAGGGGGAAGCAGAAACTGAAAGAAATACAGGGGAATTAGGGGTTTGGACATGATGTATGAGAGGGGAAGAAGGGATGAAAGTCTCATCGTAATGTTTTTCTTGTTGGGGAAGATTTGGCGAGAGTTGGCTGGGACATGGAGAGGGGGAACAGGTACATGTGGGACAGTGATATTTAATGTTTTCTTTAATGTGGTCCTCAATAAACTGTTTTATAAGAATTCAGTTTTTCATTAACATATCAATTTTTGATTCCATTCATTTCAGAGGCTCTTCTAATGTCTCTCTTGGTCTATTATACTTATTGTCTGTATGGTCTGTTAAAATGTTAAAAAAAATATGTTAACTACATATAAAGTAATGGTTATTAATTGGCTTATATAGAGAAATGTTGTGTCTACCATTAGTGTCACTGTCTTCACTCCTTTTATCTCATGGGAAATTTTCTTCCAGCCATTCCAAAGTACTGGACATTTCTGAGTAAAAAAAAAGATATATATTTGTTTTAGTGTACCTAATACAGAACATGTATAAATATATTAAATAAATATTGTGTACTTATTAGTTTCTTACACACATTTGGTGTTACTTCTGTGTAGGTATGCTCTTGCCATTTGCTGCACAGTTTCTGTGAGGTAATTCTGTTGGAGGCATATTTTTGTTTTATTTTGGTATATTCCATTATATTGCAAATGCTATTTCAGTGGATGGTTGGTGTCTTACATATACAGTTTCCACTTCTTACTTATTATTAAATATAATGTATGTATGTGGTGCTTTTTGAACATGTTTGGTGTTTTTATTGTATGATACAATAATGTAAGATACCCCCTGAGATTTTGGATAGTGTTGATGGTGACCGCGTCCATCCACGGACATGCGCACGGTCCGCGGGCATCCAAATTACTAGCGGGGGTAGGGGGTTTAGTATTTTCTATGTTATATGTGTGTAAGCTAAGGGAGTCTTAGTAAACATTTATCACATTTATATTATCTATATCTATATTCAGTGAGAAAACTGTGTTAAAAGGGTATTATAGTTAGGTTGAGCTACCCAAAACCTATGAAATTCAGTTAAAAAAATGTTGTTAAAGGGATGTTATGTTTAAGTTGCGCTACTAAAAACCTATGAAATTCAGTGAAGCAAACTTTGTTAAAGGGACTTTATGGTTAAGTTGCGCTACTAAAAACCTATGAAATTCAGAAAAAAAACGTTGTTAAATGGGCGTTATGGTTCCAACTAAAACCGAAAACCCTTGAAATTCGCCAGTTATGGTAAGCTAAGCAACCATAACTCGGGCCACCACCGTGCACTGCTAAGACTAACACCCAGGACATCAAAGATGACATCACAAATGTCATTAATGACATCACTGATGACATCAAATGTCTGGCTCCATCTTTTTTCTTTTACTGGCATATCTAGGCCAGCAACAGTCAGGAACTAAAAATTCATATATTCATAATTCATATTCAAGTACTATATGTGTAGAGTTATACTTCAAATATGTTCTTACAGTAATTCACTTGGGTTCACTCACAGCATATGAAACATATACATTGGGGAAAACACAGGTTTGGAAAACACCAATGCTTTGTGTGTATAAAGATAATCAGTAAGGTTATCAACACTTTCTTATAGTTCTGACTTTTTTTTTTACTTTACTTTCCTGGATATGCTCATATGTGTATACATTGTATGCACACTACTCTCCTTAGAGTCCAGTCACATTATATGATTATTTATTTATTTATTTATTTATTCAGATTTATTTAAAGCGCACATCAGCCCGGGGGCATCGTGGCGCTGTTGCATGAATACATATATAGTCTGGTTACAATGGAAGGAAGATGGTTACAAAGCAATTTTCATTACAGGAAGCATTTCGTATCGAACACTTTTAGTATCAGATGTGTGCGAGCTGAGGTGGGTGAAGGGAAGGTGGAGTTAGTATACATAACGAAGTAGTAGCTTTGAAGCAGAGCGATCATTTCTGTGTATAAAGTTAATCCGTTGGGGAATGAAGATTGGCTTGTAATACTGTTGGTTACTTCATTTTCCCTGTATATACTCATATTTGTATGTGTTTTTGTTATTTGTGTTTTGTTTCGAAATAATGCAGTTTTGTAGTAAGTGGGTTTTATTAGCTAGTTATTAAATGTTGCACAGTAGACAAAACTGTAAAAAAAAGCATTTATCATTTTACTATTCAACATGGTAAAATTAATAATATTGTACATCCATCATGTATGTTGCACACAATGCCTATGTTCCTACATGAGTAGCTTTGTATACTGGAAAGAACCGGATAAGGTATTCGTATCAATGCATTACTTAATGCACTACGTACCTAATGATATTTATTCCAATATTCCTTCACACTTTTTTATCAACATTACTATAAGAATCCCTTGTACAGACTTTTCATGAAAAGTAAATGCACATGTGATATCATCAGTGATGTCATCAATGACATTTGTGATGTCATCTTTGATATCCTGGGTGTTAGTCTTAGCAGTGCACGGTGGTGGTGCAAGTTATGGTTGCTTAGCTTACCATAGCTTGTGAATTTCAAGGGTTTTTCGGTTTTACTTGGAACCATAATGTTTTTATACTAAATTTCATAGGTTTTTAGTAGAGCAACTTAACCATAACTGCCCTTTAACAAAGTTTTTTTCACTCAATTTCATAGGTTTTTAGTAGTGCAATTTAACCATAATGTCCCTTTAACAACGATTTTTACAGTGAATATATATGTATATATATATATATACACAACACCAAGAAAGTTATGGTGGGTTCAAAAAGGTTTGAAAAAACCCTTTCACATAACATGTGAAATTAGAAAAGTCAATTTGGGCCAAGTCACACATTCCACAACGGCACCTACTAGCCATCACTGGAAGTTCACCTCCAGTTCAGAGCCACAACAGCACAGCATTGTGGGTATGCATATTAGCTCATATGCAAACCTTTTCTGCAGGAAATTGTCTTTGTCTAAGAGGGCAATGCTGATTTATTCATAGCTTAATCAACCCAAGACAAACATTTGCAAAGCTGCCAGGAAAACTACATACCTGGTTTCACCCTTATTAGGGATCATAAGCGCCTTTGGCCATTTTTTCACAACACCAAGAAAGTTATGGTGGGTTTAAAAAGGTAACCCATCATAACTTTCTTGGTGTCGCCATCCCATCAAAAACTCAGATGGGCAGATATGATAGTGGCAAAAATGCTCAGACCTTAGCTAGCCCCCGGTCTAAGCTATCACTTTTTTGCAGAAGGGACAATGACAATGACTAGATCCAGCAAGAGAATGACATCTGCATGGATATTTCAGTGAACCAGCCACTCAGAGGAGTTGAAGGGGAATGCTGTTGCCAACCCAAAAAGCACTTAGTTGGGTGTATTATTTAGGGTTAAGCTGAACAGGCCCAGGCTTATCATCACTTGTCAGTGAAAGAATGATGTCAGTAACCAGCTGCAAACATTTATCATTGAGTCAGTCACCGAGAGGACTACAGGGGTGAAGCTCTTGCCATTGCACAAAGCACTGCGACAGATGGATTGTATAAAACAAAAAATGCACACGCCTATACTAGTGGTGATACCTAATCTGAAACTTTTGTTGTCCATGAATCAAACAAGTGTAACCTATGTACATCAATGAAATGCAGAAAGTTCATTTACAAACCCAGATTCCTAGTAGTTACCATGCTCATTTGAAAGTCCTCTCATGCTGTCCACAACATAGGCATACCCATCTAGTCATTGACTTACCTGAAAGTCATTGCTTTCGAAACTGACATTTACCTGTACATTGACCTGGCATTGCTCATGCACATCTGCAAATACCATTTTCACAGAGGGTATTCCAAAAATACAGAGGGGAAACATCTTTCATAATGTAGTCATTTGCCTGCCCACCTCCCACCATTCAATCTGTGCCCCTGCAATGTTTTCCCAACCATGTTCATATTTACTGCACCATTGCAGGCCCTCAACATGTAATGCATGTGTGAGCTACGTTGGGTGGGGGTGTAGCAGAATCGGTAGGAGGGCTGTGAAGTAAGAATGCAGAGCACTGGGTGTGGTTCCAGGCATGGCTTAACCAGCCAGGCAATCAGGATGGCCTGTGAGACTTTAGAAATCGCATGTGAGTCCGTAGATTTCTGTGAGTTGTGGTTCTGCCTCATCACCCTATAGTTGTGCACTCATTTCCTTCATGGTCTCCTACCAGGACCCCACGGGCGTTTTGGGCTGAAGGGGTGGTGAATGTGGCTGCCAGTGCAGCTGCTGATGGGCATAGTGTGAGTGGTGTGGGCAGATTACATGACACATTCCTGTTATGTTGTATCCCCCACATGCCAGTATCAATTTGCCACTTTCAGAGCACACTTGTCATGGCATTACCACACATGTCAGTATCTACCCCTGTAAGAACACACATGCGATTGCTCTGGCCCCAGATGCAAGTATCTTCACCTGTAAGCTCACACTCACAATGTTTTCCTTCCTGCATATGGCATTATCTACAGCCTGAAAGATCACACTCTCATTGGCTTTGCCTGCACAGACAAACAACCAGGGGCACCCCACTGTTCATTTTAAACAGCCTAGTGGATGGACATTGAAACATACCTAGTGCAAACCCATGTTTAGGTGGGGTGGCTGTCAACATCTTGCAAACTTTACTATGCAAAAACCAATTGGAAATGTAAAAAACACTGTTTTTTTCTCAAACTCTCTTCATCCATAAACACAAACAGTCCCCTTCACACACATACGCACACACACAACACTGACCTGCAAATTGATCTGGTATTGTTTTCCACATCTGCAATAAACATTTTCCCAATGTTATTAAAAAAATGGGGACAGAAAAAAATAATAACAGTCAAGCCTTATATATTCCCACCCCACCCATTTCTGCTCTCTCTATACGCCTATCCTTTAATGGGTTTGCCCATAATGTCAGTAAGCATGACATGCTTCTGTGAAGCCCATATCCACCTGGCCCCCTCTTTCATCCTCACACTTCCCGTTTCATATCCCATTGATCTCCCTGTCACCTCCTTGCCTTCCGCACTCTCATTTACACCTCTTCTGACTCCCCCTGCTCATCCTTCCACTACCCTGCATTCTCACTTGCTCCCCCTTTCATGCCCACACACTCCCTTCTCCCCATTTTGCCCTACTCACTTCTCCTTCTCAACCCAATTGCTCTTAATTACACCCACCCTTTCTAACCCTTTCAGTTTCTTAGTGCTGCCCCTTGCATAACCTTTTACACTTACTTGTTTTTCCTTTCACTCTCCTTGCTCTTTATTTCACCCTCACGTTCTCTTTCATCCACTTTCATTCCCCATACTCTTCCTTGCTCCCTTTTCAATCTCCCTTGCTCCTCTTTCACCCTTTTGCGTTCCATTAACCCTCTTTCACACTTCACTTTCCCTTTGACTCCATTCCATCCCCAACTGTGCTCCTGGTCAACCCCCTGTTTAACCCTCCCCCTCTGTTAGGCCCCCTTTCATTCTCCCTTGCTCTGCCTTTCACCACAGCCACTCATTCTCCCTTACGCCCCTTTTTACCTTATTACTCTCCCTTACTCCCCATTTCACTTTGCATTGCTTCCTCTATCACCCTTCTCACATCTCTATTTTCACCCATTGCTCTCTCTGTTTCCCTTGCTCTCCGTTTTACTCTGTCTTGCACCCCCATCATTCCCCTTTCAATACTATTCACTGTCCCTTGTTCTTTGCTGTCCCCTTCATGCTGTTTTACCTGCTCTTGATCTCCTTTTCATACTTCCTTTATGTCCCTTTTACAACAACTTGTCTCTGCACTGCCTTCTTCATGCTCTGTGGCTGTTAGTTGCTCTCACGTTGACTCCCAACTCTTCACCTTTCATCCCATTTCATACTCCATAATGTCCCCTTTCACTTTCTCTTGCTCCTGTTAAGTTTCCCTTTATTCACTGTTCACTCTCCCTTGCTCCCCCTCTCGCTTGCTCCCCTGTCCTCCCTTTCAACTCATCGCTCTCCCTTATGGCCTATCGCACCTTCTCGCTCTCTGTTAAACCCAATGCCATCCTCTCACTCCCCATTCACCATTGTTCATGCCCATTGCTCTCCCTGTCACTCTCCCTTTCACCTTCATACTCTTGCTTTCTCCCCCTTTCACACCAACCTACTCTCTCTTTCATGCTCCACAATCCACCATGTACCCCCACTTACTCTTTGCTTCACTCTCCCTTGCTCATCCTATCACTCTCCCTTGCATTCTACTCAAAATCTCACCCTGCCTTGCCCACCTGTGAAACTCACTTGCTCTCCCTTGTTGCCCCTTTCACTCACCCTTTCTCTTCTTCCTCCCTCTTCACTCTCCCTCGCTCCGAATTCCATTAATCATTCTTCACCTTTTACCCCTTCTGCTCCCCATCATTCAACTTTTTACTGCCCTTTGTTCTTTCTGCTCCTTTTTTGCTATCCCTTGCTTCCTGTTTCACGTTTCTTTGATCCCCATTTAATTCTCCCTTGATTTCCCTTATTCCCCTTGTGCCCCATTTCTCTCCCTCACCCCCTTTAACTTCACCTTTCCGTTTCACTTTCGCTTGCTCTCTCTTGGTTCCCATTTCACCCTCCCATGCTTTACTTTTCAGCCACCTTCCTCTACATCACTATCCCTTGCTCATATCATCTTCCCTTTTCACTCTCCTTTTTTCCCGCTTTAAATCTATCATGATCTCTCTTATTCCCTTTTAGCCCCCATTGCTCTCCCATACTCCCCTTTCACTCCCCATCGCTCCCTCTTTCACTCTCACTTGCTCCCACTTTCACTCACTCTCTCGTGATCAACCTTTCACTCTGCCTTGCTCTCCCTTTCACTCCACTGCTCAACCATGCTCCCCTTTTACTCCACATTGCTCCCTTGTTCCCACTTTCACACCACTACTCTACTTACCCTTGTTCTCTCTTGCCCCCCCTCTTAAACCCTCATTGCTCTCTGTACGTACAAATGTCAATATTGCCTCATCAATGTTGGCAATTATGGCCATTTAAGAACATTTAAATTGTTGATTGTGCCCAGAAAGTTCCCTTGCTTTTGTTGGCTCTGTGGGGATTGATCAGGAAGCCAAAGAACCCTTGGTAGGGTGTAAGCCAAGCGACCCCAAGAAGGGGCATGAGATACACAAACACATGGTTGAGTGAAACACACCATATTGCAGAGTTGATAAATCACAATCCAGGTATTAAAGTCAAAGACTGCTACACACAAAAAACAGAAAGACCCAAAATACATTCTCATCAGAATTATAAAGAATCCAGCCTGTAAATGTACAGATGGACAATCAGGCAGGGGTCAGAAGCCAACCACCATTTCAGCCATTGAGGAAGAAGCACTATAGAAGACCTGTTCTGCTCTACTTCTTGCTAGTATTTTAATATTAATGGTAGGGTCAGCACTTACGCTAGGTTTGGCTTTTAGAATAGAGGACTGTCTTAGGACTGTGTGACATACTGATGAGCACCTGTTATTCTTCTTTTCTTTTGCTAGCTAGGGCCAAGCAACATCAAAGAGATAGGGAAAGAGTAAACCTTCTTTTTGATTTAAATACAATTCACGATTGAACAATGCTCTCTTGTTTGCCTTCTGAGATGGACTTACCAGGGTATAAACATGCATGTGCGACACATATTTCACTGACCTGTGCAACTGGCAGTGTCCATCTCCCTGCCTTTCCACTGATCTAGGCTGAACAGAGCTACCCGAGAGAAGGACCACATACGAACATTCATTTTGTTAGCTTTGCCCATAATACCAATAGAATATGGCAAGCAATTGTATGTTATCATGTCCATAGTGCCTGCACTACATTACCCTCTGCAATAAAATTCCATGCCCCTGTAAGAAAACATGTCCATGCAAGTTACATAAATGTTGGGCAGTATTTGTAAAGAAAAAACATGTCCATACTAGCAGTACCCTTGCTCCCACCATATAAGAATACACATCATATTCTCTCTGCTGATAATGCTAGTAAAACAAGCCTTGCCACTGGAAGTAAACATGTCTATTTTTTTCACCACCTCTTGCTTGTCCTTGTTCCTCCTTCAATTTTCCTTGTTCTCATTTGCTTCCCCTTTCACCCTACTCTCTCCCTTTCACTCACTTAATCTCACCACAATCTTCCTTTCTTCCCCTTTTCCCACATAAGCACACCTCACTCATAATGTCACTTTCCCTTGCTTCCTATTCACTTTCCCTAGTTTACCCCTCTCTCTTTTTCATCTACTCATATTCCATTAACCACATCACTCTCCTTTTCACTGTTCTTGCGTCCGCATTTACTACTCTTTGCTTACTCTTTCACCCACTCACATCTCCAATCTACCTCTTCCATTACCCATCATGCTTCCTTGCACACACCTGTGCCACCTTTCTCCCCTTTAACCCTTCGCTCTTTGTTATGCCATCTTACACCCCCTTGATCTCCGTTGCATCACCGTTCACCCACTCACTTCCCTTTTAGCCTATTACTCTCCTTTCATTTTCCCACTCTTCCTTACTCCCCCTTTCACACATCCTGCTTACCCTTTCACCCATCACTCTTCCTTTCGCAGTACTTTTCACTTTCCCTTAACCTTCCTTTCACACTCTCATCCTCTCTCTTGCTTTCCCTTTTTCTCTCCTTTTCTCCCAATGTATGTCTCCCTTGTACCCCATTTTACTCTTTTGCCCTCGTTCACTCCCCATGTGCCTGTTGCTCCCTCTTTCAATCTCCCTTACTCCCCTTTCCATTTCCATTGTACCCCCTGCTCTTTCACCCCTTTCATTCTCCCTTGATATTACTTGATGCCACCTTGACTCCCCTTTTTTCACCTGTCACTCATTTCACCCCCATTATTCTCTCCTTGACTCTTCCTTGCTCCCCCTTTCACTTTCCCTTGATTTCTCTATCACTCCCCTTACCCACCCTTCGTTTCCAATTTCATACTACCAGTCTTCTGTCACTCTCCCTAGCTCCCCCTTTCATCCCTCACTTCACTTTTCACCCCTCAATTCTCTTTTCACCCCATCACTCTCCCTTGCTCCCACTCTCCGTCTTCCCTTTTTCCCTTTAACCTCCCTCAGCCTTACCTATGCCCTCTTTCACCTTATCACTTGCCCTTACTCCTCCATTCACCCTTTCAATTTCCATTGATCTCCCTTGCTGAACCTTTTGCCCAACTTCATTCTCCCTTGCTCTTACTTGATCCCTCTTTGACTGCCCTCTTTTCACCTTGCACTCATCTCATGCCCCATTATTCTTCCCTTGACTTTCCCCTGTTCCACATACCACTTTCCCTTGATTTCCAGATCACTCCTCCTTACCACCCTTCACTTCCCCTTTCACCCTATCACTCTTCTCACACTTTCCCTAGCTTCCCCTTTCATCCCTAACTCCCCCTTCACCCCTCAATTCCCCTTTCACCCCATCCCTCTCTCTTGCTCCAGCTTTCAGTCTCTCCTGTTCCCCTTTAACCTCACTCATGCTTTCACCTTCTCATTCACCCTTACTTTGCCTTTCACCCTCTTAGTTTTCCCTTTCACGCCCTTTCATCCCCATTGCTCTTGCCCTCAAGCCTCCTTTCACCATATCACTCTTCGTTAATTCCCATTCATGCCCCCATGCTATCATTATACAAATCCTCAGTCTCCCTCACTAGCTTCTCACCCCCTCCCTCTTCCTTACCTGCCTTTGCTCTGCTTTGCTCCACATTTAATTCCACCTTGATCTCCCTTCTTTCCCTTATCACATTTCATTAATCCCCTTTCACTCTCCCTTGCTTCCCTGCTCCTTTAAACCATTATCACACTCCCATCATTCTTTCACACTTCCCTGTATGCTCTCTTGCTCTTTCTTTCACCTCCCATTGCTTTCCTTGTATTAAAACATGTACATAGTAATTGCCAATTGTTTGCCATTTGGTCCGCAAAGCAACACTCATAATGATGTATTTGCCAATAATGCTAGTAATAAAGTGCCATGCCACTGTAATTAACCATATCCATAGTGGCTGAAACAAATCCTCCTCTATATAAGAACACTTATGGTAACGTTGCCCATAAGGCCAATAACAAATGCTATGGCCCTTTAAAAAACAAGGCTATAGAGTCAGCACGAAAGTTGGGCTGAATGGTCACAAAATAAGAGTAATCATATTGTTTCTGCCCATAACACCAACCAAAATATGTCAATACGCTTTAATTAAAGATGTGCACAGTGGCCGCCTGATAAGAACATTCATCATGTTCACTTTGCTCACAATACCTCTACAAAACTGCCATGACACTAAGTTAATACGTCAATAATGGCTCCACCAATGTTGGCCTGCATTACCACATAAGAACACTCATCACGTTGGTTTTGTCCATAATGCCATTCAAAAATTCCATGCCACTGTAAAAAATAAATTGCCACCTGCCCCACTCTCTATTTTCCCTTGTTTTCTACCCCATTGGTCCTACCACATTCCACTGCCCAGCCCTCATCCCCCTGCCCCCAAGCACACACATACTCATATGGGACACACATGCACACACAGACACACACAAACACACACACACACACACACACACAAACACACACACACACTACATTTCACTCCCCAGCGTGACCTGCAGCAAACAACCTCCCTGCCCCCCTCACATCTGAGCTTATTAGTGCTGTTAGAGACTCAACCTGAAGGCCCTGCAGTAGTAGAAGTGGCCCCCTTTTGCATATTGACAGGTGGTCAATGCCCCAACTTGTGTTATTCACAGAACCACTTCCCGCCGAAGGAATTTTAACTCTTAGACGGTAATCTCTAGTCGCAGTGTAGGATGCATTTCACAATATATTACTAGACTCCTGACACATTTGGTTTTGTATGATACCACTGTAAAGTGATTAAATGAGTAGACAAAAGATATGGATGTGCGGCAGCATCATCAGGCTAAAAATGTGATCATTCCATGGGGCTGCTGCCCAGTGGTGTTAAGAGAAGTAGCTATTTTGGTAAATGCACACCCCTGTACATTTATATTCACAGACAGTGCCAGGCATGAATTTGTAGTGATTTTTATAATCACAATATTGAAATAAAACTTAAATAAACTCTATAAAAACTTCTAAAATAGCTGCGAGGGGGTGTGCCACCCCTTTCAGCAACAGGAGTACACCCACAAGCACGCATACATACTCTGTAACTCTTTTTGTCAGTGGTTGCTGTACAGATCATCACTATGTTAAATAAATGAAACATATGCTTTACCGTGGCACATATCATCACTCGGCCTGGCGTCCTATAGTCAGTGCTAAAAGAGTTCTATACTTTAACACTATAGATTAGTGTTCATTTAGTTTTTTTGCACAACACTCTGCCTAGCTTTATAATAGTTTGTCACCATGACCATGAACACATGTACTCATTCGACCGACCAGCACAAGGTTTGGATCTGAGATTAAAAGGTTATGACATCATTTATTGTGTTTGCTTTCTATGGATGGAGAGTTTTAGAATAAAAAGTCCTGGCTCTCATTGTGGTCTTGCCCTAACAACAATAGATCTGACATCCTATGAGTTATACATATGTGCTGTGAATGTATAATTACCATGCATTATTTTGTTTAACCCCAGGCCATCTACCCCAACAGTGTTACTGTGTCACAATGCTATCAGAAACATTTACATGTATCAGAGGATTTGTACGCATGCAAAATTGTCTCTCAGAAGCAGTCTCAACAAATTCATCCATTTTAATGTGTAAATATTTCTTCTCAACTTACTTTGCAACCTTGCACAATGAATGTCTGGGGAAGATAGCTCAGGGGCAATGAGCTCATTTTAGAAGCCAGACATTGAGGAGCAATGCAGGTTTGATCCCCGGATCCATGCTTAGAAACCTCTGGGGATTAAGCACATTAAAAATAACCACTTATAATTTATACAATAATACTTATAATTTAATGAGTACTTAAAATTCTGAGAAAGGTTGGATTTTTCAAAAAATAAAGTGCAGAAGGAAAATGCTATATGGTGGCTGCTGCTATCGCACAGTTTGTAGCCGACAGGATCGTCGTACAACATCTGTGAACCCAGAGTATTATGAATAAAATCTGAATAAAAATTGTTGTTTTAAATGTTAATAAAATGTGTTGTTTTGCATCTTTATGTTCAGGTGTTATGGGATGAAAATGCGCGGGCATGAAGTTGTTGGAAATATTTTAAGACAAATGGTTGACAGGAGTTTGTAGCATCATTTTTGAAAATAAAAAAAGCCAGCATCTGGAACAGCAACAGAGTTCTCCTCTGTGTCTTAATTTACAATGTGTGATTAAAAACATTAAAAGTGTTTTTTTAGCCCGTATCGGATTGTGGGTCCCCACCACATCCTTGTGGTACGCCTCTTAATGGAATAACTTTTTAAAAATCTACCAGCAAAGGGCGTTATTATACATGATAAAAAGGAACACATAATAAATAGCTAGCCCAATTATGATTTTGAACTAAATATTTTATTTATATAAGAGGACATATTTAATATAGAAAGAAGAAAAGGTTGTGCACAATCAGGCCAATGCAGAGAGCAAACGTTTTCATGTAAAAAAGAATAAACATGTAGATTCAAACAACCAGCTCTCAGACACTCAGCTAGGACGGGTACATCGCCTTTGTGACCCAGATGATTTAAAGGTAGGGATGGTAGGGGCACTGTGAAATAGTGAGGGGGTTGACATCTACAGGACAATGCTTCTCACTTAAAGACTGTTTTGGCATTCGACTCACCTGAGCAATGCCGGTTGGGGTTCAATATCATTAACTATAGCTGTCAATGAATGAGCCCTGCTTGCTGTGCTGTCCCAAATTTATAACCCCCAGAGAAGTGAAATCTGTGGGTGTTCATTGGGCTTGCATCCATAAGCCAAGGCACCCCTCACAACACCACTTACTTAGCTCCATTGAGAAATAAAACAAATTAAAAAAACAATCTCCATCGTTTATCTGCCCGAGTCATTCTCCCCATATTAAGTGACACCATAGGTCGTTCTGAAACTGGGAGCGGCCTCACATCATCCATTTGCTCTTGATGGCCCCAGAAAGAGATGGGACGTGTTATGTTAGATGAATCTATTGCCATAAATCCAATGGCTGCCGGTTGTTGGTTGCTACGATCCATATCCAGAGACTCTTCCGTCTGTGCCGTCTATAAATTGGTGTACATGACGTTATTAAAAATACAAGAACAAATATAGATTCAGTATAAAGCATGTTCTACACAGTGAGCACCAGCACATTACAATTTTCATGGGGCAACACTCTGCGTTACCCTTGTAGACATAGATTAGACACATTTTGTTTTACTTTGTGCCACTCTGCATACAGAATGCAATAAAATGTAGCACCTACTTGGAAGTACAAAACTAATCTGACACAATCTAAATCATTTAATGGCACAGTCAATCAATACATAACACATCCACAAACATATCAAGTAAGATGTAGCACCCTGACACTCGCAACCCTTAAATCTGTCATGCCGCCAATTTGTACAAAATAAATCTCTGGCTATAGCGTTTGTGTGACATGTTTGATCTTTGGCAAAAACTCAAATACTTTTTTACTTTGTGTCACTCTGAATGCACAATAAATTAAAATCTAGCTCCTACTTGGAAGAACAAAATGAATCCGGCACAATCTAAAACATGCACTGGCACAGTCAATCAATACATAACACATCTACAAACATATCAAGTAAGATGCAGCACCCTGACACCCACCACCCTTAATAGACTGTCATGTCGACAGTTTGTACAAAATAAATCATGGCTATAGCGTTTGCCTGACATGTGTGATCTTTGGCAAAAATTCAAATACCCAAATACTAACTTCACATTGCACGCATTTGAAATATTTCATCAACTTTATTGTTGCTGTGAAGCTGAGAAAAGGCATTGTGCGCATGCAAATATGTCACATCACAAAACCCCAAAAGTTGAATCAGGGGTTATTTAATGGTTAATTTAATGTTTTGAATGACAATAAGGGCTGCAGGTTCCAAGCTTTAATATTAAAGTGTCTGAATGATTGTGTAGCGGCTCTATAAACACTTACAAAACCCTTTACACATTTTCAACTTCTTCCAAAACCTTGTAGTCAAAATCTCAAAAACAATTCTAGAACATAAACTCTGTGTCCATGTAATATCACACACACACACACACACACACACACACACACACAGATATAGAATCCACCGCTTAGTCTCTACTTAGTCAACATGCAAAACCACAGAGCAATTCTAAGCAAACTGGATATTTTCAAACACATCATTAAAAACACATAGCTGTTTAGTATAAAAATGCACAACCTGTCTCAGAAAGGGCCTGTCTCAGAAAGGACCTGCCTCTTGGCCTGTCTCAAAAAGGCCCACCTATCGATAAATACAGTGAAAAAAAGCCTTGTCAAGCTTGAATAAAACCTTATAAATTGTAAAATGCACAAATACATTACATTAAAGTATTGAAAAACAGTTCTAGAACATAAGTTCCATGCATAGAAATAGAATCTGGTTTGCCCAACATCGCTGTGCTATTCTAGCTGACATGCAAAACCACAGAGCAGTCTAAGCAAGCTATACATTTGCAAACACATCATTAAAAGCACATAGCTGTTTAGCTTAAAAACGCACAGCCTGTCTCAAAAAGAACTGTCTCAAAAAGGGCCTGCCTCAAGGCCTGTCTCAAAAATGCCTGCCTATTGATAAATACAGTAATAAAAGCCTTATCAAGCTTGAATAAAACCACATAAATTGTACAAACAACAAAAACAATACATTAAAGGGTTCTCGAACATAATTTCCATGCATAGAAAATAAACAATGTTCCCAACATCTATGCGCTATCATAGCCGACATGCAAAACCACAGAGCATTCTAAGCAAACTATACATTTGCAAACATGTCATTAAAAGCGCATAGCTGTTTAGTTTAGGAATGCACAGCCTTTCTCAAAAAGGGACTGTCTCAAAAAGGGCCTGCCTCATGGCCTGTCTCAAAAGGAATGGCAATCGATAAATACAGTAAACAAAGCCTTGTCAATGAATTACCCCCAAAACTCACCTTTTTGCTGTTATTGAAATAGAAGTCTGAATAAAAAGCAGGCCAAGATTTCAATCAGCAGGCATTACAGGGGTTCTCCCAGTGTTTACAGGCGTCTGATCAAATCCAGCTGAGAAGCAAGGCAACCCAGGCAGAGCTGCAAATCACGTCTTCCAAGTCAATAAGTTGCCACTGCAGGGGATCATCAGGCAGGCATTCTGACACTGGGGTTGACAGAACCCCTGCTGCAGTCAGAGAACCCCTTCTAAATGGGTAAACGTGCATTGTTGTTTAATTATCAACAATGCACATATGTATTTATTTCTGTTTAATTTGCAGAAATGGGTTTCCCATCAACAGAAGCAGAGCATTCTATTTCATGCATACTGCTTCCTATATGTTATAACAGCATCTACAAATAACCTCACCCCTGCAGTTGCATCCTGTGACCAAAGACATTTTTCTTATCAACATAAGCAGAGCATGGTATTTCCTGCATACTGCTTCCTATGTGTTTTTTCAACATCTAAAATTAAGTTCAACCTGCAAATGCTTCCTTGGATCAATGCCATTTTTTTCTTATCAACAGCAGCAGAGCATGTTATTTTCTGTAGCTGCTTCCTCTGCCGGCCTTCAGCTATAACTTGAAATAGCCTTTCTAATGACCATTAGTTTTTGTTGATAAACATTGTTCATGTATATTCATTTGTTTAAACAGCTGGCATAAACACGCTATATTCCGACAATCTAAATACAAACCCCATCTGTGCATTCTGCTGATACAGCTAGAAAACCTCTCTATGAGTCACCACATTCCTAGGATTCCCCAGTCCTTTTTTGTGATATAAAACCCTTGCAGTGTTGATTCACAGCTTTTCGTTGGGGCGCAGAGGGACACATCTATTCTGTGCATGAGATGCTGTAGACCCCTTAGAAACAATTGTTGGACTTTTGTACAGGATCTCGGAAGCACACTTTACTTATAAAATAAACTGCTTTTCATTATTTAAACTCTGTATCAAAGCCAGTTCATAGAAGATGGGTGTACATTTTTATATCAAAATTGATATACTTTTTTATATCAACATTTTTGGGCAAGTTTATAAAAAAATGGAAATTAATATTTTGAATAAAAAAGATTATTTAGTGTATACATTTCTGTCGAAGAATATGATTTCTAATATTGTTTTAAATAAGATTCCATATACAAATATTATTTTTAATATTATTTTTTATATGTGTATATATATTGTTTTAAATATATGTTCATGTGCATTTTAATATTACAAAGATATCAAAATGGCTTGATATCATTTTCCTACAAAAATTATATACAAATTATTGTGGTTCAATAGAATTGCTATCAAAACTTTGGGGGGCTTATCCATTTGATAAAAAATGTATATCCGCTTCCTATAACCCCGGGGTGGACCCCCTCTGTGACATCATCACCGCGTCACTCTGTGAAACCCTAAAATCACAGTCCCAGTCTTCAGAGTTCACTTCCCTCTCAGTGCTTGATTGAGCAACATCAGCGAGCAACGCTATCAGCCGCTCAAATCTATATATAGATTTTATATAAAATGTATTGATATAAAATAGATATCAAACATTTTGTACATCCTTTTTGTAACAAATTTAAATTAAGTTAATATCAAAGCACATCAACAGGGGGAGGGACTAAGACTGGAAGCAGGGGTTGTAACCACCTGTCAAAATTTTACATTATGCAAAAGGGGGCCCTTTCTACTACTCACTTCCTTGGCCTATAACATCACAGGTGCAAGCAGTTTGGCCGGCAAATAGGGGTGCCACACCCAGTGAAATATTGACTCTCCCTTACCAATCTTCTCCTTGAAATCTTTTTCTGAAAAAGGAAAATAATGATCACCCCCAAGTATGGCAAAGGGAGCTATGCTGAGGAAGGTGCTGGCACTCTCTTCCCTGTTCTGTAATGATATTAAATTGTTGGTGGGTGGACATTGGCATTAATGCTGCTAAGTACCCAAAGTCAGCTGCCTGTGCCTTTTCCTCTGCCCTGATCCCATTTTTTGATTATGGGTACACTTTCGGACCATCAGTGTTTCTTTTTTGACCTTTTCTTTTCGGAAGCAAAACACAGCAATTTTAAATGGCGGTGATTTGCATCTGCAAAAAGGTTTCTCCAACCAACAATCGTGCGTCATGGAAGCCATACCAATTTTTTAGTCCAAGTGCAACCTCACACATAGTTAAAAAAAATAATATCAGACAATGTTCATCAAACCACCAAAGGAATGCACTCTCTCACTTCTTTACACTCTTGAAATAAACCTAGCAAAAATCCATAGCGCAGTTGTGGCTGTTCAGCTGTCTAAATATTGCATATTTTCCTTGTAGGGAAACTAATAAAAAAGGTAAAAATCACACTGTTGTCCACACTTTATATCTTTTTAAACTTTGAGCAGACTACCACAAACCTTTCCAGCATATACATATTCAGTGACAACCTTTAGTTATGAGACAGCTAGAGGAATATATTCAGTGCAACAAAACACTTGAACTTCAGTGACACAATTTTACTTAAAGTGATGTTAAGGTGCTGGTTTAATGCAACATAACCCCTTAAATTCAGCAAGTGATGAAAGCTATGCCACCTTTACTATGAGCTCCCCCACCCCCGGTTGTACAACCGAGAAGCACACTGATGACAGCACAAAAGACATCCCTTATGACATCATTTATGGCGCTCTGTTAGTGCCTAAAAACGACCTCAAAATAGGTTCACACACTGGCACTCCTATTTATTAAAAAAATCTTTCAAATATTAGTACATTTTTATCTTGAATTATTATTGATCATATTTCCATATTGTTGTTGAATTTTCATAGATGTCATTCATTCACTGAATATATTAATTTCTTAATTAGCCATTAATTCACTAGTAGGATACGTTCATTCATGTGTTAACTGCCTTTTCAGTTATTGTTGATGAAATGCCTTCGAATAGTTGTGGAATTATCTTCATGGATATTGTTGATTAACATATTCATATGTCAATTACCCATTTGTTAGATGAATGTGTTCATTTGCAATTTTAATGTAAATACAAGTGAAGAATAATCCACTCGACTCAAGTCATGCATGCCATAACACCACCTAGTAGCCATCGCTGCAAGTTCTCTAGTTCAGAGCCACATCAGCAAGATATTGTGGGAATGCAAATCAGCCCAAATGCAAACCTTTTGCTCTAGGAAAATGTGTTTGTCGTACAGGGCAGTACTACTTCACACATAGCTTCACTAACCCAAGCCATACATTTCTCAAGGGAGCCAAACAACTACATACCTGGTTCTACCCATATTAGGGATCATCAGTGCTATATAGTGGTGACAGCCTTATGGGTGGAGCATTGGGGCGTGTTGATAAAAGATAAAACACCAATACATTTATGGTGGGTTTAAAATGGCTTGGAAAAAACCCTGAACTGGAGGTGAACTTCCAGCAATGGTTACCAGGTGGCGTTGTGGCATGTGTGTCTATGGTGAAACGGATTACTCTGCTTTCACATTTCACGTGAAAGGGTGTGTATAGGCTTAAAGAAAATCTGATCTTTTCCGTCCCCATAACTGTCATTTCTAAATATTTTGTAACTGATTCGATTGTCATTCAGTTCACTTATAATTGTACCATTTTTCTATAAAGCCTTTCGGCAAAAGCATTATACAAATCAATGAACACCACACAAAATGTATTTGGCATGTGTGAGGGATGGGGGTGACACTGGGCTGGGAAGAGAAGGACATATGGAAGTAGTTTGAATGTATACATACACCACAGAGTTGCAATCGCATTCAGCATGTGTATTAATTATGGGTCATTTGAAATTGCTGTGCATTTCACTTTGGGTTGAGAAAACGTCAGTGTGTACAGTGTATGAAAATATACAGTGTATACAAATACATATAAAGAGCTAGCTTAGCCTTTATTGGGATGAAAGGAATAACATGTTCGGACCAAGGATCTTTATTGAAAGGTTTGGTGCATAGCGGTACTGTCTCTGCAGAGAAAACCTTAGACTGCCTGGGGAACATCTAGATGTTTTAGTGGAGAAATATGACTTTTGCATATAATATTTACATAAAAACAAAACAATGGAGTTACTTTGATACTTGTGGCATCAAGGGAACATGCAAAGAGGAGAAACTAAACAAGTATCTTACGTTTTAAACTGGATTCATCTTTTTATGCAGGGAGAACATTAAGGCCTATTTGTCTAGACAGTGCAATGTTTAGGAAAACACAAAGATGTTTATTTCCACGTTTTTTTTTTTTAAAGAGGAGAATGTGGCAAATGACAATGGTGGGCAGTGTGGTACATTACACAAGTGTTGAGAATGAACGAGGATGCAGGGGTGTGCACTTTTAGGAAAGGCTCACAACTCTCTGAGACCGAAAATCAATTGTGTTACTTTGCATTTAAACTGAAATTCGTTTTTAGTTGCAAGTGTACATTTTAACATTTAAACTGAAGATACAGAGAGGAAAGATGCATTGAGATGGGTGGAGGCTGGAAAGAAATGTGAGTTTATGAGTGATAGTGGCTAAGTACCAAGTGTTGTGTTGCTCAGCAAGAACATTTTTATTTTTTCACAAACTGGTATTAAAACCTATTTAAACAAGAACGGGTCTGGACAATGATGCCTGGGGGATATAGCATTCCAAAACATTTTAAATTTAGTTATAATACCTTTAGTTGAAGTGAATTTAAGGTGCTGGTTTAACTCAACTGTTGGTGATGTCTGGTATGCCAGAGTTCTGGGGGTTACTTCATGCTCACCCGTTCAGCTCCCAAGGGCCCAACAACCCTTCCCCCAGAACAAACGGAGGACTCAGCCATGGGCAAGTTAGAACTGTCGTCTATTACAAAAACCAACAGGATCATACAGGATATTCAAAAATCTCCAGAATCACCATTCCCAAAATCATGTCAGCCCTTTTTAATACAGAATGTCGTCCCACCCTGGGCCCTCCCCGAAAAAACCTATCACACATACTCATTAGGTGCTCGGAGTGGTATACACTATAGATTTCCCTTATTGATCTTACTCAATTGGCCCTTCCATGTCAGGTGGCTGGCCTGCGCCTTCCCCAAGAAATTATCTATTACATTGTTGCAGGGTAGCAGGATTACCATTGGTCCTTGCCCCCTGCCTTCCAGCTCTGGATTTCTGTGCCCTGATTGTATGGAACTGGCCTCCTAAGGCCTGGGACTCAGCTCGGTTCTCAGCACTCTGTGCACCTCTTCAAGGTGAGAGAATGACTATGTGTATCAAATGTATATGTTAGCAGTACCACGTTTGGCTGTGAGAGTGCTCTCCATGTTGCAACGTTGTTAACTTTTTCATGCTTCACTTCATGTCTGTGTTGCTGAGAACTGTTTGTCTTCCCACCGTGGGTGAATAACCATTGTCTAGCTCGGCCACATCACGTGGTTGAGGACCACAAAATCAAGCTCTTCTTGTCTGCAATTATGAGGATTTATTCTGTTCTTCTGCAAATGGCCCCTTGTCTTCTTTAGTTTGGAATGTGCTACTTGTCTCTTACCTTGGCTGTGAGGCCTCCCTGCTCTTTGCAGCCTGGTTCTGCTTCCCCTCATCTCCTGCCCTGCGACTCGTGGCCTTATGTGATTTTCATTATACTTATATTATGATTTCTGCAGATGTATATCATGCTATATTTCCTATAGGTTAGTCGTATTTGGCCCTACCAGGCTCCTTATGTGATCCTGTAGTTCCATAGGGTTAGTTGCTACAAGCATATGCAAACCTGCTCTGCATCTCTGTGTTGCCTTGCGTTCAGCGTGTCTGCACTTGGCTAATGGGAGAAATAATAAAAGCTTTTGACAGTATGTATATGTATCTGCCCTCTATTTACAGAACTGTGTAAGCATGTTCTTCGTGGACACGCGTGTGTATTTGTGTATCATTATGCATGGTTGCGAGTGTACTTCATGACTAACATGGCTATGTCATGGTGTCACTAATGACATCATCACAGTGGTTTCTTAGCATTAATCAAAGTCATTATGGCATTTGGGCCTATAACCACTGTTGAAACACTTGTATCATAAAGACTGGATAAGGTTAGAATGGCTGTCTGAGAAAATACCTCTCTGCATACGTCTCAGTCACTTGTGCTCCTGGGGGTGGTCCGAATAGTGAGTTACTTTGTGCATTCTTGATTCTTCGGGCTGTCATGTTCATGCGGATGGGGGGGGCATTCCTGGGACCCTCTCTTCACAACAAACCTTTCAAATTCAGCAGGTATTGGACTCTACTCCACCTTAACATTGATCTCCTCTCTAATGCAGCCCATGAGCACTGATGACATCATTGATAACATCTCCTTATCCACGTAATAAACTGTATTTTCTTGAGGCACAAGGTTTCTCCTTTCCCACTAATATTCCTCCTGAAGGACTACCTTTCATCTTCTTTGAAGCATGGAGCTGGGCAGTTGTCTTATGCTTCACTGGAAGTGAGTGCCACGTATATGATATTATTGGCAGATGTTTTTTCTTTTGCTGTGTGCAGCCTTGGCATTGTGTCTCTGCTCAGCCTGGAGACTGCCCCTGGGTGGTAGCAGTGCATGGTATAAATCAACATAACATAAGATCACCATGTCAACATACACACATACATTGTGACAATTGCAGCCCTTTGTATGTTTGCAAATGGTTCCAATACTACACTGTTTACTCATGTTTGAATACGTATGCTGTCATTTGTGCTTCTATTTTTTTTACTCACAACTAGGGTGGTGGGCCTTGTGTTAAAAACTTGAATCAGCCAAATTTCCAGGCAATGTGAGTTTTTGGAAAATGTCCAGTGATTCAGTTGAAGGTATTTCACCAGTAGGGACTCACTAAAACATGCAAGTGGAATTTTGTTGAGTTTGACAACTAGACATTGGGCCTCATTACGAGTAAGGCGGCAAGGGATACTGGGCACCGGTAAGGAGACCGCTGCCAGTAATCCCTTACCGCCCTACTACGAGGTCCCTTGGCGGGTCCCTCCAGTAACGCCTGGTCTGACCAGGTGTTATGGACGGGACCCGTTAAGGGACCTTGAGACTAATAACGGTACCGCAATTTGCGGTAACGTTAATAGCGCCTTCCCCATTCCCATTGAGCCCTGTGGGGGCTCAAATGGGAATGGGGAATGGCTTTTTCAATGGGTACTTACCCATCCCGCAATGGTCGGACTACACTGGTAAGTCCCCATTGAACGAGACCGGTGCCGGACACGTTATTGGTGGCAGTCATGGCGCAAATAGCGCCATGACTACCACCAATCTCGTAATGAGGCCCATTGTATTCTTTTCTCTTTTTAGAGTACAGTGGGATTTGAAGCCCGATTTACATTTGAAATGAAAGAATACTATTTCTTGTATCGATCCATAGAAATAGAACAAGTACTATTTAGTATTCCTTGGGCCTGATTTACAAAGTTTTTATTAATGGGACTTTCCCATTCCAAAACGTTTTATAAATCAGGCCCACTGTATTTTTAGTATGTCTCCCTGCACAACAGACACAATACTTCTAGCATGGGCCTTCTCACGCTATAATAGTATCTTGTTGTAGCTTAGGTTATGGGTGCATTCTGCATGGATAGGAAAGTGAGCAGAATGTATGGATGTAACCCTGGGGTGTTGGTGTGGGACTTGGCCAGTGTGTTCCAAGTGTGGGAGTTGGAATTGAAAGGTGGCTGGACTGGATGTGCCAGTGTCCTGTACCTTGTAACATAGATGGAATATACATACCTACATCTGACCTGTGGTCTCCAGCGTGGCATGTTACAGGAAGAACCCCAAATCCTTTCATATCTCCAGAGTGGGCGCACATGCTACACATTTTATTTTTCTGCTTTTAGCTCTGAAGCCCAAGTGAATACACACGAGTCTCCGAATTTTAAAGGTGAGACCAGCAAATATGTGTGGGTTCAGTTCTTAATAAGTTCATCCTGCTTAGCCAAAACCTCTGCATTTTTGGCTTCTCATGTTCATGTTGTGTTACACGAGCCTTCCATTTTCAGAGCCTTCCACACACATGCAACCCAAACCATATCCCTCAACAGCGAAGGTGGCCTTCTTCTCGTCATCATGTTACCATCACTTCTGCAAGATCAACGTAACTCCTCCTGTCTTGTGCAAATATGCAGCTTTTATGATTCATGCTGGGTGATGAACTTTTTTTCCAATCAAACGAAAGTCACAAGTGGAACTGGAAAGTGTTTTCAAATGATACCCTTGAACCTGACCTCAGGCACTTTTGCGAGGCAGGTGATTAGAGGAGACATTTTTCCTTCCCACTTGTCTCATAGCAGTGTCGCAATCCAATCGCCCCGTTCGTCATTTCATGCAAATGAACCACTCGTGGTGATTAATAAGAGTCGATAAGAAACGTTGAGTCCTCTAAGAGTCCTCTCACAGTATTTGTTTTAAGTATCCTTTTGTTTGAAAATATATGTATTTCTGAATGGATTCCATATCTACCGAGTTTTTTTCAGCGATAACATTTTTGAACGTATACATGAAAAACGTCAACTTTAAATAGTATCTTGCCGGTAATACAACACATTTAAAATACATTTTATAAATATGCCGAAACATCTCGTCCTACCTTCCTCGTCACATGCACGACTTCCCAGACAGCCTCCACACAGGGACTATGTTTCCCTTCTCCATAAGAATATAAGCCCCTTCCCTCGGAGGGACAATAGAAAACTACAGAAAAGAAAAAAGAAAAATACAGGAAGAATACAGGAAAAATACAGGAAGAGGCAGAGGAGGGAATTCCTCCTCTGCCTCTTCCTGTATTTTTCTGTCATTCAGGTGTCCCCCATGAGGACTGAGGGTGTGCTGTTGCCAGCTTCAGCAAAATGGTGGTATGGCAGAGGGTTGCGTAGTTGAGGACCTGTCTCCCTGTTTCGTCCCGTCACCCCCTTTTTGAGCTTTTCTATTCCTCTGGGGGCCGTGCTGTTGCAGGGACATAGGAGTGGAGTGGGGAGGGGCTGGGGGTAGACTGGGTGAAGTAGGTGCACTGAGGATGGCCATGCCACATAGAGGCAATCACATCTGCTTTCAAGTATCCCCTGCCGCAAAAAGAGTGGGTAGTCTATTCCAGCTGGAGTAGCCCGGGCTGGCAGTGTCGGGGTACTCGTCTACAAAAGGTAGGGTAAATGGTAGTGCTCCTGTGCAAACTGTTGCTAGTCCTTACTGGTGGAGAACAGCATTGCCGGCTTGCTGAGGAGGAATCACTACCTGAATGTGCAAATACATTGGCACACTGGTCAAACAGGCTGCCTTTAGTTGGGACTAGGACCTTAAAGGACTACGCGCCATACAGGGGGTGATTGGTGGCCGTCTGCTATATTAAGGTGGGCAGATGGGGGCCCTGAATGTGGTTTCTGATAGTTCAGTATGGAATACAAAAAAGCCAGAGTAATAAAGGACTCTTTTATTTCTCTTCTTCGCATCAAGATCCCAGTGTCTGCTGAGTGGCCAACACCAATATCACCTCCGTTGGTAACATCATAAAACCTTGCAAGCCATGACACAGGATGAAATGATTCTCTTCTTCCAAATGTGAGTAGCGGAAGTCTTAAAGGAAGTTAAAAAGGCTACCTCAACGGTGGACACAGAGGATGCTAGGCCAGTCCCTGCTCCGGGTCCTGATCCAAAACCAGACTGAGTTTCCACTTTGTCACCCACCTCTCTGACATTGGGCACAACAGACTATACAAGAACAGAAGAGTGGTAGGCCAAATCCCATGAAGGGTGATGAGGCAACAGTTCGTTTTTGCGGGCAAGTATATCCAGAAGGAAGATTTTAAGGTGCTTTTCAAACATATGTCACAGAACCTTGATTTCCGGACAGCCGCATCTCCACCTGGAAAAAAGTAATTTCAGCAATTCAAAAAACTTAAGTCAACCATTGTTCCATTCCATGAGGAAAACTTGTTTAAAGAAGTCAAGCCTGCCTTCCTATGTACCCTTTCGAGCTGTGCCCCATTGAGGGGTTTAATGCAAAGTATTGAAGGCATTTTAAGCAAGAGAACAGCTTGGGGTGTGAGGTATTCGACCATCCGCACAGGGAGTGTGCGCTCACCTGGGCTTTCTTGATGAATAAAAACAAAAATGAAAATGAATGATGGAAGATCAACCTCTGAAAAATGTGTGGAGCTAATCTGCACACATTTTCTAATGCTTGCTGCACAACAAACAAATAGTTAAGTGTACTCTGGGGGTCACAGCCAACAGATGCAGTCCTCCCTGTCACATTTATTTGACAGGTGACAGCATAGGGTGCACAAAAACATCCATAGGAGAAGGGATCTGCCCTGTGCTATTGTAAGTTTTGTGTGGTGGCGGTGCATACTGATGAGAGTTAATTGAAGCAGGCCTATGAACAGGCCTGGTCACAGAACTTACCAATGGGCAGGAAAACAAACACCTCTTTGATATGCAATGTGTCTCCTTGAAGCTAGCTCTCACCCTTCTGTATGAAGGACAGTGAACGGCCTGTCTGGATCCACAATTTACCGTAGGCAAGCCCTGCAGAGCACAGAGCGGACCCCTTTCAGAGGGACGAAGTATGTGGTTTGAGGAAGACAGAAGTCTGTTCTCACCACAAACTTCAAGAGAGACCTGCACTTTGATCAAGAGCCACAGAGGGCTCAGTTAACAAGAGAGACACGTTGATTTACTGCAGACAAGAAGTTGGGTGGGACTTAGGAGTACATGTTGTAACCAATTACATTTCCTGTTGCAAAGCACCCTGGTCCTAACCTCACGCATAACAGAAGATTGTTGGGCAGGTCCCCGGATTGGTTCCTAAAGGTAGGCTTAGCCTTCGCCAGCGCTCGAGAGGATTGCTCAGCAGCAACGTGCTTGCCTTGGAAGCAAGATGACAAAGAGCAACACAGGTTCGATCCCTGGGTTCGTGCTTAGAAACCCCTGGGTCTTAAGCGTGTTCTGAATAACCTATCATATCATATCAATCGCTGGAGCCCATTTGGCTTAAAAGAGGGCTGGGCCCCTCACTTAGCACATCATCTGAAGGCTTCACCAGAAGCAGGAACGAAGAACTCAGCTTTGGACCCTGGCTGAAGGTATATTCTATCTTAGAGCTTCCACCAGAGAAGGAAGGCCAGGATTTCCAAGAGGGAAGCAAAATCCTTCCCCTAAACATCACCCAGGAAATAGAAGGAGATACCACCAGCAGCTCCACAACTGGTACCCAGCCATCACACAGTGTGCCCTGCTAGGTTCTGCCACCAAGCTTCCTATGTGGGAAGTGCCAGAGAGTCTCTGAACAAAGGACAAGGCCATTGCCTGCAAACACTCTCCTCAGCTTTGGGCCATCCGCCTTGAAAGATGCCTCAAGCCCTGCGAAAAAGCTAGGAGGAGTGCCACACAAGCATCAACCAGCATCCATCATTTAAGGACATTTTCAAGGCAGTCGCGCCTCAAACTGCGACCGACTGCACAACTGACTGTTGTCATGCTGCAGTCACTAAAGCCGTCGGAGACGCCTCAAGCAGCCTTCCTGATCATCCAACCATCCCTGGACAACTGGTGCCCTGGAAGTTGATTTGTCGCAGGGGTATTTGACTGTGCAATCAAAGTTCGCTCCAGGGGATCCTACTACAGCAAATCTGGTTGACAAGAAAATAGATGGGGCACTGATAAGAATGTACTTAACCATCAACCTTATCACACATGCTGGGGTCTATTCAGATTATGTAGCTCAGGCGTTGATCCTAGATTTCCAGGCCTTGTTTGTAGCACAACAGCATGGAGATGATATTACACACCTTCTTATGAAGGTCATGAAGTGCCAAGTCCAGTATTTATCAGACATCAAGTATGACATAAATAGTGGAGAAGACTCGGGAGGAATCACCTCTATTGGAGCTAGATGGCACCCCTGGCTAAGGAGCTGGAAGGAAGAAGCATCTAGGAAAACAGCAATTACGATTCAAGTGCGTGGGCCCCTGCCTTTTTGGTCATCATCGGGACGCCTTCTTGTAGTAGTCATGTAATGACTGCAAAAATGCCTTATACTACAGGGGCCAAGGAATATTTTTTACCTCAAAGCAACTACCCAGAATACGTCTGTACCATTAGATTGCGCCGACAGAGGTTCCTTTCCAGGCTGAGGTAGTGGAACAGTTTATACAGAATAGCAAACTACTTTGACTCCATTCACCCTGGCTCCTGCCAAATCATGAAAAATCATGAATATCCAATGGGGGGGTTGTCTCTGTTTTGCTCAATTTTGGTTGGGTATTTCAGATGTTTGGGTATTGGAAGTGGTTCAAGAGTCTCCCAGGAACCCCACATTTAGTGATGACTGCCCCACCCAAGAAACCTTACAAAAGGACAACCTGGGCGGAAGGAATTCAACAACAGCTCCACAAAAAAGTGTTTGTCAGAGTTCCTGGTAAAGTGCAACAGTTGGGGTTCTTTTCAATGCTCTTCTTGGTTACAGATGCTGTTAGCAGACTACAGGTACCTCTATTGCAAGGCCCTCAACAGAAGGATCAGATATCACCTGTTCCGAATGGAGACCACCCAGCAGGTAATATGAGCAATTCAGCCATGAGGTTGGTTAGCCTTCATCGACCCAGTGGATTCAAATGTTCATGTTATCATCCTTCTAGTCCACTTAACATTTCTTTGGTTCAAGGCGGAGGAGGCTGCCTATCAGTTATTGGTTCTACCCTCTGGATTAGCATCAGCTCCTGGTGTTTTCAAAAAAGCAATGTCCCTCATTGTGGCGTTGTTACATGCTGAGAGAATTACACTGTACCCTCATATGGACGACCAGTTGATTCAGGCCCCCATCGAAACAGCAGTATCAAGAGCATTGTGTCAGGGGGTGTGCACTTCTGCAAGCCCATGGATTCTGCATCATCAGTAAGAAATCCAAGTTGACTCCAACACAGACAATCATTGGTCTGGTCCTGTTGGGATGGAAACTTGGCCCAGGTCATGGTGGCAGCTGCAAAAAAGATATTGCTGTATGCACAGAAACCGTGCACTTCTCCCGAGACCATTTGAAACGACTGTTTCACTTTCTGCTGGCAAGATGTTCCCCTGCCTCTGGGAAGCATGATATCTGGAGTCCTCCATCAGCACACATTCAGCATCAGCTCAGTGGGGATGCCCAGAAAACCTGCGCAAGAGGGTGCCACTGGATCCAGAACCAGCCTCAGTTATTATGGTACATTCAAGCAACAGGACCTGAAGATCCACACTGGGGCACTTGAAAGTTCAATCCTGATAGATATTCTTGGAGGCATTTCACTCTTCCAAGTGGAGGGAGATGCCTGCATATGTATTTATTTATTTATATTTATAAAGCGCACAGCGGCTCTCAGGCATTTTGGCACTGTTACAGAATACTTGCTTAGTACTGGCGGCTTACAACAGATCAGTTAGAAATGCATACAGTGAATATAAGCTGCATGTTCATCCGTTAAAGGGGAATAGCCTGCAGCATTTCCATGCTCAAGTGAGTGGCCAAAGAGCACTGGTGTGAACAGACAACAGTGAACAGACACCAAAAGGATGAAGACGTTCATCAGTCTCAATTAAGCATCTTAGCATTAAGATGGTTTCTGTGCACAGAAGATTATTTGCAGAACCTGAAGGCAGCCCATTTTCCAGAGAAGCAGAATCCGATTGCAGACTCTCTGAGCAGAGTTTTCCTGTCATCAAAAGATTACTCTCTACATCCCCGAGTATTCCAGTTGATAATGGATCTTTGGGGGCATCTCTGGTAAGATCTCTTTGTGATGGAGAAGGATGACCTGCTTCCTTGGTTTGCAACTCTTTGGCTGGGTGCCTCAGTTTGGATGGTGGATGCCAATCAGCTTCTGGGACTCCTCTTTGCTTTCACTAGTTTTCCAATTCTGCATTATGTCACCAGAAAGCCTGGTGATTTTGATAGCATCTCACTGTGTGTGTGGAGCGAGTCGTTCCTGCTTTGGTCTATGACACAGAAGCCTCTTTCCTGCTACCGATATGCTCTTCTCCACAGATGTTACCTCTACTCCCCAAGATGATAGGGTGAACAGGCGCCTTTGGATGATGACTTGAACATTGAATTAAGAGGATTGTTATTTGTGGGCATCTCTCAAGAAGTGGTAGAGGAATTACTGAAGTCTATGAGACCCTTCACCATCCCAGCTCAATGGCACCACTGGAGTTCTTTCACTGGGCGGCCACAACCTATTATTTGCAGCCCGGTAACAGCAGCAATAGGTCTATGTTAGACTTTGTCCTTGAAGGTTTTCAAACGGGGTTGGATCCTTCTACATTAAAAATCCATGTGGCTACCATTAATACTTTCTTGCTGGGTAGAAATGAAACCCTAGAAGGGGTGCCTCTTTCGGGGCTTTGATTTCCAGAAGCCCCCTAAGAAGCCTGTTGTGCCCTCATGTGTCTTGGTGGTGGTGCTAAATGGTCCACCCTTTGCACTCCTATAGGAAGTGCATAGCCACATGTTGTCCTGAAAGGTGTTGTTTCAGCAGGACTGGCGAACTTGGGGCATTCTTGGCGGAAGAAACTTTTCTTCACTTTATCCCAGAAAGGCTCACCCTACAGACTGATCCTTCCATCGTCCATATGGTTTCTGCAGAAGTCCATCTCGATCAGGAGATGGTCCTTCCAGAACCCTATTCTGACCCAGAGGCAGCGGAGGAGCAGCCAATCTATACCCTAGATGTGGCAAGCACACTATGGACATATGAATCAAAGATAGCACCTTTTCGAAAAAACCAATCCAATAGACCATTTACAGCCACATTGAACCGCTGGACTAGAATTACTATCTGCCCTTATATGAGCTGGCAAAGTCACTCTTCCTGCAACTCCTCTGGGTTTGTCCACTCAGGGCCTGTTGGACTGCTGGGCAGAATAGCAAGGCGTCTCAATAAAGGCTATCTGCAATGCATCATCATGAAGGTCACCTTTGACCTTCATTACTCAGTAATGGATGACAAAGTTTGTCTCTGAAATCCTTAGATCCACTTACACTCACCTTGAATAAAAGTTTGGTTTAACAATACTATAGCTTTAGAGTGTTCTTATAATGCCGGACGGTTTTACTGCCTGAAAGATGTTCATGTTAAGCAAGGAATGTGACGAGTAAAGTGGGTCGGGAGTTAATGGCCGAATACGCATTTTCCGCATGGACGTCCCTCTTATTTCTGCCTTGACTGGATGCCTTCCTTGTAGAAAAATAACCACACAGAAAGAGGCAGAGGGAGGGAGAGTCTTATATCTCTTTAGGGAAAAAGGCACAAATGTCACTGACATAAGTCTTAGGATGCGGTAGGGACTTTATGTTAAGGAAGGAATATGATGCGTTGTGGGGACTAAGAGTAATGACAATTACGATCCAGAATCCCTTTATTAATACATGTTTACACATCTTTCAAACTTGTGGACCCTTTGCCTCTGTCTCGCAGATTCGTATTACCTCTATCTGTCCATGTTTCTCTTTTCTTGTCCCCCTCAATCTCTCCTCCTCTCCCCATATACAGACACGTCTGTTAAAAAAAAAAATCATTTTAGTTTTATAAAAAGGTAAAATCTTCAAATATTGGAAATGCAAATGTTATGGTTTACACGCTCACTTCAAATCATTGATTCCCCTAAAAAACAAATTCCACCACCACACTACAAATGTAACTTGAACTCACACTACAACACTATTTCACAAAACTCACTTTAACTTTTTCAATGCAATCTACCGAATATTTAGTGCGAGTCAATCTATCAGCATGCCAGTAACACATTTTTCAATTTCATTGGGTGTTTGGCAGCCAATAAAATTTCATTTATGACGGGGTGGGCATGTCAGAGCCGTGACACGTGCACTGTTCGATGCAGAACTGAGCCCCTGTGAGCCAGGGCGTGGCTAGGCGAGCAGGAACAGATGAGCCACATGCCCTGCTTTGACCCAAGAGCACACACCATTGGTCAGTACGTGCCCCACCCTAAATTCTTCTGTCCCTGTCTCAGTCTCCTTCAGGCCAGGGTCCCTCTCCAGCCTTCCTCTCTCACTCACGCATGGTGTGTCCCAAACCCCACAACTCCTATCCTGTGCTGTCTACAGTCTTCCCCTCGTCCCCAACACATGCTGAGTTGGCTACTTCCCTGTTTACACTCCAGTCACTTGGCAACAGGTCTGTGGCAGACTCAGAGGGCCCAGGGGCACAAGATCCAGTACAATCCCCCAACCCTCTCCCTTCATGCTACTCAGTAACACACACAAGAAAATATCATGTTCAAAATCGAAATGCAAGTCTTAATAAGAAATTGCCTCATACCAGTTACACCAGATACAAAATCAGAGACCAACCACTGATGGACCAGGTAATCAGCTGACAAGAGCGTGTGTCATCACTTTGGAAACTCCTGAGGGGCGTCCAGCCAGGGGTGTCCTCGTTAAGGGTGGAAGTGTAAAGGGTGAAGACCAGTAATTGGCCAGCCCCTTAGCCTCTTCACCTATGAGCCTTTGCTTTTGCCCTTCTCCCTGCTGCACCTGTGAGTACTCTAAGCATACCAATTAATTTGCTGTGTCTTCACACTGCAGAACTCATCTACAATGCATTCACTCCTGCTGCTCCTGCTGCTCTTCCTACTCACCTGTCCCTATGCTTTCTTCAATCACGCTACAACTTCCTCCTTTCCTATCCCTAACTCAAAACTCACATCCCAAAACACACACTACTTCACCTCTCTTGCACCTCCTACTTCCATAAAACAAAGCTGAAGAGCTGACCATACCTCCCCTAACACCTTGCCTCTCTTCCTCTGAGACTCAGCTTCTCTACTCTTCTTTACCGCATCAGCTGAACATTGCACTCTGGAATGCCCAGTCTGCAGGCAACATAACTTCCTTTATCACTGACTACTTTCACTCCAGCTCTCCTCCTCTAGACCTTCTTGCTATCACTGAAACCTGGATTTCGCCATCTGACAATGCCACTCTGGCGGCCCTACATGATTCCAATGTATCCTTCATTCACACTCCTCATCTGACTTGCAGTGGTGGATTTGTCGGACAACTACTCTCTTCTCACTGTCTCAATGCCTCTTAAAACACCAATGCCACGTCCTCTCCTACCTCTTTTGAATTCACCATCTCTACTATTTTTCCACCTCACTCAGTTTACCACATCACCATTTATCACCCTCCTAGTCCCATTGGACCATTCTTTGATGAATTTGGGCAACTCTTTGATTCTCTTTCCACTAAATATCACCTCATTCTCTTAGGTGACTTTAACCTTCCCTCTCCAATCACTTCTCAGAAATCTGAACTTCAGTCTTTTCTTAGTAACCCTGCTCTCCACTCTATTCATAACCTACCTACCCACACCGGAGGTAACGCTTTGGATCTTTTATTCATCTCCATCTCTCTCTCTCGGTCACTAATATTACTGTCGCACCATGCCTATATGATCACTCCATTGTTTAATCACCATCTCCTTTCCACCCTCTGACCTCTCCTCCCCATTCGCCTCACCCATTACTAAATGGATATTTAAACCTTCTGCCATTCCTCCCTTTTCCTCGGATTTACAGTTCTCACTCTCCTGTTTCACACCTGATGCCTCTTCCACTAACAGTGACTTCTCTAGATTCGAATCAGTACTACACGACTAATTTTCCTCTCACTTCCCACTGCCAACATTCCCCCCTAAGTCTCAGCATCCTAGACCATGGGTCCCCCATTCATACACTCTCTCCGCACAGACGTGCATTGGTCGCTGCACCAATTCTGGCATACCCACTTGAATGATGACCTGAAACTCTACTTCTCTGCCCTGAACTCTCTCAAGTCATCTCTTGAAAGAGTAAAAGCAGATTTCTACTGCACCCTCATTGACTCTCACTCCAGCCATCCTCGCTGCCTACAGGGCACCCTAAACTCACTCCTTATTCCTCCTAAATCTATGACAATTGACTCCACTCTCACAGCTAATGACTTAGCTGAATACTTCGCTGCAAAATGTCCAAAATTAGAGACTCTCTACTGACCTTCCTTAAACTGCCTACTCCTACATACTATACTACACTCTGCCTCCACTGCCGTTATCCTCTGGCTCCATCTCCCACTTTAGTCACAATAATACTCAAGAAGCCCTGTTTCTACTGATGAAGGCTGAAGCCTTGTGTGCCCCATCAGACACTCTTGCTCCACAGTGAGTCAAGCCTATTGCCCATTTAGTGGCGTCTCACCTTGCAGAACTATTCAACCTGTCCTTAGACTCTGCTTGATTTACCTCTATTTTTGAAAGGGCCACTGGTATCCCACTCCTTGAAGATAAGGGGCTGACCCAAATTTAACAGCTAACTTTTACCCTGTGTCTCTGCTTCTGCACTACTCTAAAGTGCTTGATAGGATTGTGTTCAACCGTCTTACCAATTTCATAGACATCCACAACCTTCGAGACACCCTACAAGCAGTTTTCTGCTCCTGTCACCCACGAGAACCGCTCTACGAATGCCACCAACTTCATCTCCTATGCTTAGCACGCCAACCTATCCTCTATCCCAATTTTCCTTGGCTTCTCGGCTGCCTTTGACAATGTTGATCACTCTGGTCTCCTTAATACTCTAATTCGTCTTGGAATATATGATTGAGCCCATGCCTGGATTGAATCATACCTGGTACCTCGCCAATTCTGTGTCTTCTGGAGCAACAACACCTCTCAAAACACCACTCTGACTTTTGGTGTTACACAAGGCTCTGTCCTGGGTCCTCTCCTCTTTATACTCTACACATCTGCTCTTGGGGCACTTATCTCCTCCTTTGCATTCTTGTTCCAACTATTTGTGCACGACAGTGAAATCTTCTCTTTTCCTGAACTCTCCTCTGATCTCTCTATCAAAATGTCAAACTGTCTCTCTGCCATTAGAAATTGGATGCCCTTGCACTCCATGATGTTAACCTCAACCAAAACAGAGGTGTTTTTCTTCCCTGCCAAATATTCTCTCTCATCTCTTCCCCTACCTATCAGTTCCCACGTGACACGCTCACCTACCCTCCTTCAGCTAAAAACCTCTGTGTCATCTATAACCCATCTCACACTTTCTCTACTTTCATCTCCAAAACTGCAACAGCCGTTCACCTCAACCTACTAAATATTAGGTAAATCAGGTATCATCTTCCTTTCAACACTGCCAAGCAGCTCTCAACCACTCTTTTATTCGCTATTTTGTACTGCTGGTGACGAGCTGTGCATTTCAGAAAGCACTTTTTATTGAAGCAGCAATTCCATTTGTCCCTGCTACTTCACTGAACGGCCGCAGTACGAGCATTCTGCTCTTGCCGCCTAGAGCCCGCACACAGCTGCCAGAGCGGGTAGGAGCCTCAGTGTGTCACATGTTGGATCACGTAACTGGGAAGGAAGGATATCTTCCCGACACAGGCACTCTCGCTGCGTGAGCCCTGGTGGAAGAAGGGCTGGTGCTGTTCGGCGTGAGCGGCGGCTGCGGATTGCCCGAATACAGTAAGCTCTATTCCTTAGCTACTGAGTAACCCGGATATCGCTGCCCACATTTTTCAATTTCATGCCCTGGACTTTAACCTTCATTCAGGCTTTCCTGCAATCCCATTGACATCTACTCGCTGCTTGCTGTGTACACCAGTTTCTGAAAAAGCAGCTTTTTACTGTCTACTTTTCCTCATACCAGAGACTGTGGGGACTGCATATCAGTATTGCAGACCCTTTGATCTAGTAATATCCATCTATTTCCCAACGTCTCAGGCACCTAATTATTCAACCTTGAGCTTGTTCATATCTATACTCAAACCTATTCCAGAGACTGCAGGGGTCACATTTTCTGCCCTAGTACAAGCCCTTTGATCTGGTGGTATCATTTTACGCTTGTTATTAGAGACTGCTTTAAGGTTTACTTAACAAGCTCCTTACTAAGGTGCTGCTTGGCTGTTCGCGGCTTGCGCGCAGCCGCAGCGCCTATTTTCACAATTTTTTTTTATTATTATTTTTTTGCTGCCCAAGAGTAAGTTACTTCTTTGTGCCTCGATTTTCCTTTTGTAGACTTAGTCTGTGCTCCCATTTGTAGGTATTGACTGATTTATTGCTTTTACTATTCAATTGTATAATTATATCACCTGCTCATTGATATTTTATTCTGTGATAACTTTGTTGAGGGCGTTCTGTAAACACTAAAAAGTGCAATGCCTAATGGGCTGACACCATGTCGTGCCCATGGAGAATCTAATAAGCGTAAACAAATGGGTAGCACGCCACGGAGACGCAACTCTGCTCGTATTGCGAACAGCGTCTCCTGCTCTGATGATATAAAACGCTTTTTCTTTAATTAATTTAAACCGCTATGCTGTGATTTCACTGGTAAAACAGCAGTCCCCTGTTTTAAATTCAACAAGGTTGTATCAGATCCTGAGGGAAAAAACTTTCAGGGAGTGTCAGATAACACTCTTATCAAAGAAGGTGAAATTCCCCCTTCCAAAGACTTTCAGCCCATGCCTGCAGTCTGTGAAGCTGTGTGCACTCCAAAGCCTACTTTGAATCCAAATGTTAACTTGGAAGCCCAACTACCTGGCCGGGGTTTTGCTGTGCTTGAGGATGCCGGGGGGCCCCCAGCACTCCAAGCTTCTCATGCTCCCCATGATGCTCCCCCTGAGGCCTCCCCGCATGAGAATTGCCATGACCCCCCCGGACCCACGCCCCGCTATAATTGAGATAGGTTCGAACTCATCCTTCTTGGAAGGGGAGAAGAAACGGGATTCATTGGAATTACCAGAAGTCTCCTTTATTTACTCTGAAGCAGCAAACAGCTTGGTTTCCTCGTTCGCTTCCCCTACTCCCCATCGTGCCCCTGTGGTGTCCACAACCACCCGCTGTGGCAATTCGGTAAGCCCTTCTTACGATCCAATTCCATATTTACCCATTGCTCCTACTATCTTGATAGAGACTACGTTACATGCCATGAATTTAGCCATCTCCTCCCTTTTCAAGTTATTTGAAACATTGTACTGAAAACTACAGGGACATGATAAAAAGATTAAGAAATTATTACAATGGCAAACTTCTCTCTCCCATAGTATGGAAATGAATAGGCAAAAAAAGCAAAAACAAAGGCCTGTTAGTCTGCTAATCTCTGACACTATATCTATCTGCCCAGCTATGCACGCACAATCCACACAATTTAAAACGATACCTGACTTTCTGAATGTAATCTATGATGGTTTTCCGTTGCCCCAAAATATGGAAAAAGTCAACAAAAAGGCCCCTACTGACCCTGTAGCCTGTGGTGCATCTAAGGAAAACTGACCACAAAAGTGATGGGTGGAAGGTTTCGAATGAATCTAAACCACTGGCAATTGCTCTGGGCAACCTTCCACACCACCGTTTTTTAGCCCGTCTGCGCCATTGCAAAAGGGGACCAGCCATGTGCAAATCAGTCAGCAGCTGCCGCCACCGAAGGTAGCAGCCCAGCCTGAACTGCTAGGCCAGGTCCCCTGTGCACAGAAAACCAAGCAACCCCAGACATGTTTCAGCCTTGTTGGACCTCCTCAGTGAGGTGCAGCCTGGTTCCCTTGGTTGCAGAAGCAGTACCAAAAAAATATAGTGACATGGCCAATGCTATGAAAGTCAGCAACTCCCCTTGTAAACCTCAAATCGCTGCTTATGTGCCATTAGATGCCCTGGTGAAGGAGGCTGAACAGAATAATAAGTCGAATTTCCAACTCACGCCCCCGTCTTTACCCAAGGACTCGGACAATGCGCTAATACAGTCTAAGGTCGGAGACACCTGCTCGGTGTTGACTCCCATCTCTGTTGATGTGGTCTTAGACAAAAACATTGAAGCCAGACGTAATGAAATTAGAAAAGAGATTGATTACTATATGTCTATGCATAGACCTACGAAAGCCCCTGTTGTGATTTCTTCCGGTGCTAACTTACAGGATAAAAGCCAAATAATAACACACAAATGGACATGGATCGTGAGGTACAGATACCATCTATGCCCAAGGTCCCTGAGTTGTCCTCTGTGAAAGAAATTACTGAATCTTTAAAGACTGGCTACACCTCCCATAACTTAACCGTTACCCATCAACATATTTCCAATACAATTGACCCCCCAATGGAACAAACAATACAAATTGTGGTGGAACAATATATGGCTACCCTGAATAAAAATGCATTATTACATAATAAGCCTGAGGCTGAGCCACCTGTTATCCAACTACAATCAGATGATCAGCGGAGTTATCCTCTGGGACTCGTACCAAGGGGTAACACACAAACACAATATCAAAACAATTTGCTGGGAATAACGTCGCAGCGCTCTAATAAGCCGCTGCCGGTAAAAGGCTTAAAAATGACATTCCAATAATCCCTTTATTCACTTATAATTAGGTGCAGGGACAGACCATTTCCGAAGTATGATTTAAATCGTACTACCATACTTGCTATACTAGTGGAAATTGCTTCGTTAGATGCATTTGCTTCGGACATAGATTTAGTTGAATTCATTCTGGATAGAGACCTATCCACTGCACGGATCTGGGTATCTTCTCGAGTTGTGCTAAACACACTATGGCTTGCCAAAAGAGAAATACATGAATTAGGCTTTGAGTTACTTATTGATGAGTCATCCCAAGTAACAGCCCCTTCCCCTTCAAACCGTCAAACACTAACGTATGTTTCAAATCAGAGGCAAGTTCATTTTGCTCAGCGAATCACGCAAAATTACAATTCCATGCCCGAGGTCCTCTACAGCAGCCGTAACTAACCCCTCCACACCTATTACCTTCTATGTCCCTGATAAGTTGGAACACTCGTGGCCACGCACATTTGTTGAGGAATGACACTAATGAGTTCACTCAGCATGATGTCATCTTATTTCAAGAGACTTGGCTTACGGAGCGTCCGGTGTGGGACAACTTTGATATCATTTTCAATCCTGCAATACGCTCTGTGAAAGGTCGCCCTATGTCAGGGCTATTGATGGCCATAAAAAAGAGTTCAGAAATTGTTCTAGAACATCAGTCTGCTTTAATCAATTTATCCATTCTATTATAATTAAAACAAGAGAACACAGATATGCGATAATACATTTATATTGGAATCCAGTTGCAATGTCCACTAACGCATTTCTTAAGGATTTGGAAGACATATGGACAGAGATTATTATACTCCCCATTTACCCTCACGTTATACTGGTGGGAGATATAAACTTGCACTGCTTGGACTCTCTTTCTAAACGTATTGATAGCAGACTGACCTCTTGGAACTCTTTCATTGACTCAAAAAATGTGATTATGTTAAATGGCTCTTGTCCAGGTGATATACCACCGCAGAACACTTGGAAAAGAGGCCGCCTAGGTGCCATTATTCATTTCATTTATGTGAATCGGGAACTATTCTTGGATGTTAAACTGTTCTGTGTGATCCCCTCCAAGGATAGTGACCATAACATTTTGAATTTGAAATGGCAAATCATGGCCCAATTGAAAAAAACGGAGACATTTAATACTTTTCAGCCCTTGTCTTTAAACAATGGAATGAATAGATTACATTGGACTGAAGATAATCTAGTGAAATTCGCCAGAGTATTTGAAAGGTCAACTGTGTATGAGTTGAATTCAGGTAACAAAAATATGCTTGAGTATAGTGAACTATTACATACATTTGGTACTCCAAACAAGGTGAAGGCAATCCACTCTCCATTACATACTTTCGACCCTGAAGTACAGAGACAAAAGTCTTGGTTCAGACGTGAAAAGAAGGTTGTTTGACTCTTCCTAGTCAAGAGAAATGGGAAGCTATTAGGTCACTGAAAACAAGACATAAAAATTGGATGAAGGCCCACCGAGCTAGTCTCTATCAAAGGGACGGTGAATGTATGCTCCAAAAAAAGGGAACCAAAAATTCGGCTCAAATATGGGCCCTAATCAATAAGACTAATGCTAAATCTTAGTTTTCTTTACAAATTAACGATGTATCAGAGGCCCAATGGCTCGAGCATTACACAAAATGTTACGCTTGTGCAGAGGATTCAAGTCCCCTGTATAGGCAGTCTTATCGAGGAGTTTTTAGTTTAAATTTCACAGTAACAGATATTTTGTATTATATTAATAAATCTAGTCGTTCCCGTGCCCCTGGCCCTGACGGGATATCTAATCACATGATGAAGCAAGCCCCAGAAGTATGGGCAAAGATTTTATATCATCTTTACACCCTAATTATACACACACAGAAATTACCCACATCCTGGTCTCTCTCTATTATTATCCCGGTGTTCAAGAAGGTTAATAGACAAAACCCTTCAAATTATAGACCAATTGCCCTTCTTGATACGCCGGGTATGATTTTTGCTCGTCTGATCCTGCGTGACTTGCGGGCCTGGATTGAAACTTCTGGTAATGCCGATGTCTTTCAAACTGGCTTTGTTGCAGGCAAGGGAACGGCTATAAACATTACTACAATCAATTCCATAAAAGCCTTGTATGAATATCAAAACCAACCCCTGTTTTTAGCATTTGTTGATTTTAAAGAGGCTTTTGACTCAATTGAAAGGCAACTTTTAATTAACAAGCTGATTAAAATGGGCTGCCCTAGCTCACTAATTAAATTGATTGCACTTTTACATTCAGACACCGCAATCCAGATCAGAATCTCTTTAGCTGGACAATTATCCTCAAAAATATTGACAGCACGGGGCCTCAAACAAAGCTGTATTTTGGCGGCCACCATTTTTAACTTGTTTATCTTTGACATGGGCAAGAACTTTATCGACATCAACTCAGATGCTCTGAAATTAGGGCCACATCAAATTGCATGGATTTTATATGTGGTTGATCTCATTTTAATTTCCAAAACTCCATCTGGTTTACAACGGTTAATAAAAGGACTTTCGCATTACGTTCAAGAAAATCACATGTCAATGAACTTAACCAAAACTCAGATTATGCAATGTGGTAATAGAAAATGCTGCCTGCTGAAATCGTCCATCTGGACCTTTCAGGAAGAGCTCATTTGTATCACCCCACAATATAAATACTTAGGAGTGATTATTGACAATTTGAGGCTTGACCTTCCTTATGTCTGGACATAAAACAAAAATTACAAACCCTAACTTGCCAAGCTAAAGTCCTCTTATACAAATATGGCAAATTCACATGCTCCCCGGTCCTCTTATATTATGCACAAAAGGTTTTACCAATTCTCACATATGATATGGTTCTGAAGCAAAACATCCAAGGGAACGTGTGTTTTGGGATCGATTAGAGGGCAAATTTTGGCATGTAGTGTTCAAGCTACCAAATTCAACTCCTGGGCCCTTGATACGATATGGTGAAGTGGGAGAATGGAAAACCAGGCTCCCGTCCTTCACCTCTCGCGCTTGGCCTAGAGGGTCACGACCCAAACACCCGCCACGAGAAGAGTTTGCCCATTTACCAGACGACCAGATACCCTGGTACAGGAACATACGGGTGTGTCCATCTGCCTGCCCAGCAGCCCGCACTGGCCATGCCGACACCTGCGGCACGGATCAACTAGACTAAAATCTACACGTCGTTAGAGATGCCATGACGACCTAGACAACGGGAAGCACATCTGTACAAATATACACACTGGACATTCCCACACCAACCTACACGAAGAATATACTCAGTGCTATGACGTAGGCGACAGGCATATTCACGGACGTGCATCTTTATTATTTTTATATAGGTTTTCAGAATGCAGAAACGCAAGACGCGTCATGAACTTTTACTAGCTTGCTCACGCTTCTCTTTGAAATCAGGTACAACGATGAAAAATATAATAAAGACAATACCGATTATGGAATTATATGCTCCTATAACTTAAAGCACCTGTGCACCAAACGGACAACTTATGCACCGGGCCAAAGTAGGCCTCAAACAAGAGCTCCCGTGAACATCAACAAGACAAGAGTCAGTTGCTGATCCTACAGAATGAGCTTGGCGAAGCCACCAGCCAAGGTCGCAATGTTGCAAACCCACGTTCCAAGAGCAAATCATCAAAGGCACGATGTTGCAATCTCGCACTCCGCGCACCAACGTTAAAGTCACACCGACAAATTAAACCAGACGCACAGTAGAAAAACAATATTAATTGTGCAGAATTATGCCTCTTTCACGGTCCCTCCCCACGTGATCAAGCCGAAACTGACGAGATGCCAAACCCTGGAGAACAGAGGCGTCTGGATCCCTCGCTACGAGACACTGGCAGATACACTTGAAAGGCTCAATGGACATCTGCAACAGTGGGAACGGTACCCCGTCTAGCTATGAATAAGTCCTCACATTGTCTGCATGTACCCATAGTGAAACATTGTTGCAATTTACAGGTACACCGAGAGCTGGGAACGACGGTGGTCCCAGGCTGGGAAGCTCACGGGTGCACCAATCAGAACTTGGGGCTCTTATCACTGACGCCAGCACATTTAGCCAATCCTCAGGAGCCTTCATGTAACAATTTTCATGTATCTAATTGTAGGGACAACCCAGATATACCACCTGACTACACCTTGTCCACTAATATCTTTCTCTATATGTGTGCTATACTAACCCTACCACTCGAACACCCAATTAAGAGTGGCGATAGGTTTTTTGTTAACTTTCTGAAGTGACGCAAGTAGCGCGTCATACTACAGTAAAAAGGGCCTGCGAGCCCCACAATTGAGTGTGTGTCAGGACGAACGCGTGCGCTCCTTGACCCATCCCTGCCATTTTGTCTAATAAACAGCAGAGTCACCTTGCTCCTTGTGTGCGTCTCATACTCTATCTCATCTTATCTGGGATACACACGGGAGGAGTTGGGGCCTCCCTGCCTGGAGGTCTGCGGACGGTCCGGCCGACCCCGGCAGAATTTCCCCCCGACAAGTTGGAGGCACTGCTGAGATCTGTTTAAGATCGACTTTTATTTTTACTTTTTCCAGGCACTCCCGTTGCGAGGAGGCCCGGCGGCGCGGCCCCCTCTGCCGTTGCCCCCTTCTGAGGACTACAGGACCATCGCGGAGCTGCGAGAAGACCGGACAGCGCAATCCGGATATTGGCCCTCGGGAGCCGGTTGAGAAGTATCCCGCCCGCGGTTGGCGAGTGTCCAGACGTGGTCCAGACGAGGGGAGGTGGCGAGCCGCTTGGAGGGGTGCACGCAGTCGAGCGGCCCTGCATCGAGAGAACTTGGTGAGCATGACACACACAACGTGCAATGCAAAATTGTGAGGGAGGGGGGAGGAATTAAATGAGGGAGGTGTTACACAGGTGCGCGGCGAAGGTTTGATAATATAGTGTTGGCAATGGAATGAAAGGGAGTGAAAAGAGTGCGAGAGCAGTGACGTGAAAGAGGGGGGCGGAGCACGAAACATCACGTGTGGCCGCTCGTAGACACTGATTGGCCTAAATCGCGACTAACGTGTAGGGGTGGGCGTGTGTGGTTTCCTACGATTTGGCATTTATTGATCAATGAGTAGATGAGGTTCCCTATTGTTCGAGCAAGAAACTCGATAGGTAGATGAGGTTTCCTATTGGTCGAGCAAGAAACTCGATAGGTAGATGAGGTTTCCTATTGTTCGAGCAAGAAACTCGATAGGTAGATGACGTTTCCCTGTAGAGGGTAGCTAGTTGCATAGTTGCCAAATACGGAAGATAATTGGCTGGTTAAGCCCTCCTGTTGAGGGGCGTATCACACGCGAGGCGACGCAGCGTGTGCAGTCCAATTATATTATTGATGAGATTACCTTGTTCCAGGAGAGACAGGAAGACAGCTGTAGGGTTAGCGGGGGTAAATTGCAAGTGTATTTTGAAACTAATAATGAGACTGTACTAGTAGCGTAGAGACATCGGTGACGTCACCAGTAGGGATTTTATAGGATATCACGAGCACAAGGAACATTGAGTTTTGAAAGTGGTGGGGGAGAGAAAAATGATGAGGGAGCGGGTACGAAGATAAGCAATAAACGAGTGGATTGGAAGAGGAGAAGGGGAGAGGGGCGTGGCTGAGCACGGAGAACGCCAGCAACGGCAAATGTAAAAGGGGGAGGAGAACGAGGAATAAAGGACGACTGTATAAGATCGTCGTAAGGGGTACGCAGTCACAGGGGGCTGCGTGCGCTTCGGCCGCAGGGGGCCGTAGGGGAAGGAATATACAATACAAAATTATACATATTTGTGTTTTATTATTTCTTGTTTTTTATTATTATTGCATACTTTGTAAAGGATTGTCGTAAGTCCCCACACTTACGGGGCCAGGTAAACAATATAAGGTTGTAAATTGCAAACTGATAGCGAAGGGAGGAGTAACAAGTGGGGCACGACTATGTCATATGGGACAGGGTCGGGAGGGTGGGGGAACACCCTCACTACCCCACTACAACACATATGCACAACACTGCCACCCCATAGGGAGAAATTAATTAAGTACAGCATAGAGTGGACCCAGGGGACGGATAACAAAATGTTAACACCATGGCCGCCTAATGGTAGTTTCGATCCATATGCCCAACATTCATTGCTAAACCACCTGCACAATACATACAAGGGGAAGAAGTTGGCGAGCCATATGGAGGTGTTTAACTTATGAAGGATGTTCCAGGGATCCCGACCAGGACCAAATGGAATGTTCTCTGTGGGAGAAACACCGGAAGTAAAGGAGATTATGAAAGAGGGAACGGATGGGGAAAAGGGGTGTGAAAGGAAAAAGAATGCGGAGAATGAGGGAGAGGGAAGAGAAAAGATTGACACTTTAGAAGACATAAAAAAGGAACCGAGCAACGAGATACCCATAACACCGGGAGTGAAAACAGAGAGAGAAGGGTTGTACCCTTTAAGAGAACTAGGAGAAATGGAAGGACAGTTAAGGGCGGCTGAAGGATACTCGAACCCGGCTTACAGCCCTCCACCATATGTGGCTCACAGGAAGATAGTGGGGGAGGGGAGGATTGGAGAAGAGCAAATTGTAGAGATAGGACATGATGAGTGGGTAGCTGCACAGATATTATTAAAATTACGGGGTTCACTAACGGGAGAAGAAAGGGAGGCTGTAAAGAGAACAGGCGAAGATAGTAGAAGGGAGAGTGAGATGAAGGGGGAGGAGCTACTAATACAAAGAGAAGAGATTTTGGAGGAAAAATTGGCAAAACTAAGGGATGAGCAGAATGAATTACTAACACAGCTTGAGAAGGGGGAAAAAGAGAGTGAGGAAAAGGAAAGAGGGTAAAAACGAATTGGACAAATTAAGGGAACGAAATGAGGAGCAAAGGATAGAAGATGGAAGGGTAAGAGCAGCAGCAGAAAGGGTGTCAAGAGTAGTATTGAGAGAAAAAAAGAAGGAAGAAGAGGAAAAGGAAAGGGAATTGGAAATATGGAGGAGGAGGGTAGTATCAGAGGCAGCTAAGAAATATGAAGAAGAGAAAGCAATAGAAAGAGAAAGGGTGAAATGGGAAAGAAAGAAAGAAGATGAAAGAATATTGGAACAGATGAGCAACGAAGTGATGGAGGAATTAAAAAGGAAAAGGGAGGAAAATAGTAGGGAAGTGGAGGAGAGGAGTGAAGGGGAAAGAGGAGGGAGAAATAAGGAGAGTGAAAAATGGGGGGATGTATATAGAAGTAGAGAAGTAGCAACAACATCAACACCCGGGGGAACAGTTGGTAACAAAGGAAGAGGAGAAATGGAGCTAATAGACTTAGAAACAGTAACAGTAAAGGGGAAAAGAACAGAGTGGGGGATACCATCTATGACTGATTTTTGCAGTGAGGAGGAAGAAGGAGTAGAAAGGGTAGGAAGAAAGAGTGAAAGGGAAAGCTTAGATAAGCTGTACCTCACTAGAACCAATATAGACTCGCCATGGATCCGTAAGAGAAGGGAGGAGCTGGAACAAAGTGAGGAGAGGGTGCAACAACTAGTGGAAAAACAAACCCATGAAGCCACACCATCGCCATCTCCATCACGCCCTCCCCCATCGCACCCTACATGCTCAACAACCACACGCACGCTGCGCAAAATAAAGCTTGCGCCATTCATGGACGAAGTGACTCCCTATGCGTGCAGGCTTAGAGACCTCCCTAGCCGCAGGCAAGACAGACAGATAAGCATACCCATATTAAGCACAGAGGATGACGAAACAAGGGGAAGGGAAGGAGAGGTAGGTAGGAGGAGGGGTAGCAAGGAAGAATTTGATGTGGTAAGGGAAATAGGGGAGGAGGAGGGGTGTGAGGACTCAATATTATGGAACATAAAGGGTGACACAAGACACAACTTAATGCCACTGTTGGAGAGAGGAGGGGTTAGACCGCAGTATGTACCATGGAAGCATACGGATAAAGAAAATATAAAATGTAGGCTCCCATCACTAAGTGGAGGTGCGGGTAAGTGGATATATGAAATGGAAAAACATACCGCAGGGCAGAAACTAGCAGTAGGAGATGTGAAAGGCCTGTTAATATCAATATTAGGGGATAGAGCGGACGACATCTGGAAGAGAGCGGGATTCCATGGGATAACAATAACGAACACATCGCATGATGGGGCGCCATTTGCAAACTGCAGACATGCGCTATGGCAGGCACTGAGAGTACAGTACCCAGACACATCAGACATAGGAGCAATCACTTCCCGTAAGATGCGTGAGAATGAAGATCCCGTTGATTATATACAGGATATTCAAGAAAAGTGGCGCATGGAAACGAGAGAACAATGGGATAAAACACCAGCCATATTTTATCATATACTAGTACAAGGGCTCCCAGAAGGAGTACAGAAACAACTAAAGAAAGTAGTGGGAATGGAAGTAAAACCATGGCCTGAAATACAGCTGACAATAGTACATCACTGCAGGATATGGCAAGGAAAAATGAAACAAAAGGAAGAGGACAGGAAAACGGAAGAGGCCAAACTAGTACAGAAAAAACTAACTAAATATACAATGGAGGGGGCACTAATAACTGCGCCCACAACAATGGCCCAAAGCCCCACGCAAATAGTGGCTGCACAAGACCCAGCTCTAATAGCACCTCGACAAAGTATAATACAGCAAGTGCCGCCACTACAATTACACGCACAAAACGTGGGAGGAGGGTACCAGATGCAAGGAGCTGGGTATTATGGTTATAACAGAGGGAGAGGAGGATTTATGAGAGGGAGAGGATACGGATATAATAGCCAACAGCAGGTGGGGGGAGTTGGAAGTTCATACCCCACAGGGCAACAGGTATACCAGGACAACACAGGGAGCTTTCCATGGCAAAACAGAGAACCACCCGTGTGTTGGAGTTGTGGACTACTAGGACACATGTCACGAACGTGTAGGGTCAGGCCAGGAACACCAGCATGGAATGAGCAGGCACAACCTAGGCCACCACAAGAACAGCAGGGCATGCAGCAACAGCAATTAACACAACAACAGCCACTGCAACAACAGCAATTAACACAACAACAGCCACTGCAGCAACAGCAATTAACACAACAACAGCCACTGCCACAACAACAAGTATTGATAACACAACACCCCAAAATGAACAAACACAATTGGGTAGGGTGACGGTATTGGGACACAACCCTTACACAGGAAATGGCCAATCATTGTACCCCCAATAGGACAGCCCACAGACGGCCTTGGTGTGTCCCATCCTGTCAGTAACACCTAATAGTGCGGAGGAGCCACGCATAGAGGTAACGATAGGTGACAAAAAATTATCTTTCCTTGTTGACACCGGGGCAACCCGGTCTTGCATAAGGGAAGGTAAATTTAAGATGTCAGGCGAAGCCATGAACACCCAAGGATTTTCTGGGGCTAAAGGATTGGTTCCTTTTACTGATAACGTTCCCTTATCTATCGGAGATTACGATCTGTCAGTTCCACTCTTGTATTATAGTGCCTCACCAGTAAATATACTGGGGAGGGACATAATGAATAGGTTAAATATGACAATCTCCTTTACAGAGGATGGTATAATTTGCTCTACTCCAGGGATTAACATGCTAGCAGCACGACAGATTATGCAAGCATACTGTGGGCAGACAGCGATTAGGGCGGAACCAATAGATGGCGAAATATTCCAGTATGGGACAGACATGGCAATTGCATGGATGCCAGGGATAGAAGGGAAAATATGGAGGAGGCCAGCAGCTTACCTGTTCCGACCAGAAACACCCGTTAATGAACAAGAAGGAAAGGTGTTTGCAATAGACATTGAAAGCATTATTACAACAGCCGAGTATATTGCTGTGCACGCCCAAGACAAAGAAGGAAGAGCATGGAGGGCAGTGATAGCACTAGCAGAAGGATGTAGGTTGACCCAGGTGTCAGATGAGGAACTGTTTTCAGAAGAAAAAGAGGAGGGGGAAATGGTGTTCATGATGAGTGTAGAAATATGGTTACGAGTGGCTCACAAACATATAGCGCAGAAAATTGCTATGGCACTTGAGGCACCTGCATGCACCCCAGTCCCCTTCTTTAAGGAGGATATGTCAAAGGTGCCCAAATCATTATGGACTATTAGCCCTTATGACGTAGGATGCATTAAAAGCATAGGGGGTGTACGGATAAAATTGAAAAAAGGTGCAATACTACTAAGAGTAAAACAGTACCCACTGTCAAAAGAGGCAGATGAGGGCATATATGAAACTATAACGGCCCTTATAAACAATGGCATATTGGTCCCCTCAGAATCACCATGTAACACGGCTGTGTACCCAGTGCGCAAGGCTAAAGGGGGGTCTTGGCGCTTCATACAGGACCTAAGGCCCTTGAACAACATAGTGGAAGCAGAATATCCAGTAACAGCAAACCCGGCCACAATATTGTGTGGCATTCCAGCAGAGGCATCACGATTTACAGTAATAGATCTTAAAAATGCTTTTTTCTCAATACCACTACACCCCGACTCACAAGATCTAACAAGTTTCACTTACCGAAATACTAAATGGAAACATACCAGGTTACCACAAGGGTATTGTGAATCACCCTGAATTTTCAATAGAGTGATACAGATGGATCTGGGTAACGTTGAGGTGGAAAGCACAGTGTTACAATATGTGGATGACATAATAATTTGCAGTATAAATGAAAGTAAATGCAGAGAGCACTCGTTAAAAATGTTGACTATATTGGCTGAAAAAGGGTATAAGGTAGACATGGAAAAAATACAATACTGTCAGGAACAGGTGCTCTACATTGGCCAACTGATATCCCAATATGGAAGAAAGATTGCACCACAAAGACCACAGGCCATCTCAAGCACTCCCATGCCACAGACTGTGAGAGAACTGCAGCAATTTCTGGGGCTATGCAACTACTGTAGAGCATGGGTATTTGATTACAGCTCATACATAGGACCCCTGCTTGAGGGGTTGAAGGAAGCAAATAAAGGGGAGAAAAGGTTGGGGTGGACTATGGAAATGAGGGAGGCATTTGACGAATTGAAGGACGCGATATCAACAGCTCCAGTACTGGCATCCCCAGACTATGAGCGACGATTTTTTATATTTTCACATTGCGACTCAGCAGTAATGAAAGCAGTATTGGCCCAAAAAACAAGCATGGGCTATAAACCAGTAGCATTTTATAGCGGTCACTTAGACCCCGTGATGTTAGGCCACTTCCCTTGCGAACAAGGCCTCGCTGCAGCTGCTTTTGCAGTAGAAAAGGCATCAGCAATAACCATGGGGTGTCCAACTACACTGTTTGTGGAACATGCATTATTTGCAATATTGAATAAACCCAAGTCCACACTAACGACACAAAGGGCATCAGGTTATGAGATCATTTTGTCTAGGGCTGAACTAGCGATTGTTAGATGTAGCACTGTTAACCCTGCAAGATTTCTAGCAGAAATAATTGAGGAGGGAGATTACGCCCACGACTGCACCCAACTAAATGAAATATATTCATGTACTAGAAAAGTTGAAGAGAATGCACTAGAGGGAGGTGAGCTTTTGTTTATTGATGGGTCATCAACTATTGATCAAGGAGATGGGATACGGAGAACTGGGGCAGCAGTGGTAAAAATGATGGAGGCTCCGGTGTGTGTGGCTATAAAATGTGTACAGTTACCACAGCATTACTCTGCTCAAGCCGCTGAACTAGTTGCACTAATATTGGCATTGAAAGAAAGTTTTAACAAACGTGTAACAATATATTCCGACAGTGCATATGTTACATCCACTGTCCATTCAGGGCTAACAAAATGGAGGAGAAGAGGGTTTAGGAGAGCTGACGGCACTCCAGTGCAACATGCCCTCTTGTTGGCTGAATTAATTGAAGTAATAAACGACCCCCAAGAGCTAGCCTTAGTAAAATGCACCGCACACACCAATGGTGAAGACCATGTATCAAAAGGGAATGCAGCAGCAGACGCACATGCGAAATATGCTGCATACTTTGGTGAGATATGGGACCCCACAGACTCACAGAGAGGGAGAGGGAGGGGAATGGCTAGGGAGATGTTAATAAGAGAAGGGTATACCCACCTCCCAGCCACACAGATTATGGAATTACAAGCAGCAGCACCAATGGCCGAAAAGGAAATATGGGTAAAAAGAGGATGTACAATGTCACCAACCGACGCACTATGGCGCCAGAGTGGTACTGGGAAAGTTGTAATACCATTGGCACTTTTAAATACCGCCCTGAGCCAATTACATCACCCAGCCCATACAGGCAAGGAAATAATTGCAGCACGAATTAGAGATGATTGGTTCTGTCCCGAGTTAAATTCTCATGTTTCAAATTTTATCAGCAATTGTCTCACATGCCAACAGTTTACGGCCGGTCATACCCTAAAAGTGATAAGAGGTACCATACCCCGGCCAGAAGGACCCTTTCGGCACCTCCACATTGACTATGTTGATATGATCAACATATGTCAAGGTAATAGATACATGATTGTAGTAGTATGCCCATTTTCTAGGTGGATTGAAGCAGGGCCCTGTTCACACCCAGATGCATTTAGAGCAGCCAAATTCATAGTAAGAGAGGTCTTCCCCAGGTGGGGAGTGTGCAAAGTATTAAGATCAGATAATGGCCCACATTTCGCAAACGAAATGTTCCAACATATCACAGCCCTGCTGAGCATAAAGCACAAATTTGCATGTGCATATCACCCACAGGCTAACGGCGTATGTGAACGCCTAAATGGCTTATTGAAGGAGGCAATTGCAAAGATACAACAAACAACAAAGAAAAGTTGGTTGTATTGCCTTCCGTTAGCATTGTTCGAGCTGAGGAACAGGCCAGGGTCCGACCACCACCTCACCCCACACGAGGTGGTTACTGGACGTCAAATGCGCCTTCCTCTAACGCCAACGTCAAGGGCATTTACTGACCACGAAAGTTCAGCGAGTATACTAGGTGATGAAATGTATCAATATGTGTCATCTTTGATTACTAGTGTTGTGTTTGTGTCTCAACAGCTCGAGCGCACGCGGGGCGGGTCCACCAGAGATAAAGAAGAAGGCGCCAGTACAGAATTAGAAAAAGAGAACTTGTGCAAAATTGCCAAAGGTGACCACGTGCTACTTCGCAATTTCAATAGAAGGTGGAACGACAAAAGGTTCACCGGTCCACATCTGGTAGAAGACGTATCAACAAGAGCAGTAAAACTAAAGGATAAGCGTGCTTGGAACCACCTACATGATGTAAAGATATACAAACTGCAGACCCGCCCCAGCGCCAACGACAGGTCCATTGGAACAACAGCAACAACATCCCTGACAGCGGAAGGAAGTTCTACCACAGACAACGACCGTTCTACCACAGACAACGACCCAATTGTCCCCGTACCTTCTCACTACCCAGACACCCCAGAGACAATAACTGACGAAGAAAGGGGTGATCACTACACTGCCCACCCCATGATCACACGTTCAAAGAGTAAAAATAATTACGCCATCCCCCCCCAGGACAGTTGTAACATAAACTAAAAGACATTGGTCGCACAAATACACATGTAAACACGTGAATGTTCTCTTTTTCTCTCGCACATACAGGAACTGCGTATTATTGTATTGTTAAGTAGAAAGCTAACTAACAAAGTCCACTGTCCAGGCGTAGATGGTACTCCCAGACGATAACTACCCAGAAGAATTGTCACACCAATTTGTATACGAAATAAAAAGGCCAACATACCTAAAAAGAAGAAGGGTACGTGTTTACTACACAGCCTTCCTCCTGGCCATAGAATATTACATGCCCCACCTCCGCCCATACTTGCCGGTCTTAAGAGACCAATCACTTAGAGTAGCATGGGAGCAGCTCTTCGCCTGGGCACTGAATGACTATTTGATAGGGAGAGCTTAAACAAAACAAAACTAACATTTAAAACGAGCATTTCTGAGAATTTTTAGGCGGGCAACTTTAACGTCGCAAGAATAAGCTGCCAGGACTGCAGCAAGGTAAGAGCAAAATGCCGGTGAGATTAGCAATTGTAATAAAAATAATAGGGATTTTGATAGTCACCGGATTTTTGGCTGCTTCTGTATGGCAGTATAGCTGTGCTATCAATTTTGTTGCTGCACCCAAACCTAATATACCCCCGTTCCTTGCTGCAACAGGTGTTACGTCAGGTGGTAGTAGTAACATTGCACCAAAGAAAAATAGAGTTAAACGCAGCACATACTCAGACAATAAAGGTATTGATAATGATGTACAAGATTCAGCACACGTCACAAACAATATATGGTACCAACACATGACCCGCATTGGTAAGCAGACAACTGAGGATAGCTGCTACGTCTGCTCATTAATACCATACGCCATGAGTGCTTCACGAACATTTGTTGCCACAGAAATAAATGAGAAGATAGCACAGTGCATAATATACTTGGCACTGTTCCAGACGAAAGGAAGATTTCAAGGAACTGTAGTGCACATGACATGGAAAACACGAGACTCATACCCATATGAAAACAACTTCCTCAAGACCTACTTGAGTTATCACAAGACCAGTTTACATGCTGAAGCATTCAAATATATAACAAGTGGCCCTGCAAAAGGAGAAACACAGAAAGTAACACTGCAGTATCTACCATGTGATTGGTACGCCACTGAAATTCCGGGTAAACAAGGATGCTGGGAGAGGCCGCTACTGACGATAACAGGAAAGGTGTATCTGGATAACAGCTGGGAGATAGGAGTGATTGGCAGCAACATGGTAACAAAAGAAACTATCTCAACCATCGAGACACACAATCACCGATGTTGGATGACGTGGATCAAGTATGTACCAATGCTCACATGGGTAGAAGAAGATGAAGACCCAATAACGATACTACCGTTGACTGCGCCCAAGGTATGTTACCAGCATAAGGAGAGGTGGACGTAGGGTATAACACCAATTGCGCAAGTGTGACGGAGTTACCTGAGGGGGGAGCAGGAACAGCAGTAATAATGGATCATTATTGGGCCTGTGGAGAAAAGGCATACCATACACTGCCTCCCCTGTGGAATGGTGTGTGCACAATGGTACACGTCAATGTACCATCATTAGTGGTACCTAAGAAGCACGTTGATGTGGCGAAATTTCCTAGAATGAATGAAGGGGATAAGAGAAGAAAGAGATCTGCACCACTCCAGGAGGAGCAAGTGAACAGGACCAACAGCAATGGCACTGTACTAAATAGAAGAAAAAGACAAGGAGAGCCGCTGACAGGAAATTACCTGTGGGGAAGGTCGGAAACGGCACTAACATCAATACCGCCAGAACACAGACTATTCAGCAGAGCAGAAATGTTCTTCTCCTCAATAATACACCCGGGATTACAGGCTTACGCAAACGCAAAATGGCTCCAAATAACTAGATGGGAACTAATGATGACCATCAATTCTACAGTAAATGGGTTCAACGCAATAAAAGAGGAGCTGCGAGCTGTAAGGATGGTAGCACTACAGAACAGATATGTATTGGACCTTCTCACAGCAATGGAAGGAGGAGTTTGTGCAAAGATAGGACAATCATGCTGCACGTTCATACCTGCCAATGATGCTGACAATGGTACACTGACAGAAGCAGTTTCACAATTAGCTCAGATGCACTCCAAAATGACGGATGAAAGCAATGGTGTGAACAAGGATGAGAGCTGGTTTTCACTATTATGGTCATGGATGCCATCCTGGCTGTCAGATGGACTGAAAATAATAGTGGGCTGTACTATATTGGCTGGAGCTACCCTGATCATAATTAGATTTTGGAAGGCACGAAAGGCACGCACTACTGACGAATTGCTGGAAATGGTGGGAATGCACCCCTTGATGCCAGCAGATGACGGCCAGCATACAGGTGTAATTATACAGGAAAGGGAGAAGCTGCGCACCCAAATAATTACCAACCATCTAGACCCACCGTCAGTAAAGACCGAGAACCCAAGAAACCCCAGGAGCTACATAGGAAGATGGGTATACTGTACTCCTGGGGGTACCTGTGAATATATGTATTGGTCATTTGAAGATCATGTAAACCACTATGGACATCTCGGAGGAATAACTAAGATATGGCGAGTAAGAGGAGATAACGAGAAGGATATGTTTGTGGTCGACAAGTCGACCAGAGGGGGGACTGAAGTGGGAGAATGGAAAACCAGGCTCCCGTCCTTCACCTCTCGCGCTTGGCCTAGAGGGTCACGACCCAAACACTCAATTAACCAACCAATCAACCAAACAATTAAATAAATATATATATATATATATATTTTGTTTTATTTAATTGTTTGGTTGATAAATCAACCTTTCAATATCACACATAATCAACAGCAAATAGAAAATTACATATTATAAATATTACATCAGACATTTCATTGTTTCAATACATCAAATTACACAAAAGAAAACAACTTTGAACTTTTTACATTTTGGAGTCTAAAACGTCTTAGAGATCATAAAAATTCAAACATAATTCATATATATACAGGTCCTATGCAATTTCTGTCTCTGAATTCTTACAGAGTTTCCGCATGTGCATAACCCACAATTTGGAACGTATGGTGGAGAACATGTTAGCTCAGAACTTTTATCATTGAACAAGTTATTGGATTGATTTAGATCTCGTGAGTCTGCGGTAGTGGCCATGTAGTTATGGTTAAGTTGCTGTTTCCCTAGGAAGATCACTTTTTGGGTGGCTTATAACTTTGCTCTCCCTGGACGGATCCTCACCAAACTTTGCAAAAAAAAGTATTTGGGTCACTCTGAATTCTTTTGCAAAGTTTGGTGAGGATTCATCCAGGGGGGGCAAAGTTATAGGGGGGTCCCAAAACTTTTTTTTTCCCATAGACTGAATGGGAAAAATTTTTTGCTCGCGCCTACAGCCCAAACCGCTGGACGGATTTCCAACAAATTTGGACCAGGAGCAGCGGCTTGGTCCCGAAAGCGTTTGGTGAAAATCCGTCCAGTAGTTTTTTTTAAAATGACCAAAAATTAGGTTAAAAAAATTAGTGATATCTGTGTTCGGTTCGCGGACACACTTCCCTGTTCGCTCCGCGGACAGTGTCCTGATTGGCCAATCGTCTTGCGTGATGTTCGCGGACATGCAACGTGTTCACTGATTGGACGGTGTGGAGCGTGAAGTGCGTCAGATTTTTCGGTAGCGCCCGCCATCTTGGATTCGTGGACGTCTGCGGACAGCGCAGTGAAACTTTGTTCAAAATGTTTATTTTGTAGAGTGTGTTTGTGTGTAGGAGTTTTGGGGAGGGTGGGAGTGTATGAGATGAAAGTTGTGTTTTTTATGTGTTAGACGTTCTTTTTGTGTTCTATTTGTTTGCGGACATCACGGGTGTTCTGAAATGTTCTAAATAAACTGACTGGGGGGTGTTCTAAGGACTCAATATGTGTCCGTTTTGTTCGCAAGCAAAGTGAAACTGTTCTAAGAACACTTGCGGTGTCCGGGGATTGTTCGTAGGGGGTGTCCTGAGGATGCTGTCAGTATTGTTCTCTGTCAAGTTGAATGTGTTCTAAGAACACCCGCGGTGTCATGAAATGTTCGCAAATAAACAAAATGGGGGTGTTCTGTAGACGTTTTTGAGAACACTCCCGGTGTCCTGGAATGTTCGTAGGGGGGTGTCCTTAGGACGCTGTCCGTATTGTTCGTTGTTAAGTTGAAAGTGTTCTAAGAACTATCGCGTTGTTCTGAAATGTTCGTAGGGGGTGTCCTGAAAACGGTGTCCGTATTGTTCGCTGGCAAGTTCAAAGTGTTCTAAGAACACTCACATTGTTCGCGGACATTAAAAGTTTCCCATAGATCATAGTTGAAATGTTTGACTCTATGGATGTGATATGCTGCGGTGGTTGTTGCCAGGGCATAGAGTCTTGGGTGCATGGCCATTTGGCCATGCACCCAAGACTCTATGCCCTGGCAACAACCACCGCAGCATATCACATTCATATTTGCTTATAACTTTGGGTGAAAAACAAATGTATAAGGAACAAAGGTATTAGATACCATGGATGTGATATGCTGCTATGGTTGTCCTTATTATTGTATACTTACTGTTTGGTCTAGTAATGGGAGTCCATGTTTTTCTTCTTCATTTCTGTGATAAAAGAAAATTGCATGTTAGTATTAGTATTTTGTAATGACTTATTACATTGTATAAGCAATATACTTTTATTTTTTTTCGACCCTCATATTTAGTAGAGTACAAATCAGAGTACTGTGCAATTTGCTCAGTTTCTGTATTTGTTGCTAAAATCATTGGGTCTGTGGGAGAAAAAAAAAATCCATGTTGGATTAAAAAAAAACCCTTTTTCTGTTATGCTACAGTTTATTTGTTTGTTTGTTTTCAGTGTTCACTTTTTGTTTCTGGCTAATGCTTTATATTTTACTTTGTTGTATTTTTTTTGGAGCAGTAACGGATTCTTCATTTGTTTTGATATTATAAAATTTTGGAGCAGTTAGATACCAATTGGCGTATTCTAACTGTCTATTTTTTTAATATATTTTAGTGGTTTTGATTTATCTATTTGGATATTGTTAAATTTTGGGACAGTTAGATACCAATTGGCGTATTCTAACTGTGTATTTTTTGGCCTAATTTAGTGGTATTCATTTATCTGATTAGTTGTTGTAGAATCTTTGAGCTGTTAGATAGCTTTTGGAGTATTCTAACAGTTTATATTATTTTAACACAAATTTATAATTTTGGGACAGTTAGATACCAATTGGCGTATTCTAACTGTGTATTTTTCGGTCTAATTTAGTGGTATTCATGTATCTGATTAGTTGTTGTAGAATCTTTGAGCAGTTAGATAGCTTTTGGAGTATTCTAACAGTTTATATTATTTTTTTAACACAAATTTACTTAAAGGTTTAAATACAGTTTATTTATCAAATTTTGGTTTTAAGAACATCAAATAAGCGTTTGTAAGATTTGCTGGTAATCTCTGCTTTAGAGTAATGGTACTATCATTACCTTTAAACCATCCACATTTCTTTTTTATATATGCCGTGTAGTGTCCTGAATTGGTTGTGGCTCCTGCGTGGTAGATTATACCTATTGTTGTGAAGGTTTTCTTACCAAGTGATATTTGACTATGTGTGAATCCAGTCAGCTTGCAGTTGTTTTTGGTACCATCTGCATTGTGACGTAGAAGCATTAGTATTACGTATTTACTATGTGTTTGTATTACTAACGTGGAGCGATTATCTGAATTGCAGGTGGAGCATAATCTACCATGGTTTGCATTTTGTACAAGTTGCTGAAATGGAATGGATTCACAATTTGGTATTGATATATATATATGAAGCGTTCATTGGGAATTTCTTCTTGTGTCACATTGTTGCACAGAGTGCATGTATGTTTCCACATGTATGAAATCTGGAAGATTTCATGTATAGGTATGTTTTTGTTTTCCAGTACTAATAGTAAGTACATTAGAAATTCTTGTGGATCTTCCTGTGAGTTTATAGTGAATTTCACCATTCCAGCACAGTAGTCCAATTGTCGTCTTATTCCAAAAACACTATATGTGTTGTCAGGATTGTTTGCTGCATTTCTGTGAAGTACTAACATTTGCAAACACAAAGGGTCTGTACTGTGTAAGTAAATGTTGTCAACAATTGGTGGTAATTGAAATAGAATATTCATTGCTACATTTGCATAGCAATTTACACCAACTATATTTGAGAATTTAAATGGTCCAGGTAGTTCTGTATCTAACTGCTTTTTTTGGAGTTTGTCTTCCATCTTTAAAGAAGTACCTGGTTTACTTTCTCTAATTGATTCTTTTTTGTGTGTGGTACTTGATGAAGTATTAGTTTCTTTTACTCTCTTTGGAGGATTTGCAGTGACGTCCTGTTGCATTTCTGTTTGATTTAGTTTTCTTTTACAACGTTTTAGTTTTTGTGGAACAGAATATGTGTTTAGATGGGGAGAGTATAGTGAGCGAAGTCTATTATATTCTAAAATGCAAGGAATATCAGCGTTTACTTTACTTGCATCAAAGTTGATTAGAAATAGACCGTCAAGTGTACGTAAGCGTAATAGTGCTACGTAGCTCATGCCTTCTTTAAAGACTGTGTTACCAATATCTATCATTGCTTTGTCTAGGGTAAGACCTTGTGATTTATGAATCGTGACTGCGTATGCAAGAGTTAGAGAAAATTGTTCTCTGCGTACATACATATCATTGAAGTGAAGGAATCTAGCTGTTGAGCGTCCTATCCGTTTTACTTCTGAAAGTTTGTCAAAGAGTATATTGACAAACTGAATTTTGTTGTCACGTGGGTATGTTTGAAAGCCAACAACTGTACCCAGTGCTCTATTAACTAGTCCTTGGTCCACGTCAAGGTTACGTTTAAGCATTACTCTGCTATTTAAGGCTAATTTTAACATCTTTTCTAAGCCTGTTGTGTTTGAGATTGATTTTTCTAAATTATTTAGTCTTGTTGTGGCTTGGTCACACATGGGTAGTGTTATACCATGTACATCTAGTTTGTCTGTGGCGCTAATTTCCATTATTGGTTGCATTTCTTTACTTAACATTATTTCATTGAATTTGAGACAGCGTGCGAGAGTTGGCATTAAGGCCATACAATTGACATTTTTGTGGGCTAATTGTTCCATAACATCTGTAGCACATGCATTATCGCCATAAAGTGCATTAATGTGCCGGGTTTTCAATGTTGCTTCTGCTTCTTTAGAAAGTATACCAACTCTCAAACTTTTTAAAATGTTGGCATAAGTTAGATCTGCAGATTGGCGCATGTTTTCTGTTAATTCTCTGTATTGGAAATGTTGCCAAAGGTTGACATTTCCAATGCTGCCAACAGTTTTACGGCAGAGTTTGAGCCCTAATGTTTTAAAAATAGGTTCACCTTTTACTGGTGTTAATTGAAGCAGATCTCCAAAAACAATAATGTGTTTTCCTGCAAAGAGCTCTTCATAGTCTGTTTTGAGTACTTCTTGTAATCTGAGGTGAATCAAAGCTAACATCAGGTTGGAGAACATGCTCACTTCATCTATTAGTAGCATTTTCATTTTTTTCAATACTCTGCGTAATTCCATTGGAGCTTCTGCAGAAAGTTTGTAATAATCTAATTTGTTCTGGTGTTCTACTGGTAATAGTAGTAATTGGTGTAATGTAACACCACCTATGTTGTAGGCAGCTAAACCTGTGGGGGCAGTGACAACAGCTGACAGTTTGTTGTTTGTCAATTGTTGAAGGAACTTACTAATGATTTTGATAAGGAATGTTTTGCCAGAACCAGCTTCACCACTGACGTACAGCAGTATAGGTTTATAATTATGGCAGGAACATTCGTTATTTTCATGTTTTACACCATGTACAATTTGTTTTGTTACTTCTTGAAAAATGCTACTTTGCTCATTGTTTAGTTTTGATTGTAGTATAGTTAAGGCTTCATTTTCTTCATACTGACACATGGTGTTTTCTACTTCTATCATAGCTAATTCTGCCTCATTTGTTATTAGTGGTTCTCCCAGTGGTTCTTGGCTTCCTGTTACAGAAGGTTGACTACTGTCAGGAGTATCCTTATCTAGTTGGGCTTGGAGTTCTTCTTCATGTTGCTGTTCATTGTGCAACATTGTTTTGTACTGTGTAAAGTTTACATCAGTTATAGTGCTTTCATTTGCTTTGAAAGCATCCTCATATGAGTCATAGTTATCTAGTAATTGTTCTTCTTTTCTCCATGGTTTGAAGAGTTGTAGCAGAGACATGTAATATACTTATTTATGTTGAGGAGTCTTCAATGACAATTTGATATGATTAATTAAATTTGGTTTAGTGAGTTTAACTAAGCTGCCTTCACAGTCTGTCACTCTATATTTACCTTTTTTTCATCAGGTTTCATATTATTTTTGTATGTGTAGTTTTGGGCTATTTGGTATAGACACATGTTTTCCAAAGTATTACTTCTGTTTGGGTAGTATGTGTCCAATAAATTGTTTTTTTAAAATGTCTTGGCTGTTGGGATCATGTTTGGCTATTGTTTCTATATCTTCATATGATTTTAGAACTCTTTTTCTAGATTTAGCTGGACCAAGACTTAGCCATACTATATTTTCAGATTTACCATACAATGAAGTACCAGTTAAACGATCAGCTGCTTCATAAGATCCACATTCTCTATGGGTGAGCATTTTTATGCCCAAGCTGTATAATTTCTGAGATACTGTTTTATCTGATGACAGGTCATTCCAGAGGTCTTGGAGCTCTGTCTTTTCTTCTTTAGTTAAGTATGCTGTGACATATCGTGCAACTGCAGTAGAATTGTCTGCAATGTACTGCACATCTATGTTTGCATTCCATAAGTGGGCAATGATTGCATTATAATCATTGATATATTTTTCTTCTTCTTTTCTTTTTATGTAATATGTATTTTTAGGTGACTTACCTTTAACACTATGTCTAACTGAAGACATGGGGTTGTTTACTTGACCTGTATTTGTAACTGGTCTAGGGAAACCAAATCAGCATTTGGTGTAGTATTTGCCTTTGTTTTTGTATTTGCGACGACAATATTTTGCACATTTGTGTCTTTGAAATTGTAAAATTTGTGCATGAAGATCACTATTTGTGGCTTCTGATGGAATTTCACAAGTGACATATTTTTCAATAAACTGTAAAACAGTGGCATCACTGTCTTGACCAAATTTAGGAGCATCTTTAATCCATAAAAGCATGTGGATATGTGGTGCTCCTCTGGCTTGGTATTCTCTTCTCCAAAAGAAGTGTTGCACTTCTCCAAGGGGAGGAACAGTTTTATTTCAAATAAAATGTAGCATAGCAATGAAGCGATGGTGAAAATATCTTGAAACATTAACAGGATCCAAAGAAAAAAGTTCTCTAGGTGTTAGAATATCTATGTTTGTTTTGTTTTTATTTGATATGCATAGGAAATCATGTAAATCTTCCCATGCATATTCTGCACAACTTAATGTAACAAAACAAGTGGGTGGGCCAAGGTTTCAGATCATACAACGTACATCTCCATGACGTTGAAACCAGTACTCTTTAATACCACGCATATTTGCTAATAGATTTGTAATATTTGATTGTAAAACCTCATCCTTTTGTTGCACTTTCTCTAATAATTGTGTAGCTGTCATATTTTGAAAGTGTGATCCTGATTTTAATATGTGTGCAACTCCGTAACATAAAGTTGCTAGTTCACTTTCAAAGAGTAGGTGGAATATGTATTCCACATTTTGTCTAAATCTGGGATCTTCAGCATACATCCGTAATGAGCGATATTCTGAAGCTGATATTTGAATAGGTCTATCATCATACCTTCATCCTTTGCCAGTAGGAAAGAGTAGAGGAAAAGCATGTGCTTCTATACTTTTTTCCCATATACTGATTGGCGATCCTTTTGTTTGACGCATTTGTTAAGTTTCCAGTACATCTTGTACGGTGTCATTACAGTGCAAAGGATGAATTGTATAATGGTCTAAAGTATTTGATATTGTAGCAGGATCTAGTAGCTCAAATTGACCAGCTTCTTGTATTTCTTGAATTATTTCAGTTGTATCTTTCAAGTTTTCTTCAATATTAATTTCTTTGTAATATTCATTATTCTCTTTAAGATAATGGAAGGCTTGTCTAACTTTATATAAATCTACCAGCTGTTGCCATATTGTTTTGTCTTTTGTAGGTACTCCATTTACTAATATAATTAAAGATTGCTGCATTGGACGTTGCACTCCTAGAGTATGCACATTTTCTTATAGATGTAATGGTAAATAAACTACTTTTCCACGAATGCCTTTTACCAATTCAGAGGGAGGTCATTTTGCTGTTTTTGGTTGAAGGCGTATTATTGCTTTAAATGGGTGTACTGTTTGAATTATGATGCTCTCATATAAATTAAGTTGTTGTAGAGGTTTTGGTACTGGGTATAATTCCAAATTATTTGTGATAGAACGTGAAGGAGTTTGGTTGTTGTCAAGTTTTGTAGTGCAATAACTGCAAAGTATTAAGGGCTCAGTTATTTCATATTTGTTTTCTGCTACAAGGTAGAGAGCTAATCCAAACCATTTAGAATCTTCATTGTCTTCTATTTTGTATGATAGGTCCACAGTTTTTGTGTTACTTTTATAAAAAAATTCTACGGCAACATACACATACATGGTTTGGTACTTCAGCTGATGTACTTTTAAATTTTAGTATTTCTTTTTTGTATGTGTTTAGCAAAAGGTTGCCATGTGTAGAATTGTTGCTTAATTGGTTTAAAGCTATTTCATTCTGTAAATGGCTTTCACTTCCAAAATATTTTTTCTGGATATAGTGAATTTCTTCAAGTAGGTCTTTTGCTGTACCATGTAGAAGGATGTTATTTAACTTTGCTAGTGCTAAAGCAGGACTTTTAGCATAGTACAGTTTATAGACTAGATTTCTTATAGTTGAATGATGTGTTGATATCCTTTTGATATCATGGAAAGTGGTTTTACAAGTAGGTCCTGTAATGCAGGCCAATGAATGTCCTTGTAGTCATGTGTACTGGCACACTGGACAGGTATCTATATTTTGCAGTAATTTAATTTTGATTTTGTCTTTGCTTTTTACATATTTATTGAGGAATTGGCGTAAAGATTTGAAACATTGTTTGGGAATGTTACACATTGACGTGCATGGCCATTTGTACACTAGACGTTCTGATTCAGTTGAATGGAGGGGTAATTCTAAGTTTTCAGGGCATATTTTTGTAAGGAGTACTTCTCGTTCCATTATGGTATTATTCACTTTTTCATAAACTCGACCACTGCTATTTATGGCAATTGTATTTGTTTGCTTTTGTTTGTATGCTTCTTCATTAAAATATGGTTCTGTGCTCGTAGTGTGATTCCATTCACCTCCGCAGATACTTAAAAAGTTCTTTCTGTTGACATTTCGCTTATTGAGAAGTCTTTTTTGTAATTTAGTTATTAGTTTTGTTAGTGGTTTCCTTTTGTTTAACAGTAAAATAAATACATTTTGTTTGAGAAGAATTGCACTGTCCATCAATGCTTCTAAGATTAATTTCCTAAGATAGGTTTTAAGCTTTGAACCTGATTTCTCTCCTGTTTTTATAAGATTTTGAAGGACTTTGTGACGGTATATTTTGGCAAAAATACTTTTCTTGGTATGCTTACTTTGCACTATATTAAAATTTGAAGAAGTAGTTTTATCTGTACTGATAGCTGATTTTCTGTTAATTGTTTTTTGGTTTGTTTTACATTTTGATAGAGGAAGCAAAGTTGTTGTACTTGAAACTTCTTGTGTTTCACTAAATGATTGTATTAGCTGTTTTGTTTCAACTTTTTTTTACAAATTCTGCTAGAGATGGATGCTTATGTTGGACACCTTTATTTTCATTTGCTCTACTTTTGCGTTGCTTTCTACGGACTTGACTTTTGGTAGGCATTCTTTAGGGTCTGTTGAAAAAAATAAAGAAGATATGGGTTGGGGTGTTCTGGAATGTATGTGTGCTGTGTGCATGAGTGTTTGAGTAAGATGATAAAGATGTATGTAATGGTGTGTGATTGTGCATTGGGAACTAAAACTAGTAGGGATAGGTATTCTTGAATTTATGTGTTACTAAACTGGGGTTCAGATGACAAAAAAAAAGTAAGCTAGTGGTGTGGAAAAGTACAAATAGTAAATCTAATGTATACAATTAAAACAGTTGTTTGTTCTATAATATGAAAATTGTAGTGGTTCAGTTGGGTAATTTGTGTGTCCAAAAATAGAAATTTGTGGGCCATTCTGGCTGTAAATCGCTGTTTAAGACATAGACATTTTTGGACAAAATGGTACAAAATCTCTATTTTTAGAAACCAAAATAGCTTGTATTAATGTTATAGTATATTTGATTAATAATACAAATATTATGGTGATATTTTACTTACTTTTTTTAAATTAACAGGTAACTTCTTAGTTTTTCTTTCTTCTTCGAATTTGGCTGCTTCTTTTCAGGAAACTGGTCTTCACTGCAATTGTAAAAGCTTCAAATTAGTAACTTTGTTTGTATATAGCACTGTTTTTAATTTAGATATTGATTTTTTTAATTGAAATCCTCAGTGCCTTCTGTAAAACCAGTAAACTAATTTATTTACATAAGATACATTGCATCAGTTCAGTACATATGATATGTTCTTAATGAACAAATTGTATTGAATGACTAACTGTAGCAAAAAAAAATATCTTTACTATGTCTTGTGAAATTTATAATATATTAGTGAATACCACTATTTCTGTAAGTAAACTGTTCTAGGTAATAGTGCCTCAATGTCATGTCTAATTTAAAGTAATTAAGTAAATAAATACATAAAAACAAAAAATATGAAATTGTATAAGTATTTTTATAAAGGTTTAAACATAGATTGTGTTTGCATGCAATTTTGTTTGAATATATGTAGTCTATATATTTCATTTAAAAAAATGTTAGTTTAACATGATTTGAGTGTGTGTGTATAAAGAAAGTAAATAGTATAAAGGTTTATAAGTGATAGTTGATTTTAGGAAATTGAAAAAAGTACAGTAAATTCATTTTACAGATTTTACAAGGTAAAAGTCTGTTTGAAAATGTGTTCATCTACTATACAGAAAATATGCATACCTGAAGTTTGTGTTCATGCATATGGATATGCATGGAGCTGCAAGTAGAAATCTTGAAGACTTGTACAGTATTTCTGGTAGATGCTGCTTGCCAATGATATGACACTTGTACTCAGAGAGATTCAGAGTACATTTGCAGTGCTGATCTTTGATGATGCAGTTAGATGTAGAGGTCTTGAATGTGATTGGTGCATGGTCATGTGACTTTTGAGGTACATCCAATGAGGGAATGGCAGAGAGAGTGTAGTGGAAATGGTAGAAGGGCTGTTCATGTTACGATATGTCCGCGGACATGGCGGTAGTTTGCGGACATCGGGAGTTAAATCCGGGGAGTTTTGGGTTCAGAAGTCATGCAAATGAGAATAAGCACTGAAAGGGATTGGTCAGGAAAGTTTGGTGGGTGTGTTGTGCCAGGAGAGATTTTCTCAGATACTCTTTTTGCTGAGAGAACAAAAGATAGCTATGGCTGTGTGTTTCAGAAAACAGATTGTTTGGATTTTAGGAGATTCGTGGATACATTGGTTGAAGGTGCATGCAGAAAGCTGTGGAGTAGCTGTAGATCTTGGATTCCCACATGTGGAAGTACACTGGCATGGAGTACGTGGAATGAAGTGGTTGGACTTGCTACCTCTCTGTGCTACTTTGGAGACAGAGCAACATCCAGACATAATTGTAATTCATTGTGGAGGGAACAGTTTAGGACATGTGACTGGAATTTTTTGCAATTTGCTACGAAAGAAGGACTTAGGAAGGTTATGGACATGTTTCCTAATTCTCAAGTGATATTTTCACGGATTGCGCAGAGACAAATGTGGCTTCGTTCTTCTTCATTTGGTCCACAAATGGAAAAAGCAAGGCGCAATGTTAGTAAGGCTGTTTGTGCCTTTCTAAGAGATTTTGGCATGTCTTCTTTTCACAATGAAAATATTATGTTTTGTAGTACATACATTTTTCGCAGAGATGGAGTCCATCTTACTTATGCTGGCAATCAGATTTTTCTGAGAAATGTACAAAATGCATTGCGACCTTTTTTGGAATTACAACAACGATTTTGAAGTAGATGTTAAGCATTTACAATTTTTTACTTACAAACACCACCCAAAGGCTCTTTTCAGAGCCACCACTTCTTTCCAGAGAAAATTACAATGTTTGTGATGGAGTAGCAACCCAATTTTTTTAATGTTCGCGAACTATCCGCGGACTTCTAAAAAATACAAAGAGCCCTGCTTCATTTATTTTCACTTCTATTTTTTAACTGGGAAAGGCGGCTCTGAAAAGAGCCTTATTTTTTTTTGATTTTTGTAATTTTGTATTTTTTTTGGTTTTTCAGACACGACACACTAGGAGAGGAGGTTAAAGGAGGGTAAAGGGGGGGACACCAACCACAGGGATAAGAAAGGGCGAGCTGAGAGAGGAGGATGTAGAGTGGGTTTTATTAGGGTAGTGAGCAGGTCTTCTCGTGCTCTGAGACGATAGTCTCAAAAGCACTCCGAAGTCGCTCCCCCCTGCAGAGTACTGTGTCACAGTACATACATACAACTGGGACCCTCGAAAGGTAAGGGTCATCAGCATTCTGTATGGCCTGTGAGGCAGCTTGAGGAAGACGCTGTCCCACAGAGGTGGTCCTTGTGGTGACAGGATCAGAAACAGAGGATGAAGTAGAGGAAATCAACCTGCTACGTTCTTCGCAAGGTACAACCCTGCGAATAGCCCCAGAGTGAAATGACCTCAGGTGTCGCTTCATAGTAGTGGTCCCAAAGCTATAGTTACCGTGCTTCCCGCGACTGAGTATCATTCTGCACTCATTGCAGGTAACACGGTTCGCACGAGCCTTAGGAACATTACCATGAATGTTAAATAACTGCCACACCCAAGACTCACGCCTAGTGCGGGTAGTAGGGTTTTCCTCTACCTCATTCTCATCATCCTCTTCTTCCTCCTCCGCATCCTCACTCCTGTTCCCCTCTTCAGGCCCTTGGGGAGGTGGTGGTGGTGGAGGGGGTGGGGGGGGTGCTGAAGCAGGTGCAGCACCAAGTGGCAGTTCAGCAGCCAAGGATGCCATCTCGATGATGGTGTAGTCTGCAGGTGGCAGCAAAAATCACTTGTTCTGAAGAATAGCCAGAAACACAATGGGAATAAACTCTTGGGCGTGGTCTTTTATAGGGGTGCTTGTGCGCGGTTCGCGGACATGCGCACTGTCCGCGGACAGATCGAACACAAAAAAAGGATTGGAAAGTTTCAAAAGGTATATAGAAACTCAAGATTGCTATGTGGGACTTGTGCCATGGTGAGATTGTATTGAAAAATATTATGGATTAACTGAAAATGTACTTTTAAATTGTTCGGGGTCACGAACAGTGTCCGCATTTCAGGACACACGATGAGCGTGGGCGCGGTCATATGATCCGTTCGCGAACTAGTCCGCGAAGGAAGCGCCTGTCCGCAGGACACCAAGTGCACGGAGATTGGTTAGCGTATGCGCATTGATGTCCTACGGACACTGTTCGGGTTCTGAAGTAATTAAAAGTGGGTCACACGTGAAACGAACATTTCAGGACACCGCGTGTGTTCTTAGAAAAGTTTAAACTTGGTAGCAAACAGTAAGGACAGATATAGTGTTCTTCAGGACACGTGTAATTTAGTTCATGTACGAACATTTCAGGACACCAATTGTGTTCTTAGAACAGTTTCAATTGGGTAGCGAACACTACGAACAGGTATAGTGTTCTTCAGGACACCTCCATTTTCGTTTACGTATGAACATTTCAGGACACCAATAGCGTTCTTAGAACAGTTTGAACTTGCTAGCGAACAGTACCGGACAGGTATAGTGTTCTTTAGGACACTTTAATTTTTGTTTGTTTACAAACAATTCAGGACACCTCGTGTCTTCTTAGTACAGTTTCATGTTGCTAGCGAACACTACGAACAGTTGTACTGTTGTTCAGGACACATCATTTTCGTTTATTTACGAACATTTCAGGACACCAATTGTGTTCTTAGGACAGTTTTAAGTTGATAGCGAACATTACGGACAGATATAGTGTTCTTTAGAACACTTTAATTTTTGTTTCTTTACGAACATTTCAGGACACCACGTGTGCTCTTAGAACAGTTTCAACTTGCTAGCGAACAGTACAAACAGGTGTGGTGTTCTTCAGGACACCTCCATTTTCGTTTATGTACGAACATTTCAGAACACTCGCACTGTCCGCGGACACTTTTATTGTTTTAAAAAAAAAAAACGGAAACTATTCACAATACAATATAAAAATTAAACTTTATTTAACATATATTAATAATTTATGACAGAGAAGGTGAGGCAGAAACAGAAACAAAAACAGGAGAATTTGGGGTTTCAACATGATTGGTATTAGGTGAAGAAGGGATGGAAGTCTCATCAAAATGTTTTGGATTATGGAGAGGGTTTGGGGATAATTGACTGGGATATGGTGAGGAGGGACAAGTACATGTGGGGCAATGGTACGAGGTTTTTGGTTTGAAATGATTTTCTACAAAAGTTTTTAAATTATTAAAATTAGCCAACAATACATCAATTTTTTCTTCTATATTGGGAAGACTGTTATCCATAACAGGGTTTTCTGAAGTTTTTTCTATTTTGGTATGCTCTGTACAAAAAATAATATATATGTTAAATGTATATAAAAAAAATAATAAATAAATGGTTTATATTATAAAGTGTTTACCATTAGTTTCACTATCTTGTGACATTTCTTCATGTGGGAAATTGTCCTCTAGCCATTCCAGAGTACTAGACATTTCTGTGAGAAAAAAAAAGATAATATATTTTTTAATCTAATACAGAAAGTTTATAAATATATGAGTAAAATGAAGTACACTTACTATTTCTGGTAAGATAAGTCCTATGTATTCAGTGGGTCTGGTCTTGTTCTCAGTTCTGTTGTGTCTGTGAGGTAATTATGTTGGAAGCCAATTTATCTTCTTGTGGTATATTCCATTTCAGAACATATTGTATTTAAATGAATGGTTAGTGTGTTACATATATGGGTTACATTTCTTATGTATTACTATATATAATGTGTTTGTGTGCTGCTTTTTGAATTTGTTAAATGTTCCTATATTATGATATAACAATCAAACATACCCCATCACCCCCCCATAGTTTTTAGGTAGTGGTACTGTTCTCCGAACATGTCCGCGAACATTAAATAAGTTCGCGGACATCAAGTTCATAAGAAGAGATCTAGTCAGTTCCATATGACATGTATATAAAGTCAAAGTCATTATAGTTAAGCTGTGCTACTAAAAAACTATGAAATTCAGTGAAAAAACTTTGTTAAAGGGACGTTATGGTTAAGTTGCGCTAATAAAAACCTATGAAATTCAGTGAAAAAACTTTGTTAAAGGGACGTTATGGTTCCAAGTAAAACCGAAAAACCCTTGAAATTCGCCAGTTATGGTAAGCTAAGCAACCATAACTCGCGCCACCACCGTGCACTGCTAAGACTAACACACAGGACATCAAAGATGACATCACAAATGTCATTGATGACATCACTAATGACATCACATGTGTTTGTACTTCTCATGAAATATGTGTAGAAGGGATTCTTATTATGTTGCGAAAAAAGTGTCAAGAATCATTGCAAGAAATATACCCTAATAAGTGCATTGAACGATGCATTGATATAAATAGCATCCTATTATGGGGTTCTATCTAGTATACTAAGCTACTCATACAGAAACATAACATTGTGTGCAGCGTACAAGATGAAGGTATGATATTCGTAATGTTAATATGTTGAATAATGAAATGATAATTGTTTTCTTAATAGATTTTTGTCTACTGTGAAATATGTAATAAGTAGCTAATAAAACCCATGTATTACATAATTGCATTACTATAGACAAAACACAAAGACACAAGAACACATACCAATATGGGTATATACAGGGAAAGTGAAGTTAGCAAAAAAGCACAAGTAGTAGCAGAAACAATTCATAACTTAACTGATTAGTTTCATGCAAATAAATGATTGCTCTGTTTCAAAGCTGCTATTTACCCTATGTATATGTATCACTTGATGTGATTGGACCCTAAGGAAAGTAGTGTGAGTACAATGTATACAAATATGACCATATTCAGGGAAAGTACAGCCATAAAAAAAACAACAGAACTATCAGAAAGTGCTCATAAGTCTAGTGATTATCTTTATGCACAAAAAGGATTGCTGTCTTTCAAGCTTGTGTTTTCCCATATGTATATGTTTCATATGATGTGACTGTACTCTAAGGGAATTACTGTAAGAACCTACTAGAAGGATATGTTTACAAATAAAATAAAATTCTTAGTTTCTGAATGTTACTGAAGAAAACCATGTGGCCTAGATATGTCAGCAAAAGAAAAAATAGTGAGCCAGACATGTGATGTCATCAGTGATGTCATCAATGACATTTGTGATGTCATCTTTGATGTACTGGGTGTTAGTCTTAGCAGTGCATGGTGGTGGCGCAAGTTATGGTTGCTTAGCTTACCATAACTGGCGAATTTCAAGGGTTTTTCGGTTTTACTTGGAACCATAACGTCCCTTTAACAAAGTTTTTTCACTGAATTTCATAGGTTTTTAGTAGCGCAACTTAACCATAACGTCCCTTTAACAAAGTTTTTTTCACTGAATATATATATATATATATATGTCATCCATGTAACTGACTTGCCATCAGTCATTCGAGGGGCACTCGCCTTCGGATATTGCTTTAGAGATTTGCATCACTCTCGGCATGTCTTTTGTAACCTCTTTATTGGTTAAAAGTTGGCATCAACGTATATAATATGCCTTGCATATCGGCTTTCCCAACAAAAAGTTGACGCGTTTCGCGGCGTTACTCGCCGCTTGCTCACAACACCAGTACCCTGTCACTATAGTGTTTAAATACAAAACAATACAACTGTAGGCATAGAAACAGGACATGCAGATCGGCATTTAGTGGAAACAAAGAAGGGTCTTGCATGTTTGTAACTGTTTAGTTGTGTGCCGGCGGCCATCTTAAGATAGGCTTGATTCCTATGTAGTGCATGGTGCATTAACCATTTATGCAATAGAGAGCATAGTGCCTGCAATTTGTTCGAATAGTGTTCCACTTGATCCGAGTAATGTGGTACTGCATAGCTTGCGTCTAGTACTTTGTTATCTTTATTCAAGGTGTCTTATGCCTTAATGTAAAGTGCATAGTGCATTCAACATTTGTCAAATAAAGTGCCTCGTGCAGTTTGTCAAAGTTCCAGGTTTCTTTATTCAAAGTGTCTTATGCCTTAATGTAAAGTGCATAGTGCATTTGACATATGTCAAATAAAGTGCCTATTGTAGTTTATCAAAGTTCTAGGTTTCTTTATTCAAAGTGTCTTATGCCTTGATGTAAAGTGCATAGTGCATTCGACATTTATCGAATAAAGTGCCTAGTGCAGTTTGTCAAAGTTCCAGATGCTTATGTGCATAAAGACTTAATTGTCCATAAAGTGCTTGGTGCTCAGTTCTTAGCAGCCTCAGATCAGATAAAATTTTTGGAAATATCCCTATTGATGTTCCCTGCATGTCTCTAGCCTACATTATGTATCAGTTCATACTGGTCCAAATGTTAAAAATATACACCACGCCACAATTGTGGCTTTCCACAAAAAGCACACAAATACCCATCACCACAACACATGTGATAAACATTTTGTTAAAATCTGCAACAAAGCTGGGTTCACACTTATTTGGAACCCAATTAATGAAAACACTTCAAATCAATTATATAAACAGACCTGAGGACCAATGATCATGAAAATCAATGTCCTAAAAAGGTATAAAGTTCTTCGTCCATATTGTGGCCCCTTGGCTGTTTTGTTTCGAAATCTAGAATGCACCGGGTTTCTTGTTGTCGTAGCTTTTTTTCTCGGTCTCCTCCTCTAGGGCCATTTTCAATGGCATGGATTCCGAAGAATGCGAAACTTTCCATATTATTCTCGTGGTGTTCAGTGAAGTGTTTGGCCATTGGATAGTTCGCATCTTTGTTGTGTATAGCCCTGACATGTTGTTGCACTCTTGTTTTCAATTTACACTTGGTGCTTCCCACATACCACTTGTTGCACTTGCATAACAGAATGTATACCACGTATTCGGTGTTGCACGTGATTTTTTCGTTGATGTGTACAGTTGCCCCTGTTACTGGGTGTTCCAAAGTGGCACAGTTTTTTGCGCACTTGCACATATTACACCTTGTGCATTTGTAGAAACCTTTTTTTCGATTCTTTAGCCAGGAGCTCGCATCGTCGAGTATTTCTTTATCCATAAAGCTGTGAACTAAACTATCTTTAATCAAAATGTTCCTTCTAAAACTGATGTCTGGATGTTTCTTTAGTGACTTACCAATGTCCTTGTCAATAGTGAGCACTTTCCAATGTCTCTGCAACACTCGTTTAACTTCAGTTGTTCTGCTATCATATGTTAGGATGAGACGTATCTCTTCATTCTCTTTCTTAGTTGTCTTTTCTTTGTCCGCCAGGAGAATTTGTCTGTCATGACTTCTAGCTCTTAGGTACGCTCTTTCGATGACCTTCTTCGGATAACATTGCTGTAAGAATCCTCTCGCCGTGGTTTTACTCTCTGCATCATATGTGTCCAGAGTAGAGCTGTTTCTTCTTATCCTAACAAATTCTCCGTATGGTACACTCCAAATTAAACTCTTCGGATGTCCACTTTTGGCATGAAGTGGCATGTTTGACCCTGTTGGTTTTCTGTGTAGTTCACACGTAAGTGATTGTTCCACTATTCGTAAATTCACATCTAAGAAGGTGATAAACGAGAAACTGTGGGTTTCAGTAAACCTAAGGTTGTGCTCATTTTGATTCAACTGCTTTACAAAATCGACCCATCCATGTTCGGTCCCCTTCCAGATTATGAACAAATCATCTATGTACCTGAGCCAGATGACCACATTTTCGGTTGATTCTTGGTATTGTTCCGTCCACACCTCAGAGGCTTCCCAGAAACCCATAGTTAAATTTGCATACGACGGGGCAAATGTAGTGCCCATTGCTGTGCCCTGTGTTTGCCTGAAGTATTCTTCATTGAAGACGAAAATGTTGTGGGTTAGGCAGAGGTCAATCATCTCTAAGATCATCTGTGTGTGTTCAAGATAATTGAGAGACCTTGTGTTAAGTTATTTCTCACAAGCTTTTTTCCCATAGTCATGCTCGATTGATGTATATAGGGACACGACATCCATTGTTGCCATCATAAAATTTGATTCCCAAGGAATGTTGTTAATACGTGACAGAAAGTCTTTGGTGTCTTTTAGATAAGAAGGTAACGTAGAGACAAAAGGAAACAAAGTTTCATCTATGAATTTAGACATGTTCTCCAGAGCTGACCCTACTAAGGAAACAATCGGTCTTCCTGGTGGTTTTTTACAATTTTTGTGTATTTTCGGAAGGAAATATATAGTAGGAGTGGTGGAGTTTGTCGTTTGTAAAAATGTACAGTTCTCTTCGGTAAGAATCCCTTTCTGCTCCCAACCTGCTACAAACTTCTTTGTTTTTTCTTCTAGCTCTTTTGTGGGATTTCCATCACATCTTTCGTAGCATTTTTTATCATTCAGCTGTCTGTATGCCTCTTTAATGTAATTATCTCGAGTCATGAGTACAATATTACGTCCCTTATCAGAGGGCTTAATTACGCAGTTGGTCAGGTTGCAAAGTTCTTTGAGGGCCACTCTATCCTTCATGGTAGGATTGCTTTTTCTTGATGTCCTTTGTTACGCCTGAGTTTTTTTAGATCTTCTATTACCAGTTTTTGAAATGCCTCGATGTTATTTGCGGTATTCATCATAGGATTGAACTTGGATTTTTGTTTAAGTTTGCTTTTGACCGTCCAATCTGTTCGTATCTCCAACTCTTGGAAATCAATCGGTTCCATCTCTTGATCAACATTATTTGTTGTACCGTTCTGAAGCTCAACCAGATCGGAAAGGATTCCAATTTATGCAATGGTTATCTCCGTTCTGCCTTCTGGTACTGCCGTTTTCCGTGTTTCGAAGTCGGTGGTGGAGAAAAATGTCTTCAAACGTAGTTTTCTGACGAAATGGTCAAAGTCTATGCGGGCTTGTACATAGTCAAAACCTGATGTTGGACAGAAATTCAAGCCCATACTTAATAATTTAGTTTGGTCATCAGTCAGGATGTGGTTCCACAGGTTTATGATTTTAAAACTTGTCTCAATGTTTTGACTTGTATTTCCTATTTTCCCGAGCGCAGCGATCTGCCCAGGGTACTGTTCGGGGCACTTGTTTCCCCTCTGCCCCCTCCTCGTTTTTTTCGGCCTCCTCTGCCTCTGCTGTTTGCTTGTGCTCCACCTCTTGCTTTTTTTTGGTTTTTGCCATCTTGGCAAAGCAGTCTCATTTCGTCTAAAAAATTAAGCCGTATGCTCGACTCTTCACTTTCACTACCAGTTGCATCCGATTCAGTTGCTGATGAAATGGATCCACTTTCTCCATTCTTTTCCGCTGATGTTATCATTTCCCCTGGGATAGATCTCTGTCTTAGTTGTTCAAACCTTCTGGCAAACGTATATATATATTTGCTAAACTGGAGAACGGTGTCAGCATCCTCTTTGGTCTCCCCAACTATGCTTTCTGTCCTCTCAACAAGATCATTCAATTTGCTAACAGGATTCTCTTTGAACTCTTTCCCTTTACACCTACTTCCATGCACCGTCACCAGGCTGGATGGGTAATGCTCCAAAACAGGGCAAGATTTAAATGTCTGCTCCTGGTTCACAAAACTATCCACAGAAAGGTACCACCATATCTATCCTCATCTGTCCAACTCTACAAGTCTTCTCGTAATCTCTGCTCTGCCTCCTTTTCTACTCTTGTAACACCTTGCCCGCCCAGAGCGTTCTCTCGCTTCCACTCTTTCTCTCTTCTTGCTCCAATTGCATGGAATGCTCTTTCCCTGGACATCTGAGAAACCGTCCACAAACCAAACTAAAACCTACCTCCTGACCTCCAAGTTACCCTCTTAACCTACCTCTCATCTGCCTTCTAACTAACATTTTTCCCTCGCCTTTACCCTGCCTATGCCCCTCACTTTCTACTGCCTCCACTCTAGCACTTCAGCCATCATGGTCACTTCCCTAAAACAGCTGGCCGTACTGCCTAGCTGCACTTAAAAATGTCTAATGTTGGTTGTCTTCAATCTTTGTATGTCTACCCATGCATTGTCCCCAGTGACTGTTCCATGTACTCCACTCTCCCACCACAAAATGGTCAGAATGTTACTTGAACTAACCCCATTGTAAGACGCTGACTGCTTCCCGTCAAACCTGATTTCTTATCAATTTTATGTTATTTTGTGATCAAAAGAGCTGTGTTCCTTACTGTATACATAAATAAAGAAATAAATAAATACATTAGAGAGGGGATGGTCCAGGGATTCACTTCAAATTTGCTGGATGGATTCACCACAGGAAGGCCGATAACCAAAGCCTTTGCATTTGATGATAGTTCAAGGGTTTCATAAACAATTTGTTAAATACAGTCCATGATCAATAGACTTTGAGTAACACAAATAGACTGCCATACTTGCCAGTACTTTGCACCATATTGCAGAAACCTGAAGCAAGCATCAAATCAAAGGGTGCAATGGTGAATGAGTGGTAATCCTATTGAGATTACTCTAACAGAGAGTCGTGCTCTGTACCATACCCAAGACCCTGGCTGGTGATTCCTGTCCGACTCCTCTCAGGGTTAAGGAGTCTCTTTTATTGATCCTTCTTATGAGTGATCCCCTATTCTGACTGCATGAGGTGTTCCAGAAAAGGGGTCTGGTTACAGAATGAGCATGGGGGCTCTATTGCTTTGCAAGTTGCATCATTACATCACATCAAGGTGGCCCATGTCATTTTGTAATACTAAACATGTGGGACCTAGGCTCCAGCCCTGTCTTTGCCTTCTCCCTGGGTACAAGAAAGCATGCAGGTGGCAACAGTGTGTGGTATAAGATCCATTTACGTAGCCTGTTCTGCCTCTGTTCTATTATTTAGGATCAGTCACAGATGACACCCACCCTGACCTCCCCCAGCAAATCTGACCCTAATTATTTGGCACGGGCACAAGAGCACATCAACTTCACGCCAGCAGCACATTGTTCTATTTGCATTATTACGGATACATGTGCGGGCAAAAATACCGATTTTGTTTTTTTCGCACATTTCATGCACTCATATGCGGGGGAAGACCCTTACACTCCCTGCATATCTCCCTTGCCATATTTATTAACCCACCCACATATACATGCATTGAAATGGCCATTTGAAAAATTCGCCATTTTCGGCCGCGGGATTGCCGGCCACGATATTTTGGGGGTGATACCACTTATTATTACCTGCAAAATCGGATGAATTGCTAGCTCCAGTGGAGGGAAGGGCGTGTGAGCGATGCCTGTGTCTATCAGCCACATTTCAGCCATGTTTAAATTGCGGTGCCATCATTGCTGACCAGCTTTAGGGGAGATCCACTCTCCATCAGATGGTGCGTTCTACGGCACAAAGTCACACGACTGTTTGTTAATCTTCTCAAACTTCTTTTGAACTATGTGAAGTACACATGTGAAACCTTATGAAAAAAAAGAATGATTCCCTCCTTTTATTAACCCAAGAAAAAACCCGAGGCGGCAGTCGCACAATGGAGCTACCTAACCCTAGAGTTACACTATGCAGATGTTTACAGTGAGACGATTATGGTGCAGCAGGATTTCTCCTAGCATCATGCACCAGAGGGTGTGGGACAAGCTTCATCCTTCAGAGGTTCAGAAATTGAGCACCATAATAGTTTGGTAATAAATACCCTGTAATATAACAGTGCATAGAAGCAGGAGGAATCGGTCCTGAAACTCTTTAAAAAACGGAATATGTTTTATCATGTTTAAGTGTCGGGTAGAGGCCATGCCTGGGACTCATCAGGTGATATTTCTTTCTTACTCCTACAGTCTGCACAACAGCACTTGAGGATTGGAATTGGAATGCATATGTTGTCAATATTGTGGCCATGAATATAGCCTGCACCAGGAGGTTGCTCTGAGACCTGCAACAATTCCAGTCTGGGGTTGTCACACATTGTCCTTGCCTGATTGCTATGCTTATGCCTTCGTCCTTTCTAAAGTGCTAAGAAGCGCGAGGAATCGAGCATGGATTGCATTAAGCACTATCTAAAATCATAATATACTATATACAAACATAATATACTCATTTATTGAGCTAAGCGTTGTGGTAGAACTTTAAGTAAAATAAATCTGGATGTTATACTACTGGGATGCAAAACACACAGTGCTATCCTTTTCATGGTCTCCAGGTCTCTGGCAGATCTGAAAGAGAGGGGGGGTTAGTGGAAACGTGCAAGATAGCTTTGCTGTTGTGCTGGTGTGTGGAGACCAGCAGTACCCTGATATCAGGTCAGTTTGTAGGTGTTCTGTGTTGAGAGCTGTGATTAATCTGGACGTTTTGCCCTTTCTTCCTTGGGGGAGCCACCCCCTTTGAGGCTAGGGAGTTCAGCCAGCTAAGAAAAACACTCCCTGGGGGTTTGGGAAAGCAGGACCTCATTGGAAGTGACTCCCCTCAAGGGGAAAAGGACTCCCATTCCCATAAGCAACTCCCTACAGCTAAGATATTGTCTGCATACATGGGAAACCTAGAAACTGATCTTGCATTCAACTGTGTACTCAACATAACATTGAAAGTGCCTTTGGATGTTTGGCTCAAGACAATGCTGGTCTCTCTGTGACCATGACAGCTGAACATCAACAACCCTCCCCTTATATGTCACAGAGCGAGAATAAAAGCACTATCGCCCTTGAATGGAGGAGAACGAGACGAAACGTTATGCAGAGGCGAGCTTCCGATGTGCCAATGTCATTGAGGGGTGGTGCCGTACTGCAAAGCGGAGCCGGCTCTGGCGCGGCAAGGGCCGGAGAGAAAGCGAGACGCTGCCGACCAGGCACTGTGCAGTGTGGAGTTGGCATGGCCAAGGCCGAGTAGAGCCAGCTTTACGTTGAAGCCTGACCATGCGGAGGATGTGGTGGGCCTGGGACTCAGGAAACAATGCCAAACCCAGAGAGTGAGGGAGGAACAAGTCCCCCGCTCACAACAAAGGAAGTGAGTAGCAGAGACATGCTCAGATGAGCATAGTGGCAAACCCACTCATATCCACAACAGATTGCCAGGAGGCTGTGGAGAGTGCCGCTGTTACCGAGCTGACAACGCCTTGCTGGAGCGCAACCTGCGACAGAGACACCAGACAGTGAAAGTGGGAGTATGAAGGAAGATGCTAAATCCCTATGAGGGGCATCAAGGCCCAGAGACAGGAGGAAACAAATATTAATAAAGGTAATGAGATCCCAAGAAACCTGAATATTGCAACCAGCCAAATGGCTTACAGCAACTCCCAAGAACCACAAGAGACATATATAAAGAGGGGGCACCAATACCTCTCAGAGATAAGTGAGACATTGGGGAAGAGTTAGCTACAGGAGCCCCAAGCCGACTACTTTAATGGAAGGAAGTGTCAACAATGGGGTTTCCATCTGACTCACCCTAAAATAGAATCATATGTATGTCCTGAAGATGGCTCTCCCTATCAGCCACGTGAACACATGGGCATCTGTGTATCACGAATGAAAGAGCCGAAACACGTGTCGACCTAAGAGAGAAACACAACACCACGGTTTTGCGTGCTTCTAAAAATGATACAGACACTGATTTACTAATCAAGCTACTTTTACAAGCAACCATTAATGATTTGCTGCGTAGTGAATTGAAACCAATGCAAGACACTGCAGTAGCAATTGTGTCTTAACTCTTTTCCATCTCTTAATGTACATTGCTCTATTATATGTCATAAAAACATTATACAAAGTCACCAGATACTAACCCCCAGTCACATTTCACTGACCCAAGTGCTCGATGCACAATCTGTTCTGTGGAAAACTTCTCTGTATTTTTATGTGATTTGTTTTCGCTGCTCCAGCGGTCTTTCTTTTATATAACTTTGGAATCCTTTTGAATAAAAACGTCACAACAGACACTGATGTGACATTCTGTTCTCCTGAACTGTACGCACAAATAGTGGCAAACTGTTATCATAATTTGTATAACTAAAAACGGTGTAGTCTCATTATTGTGCCTTTGACCAAGGGAGCAGTAACCATTCTCCAAGAGATAGATAGATGTTCATGGCGTACAACACCACAGCCTCCACTGGTGGACTGACGTATGACCTCCTCCACTTCCTCCTCTGCATCTGATGCATCATCACCTGCACATGGACAGACAACAACATTTTGAGTCATGAGTACCTTGACAAACATGCACGTGTGCATTACAATGCAAAAAGCCACAAAATGACTGGATGCAAATGCATCGCACATCATGATTTTGCACACTGAGTCGTACATCGAGGATGTATGGTATTAGCTGACATGCACAGTCATGTATTCATTGATCCCCACATATGAGATTTTCATGTCAGACTGGTGATTTGAATGTAGAGCTTCATTATACAAGTTTAAATTAAAATATGCACATTCATGACATGCAAAGCAAACAGGTACACTCATGGGTGACATTCATCCCAAACACTTTCTCGTGGTTTCTCTTGAGACAGTTCAGTAGGAGAGTACATGATTGTCCACCTTTGGATGATAACACACCATCAGATTATTCAACCTATGTTTTGATTTGTGTCGTCCTATGCAATATACAAGTTAAGTGCATTCAACATAATGCCTATAACACAGAGCAGTGGTCTGTAGGCACTCCAACCCCGGCAGTCTTGTCACAATATAGTGTGTCAATACAGGCAGCTTGGAAATACATTCTGACAAGGCGTTCCATAGGAGCAGATGACAGAACAAGCATGCACCTCAGCAGCAACTGCTGTGTTTCAATCTCTTATATCGCATGTGCCTGATGTACAATGGAAATCGACTGGGCCGCTTAGTGTGGCAATGGTCATTGAGGTTGAGGTGGTATGTTTTTTGTGTGACACAAAGGTGTGGCTAGGGGGTGATATGTGCCTGTCAGGGGGACACATCATGGGGTCTTGCACTGTGCACATATTTGGTTAGTGACAACCCTCCATTTAAGTACTGGAACTGTTGTGAAGTCAAGTCGGGAGTGATGTGTATTGTAACACAAACATGCGCCACACATGGGAACCAAAGAGCCACCTCCCTGAATGCAGGCCATGTGACAAAAGACAGAAATGTATCATGGAAGCAAACATGCATTGGCCATAGATGGCTAACAACTGCAGCCAACTGTACTACTATACATTTATGGGTTGGTCAACCATAATTCTCCACACATACGATGCACACAAAGGCCACTCACCAGATGAGTCCTCATAGGTGTCCAGGCCTCCCACGCCTTGCACCAGCTCACTGCTAATGAGCTGATCTGCAGCCTCTTAAATTGAAGTCAGATGCTCCTCCTCTGCTGGCCCCACTCCAGTGGTCAGTGCAGATGCCAGTTTGTCACTTATTAGCTTCTGCTTTGTCCTTCGTGTTAGATCGTTCATCTACTTCTAGACCTCTTTAGCAGTGTACCTCTTCACACCACAGGCATTGATGAGGCCCATAACATGCCAATGTTCCATTTGGTGTGCAGGAGTATAGGTGCTGCCTGATCAGGCAAATATCTCATTATGGTGATCTGTCACATAGTCTACAATGATCTGATGGTCCTCATCAGTGAAGTGCCTCTCGCTCTGCAGACCCTTATCCTGTGCCAGGTCTTTGGGTGGAGCATCTTCCTGCACTACAGGGCGTCCCCTCTTGGACCTATTGGCCCTTGCTCATTCACCTGTCGGCCCGACCATGTCCACATACAGGTGCCGGGTCACCTGTGGGCTGAAGCACACCACAACCTCCAGGGGCTGGAGAAGATGTCTCCTCACCACATCCATGTCTTCTCCTTTTCCCTTTTGTGGCATTACCACTAATGATGCTGCCAAATTAATGAATGAAATGCACAACAAAATATTGCTAAGAGCAAAATGGGAAAGTGAACAGTCTACATAATGTACTACATAGATGCATGGTCCAGCAAGGCTTCAATGCACCCCAAAAGCAACAATATCCAGTAAGGAATACACAGAGGTGCCCCAATCAAAAATACTGCATACGCTATACCCGGTACGCGATATGCAACAGCACCCCAAAACAAAAAATGTTGGATGCGATACACTGTAGGCCTCAAAATGAAAAAAAGACATGCACGTATGAATGGGGCCAACCCCAAAAAAGAAAAATGCAGTACGCGTTACTTGAAGGAAATGGCTTGCGTAGCACCCTCAAATGTGTGTCTGCGAAACACGTCCATCTTCTAACCTTCTCGCGCACAACCAGAGGATGTGCATTGTACGTCTTAAATATCACTGTCATTGTGGTGTACCGCGTAAGCCACATACGCATGCTGCATGCAGCGGTTTGCACGTAATTTACATATTAAAGGCATTTACTCTTTATTCAGCTGCCTCTGATGCGAGACACAACGACGTCCCTTCTCCTGCCTCCAGTGCCCTTTCAATTGCCTCCTCCTGACCTGTACTGACTCCTGCTTTGCCATATGCTACTGCCTGCCGAGCGTGAGTGCCTGCTGCCCACCTACGGTGTGTTGGAGTGCCTGCTGACCCACCATTGCCTGTGCTCCTGTGTCTGGCAGCCCTGTGACCACCTCATCTGTTGTCTTTGACTCTCACCTCTCCATTCCACCACCACTGTTGCACAGCCCATTTCCAGGACCCAGTTAGCCCACCCACATCTGCCTCTGGGGTTGCCATGTCTGGTCCATCCTCCTCACTACCAAGTAGCACCCTCAAGGCAGCGAGGCAGGGGGCTGCCAACTTCACCTTTCCCGAAGTTGGCATACTGTTGGATGAGGACCTGGAGAATTATGATGCCCTCTTCAACCCAGCAACGCAGCTGGGAAAGGAAAGTCGGAAACAGATCTGGGTACCATCACAGAAGCCATCTGTGATGCTGGAAATGCATCGGAGGGACAGGGCCTCCGTATCCTTGTCCTTTACTGCTTTTTATCATGTGTTCTGTCGTGTTTTCCATGCAGGAGGTCATGTGGGACTCCTGGTTCTCTCTCTTTTGGTTTGGTGAACAAACCCGTGGGATACCCTTATGGCACCCATGGGTGGGGGTACAACCCTGTGCCCATAGTGTATGTTTTTGGGCACCTGTGGGTGGCCCACAGAGCAGGGTATGGGCTGGTGGCAGCTCCATGCTGAATTTAACAGGTGCGCAGAGTATCCTCCATTTTGGGATACCCCGGCCCTGCCATTGGGATCAGTTGATTCCTGATGAAAAACAAAATGGCCTATGTGGCCTCTTGCTTTCTATTACCCATTACCTTGTTTTCCCAAAGTCCTGGGAATCCCTGACTCTGTCCCTTCCCCCTGACTGGCTGTTGGGTGGAAATGCCATGTATGGTGTTGTTGTGAAGGCCCGGCCAGACTAGCTGGAGCCTTCCCGGTGATGTATGTTGTTGGTACCTCCTGTGGGTGGGACCTAGGTGAATAGAGTGTGTGACGAATATGCATTCTGTGTTGTGGAGGTCTAGTATCTGGTGGTTGACACAATGACTGAGACAGCCCTGCCCGAAACCGGTATGATTGCAGCTTGGAGTGTTGAATGGCTTGGTACTTGTCCCAATACACATAACTTGTTGTGAGTGTCTAGAGAGAAGTGAATGGCCTGAATACCTCGTGTGCCTGATTGGCTGCCTGCCTGCATGAATACCCTTAGTCGTGATTGGATGCTTGAGTGTGACCCAGTGGAATGAATGGGAGATCAACAGTATATCTGGGGACCTCTCACTGCTAGTTATCGTGTTCAGAAGCTGAAGTCCACTACGACGAGTAACTGGAGTAACTGAAGCTTGACCTTGAAGCCTTGCTGGACGAGAAGAACTGCTGTTGCTCTCCTTCGCAATCTGAATGCTGCTGTGCCTCCAAGGACTGACCCAGAGAGGACCTGGTAAGGCGCCCTCTTCCCGATCTACAAGGGACCATCGTGCACAGCTGATCTTTGCCAAAGCTCCCTGGTAGACAGACCTTCGACATGCTGCCGACCCGAGACGGGGACTGCCGCGGAATCTCAAATAGAAGCACTTGGACTGTTGTCCGCCACTGTCGACGACCGCCGTCGCTGACCGGAGCCGCCTTGCTCCCGTTTGCCTAAGAACTTCAATTGATCATCGGACGCTCTCGTCTGCATCGTCACCCGCTTGTCTCCCGCTGGAGAAGGCCCTACCGTCGATGCGCTGAGGAGCATCCACCGGTGGGTTTCCCGCAACCTAAGGACCACAGAGACGCCGACGACTCGACGCCCTTGCTGGGCCACAGTTCTTCATCATCTCTTTGCGGTCCAGAACTATCATCACCGAGGTGCCCCGCACACCTCTTCCTTGCAGGACGCCAACGCTCTGTCGTCGACGAGCACCGCTAGCAACGAAGCTGCCACTTCACTGCCGTAGTTCAACCTGTTCACCGTCGGACGTTCGACGACCCGTGACTCCTGCCTTAAAGGGAGGGCACTCAAGAAGAGCCTTCGATTCCCCGACACTGAACGCCGAGTTCCTCGACACCTCTCGACGATCCATGGCTCCTGCCTTAAAGGGAGTCACTCAAGAAGGATCGGTCGACGCATCATCGGAGAACTCTACTCCACCAGGTACATTGGGGGGGTAAAACCTTAATAGGAGGAGATAAGACTATTGAACATTACATGGACTGGGCTTGTGTTATATATCTTTATTTTACAGGTTGCCCAGGTGGGGGGATCTCCACACAGAACTGTGCTGAGCGGTAGGGGTCAGCATTCTGCCTATTGTTTCAACCATTTTACGTTCCTGCCTATCTCTATTGCTGGTTTACTCGTTATTAATCTGTGTGACATTTTACCGTACAGTTGAGGCACTTTAATGAGATTTGATAACATTGGTGGTACCACTTTAAAAATGTATATATTTATCATTATTGACTTCCGAGTACAAAGTGTGTTATTGTGATCGTGTACATACCTTTGAATGTTAATTATATAAAGACTGTGTTTTCAGTAATATAGTGTGTGGACATTCCTTTGTGGGGGTTCGGGGACTACACTGTACTTAAGAACCAGCCTGCATCACCTCCTGAGAAGCTAGGCCTTGATTGCTCGACCACGTACCAATAATAGAGAATCTTGGCTGGGGTCCTCTGTGCCTCTCCTCTACCATAGAGAGAGCGGAAGTACAGACACCCCCTACCAGTCTTTACACCATCAACAGAGAGTTTGTGGCAGACCATTGCCAAAAGACCATGCAGAAGCTATCAGATGACCTCAAGACCCCAACCCACTCCAAGGCTGTAGCAGCCCTCGAGGTAGGTGCTACCATGGAGGTGCACCGTGCAGGCTGATACAAGTTTTGATCTGCCAATATGTGGGTCCTTGAGAGGTTCTACCAGCAGCCCCATACCCAGATCTGTGAGTGGCAATGACCTCTGGATGCTACTGGTGAGTAGTCATGTTTTACACTGCTCTATAGTATATATGTGTGTTGAGCATGGGAATGCATGATTGCAGTTACTCCCTTCTGTATGCAACATGTGTGTTTCAATGATCCACAGAGGCATGCAGCCCGCAGACAATGCTAACCTTGGGTGATGTCAGACATCTGTTGATGGGACATGTGCTGGTATGCGCAGTGTTGGTAGTTGGTGACTTGCGCTACTCGTGCACGAGCTATGTCAGATGATGGTAACACGTGCTTGGACAGTAAGGATGCCTGATTACGATGCTGTGCTCATGTGAGGGGCGTGCATGAAGGACACATTTTTGTATAGTACATTTGAAAGTGTAGCCATACACACTCAACATCTGAAGGGGGCACATGTATGGATGTTGGTTATTGTCATGTTGGTGCATTGTCCTCTCAGGGACATTGATTTGATCTGTCATCCGCTGCATGTAAAGTCTGAGTTGAAGTGTCATCATGACATGTGTATGTGCTTGGAGCAACAGAATACTCTCTTGTACCTCTGCAATTTGTGTTGTGTTGCATGCTTACAGGTCATGCTGTCAGGGAGACATGTTGCTTCATGAAATTGTGTGGACAGATGCCCAAGCAGGTGTTTGCATGGTCAAGCTGTGCATAGTACAATCATGAGTGTCTTGTGAGATCCAGCATTCAACTGGGTATCTTGCCGCCAATGTGTTCCCAGCAGTACCCAAGTCCATCTATGCTTTCATGCATACCGTGGCTGGCCAACCTACTAAGTGACCCCCTGCCCACCCTTGTGTCCCTGTGCCATGACGCCTGAGGCATCGCAGCAGGTTACAGTTGGGTCACTTTTGCATTGCTATTGTGCCATGTCATGTTTCTGTCTAAGTGCTGTGTGGACATGTGAATGTGTCATGACTATGACTCATCAATGACCCTACACTCATGTGTCAGCTTTCATGGGAATTGCATGGGTGTGTGTCTGTGTGTGGCTGTTGCTGGTTGACCCATAGTGACTTAATGTTACTGTAAATGTTGTGTATGCCACACATGCTTTGACACTGTTGACTGATGTCAATGTTCTTTTTCTGCATTCCCACAGTTGCTGCAGCTGGCAAATAGGGCGGAAGCAGTGCTGTGGAGCGTGAACACAGCGACCGGGTCGACAGACAAAGGTGCAGATCCCACCCATGCCCCCATGACACCTCCTCTTCGGAGAGCGATGTGGGTGAGGAGGGAGTGTCTGGACCATCTGACATGGCTGCTGGGGGTAAGTCCCAGTAGGGAGAGGAGGCAGGGGACACCTCAGCAGCGGTGGCACAGGGTAAAGCCACACAGGTGCCATCCAGTCCCTGGGTCATCTGCTGCAGCAATGCCCACCTTCAGGGATGCCTACAGCCAGACCAACATCCCAATGCTAGGCAATGTGTAAGTCTGGGATCATGTGCTGCCCCTGATGGCTGGTCTCACGAGGTGGACCACAGTCATTCGTGATGATGTACAGGCTGCTCATTGTTAGTTTGTATTTCATCACAATGAGCCATGCCGCCTCATGGCCATGCTGGCAACAGCACTACTCTCAAGTGGGATATGTGGGCTGTTCCCTGTAGTGACCCCCTACTCCTCTTCCACCAGTCGACCTCTGAGATGCCTTCTGGGCCACATTCCATCACAGCTCCCTGTGCACTAGTCCCACCATCAAACCCCCCCCTGGTTCAGCTTCTGTCCCTACGAAATCAGATGAGGTGGTCACTGTGCCTTCCAATGTGTCAACACAGGCACAGGCAGTGGATGGTCAGCAGGCATCTCAGACAGTGCAGGTGCCATACGGCCCCGGCGACAGTCATCAGGTTGGAGGGCATACTTCCTCAACTTTCACTCTGCACAGCTGCAGCAGGTGGCAGCAATGACGAGGCAGAACATTACAGTAGTTTCCACCCAGAGGAGACATTGGCACCAATGAGGCATGATGACCAAAGGGGGGCGGGGCATGCAAGCTTTGTCATCCGTGTTTCTGAGGTACCAGAAGCATCTGGTGACAGAGAAGCAACAGGCAAGTGATGGTGGCCATGGCTGAGGTGACGCTGATGCAAGCAAGCAGGCGGGCTACCATCCTGGAGGATACTTGCAGGTCAACAGAGGAGGCAGAGCAGCAGATTGTGGTCTCCCTGCAAGCCCTCCAGGCAACAGCAGCGACGCGCCTTAAGGAGGAGGATGTTGCTTGTGACTCAGCCCTGGTTGAGGCTTTGTCAGAGACATCGGAAATGACTAGCACGCTGCCTGTGTATGTGACATTCCATCCATTTTATTGTGTATATAGTTGTATTTTAACACAGGTTTTGAACAAGTTAATTCCTTGCATCGTGCAGTCTATTTGTCTGTGTATACATTGTATTTTTTAATGTTCTCCCAGTGCATCTGCTCATTGTCGTTCATGTGAATTGTGGCCTCACTGTGTGTGTCATGTTGATGTTGTGACGTTCGCTGAGGGAGGGGTGTGTTATGGAGAATTCTCTCTTGAGGCTGAATTTCCTAACCTAGTGAGTCCCTGAGAAGCTTTGCTGGATTTCTGGAGTTTGTTTCTTTCTCCTGCCAAGAGTGAGACTATTTTTCTCCCACTCTTGGACATGATTTATGGTCTTCCTTTGACTATTAATGTGTTTTATGGGCAATGGGGTCCTTTACTCCATAGGGTCTCATGTTTTTTTACTATGTGTGTTACACAGCACCCTCCGTGCAGTGACACAGGGGTGTCATAGTGACACCCCACCATAGACTCCATACCCTGGCACTGACTACTGTCTCCCAGGGCATGTAAAGTCACCATTGGCTTTACTAGTCCCAAATTATTAACAGAAACCAGTACAAACCCTCATATTGTGGACATACTGGTCGGGGCAATTCGATTGCCCCGGGGTCTGTTAGTCCAGGGGGCACATCTCTGTCCCCCCTGATCGAGTTTTGGCTGGTGGCAGTGGATACTACTTTTTATATTCGACTGTGAATATATCCCTATGGGATTTTCCCATTGTTCGAGGCTACCAACTTTAATTATTTAATTCTCATAGCCTCGAACATACCGCCGGTTGATTTAATTAATATTAATTTGCCGGTTGGTATTTTTTGCCAGGACTCCATTCTAAAATGGCATTTGTGTTCTCGTCTGTGACTCCAACCCAAGTCGAGCCCTTTGTTCCACTTCTTGGCGGGCTTCTCCACAGAAGCCTCCAAAAGTGGTGCCACTCTGTCTGGGTACCACAGGGGGTGGGGGAGGAGGTTTAGGCACCCTGGACTGAGTTACCTACTCAAGTCGCACTCTTGTGTGATTGGCCCAAGTGGTGAGCCGGCCGGCTCACCACTTAGCACGTTTGATTGACAGCTAGGCTGAGTGAATGGGTGTGTGCTGCATAAAAGCAGGGCTTTGGGGAGTGGAACTACAGAAGTCGCCACAGGACCTGAGAATCCGACGAGGGAGAAGCTGAGCTGACCTACCACGACGACACCACCGGTGGAGCCCTGCGGAACCGACTCTCCACTTCCCGACGACAGAGAAGATCTCCTGGCTGGAGAGGCTTCTTCCCCTGACTGGTGGGCACAACCAGTTTACCTTCTTCTCTTTGCACCCCAGCCCGGCTTGTGGTTGAATTGCCTGTACCAAGCACCCCGGCAACCGGATAGCCACTTACCACTGGACCGCGAACTAAATGACCGCTCCTTTTACCTGAGAACTCTGCGGCTGGTTTCTTCCCTGGCAGTGCAACAGACTCCTGTCTTCCTCCCCGACGAGATCCTCTCCTACCCCGGATGAATCACCGACTTGCAACCGCTGCCAGGAACAACTGCCCCCGCTGGAGTGTTCTCACCACTTTAAGGTACTGTGTCCGCCAGGCCTCCCTTTCTAAAGATTGCTACAAGGTAATAATAACCCCTTAAGCTTCTGGACTGGGCTGGCCGCCTTGACCTTCTAACTGGTCCCTTTCTTTTGGTCCAACTCTTTTTTTGAACCTTTGCAAGACACTTGTGCACTGCAACTGTGTGACCTTGGACACATTTCGTTTGATCCTCTTACAGTGGATCCGGCCTATTGAACTCTAACTTCACGGTTTTACTTTGCCTTCCTCTCTTGTTGTGTTCTTGAAAAAGTGTTGGGATCTGTTTCAATTTATTCTCTGCTTTTCTCTCCCTTTAAAAAACGAATTATTAGAGTGCCATCTCCGTTAAGCACTCACCACTGTCTGAAAATAAGTGGGGCTTTACTTAAGACTTGTCTAATATTCTTCTAAGGGAGTGTATATCTTTTAGTGACCGTGTTTTTGAATTGCTTACTATTAGTGCCTGTGTGTTTTTCTAGATGTGGTTTTAAATAAATAATGATATCTCTTTTACACCAAGCCCTGGTCAGTGTTTACTTGTTCTACTGTGTTCTTTTGACCTATTGTGAATACTCTGTATACTACCTAACTCTTCTTGAGGGAAGTCTGACTGCTCAGCCACAGCTACCAAGTGAATCTGTGTGGTACAGACTGCTAGCAAGTGGGTTTACTGCCAAACACCTGTAGTCTTAAATCTTTTGCAGTGGTCTCAGAGGGAACTGCACAGGTTTCTGCCTAACACTGGTGTACAGTGGTGGGATTTGTATTGAGTATACACTTTAGAGTGCTTTTTGAACACTTTAGGACAACTAACCACAGAGCTTAGCACTAAAAAGCTGATTTTCTAACTATGTCTGCTATGGAGAGTTATACCCTAGAATCATTGTCTGCCAAAACTGCTGATTGCTTAAAAGTATTGTGTAGACATAAGCATATCTCTGAGAAGGGCAAGAAAATGGAACTTATAGAAAGATTGTTAGAAAACCAAAGTCTGGGTGGTACAGAGGAATCTACCTCCCCAGCAAATGTAGAAAACAGTGATGGTATTGATCTGAATCAAAGTCTTGATAATGAGTCAGAAGAGGAAAGTGAACCTAATGAAGTTAGCCACTCTGAGCCTCTGTCTGCCTTACCTACTGTACCTACTGGGCCTATACCAGGTCCTACATGTAACCCTGCTTATTTTGAACTTGAAAAAATTAAGCTTAAATTAGAGTACAAATGTTTTATTGCTCAATCTGAAAGAAACCAAGAGCTAGAGTTCAGAAGAATGAATACCCAGGCTGAGCAGAAGCAAGCTGAGTTACGACTCAGAGAAATAGAGGTTAATCATGAACTAGAAATGAAAAAAGTTGTCTGTGGAAAATGCTTCTTTCTCCTCTGGTTCTTCTAGGAGTTCCAGTCCCAAAAGACCACGGATGCCTAAGGAATTAGTGGGTATGTATGAACCTAGATTGGATGTGTTGGATTGGTTAAAACTGTTTGAGTATAATCATGGGCTCCAGGACATCACAGGGAATGAGTTACTTCCCTGGTTGTTCTCTAGGCTTCCCCCTGTTGCAACTGATGTGTTAATGGAGTTGGGGGAGGTGGATAAGAAGGATTATGAATGTGTGAAACTAGCTTTGATAGCTAGATTTGGGAAGACCCCTTCCCAGTACCTTAAGAGGTTTAGGACCCTCAAAAAGCATGATGGTACCCCTTGGGCTACCTGGGTGAGTGAAAGTTTGAAAAACTTAGAAGGATGGATTAAGGGTTACAGAGTTAACACTTAAGAAGGAATGAAGAATCTTGTAATGTTGGAGTCAATTTATGATGCCTGCTCTCCTGAGCTCAGACAGCACTTGGCTGATTCAAAGGAATTAGATTCCAGGAAGTTAGCTAAGGCTGCTGACTTGTGGGTTGCCAACAGGGCCACTCACAAGGATTCTGGGGCTACTCAGAAAAGGATGAGGGAAAACAGCCAAAAAAGGACTCCAAAGAGAATTCTAATAATTCCAATTCCAAAGAGGGCCCCAAACAAAACCAAATGGGTAAGCCACCAGGGAAACCAAATCAGGCTATTATACCTCCTGGTGCCAAAGCAGAAGGAGGTCAGAACAAGCCACCGTTACAGAAAGCATTTGCTAAATGCTTTGTTTGTGGCTCTACTGACCATGCGAAAGGAGATCCCAGATGTAAGGGTAAACCTTCAGGGGTCCAGCTTGTCTCCTTAGCCTTCGCTCCAGAGGAGGAAGTACAAATGGCAAGTGGAAACTTTCTATTACTGGCTGATGAACCCATTGGAGTCTCAGCCAGTGTTTCTTTAGTGTCTCTGGGTCTGTGGGAACAACAGAACTTAGATGTCTATAATTCTATCCCAGATAATACTAAAGAGTATTATAAGGACAGTGTCTAGGTGAATGGTCAGGAGACTCCTGCCATTAGGGACACTGGGGCCAGCATAACTGTGGTGGACAAATCATTTTTTCAGGCTGAGGATGTTGCTAAGGCACTCAAACGCCTCACCAAGTTAGCTGGAGGGCCTGTGCAGATGCTTCCCCAATGACCAGTTCTCATCCAGTGTAATGACATGACTGTGAAGATACCTGTCAGCATACAAAGTGAGGTGCCAGGAAGGGTTCTGCTGGGTAATGACTTGAAAACTCTTGGAGTAGTGTGACATACCCCAGACCTCCTAGTAAAAGGTTACAGGAGCTCACCAGACCTGCAAGGGAGAGAACCATGAGAGGTACTCCCAAGGAGATGATGAAGAAAGAGATCACTCCTGCTCCACTGGAGATGTCAGCTGCTGTTTCTAAGAAACTAGAAGAAAAAGGGAAACCTAAAACTTCTAAAAAGAACCTCACAGCCAGCACTCCAGTGCAGCCAACAAGGACTTCCCCTAGGTTGTCCAAAGTTACACCAGTAACTCCCCCTCCAGCTGAGGCTGAGAGGGAGGTACAACCCTGTGTGGTTGAACTAGACTCTGAAGAAGAGTTAGTGGAAGGCCAGGAACTCATTGGAGATCTGGATCCTGTTGACCATCCTGAGCTGCAGTCTTTACTGGCAGAAGGTGGACCCAACAGGGCAGACTTCATTAAGGGACAGAGAGAATGCCCAACTCTGGAAGGTCTTCGCCACCAGGCAGATGCTCAGGCTGAAGGGCAAGAGCCTGGGAAATATAGGTTACACTGGGAAGATGGCCTCTTCTACAGTGAACCAACCGAGTCTGCACCTGGGGACAACAAACGACTTGTAGTACCCCAAGAGAACAGACCACAGTTCTTGCAGTTAGCCCACGAGACTCCTTTGGCTGGTCACTTGAGTTTTAAGAAGACTAAGGAAAGGCTCTCACTCTACTTTTATTGGCCAAAGATGGGGGCTGAAGTAGATAAATACTGCAGGAGCTGCCACACCTGCCAGACTTCTGGTAAGGTTGGCTCCAAGAATGTGGCACCTTTAGTGCCTCTCCCTGTAGTGGGAGTCCCATTTGAGAGAGTAGGGATTGACATTTTTGGTCCCCTTGATCCACCAACTTCCTCAGGCAACAGGTTTATACTTGTTGTAGTAGACTATGCTACTAGATACCCTGAGGCAATTCCTATGAGGACTGTTACAGCTCTGGCTGTGGCTAAGGCCCTCCTTGGTATTTTTACCAGGGCTGGGTTTCCTAAGGAAGTAATCTCTGACAGGGGGTCACATTTTATGTCCCACTACATGAAAGCCATGTGGAAAACCTGCGGAGTTACTTACAAATTCTCAACCGCATACCACTCTCAGACAAATGGGTTGGTTGAAAGGTTCCACAGAACCATGAAGAGCATGATAGGTGCTTTAGAGGACCCCCTTAAAAGAAAGCGGGACCTTCTACTGCCATGCTTTCTCTTTGCTTATAGAGAAGTCCCTCAGGAGGGAGTAGGTTATTCTCCCTTTGAACTTCTTTATTGTCATCCGGTCAGAGGTCCATTGGCCCTGATCAAGGAGGGGTTGGAGAGTGCTCCTTCCCCCAAGTCAGTCAGAGTGACTGACTATGTGATAGGTCTCTGAAGGAGAATGTTACAAATGATGGCAGAAGCAAGTGATACCTTGAAAGCTGGACAAGCATTGGTCAAGCACTGGCATGACCAAAAGGCTAACATGGTCAAGTTTACTCAGGACCAGCTAGTTCTCGTTATGATTCCAACAAGGCAGAGGGCCTTGCAAGACAAATGGATGGGACCCTTCAAAGTTGTGGTTAAACTTGGAGAGGTCAACTATCTGGTGGACTTGGGCAACCCAAAGGAGGCTCCAACAGTCTTCCACACCAACAGACTAAAAGGGCATGTCTCCAGACCTGATGTAGGAGCTTTGCTTCTAGCATCATCAGAGGAAGAAGAAGAGAGTGAAGCTCTTCCTGATCTCCTCAAAGGCTTACCTTTAGACGAAAAGATTGAAGGAGTAAATCTCTCTTCAAATCTGACACCTGAGCAACAGGAAGAGTGCAAATCTATGTTAAATCAGTTTGCCTCTCTGTTCTCAATTTCACCAGGCTTGACCCCTTGGGGACAGCATGACATACTCACTGGTGACTGTCTGTCAGTCAAAAGCAGAGGATATTGAATGTCAGAAAATTTAAGAATGCACATCAAAGGTGAGGTCAACAAGATGCTTGATCTTGGAGTAATATAGCCCTCTACTAGTCCATGGTCTAGCCCAGTTGTGTTAGTACCAAAGGCAGGATTTAAAGAACTTAGATTCTGTGTGGATTACAGAGCTCTTAATGCAGTCACTAAGACTGATGCCCACCCTTTGCCAAGGAGAGATGAGTTGGTGGATAGACTTGGTGCAGCTAAATTCCTCAGCACACTTGACTTGACGTCAGGCTATTGGCAAATAGCCCTGACAGACCATGCCAAGGAGAAAACTGCATTTTCTACCCCAGTCGGCTTATACCAGTTTAAGGTTATGCCTTTTGGATTGAAAAATGCACCTGCTACGTTTCAAAGGATGGTAAACCAGGTTCTGAATGGGATGGAGGACTTCTGCATGGCATACTTGGATGACATAGCAGTGTTCAGCAATTCCTGGGAAGAACATGTGGACCACCTGAGATATGTTTTTCAGGCTCTTGGAAAGGCCAATCTGACCATAAAGGCAAGTAAATGCCAGATTGGACAGAGTAAAGTGGTCTACCTTGGACATGAGGTAGGAGGTGGAGAAATAAGGCCTTTGCCCAGTAAGATTGAAGCTGTGCAAAATTGGACAACACCTACTACTCAGACCCAGGTGAGAGCCTTCTTAGGTCTCACTGGGTATTACAGGAATTTCATTGAGAACTATGGGTCCATAGCTTCTCCACTGAATGTCATTTCCTCTCCTAAATTCCATAAAAAGGTTAGGTGGAATGAGGAATGCAATCAGGCCTTTGAAACCCTGAAAAAGGCTCTTTGCCAAGCCCCAGTACTCAGAGCTCCTGACTATCGCCAAACTTTCATTGTGAAAACAGATGCTTCAAATGTAGGAATAGGTGCAGTCCTCAGTCAACTGGATGGGAAAGGTAGGGAGCACCCCATTTGCTTCATCAGTAGAAAACTGAAGGATCCTGAAACAAGGTGGGCAACCATTGAACAAGAGTGTTTTGTTATTGTGTGGGCTATGAAGAAGTTTAGGCCATACTTGTATGGTTCTACTTTTGTCATTCAAACTGACCACCAACCCTTGAGATGGTTAATGCAAATGAAAGGGGAAAACCCAAAACTATTGAGATGGTCAATCTGCCTGCAAGGGTTTGATTTCACCATTGAGCACAGGTCAGGGTGTCACCACCAAAATGCTGATGGTCTCTCTAGGATGTATGTCATCGACTAGAGGTATGAGATTCATCCAAGAGTGGATTAAATCCCCCTGTCCCTTAGTCTGGGGGGGCGAGTGTTAGGGAGAATTCTCTCTTTAGGCTGAATTCCCTAACCTAGTGAGTCCCCCAGCAGCTTTGCTGGATTTCTGGAGTTTGTTTTTTCTCCTGCCAAGAGTGAGACTCTTTTTCTCCCACTCTTGGACATGATTTATGGTCTTCCATTGACTGTTAATGTGTTTTATGGGCTATGGGGTCCTTTATTCCATAGGGTCTCATGTGTTTTTACTATGTGTGTTACACAGCACCCTCCGTGCAGTGAAACAGGGGTGTCATAGTGACACCCCACCATAGACTCCATACCCTGAGACTGACTACTGTCTCCCAGGGCATGTAAAGTCACCATTGGCTTTACTAGTCCCAAATTATTAACAGAAACCAGTACAAACCATCATATTGTGGACGTACTGGTCGGGGCAATTCGATTGCCCCGGGGTCTGTTAGTCGAGGGGGCACGTCTCCGTCCCCCCTGATCGAGTTTTGGCTGGTGGCAGTGGATACTACTTTTCATATTCGACCGCGAATATATCCCTATGGGATTTTCCCATTGTTCGAGGCTACCAACTTTAATTATTTAATTCTCATAGCCTCGAACATACCGCCGGTTTATTTAATTAATATTAATTTGCCGGTTGGTATTTTTTGCCAGGACTCGATTCTTAAATGGCGTTTGTGTTCTCTTCTGTGACTCCAACCCAAGTCGATCCCTTTGTTCCACTTTTTGGTGGGCTTCTCCACAGAAGCCTCCAGAAGTGGTGCCACTCTGTCTGGGTACCACAGGAGGTGTGAGAGGGGGTTTAGGTACCCTGGACTGAGTTACCTTGGTAACTCAAGTCGCACTCTTGTGTGATTGGCCCAAGTGGTGAGCCGGCCGGCTCACCACTTAGCATGTTTGATTGACAGCTAGGCTGAGTGAATGGGGGTGTGCTGCATAAAAGCAGGGCTTTGGGGACTGGAACTACAGAAGTCGCCACAGGACCTGAGAATCCGACGAGGGAGAAGCTGAGCCGACCTACCACGACGACACCACCGGTGGAGCCCTGCGGAACCGACTCACCTCTTCCCGACGACAGAGAAGATCTCCCAGCTGGAGAGGCTTCTTCCCCTGACTGGTGGGCAAAACCAGTTTACCTTCTTCTCTTCACACCCCAGCCTGGCTTGTGGTGGAATTGCCTGTGCCAAGCACCCCGGCAACCGGATAGCCACTTACCACTGGACCGCGAACTAAAGGACCGCTCCTTTTAACTGAGAACTCCGCGGCTGGTTTCTTCCCTGGCAGTGCAACAGACTCCTGTCTTCCTCCCGGACGAGATCCTCTCTTCCCCCGGACAAAGCACCGACTTTCACCGCTGCCAGGAACAACTGCCCCCGCTGGAGTGTTCTCACCACTTTAAGGTACTGTGTCCGCCAGGCCTCCCTTTCTAAAGATTGCTACAAGGTAATAATAACCCCTTAAGCTTCTGGACTGGGCTGGCCGCCTTGACCTTCTAACTGGTCCCTTTCTTTTGGTCCAACTCTTTTTTTGAACCTTTGCAAGACTCTTGCGCACTGCAACCGTGTTACCTTGGACACATTTCGTTTGATCCTCTTAAAGTGGATCCGGCCTATTGAACTCTAACTTCATGGTTTTACTTTGCCTTCCTCTCTTGTTGTGTTCTTGAAAAAGTGTTGAGATCTGTTTCAATTTATTCTCTGCTTTTCTCTCCCTTTAAAAAACAAATTATTAGAGTGCCATCTCCGTTAAGCGCTCACCGCTGTCTGAAAATAAGTGGGGCTTTACTTAAGACTTGTCTAATATTCTTCTAAGGGAGTGTATATCTTTTTGTGACCGTGTTTTTGAATTGCTTACTATTAGTGCCTGTGTGTTTTTCTAGATGTGGTTTTAAATAAATAATTATATCTCTTTTACACCAAGCCCTGGTCAGTGTTTACTTGTTCTACTGTGTTCTTTTGACCTATTGTGAATACTCTGTATACTGCCTAACTCTTCTTGAGGGAAGTCTGACTGCTCAGCCACAGCTACCAAGTGAATCTGTGTGGTACAGACTGCTAGCAAGTGGGTTTACTGCCAAACACCTGTAGTCTTAAATCTTTTGCAGTGGTCCCAGAGGGAACTGCACAGGTTTCTGCCTAACAGGGTGCACATGTGCCTTACATGTAGGAGGGTGGCCATCAGACAGCTTGAGTGTGCACTGGATGATTTTCAGATTCCATTCCATGTGCAGGGGCACTGCGTGTTTGGCGTCAGTGTGTTGGTGTTTTTGGAGTGAAGGATTTAGTTCTGTGTTTGATGGTATACATATGGTTGTGGTGGTGTGTGGATGTCTTATGATGGTTTTTGTAGGCTCTCATTAGGGGATGGGTTGCCACCTGTTCATGTTTATTGCCACATTTTCCACATGTTTTCATTGTGCTTTGTATCTGGTGTCATCTGTGTTGCCTCTGCACATTTGCTACTGAGGTGGAGTTTATTTTACATTGTTTTAATTTCAGGTCCACTGTTGGTTAGATCATCCAGTGGCACTTGCTTGGGATTGTGTATGTGCTCACACTTCATTGACTGTTGTGTGTATTTGGCATTGTGCATGTTGCAGTGAGAAGTAGCCTCACTATGGATGGGTGGCCTGGACACATCACTTGTGCATTGAATGCTTGATTGATGTGTCACCCCAATGTCATGGTCACCCACACACCAACATCTGCAGTCACACACTACCGGCTCTCATGTCATACACCACCTGTGCCACTGGAATGCAGCTGAGTCCCATGTTTGCTATTTCAGTGTGGCATCACACATTTCTTGTCTGACTGAGTCACACACTCTCTGACTGGCTTCCCATTACCCATTCACAGGTCTGTCATGTTTTTGTCTCTCACAGGGACTTTTCCACCTCTACCACCCGGGATACTTCTGCATGGGCTGATATGCACCCAGTCATTCTTTGTGGATATGTACACTCCATGATTCTGTGTACGTCTGTCCTCCACCAGCATTCTCTTGCAGTGCGTTGAGGCCATTGCAGTGGCACATTGGCACTGTACACATACCACTTTGCAATACATTTCTATGTCACATGTACATGAGGTGGCCACAGTGTAGGTGGTGCAACCGTGTGCTGTCCAGTTGAGGTGCTGTAGATTCTTGTCTGACAGGGAGTGACAGGAGATGATCCAGTCCTGGATTCAACTACAGTGCTCCCAGTTGATTATGTTGCTGGAGGGTATGTGGCTGGTATATGTCATAGAGGAGGCAGACCTGAGAGATTGAGGTAGGTTGCAGCACCATATTGGATTGGTAGGGTAGCAGACTGTCAGGGGGCTGCCTGGGGTAGTGTTCGAGGTGAGGGGGACTGGTGGGTGTTGTCGGGACTTGAGGGGGCTGCCTGGGGCAGTGGCAGAGGTGAGGGGGGCTGGTGGGTGGTGTCAGGACTTGAGGGCCCTGCCTGGTGGCAGTGGCAAATGTCAAGGGGGGCGTGGGCAGGAGGTGTTGCTGTCAGGAGGCTTCCTGTGGTAGGAGCAGAGGTCAGGGGGCTGATGGCTTGTGTCAGGGCTTGAGGGGGTTGCCTGGGGTAGTAGCAGATGTGAGCGAGCTTGTGGGTGTTGTCAGGACTTGAGGTGGCTGCTATGATTTAGGGGTGTAGGCCAGCAGTTTGAGAGTAGGGGTCACAGTCAGTGGTTTTGCTGTGGTGCAGCATTGACTTACGGTGGACCGTGTGTAGTTTCACTGGGGTGCAGCCTTGTCTTATGAGGGACCGTGCACAGTTTTTCTGGAGTGCAGCCTGGACTTACTGGTGGACCGTGCATGCAGTTTCGCAGGTGTGGAGCCGTGTTTTAGGGAGGACCGCACAGAGTTTTGTCAGGGTGAAGCCTTAACTCCCTGGGGACCGCGCATGCAGTTTCGCAGGGGTGCAGCCTTGACTTACTGGGGACTGCACGTAGTTTCACCGGTGAGGAGCTGTGTCTTATGCAGGACCGCACACAGTTTTGCCAGGGTGCAGGCTTGATTTGCTGGGTAACCGCGCATGCAGTTTCGGAGGGGTGCAGCCTTGAATTACGGTGGGCCGCAAGCAGGTTCGCCAGGGTGCTGGATGGTCGGGCAATGGTAGATGTGAAGGTAGGTGCAAAGGTTGAATTTTTGGCAATGTTTTTTGTTTGCGTTGGTGCGCGTTGTGGGTGTATCAGGCACAACTCGGTTTTCTTTGTATATCGGGTTACTTTGCACTTTCAGATCTATGAATATGCAGAACGTGCAAAGATACATTTCCACACGAGTAAGCACACAGTTGTTTTACGCGCATAGTACTTTGCAGGGTCTCTGCACTTTTTCTATGAATCAGACCCTTATATCCAGAAAATGTAAGAAGACTGCAAAAAAGGTTATTTCATAATTTGGTGTGAAAAGGCCCGAGCTTAGCAATTTTGCTAGAGCTCGGAAGCCAGCAGTCACTTTTCAAAAGGAGTTTGTTTTAAAAATGAATGGCAATTTTCTGTAGTGGAACACTTACATTTCCATTTACATGCAAAGAGGTCCCCTCTAAGCAATTTTCGTTATTTGCACTGCAGATGAGAAGTGTATCGAGACGGCGGACAAATCCTTTCACTTCTCTTTTGAAAAATAAGTAAATGCCCCCATTCCATTCACTCTTTAGCAAGCAGCATTTACAATGATTTCCTATGTAATCAGCCTGCTTTTTCCTGTTGTAAAAAGCAATCTGATTACATGTTTGGCGGTATTACTGACGATCACGGTTTGGGCGCTAACCATTACTCCCCATTCCCCATTGGGTCCATTGTGATCAGGCCCTATATATTTAGCTTTTCGCAAGTTGCAGTTATAGCATGTTTTTATGTTTTTTTCTGCCGTTGTCTCTTTTAAGATCATCACAACACATTCCATCTCGGTGTCCTCGGTCACTTGACAAAATCCTTGTGCCTAAAAGCTTGTGTACAGTGTAGAAATCTTTGACCATAGCACATAAAGTGGCCCTTGATTTCATTGTGCCACAATGAATGCTTTGTTGTAATGTGTTCATCTTTCCTATCTCCTTAGCATGCTCTTCAGGATGTTTGTTTGCATGTTTCATCAGGTAAAGTGTGTGGGATGCTGTGCGGGTGTGCTGCATTCACCATGCTAACCTACATTCTTTAATACAGTGTTCTGAAAAACTCTGAAGCCAGAAAAGTGGATCCACGCAGGTTTGACATGTGGCCAACTTTGCACTAGAAAGCACAAAAGTGATGGGTGGAAGGTTTTTAATGAATCACCGTTCTTTAGCCCGTCTGCGCCATTGCAAAAGGGGTCCAGCCAAATGCAAATCAGTCAGGTACTGCCACCAATGGTAGCAGCCCAGCCCGAACTGCTAGGCAAGGTCCCCTCTGCATGGAAACACAAGCAACCCCAGACATGTTTCGGCCTTGTTGGGCCTCCTCAATGAGGTGCAGCTTGGTTCCCTATGGCACAGCGAGCAAGGGACCCACGTCTGGGCATAACTTTGCATTAGACCCGCAGATGAACTGGTCTGCTGTTAAATTTCAGTTAGCAGTTTAAGGGTATCCACTACAGAGTGTAATTTGCTTTCTGACTTTGAGAACATTCAGACATATAATTGTTCATTTTACTATAGTCAGTAAGATAGCTATAGCGGTAAGACAGCTCAGTGGGTTGAGTTCTAGCTGCTACAATGTGTGTGTGATCTGCACGTTCGAATCCCAGCAAAGCCAACTCAGCCTTTCATCCTTTTGAGGTCGATAAATGAGTACCAACACAGGTCGGGTGATATTGTCAGGCCGATTCATGGAATTAATGTGCGAAAGCGTGCAAATCGCAGTGCCAGTGCGAAAATCGCAGCAAAACCCACGCACAGCGATTCATGGAAGTCCATGCACGTGTAAATCCCAGGATGTGCGCCAAAATTCTGCGTGGCGCACGCTGGCGCACTCGTCTCCAAACAGCGTGCGCTACGCGCACAGCAAAATCGCACATAGCGCAGCGCACACAACAAAAGTAGGAGGAACAGAGGGCGTGACACGCAGAATGGGGGACAATGCATGAAAATGTGGACATCACGGGGGAAGTACAGGAGGCAAATGCGCGGAACGCCCACACGCACGTTCAAAACACGTATTCATGGATTCGCACGGGGCTAACGCGTGCGCCAAAAAAGACGCTTATCCGGAAACACATGTACGCCAGCAGGAAGCAGGCGTATGTGGACCCGCCCAGCATAAAAGTGCGCACAAACAACAAACAAGCTCAGACGCCAGGATGAATATACCGTTCCTAGCAGCAGTGGTCGTGGGATACCGCAAGAGTAGGAGGAGGATAGTCAGGCCCAGAATTTTCACGCCCAGAACCAGCCTTTTTGGGATGCCTGATGACCAGGTGTATGGGAGGTACAGGTTTCCACCTCATATAATACTCAACCTGGTGAGTGAGCGGGAGGATGACCTCACATCACCCACCCTGTGCTCCCGAGCACTCAGCCCCCTGGAGAAGGTCCTCAATGTACTGCACTTCTTGGCCACTGGATCATTTCACCGGACAAGTGATATAGTGGGGGGGGGGTGTCACAGGCCACGCAGTCATGCTGCCTACACCAGGTCTTGGCCATCATGACTGCACGCCCATCAGTCCGCAGGCACATATACCTGCCCAGAACACCTGCAAAAAGGCAGGCTGCCGTCCAGGATTTCTATGGGGTGGCACAATTCCCCAAAGTCCTAGGTGCCATTGATTGCACCCATGTGGCTCTACGTCCCCCCAGGGCATCAGAGCACATCTATAGAAACCGCAAGCACTGTCATTCCATCAACGTCCAGGTAGTATGTGATGCCAAGGGAATCATCACCTCAGTATATGCCAACTATCCAGGGACCACCCACGACAGTTTTATTTACAGAATGTCAACCCTAAACCGGGACCTAGAAGCTGGGCAGCATGGTGATACATGGCTGCTCGGTGAGTATAAATGCCACAGCACATGCATGCATGTCAGATACTGAGTAATGTCACAACCCCACTAATGATACCCATCACCACCTCCCCAGGGGACAGTGCCTACCCTCTGAGCACCCACATGATGACGCCAATTCGGAACCCCACCACGCCACCCGAGGTAAGATACAACACAGCCGACATTGCAACCCGGGGCATAGTGGAGCGCACATTTGGAGTGCTCAAGTCACGCTTTCGTTCCCTTGACCATTCTGGCGGGCAGCTGTTATACGCCCCCCCAGTAGTGTGCAGGATCATAGTGGCAGCATGTGTCCTGCACAATGTTGCAACACACCGGGGCCTGCCCGTGGACATGGTGGTGCCCCCACATCCCCAACCACATGCACGCCCGCTGCGCATGGGAGGGGAAAGGGCACAGGGTGAGGCAGCCCATACGCAGTTGGTGGCTAATTATTTCACCTAAAATCACACCCCTGTGGAGTGCACACAGCCCTGGCACATAACATATGACAATCAATGATGATGACATAAGGGACAGTCAACTGTCACAACCATACCGGCCTGAGATTGGTTACCTGGAAGTGTTACATTGTGTGCATCCCTACCTACACAAACACCACCAATGCTGTGTCATCAAAATACACACTTCTATGCTGCTAAATTCATTACCTCCCTTGCAAAATACAACATGACAACAGTGCCATGTCACCCAACCCCTCCCCAGCACCGCCACCCAACACACCATGGCATGTCATGCTATGTGAGAGCAAACAAAGCAATCCCCAAAATCTGACACAAGTGTCACAAAGTACAGTGTCCCTAATGGAAACTGGCCACACACAATATGCTCCCAGTAATGTAGAACTAACAACACACATGACCAAATACTTACCAACAATACAATGCAGCTACACAACCTCAAACATAGCAAAAACATGACAGTACTAAGTTAAAGTAGTGGTAGTCTTACAACCTGATTATGCCAGCACATCGCCCCCTTCCAACTGTACAGTGTTGCTGCCACGCAAATGTGTAAGTGCACTGCTTACAACATGAACTCCATCTCCAAAGTAGACGGCCTTGTGAAGACATGAGGAATGAACCTGCAATTAGGAGGAAGACATGGATGCACAAGCACATATCAATACACCATGCAGTGTACAATACAACAACAATATCCATTAGGAATGTATACACATTATTGACTACAGACTGCCCACACACCTCATGGGAGCCCATGGAAATGGGAAGCAGGAGGGGTGTGTGTCTCACGGACCCAAGCATCTAACCCAAACTCAGGACAAGTCTGCATGTGCCCAGCCGGAATACAGTGGATGCCCACGGGAGCCACACAAGGCAACACACTGTAAAAAAAAATCAAAAATCAAAAATCAAAAATGGTCATGTGGGGGTTGGGGGGGCACCCAGGAGGTCCGAGGACAGGGTGTGCACCAACAGCCACCTGTGTTGATGTTGGGGAAAAAAACACCTCCATGGGCTCATGGCCTGCGCGGCTATGCCAATGTGGGAGAGCTGCTGCTGTCGCTCTCATCACCCTCAGCTGCTGCATCAGGAGGTGGTGGTGCTATGGGAGGCAGCCCATGCAAAGCCCTGGTATGGTCCTCCATGGCAGCAAGCATGCGGGTGTGGAAGGTCTCGTTCTGTAGGATTATAGCGTGGAGATCCCCATGCAGCACCTGACATGATGCCCGGATCTCCTCCCGAGTTGCCTGCATCTCAGCTGAGAGCAAACGTGTGAGCCGCTCCAGCTGCTGTTCTGTCCTCAAGTTAGTGGAAGTCTCAAGGTCAACAAGAGTCTCCCTGAGGTGATGGAGTTCTACCCTCAGGGCTTCCCTGTGGCCCTGGGACTCTATTGATATCGATTGGCGTAGAGTCTCCAGTGCCGCCCGTCGGTCCCTGTTGGACGCCAACATGTCCTCCCTGTGTGATTGGCAAATGGAGTCTTTTGCCTGCTGTAGTTGCTCCATCTGCCTTTCAGGGGGGACAATGGAAGTGGCCACCCTCTCCATTGCTTGAGCCATCATCTCAACTGATGCTGCCTGTTGGGTTGCCATACCGTACATGGATTGTTCCCATGCGGTATTGCCTGGTGGCGTACGGCCACCGCATCGGCGGGCACCACACCTGTTTGGGGCAAGGCGATCTGCGCCTTGCTGTGCCGGCACTACTTGAGGCTGCAGGACTGCATTCCCCCTCTAATCTGCTGGCCCAGGAACAGGATCAGATGTTGTGGAGTGTGACCCTGCATCCGTAACCGCCAAAGCCGGACTTACCAACACTGACATCCCCATAGAGGGTTCTACCCCTGGTGCAGGTGGGTTGGACAGAACAGAATCCCTGCCAGAAACACTTACCTGTGACGGCACATAGGTCTCATCATCCAAATCAGCACCTGAATAGAGGTCTGGGGAGGTGCACCCAGAGACACCCTGTTGGAATTGAAATAATATTATGCCTCCTATCGCAGTATTTGAATGTGTGTTGGCCTACGCCAAGTTGTCTAAAATATCGTGTAAATAGATTTCGCGGCAAAGTCTTGACCTTAACGAAAACTGTGTAAGTCGCCATCTTGGATTTAGCCACCATTTTAGGTTCTCTTGTAATGTGGAAGTCACCCTGAACATCAAAATGGAGGCCGAATGATATTCCAAGTGAGATTGTGGCCGTTGTGACCTTCGCACACATGAATAAGTAATATGCCTGCAGGCCACTTGTTGGGGTCGCGAACTGAGACCTTGTCCTATCCCTGACCTATGTGTAAATGAACAACTGTATCAGCGGAACTGATCAAAATGCATACATTATGGGATTGACCTGGCAAGGAACCCTAGGCCTGGTCTTAAGAATGGTTAACCCGCGAGGCGGTTGGCCAGAGCTGGATAAAGAGTATAAAAGCACAAATATTCCAATGTACGCTCTCTCTCACTAACGCAGTGAACTCTTGTTGAAGTTCGTTATGTCACTCTGAGAGCCGAATAGCTATCCGTTTGTCAATTGACTTTTTGGTAACTGTTGTAGCTTTTTAATAAAGCACTTTGTATGTTCTTTGTAACCTGTGTTGGTGTGTTTCCTTTGGGCTTCCCAGCCTCATATCAATTTCTTTGTTTTCACAGTTGGCGCCCGAACAGGGACCCTCAAGATTGATGCCGGATCATTGAAGGTTGACGCAGACTACCGAACCGGGATCGGACGGTGTGATTCTGCGGGCCCGACCGATCGAGACGCGATACCTCGGCAGCGCTGCACGATCTGATCCTTGGACGATAGTTGTGTGGTCTGACACGGCATCATGACGAGGGTCCATTTTTGAGGCGGGCAGATTTGTCGAAACCACCAAACACAAGGTAAAATTCGTTATGTAAGTTCTTTGATAAACCGTGCGGTCCTCCTTAGGTTTGGTCAGGTGCAGTCGTGACCCGGCTCTTAATTTAACCCTGACAATTTGAATTTGGCGTATTGTATCTGCAGACACAATTATTGACCAGGTAACACCAATTCTTTGTGAAATGCCTGGGAAATTGTCTAACTGCTTTAGGGCTCTGTTCCGCAGCGATCGACAATCCTTGGAATTTAGCCGCCCGGCACCACAGGAGGGGTCACCGGCATGTACTATGTACTGTAAGTATGGCATTGGTAGTATAGTATTTAATGATATTTGGCACAGACAGACCAGACATGCCTCCGAATTTCAGTGGCCAATCAATGGTAGTTTTGAGATCCCACGTATTGAATACCTAGAATCAATCTTGTTAAAAAAGAAGGCTAGACCTGCAGCCTTTGATGTTTTACAGAATTGGAAAAAAGAAGCGTTACAGCAGCTTAAAAGTAGGGACAAACATGCACGCCGTCATAAAACAAATGCCGAAAAAGCGTTGTTATATGATAAAGAAAAACGTTCAGAATCAGTTAAAAATATGGATAGGGCTTTTTCACTTGGAATCCAGAAAATTTACCCCTCTAAAGATTTCCATGTTTCCGAGGAATTTATTGAGAAATTGTTAAACAAACGCAGGCCTGAGCGCCACCTCCGTATGTTCCTATTTTGGGCACTTTGCCCATTCCTGCTGTTGTTCCTGCCGTTATTCCTGTTCCTCCTGTACAACCTATTGTTCCTAGTCCCATAGTTGTTGTTCCTCCACCTATCGCACCGCCCCTTCCTTCTGCACCGACAGTTGCACCTTTATTAAATTTACCTACACCTCTGCTCCCGAGTGGCCCCGTATTGACTGAAGTTGATCCGGGTGCAGGATCGAAGATCGTCACTCGTAATTCTGTTTCTGCAGATAAGAAACAGGAATTATTTGCATGGGCTAAGCATTGTATGGAGAAAGGTGATCAAGCTAATGTTTTTCCCACATTATCTAATTTGAATAGTTTTCCCGAGAAAAATGTTTTTATCGATGGTTTGGGGACTCATTTATGTGTGATGTGGGGTAGATTACACAATTCGGATCTTCCACAAGGAGTGAGAGATCTGAATGCTTTGGCACTTTCGAGGGACACAGAGCAGAAAGTATATGAGCATGTGGAAACATTTTTGAGTATAGGAAAGACTTTGAAAAATCACGAGATGAGGACGACGAAGATGATAGAATATATGTACAGAAACAGTTCCTTCCGTATTGTAGATCGGCACCTGAGGAAATACGAATTTGTACTAAAGATGCGGTTCGATGGATCTCGAATTCATCGATTCCGCCAGATGAAGTATATGACACGTATAGTCAGTATGCAGTAGAAATGCAAAGAAAGGTAATTCAGGTAATGGTACAGTACCTGCAAGAAGAATGTGTAAGAAAGAAGGTTAGTTGCCCCATAGAATTATTGGGGATTTGTAAAAGGTCTTTTTTGCCCGACACTTCTTCAGCTGCCTTAGCGCTCGACCTGGCTCTGTTGCTTAGTAAGCGGCCGGAGGTACCTATATCTCAGTTGCCTATGAGAGAGGTCCCTCCGACCTTTGTCCCAAAAGTTGAGATCCCCGACAACGCTGGGACTGGTGCCCCCGCTGTGGATATCCCTGCACATTATGTATCACAATTTGTTCACGTCCCGTTTTCACGACAGGAAGTGAACACTATTAGACAATCAGTTCCTGATATCAGGAAAAACCCAACAGGGTTTTACAAAGAAATAGAGTCTGTCTTGCAGTCCTCTGTGTTCACCTTGAGTGATATTGACTTGCTATTTCCTGTACTCCTACCCGTAGATGTATGGAAACAGGTTCGGACATTAGACGATGTGCCAGGGTTGGGAGATACGTGGGCTAATATGATTAGGATTGATGGGGAAAGACCAGCTGGTGAGAAACCACCACAGGTAATACTTACTTTGCCTGATAGAATTGTCGCAAAATTAAAAACTATAATTCCAGAGAAAAGAATTATTTGGGACAAGCTTACGGCCTGTGTCCAAGGAAAAACTGAAGGCGCCACCGAATTTTTTAATAGATTCGAGCAGGTATTTTCTGACTTCAGTGGACAGGATTTAGGTACAGAGTCTGGGAAAAGGTTGTTCGTGGACAAATTTGTACGTGGATTGTTGCCTGACATCCAGTCACAGATTATGTCCTCTGAGAGCGCTTGGCAGGCAAAATCTCAATCTGAGGTTTTGCACATGGCTCAGTATTATGAGAACCGTGTTAATAATGAGAAGGAAAAAATTGAAAAGAGGAAAGGAGATTTGAAAACCAAAGTATTTTTACAGCAAATTGTTAGAAACCCCAGAGGAGGCACGACACAGACTAGAGGTCAGTATGTCCCAAAAGGAAATGCTCCTTTGGGTCCTGTGAATATTAATCAATGTGCTTATTGCCGCCAGGAAGATCATTGGCGAGCACAGTGCCCGGTCCTTCGCCAAAGGTCAAACAGTGCGTTTGGGGGTATGGGTAGATGACCTAGGGGCCGCCCTGGAGCAGGGGGCCCTAATAGAGGTCAGTTTTTACAAGATCCTCAGCAACCTTTTTCACGGGAAAATCAGACCTCGAGTGTGGACTCGAGGAACATATTTGATCACCCTTCTGCTGCCTACCTTTCTGAAGAGCTTCCTTCTAACGATACTCTATTTCATTAGGATTGCCCGAAGCAGGGTTTGGAACCTTCACCTATTCCCGTTAATCAGAAAGGCCCCTACGTTGAACTATTAGTAGGGAATAGGAAACACCAGTTTTTGATAGACACTGGAGCGCAGAAGTGCTCCATTGATCATTCTCGGGTTCCAAGCATTCCACTGTCAGGGCAAACAAATGTTTCTGTAGGGTTTTCTGGTATACCAACTGTCTGTCCGGTTTCTGCACCGGTGTCTGTTTCTTTGGGTCCCTTTACGGACCATTGCCCTTTTCTTCTCACTTCAAACTGTGGAGAGAATTTGCTGGGGTTGAATTTGTTAAAGAAATTGAACGCAGTAATTTATTGTTCTTCTGATGGAGTACGGCTGACGGTTTCACCACAGCAACATCCTAATTCTCAGTTCTTGATTCGACCTTTACCTCCTGAGTTTAGCATTGTCCCGGAATGTTTATGGGCGGTAGACGACAATGATGTCGGGGTATTACAGATTGCGCCCGTTAAAATAGTTCTGAAACATGGAGTGAAACTACCACGCATTCCGCAGTATAAAATATCAGTTGAGGGCGAACGTGCTTTGAAATGCATTGTCTCCGATTTTGTGCATCGTGGGGTGATCGAAGAGATTACAGGTAGTTTGTGTAATAGTCCGATCTTGCCTGTATATAAGAAAGGCGACAATGCAATTCCATACCGGTTCATAATTGATCTTCGTGCTATTAACAGAGTGGTCGCCCCACAATTTCCAATTGTACCCGATGTGACGACGATACTGACAATGATCCCTGCTACGGCTACGCACTTCAGCATTGTGGATTTAAAAAACGCTTTCTTTAGCATTCCTATACATGAGGAAAGTAGATATCTGTTTGCGTTCACCTTGGGGGGACGCTCATTTACATTTACCAGGGCACCTCAAGGGTATACTGAAAGTCCTAGCATTTATAGTAGAGCTTTGAAAGAGCAGCTCGACACCCTTGAATTGACACCTACTTGTACGCTGCTTCAATATGTTGATGATTTGCTTTTGGCTGCAGATTCTGAGAGGGCTTGTAAAGAAGGCACTGTACTGTTTGTTACTTGTTCATTTAGCTAAAAATGGTCATAAAGCTTTGCTTAAAAAATTTCAATATTGTTGTCAGGAGGTCGCCTACTTAGGCTACCTCCTGTCAAAGGAGGGGAGAAGATTGACACCTGAAAGAATAAAATACATTTCTGGCATGTCTGTTCCAAATACACAGAAGGAAGTCAGAGCCTTAATAGGTATGGCTTCTTACTGTAGGTTGTGGATCCCGAACTTTTCGCTAGTGATAAAACCGATGTTGGCTCTGACGAAGAAGGGCATTTCTCTGCCACTGCCATGGAAATCGGAACATCAACGATCATTTGAGCTTCTCAAAACCGCGTTATGCTCTGCACCGGTTCTGGGTACTCCAAATTATGACAAGGCCTTTGTGTTGTTTGTGCATGAATGTGATGGATGTGCTTTGGCTGTGTTAACACAGGAACATGGAGGGAAGAATAGGCTGTGCGGCTACTACTCCTCCGCCCTTGATCCTGTCGCATGCGCTTTGCCAAGATGTTTGCGCGCTGTCGCTGCTGCTGCCGCGTCTGTAAAACAGAGAGAGGGAATGGTCCTAGGCCATGATTTGATTTTGATGGTACCTCACTCTGTTGATATTCTATTGAACAAAACCCAAACGCAACACCTCACCTCTGCACGGTTAACAAGGTATGAACTAATTCTGTTTGCCCCTCACATCCAAATTAAGAGGTGTTGTGTTCTTAATCCGGCTGAACTCTTACCTTTCCTGCAAAACACTGTTTGCGGTGATGAAGAATTACATGACTGCCTGTATACCACTGAACAAGAAACGAAGGGCAGGATAGATCTCATAGATACTCCTTTGGATAATGCAGAAGGGGAGCTATTTTGCGATGGCTCCTGCTTCAAACTTTCGGATGGTACATCTACAGCTGCTTATGCAGTTACTACATTGAGCAAAGTTGTTGAAACTAAGAGAATTTCGCATAACTCCGCGCAGGCCGCAGAGATTATAGCATTGACCCGAGCTTGTGAACTCTCCCAAGGGCGTATAGTAAATATATATACTGATAGTCAGTACGCATTTGGGGTGGCTCACAACTTTGGAAGGCTCTGGTCGGAAAGAGGGTTCCTGACCTCACATGGGACCAAGATCCAGCATGGCCCCCTGATAGTGCAATTACTCTCGGCACTCTCACTCCCTAAACAGTTAGCGATCATGAAATGTGCAGCACATCGTAAGGTCATAGATGATGTGGGCAAAGGGAACGCTTTTGCGGACCTGATAGCCAGACAAATGGCCACAGACCTTAGCACGGACATGTATGCCTTGAGGGAAATAAGAGATGCTTACATAATGGATGAAGGTATTGGGTCTGTGCGAGATATTCAAACTGATGCCACAATAGAACAATCTAAAAGGTGGGCTGAAGGAATGGGGAAATTGGATGATGAAGGGTGTTGGGCGATACATCCGAAGGAAAATGGTTGCTCCCTGATTCATATGTATTGGCAATGGTTACGATGGCACACGGTCCTACACATGTCTGTGCCCAGCAGATCACGAAAATGTTACATCAAGTTTGGGTTTATGACAAGATTCTGGAGACTGCGAAGAGGCATGTCCAGAACTGTATGATCTGCTTACAGCACAATGTGGGTAAGGGGACAGTAACTCCAAGGGGAAGCTTTGGGCCCCCTTCTGTTCCCTTCGAGGTCATTCACTTTGATTTTATTAAAATGGAACGATGTAATAATCTGAAATATGTTCTTGTAATTATTTGTGCCTTCAGTAAATGGGTCGAGGCTTTCCCCGTTAAAGATACTACCGCCATGACCACTGCAAAGATTATGGTAAAAGAATTCTTTCCTCGATTTGGGCTCCCGAGGATAATTTGGTAGGATAATGGTCCCCACTGTATTGCAGCAGTAATTTTGCAGATATGCACAGCTTTATGTATTGTAAAACGATTTCACTCAGCTAGACATCCTCAAAGTGCTGGGTTGGTGGAAAGACACAATGGTATTTTAAAGAATAAACTTGCAAAAACATGTGCTGATACCAAACTGAAATGGCCAGATGCCTTACCTATTGTATTATTAGCTATGCGTACCACACCTCAGACTAAAACCGGGCTTTCTCCATTTGAGGTAGTGATGGGGAGACCTGCTAACATTTGGGGTCTCCCGAAACCTAAAGCCCTGAAAGAGGTGGAAAATGTATTGCTTGTAGACTACTGTAACCAGTTAACTAAAAACCTGTATTTCATTTATCACCAGGTGCACTCGGCTTTACCTGTACGGTTCACGGGCCCAGGACACGATATACAGCCTGGAAGTTGGGTCCTAGTGAAGGCCTACGAGAGGTCTTCCTGTCTCGTGCCTCGCTGGCGGGGACCCTACCAGGTGTTACTGGTCACCAGGACAGCAGTGCGGGTGGCTGGAAAGAAGAAATGGATCCACGCGACGGATGTCAAGAAACTTCCTCACCCGACGCCACACGTTACAGAAGAAGCAGAACCCCTCGCTGATGCTACAGTCTCTGATCCTGGAGTAGCAAACAGCGCTGTGAGTGCGTCAGAGAATTTCTCTGAGCCCGAGGAGCTTGGGGAACAGTCCCTTTCGTCTCCGCACTCTCTTGAAAAATCACGTCCGGAAAACACTGCTTCAAGCTCTGCGACTTCCGTCGCCTCTGATACGTTGCTTCCCTCAGGAAGTGACGACACTTTATTTCCGGATCAGACAATTCTGGGTACCACCAGGTACAACCTTCGACGAAGGAAACAGAACTACGGCATGGGTTTTTCCGTGCATCTGGAAAAAGGAAGTGATTGGAAGTTTTCCATTTTATAAGAAAGTTCTGTTGAACAAAAGGGATTCTGCTGGCTAGGGTTGGGAAGGACTAAGAAATCACGCGACCGTAGCGTCGGCAGCAACGAACATTGGGGTCGTCGATTGAGGAACTACAATGCCTGCCACCTCCACTGCTGCTCCCCTCGCTGGACTTGTAAATAAGGGGGTGACCAACTTGGACAATTAACAATGTGCCTGGGCCCCGAAAACGTACTGCTATGTTTTGATAATGATAATTGTTATTTTTGCAACTGCTGCTGTAGGACTTTGGTATTTTGAAGAAATCCATCCTCTGAAACCTTTACTACCGACCGAGATTGTACCAACTGTTTTGACTCCCTCTGTACACATTCACACTCTGTCCCCTAGAAACTCCCAACATAGACAAAAGTATCATAATAACACTCTAATGATAATAATGAATGCAACTTATGCCATTTTTAATAAGAGTAATTGTTGGATTTGTACTCATTTACCGCAACATGGGAACAAGGGACTGGGATGGTATATACATCCCTTACCTTTAACGACTGCTTGCTATGCCTCTCTTAGAGCACTATTCTTTGGCCGATGGAATGATAGCATCTCAGGGAACTTTGATGGAACTAATCTGAATGATTTTGAGAAACGTGAATTGACTCCGCTTTTTGCAAATAGAAGTAAACCTAATGTCGCTACTATTAGGCCGTCAGATAAACTATCTCTTCCTTTTCAAACTCTAATTTCTTTTAAAATGGCTCCGATAGGCAATAAGGACGCCGTACCTCCTTCTTACTCTATAAATCATAGCCCTGACTCGGTTCCCTTTTGTGTACAAAGAAATGGCACTCGGTCAATGGGAGATTTTGAAGGTTGTAAGAACATTGTAAATTTGACTGGAGAAAACAGGCCTCTGTATGTAGGGGGGCCTGTTTATTTTGTTTGTGGTAGTTTAGCATTTCCCTGGTTACCCAAGGATTGGCAGGGAACCTGTTATTTAGGAATATTGTTACCCGGGGTATTTGTAGCTAGTACATTGGAGGTTTCTAAGGCTCGCCCACGGCGGGACAAGAACGGAGATACCCCTGGGCAAGTATTGGGAGATATAGCGAAATCAGTTGTGCCCTTTTGGGGACAAAATAACAAACTCTGAGAACATTAGGGGATTAGCAAGGGTACTGGAGAGAACGATCAACCGGACCACGGACATACTCTACAATATGACCTTAGAGCAAAAAGCAATAAGATTGGTAGCACTCCAAAATCGGATGGCATTAGATGTAATTTTGGCAGAACGAGGTGGAGTATGCAAATTAGTGGGGTCCGCTTGCTGTGTTTTGGTACGGGATTCCTCGCCAACAATTTTAAAGCAATACAGAACTTGCATACTCTTAGTTCTGAAGTACATATCTCTGTAGGAGATTGGAATCTTAGCACTTGGTTCTGGGATTCTTTACGATCTTGGGGTTGGAAGGTGCTTTCTGTTATTCTGGTTACTTTGGGGATCCTGCTATTCCTTTGTTGCTGTTTTCAAGGTCTTCCGAGTATATGTGGAATGCTAGGGGGATGTTGTGCCCAAGCAGTGAGCACAATAGGGCATAAAATATATGCCCCAGATACAGCATCTAAAGAATTCATGTTACAAGAGGTTTTGATGAACGACCTAATGGCTATAGATATTACAGACAATGATTCGGGATCTATGGATGACAACACATGGAGTTATTTTCAAAAGTATTAGAAATGATGTTAGCACTTGGCATAGGCCAAAAGGAGGGTCTGTTGGAATTGAAATAATATTATGCCTCCTATTGCAGTATTTGAATGTGTGTTGGCCTACGCCAAGTTGTCTAAAATATCGTGTAAATAGATTCCGTGGCAAAGTCTTGTCCTTAACGAAAACTGTGTAAGTCGCCATCTTGGATTTAGCCGCCATTTTAGGTTCTCTTGTAATGTGGAAGTCACCCTGAACATCAAAATGGAGGCCGAATGATATTCCGAGTGAGATTCTGGCCGTTGTGACCTTCGCACACATGAATAAGTAATATGCCTGCAGGCCACTTGTTGGGGTCGCGAACTGAGACCTTGTCCTATCCCTGACCTATGTGTAAATGAACAACTGTATCAGCGGAGCTGATCAAAATGCATACATTATGGGATTGACCTGGCAAGGAACCCTAGGCCTGGTCTTAAGAATGGTTAACCCGCGAGGGGGTTGGCCAGAGCTGGATAAAGAGTATAAAAGCACAAATATTCCAATGTACGCTCTCTCTCACTAACGCAGTGAACTCTTGTTGAAGTTCGTTATGTTACTCTGAGAGCCGAATAGCTATCCGTTTGTCAATTGACTTTTTGGTAACTGTTGTAGCTTTTTAATAAAGCACTTTGTATGTTCTTTGTAACCTGTGTTGGTGTGTTTCCTTTGGGCTTCCCAGCCTCATATCAATTTCTTTGTTTTCACAACCCCTGGACAGAATGGTCTGCAGCAAGATTAGGTTCTCACCCATCACCACACCACGTCCCCCACTGGTGCCCGGTCGTGCCTGAGATCCATCCTGGGTCTGCACCATCTCCTCAACCTCAACAGCATCAAGTGCGTCATCCCCTGCAAAAACATGAAAGGCAAAAAATGGAAACAGGCATTAGAACCATAGCACACGAATAGGCCTGACAATCTACAGAACCACTACATGATTTACACATGTCCCACATGACTATAACCCTCCCATGCATGCACTGGGGAGGCAAAAGGCAGACACTGATGACACCAAGATGGAAGAGCAACACATTTGCTGCATGCTGGGTAGCACTGCCATCACACATTGGCCTGTGAGTGGCATGTCCAATACACATACATGACACATGCCATCACACAGAAGGCATGTACCATAGCCATGGTAAATTCCACAAGTACATCCATATTTCAGTGAATGAGCACTGTCAGCCATCCATGTAAGATGGGCATGATGAGATGAAAAATGCTACATAGTGTGACAAAATAGGCATGTGCCACACACTGCAACACATCCAGTGTACAAAAATACAGTGATTGCAGGCCAATGTACACATCAATGGTTGTGCACTTCAACATGACAGGAAACAACTATCATGTTTCACATTCAAACAAACAGGCACCAAAAATGTATGTGATCAGGCCAATATTCAATCAGCCTGAATGGTCAAATCATTCACCTAACAAGGTAACACATGTGGGCCAATGTGGGGTTCATCAATGACAGAAGCATGTCACAAATGTGACAATAGGGCTGAGGAATGCGTAGCAAAAGTGGGAGAATTGAAACAATCAGCCTGAACGAACACTGAAAAATACAAACAATGTTGTTGCAAGATGCCACTTCAAGGGCAACTGCCGTAATGTTGCACTAAATGACTACTGTGGGCAGAAGGGATACTGTCACACCCAAATCCAAGGCCGCTGAATGCTTTGGATGAAGCACATGGGTGACCCATACCACTCAGGCACACACACTCTCACCTTGCACTCAATCAGAACCCGTCACCCAAACAACATACACATGCATTACACACACATGCATGGGCACTCACCAGACAATGCATCATAATCAGGTAGTTCTCCCACACCTTGGATCTGTTCCTCTGTAGCGAAGGCCCCAGCAACAGACTCATGTTCAGTGAGTTTGTTGTCCTGTTGTGGAGACCCACCGCCAGTCACCAGAGTAGCGGCATGATTTGAGGCCAGCTTGTTCTTTGCTCTACGTTTCAGGTCATTCCACTGCTTGTAGCAATCATCAGCTGTGCGCCTCACAAATCCAAGGGCACTTATGCGGTCAGCTATGATCTGCCAGTGTGCCTTATGTTGACCAGTTGTGGTCTTGGACCCTGCAGTCACCAGCATTTCGTGGCTATGTGCCGACACATAGGACACAAGTGCATCAAGTTCCGCCTCATTAAAGCAAGGCTTCCTTGAGGTACCGAAGTGTGTAGCCGTGTCTGGGGTCTCAGCCTGTCATGCCAGAGCACCCTTCTTCCTCTTCTTTAAAGGTGGAGCAGAGCCAGAGTGTCTTACGCCACTCTGGTCAGTAGGGGCAGAATCAGCAGTGGACTGGGTAGTAGGAGTGTGGGAATGCACAATGACCATAGGTCTTGATGCAGGCATTGGTTGAAGGGTAATGTTGGCAGGGGGAACGTCAGTTTGATGGACCTGGACTGACACGGTCCTGGCTGAGAGAGTCAGAGCTGTGGCAGATGGAGCTGCAGCTGCCCCTGAAGCCTCCCCACCCTGCATACTTGGGGCAGCAGATGACAGAGCTGCCCCAGATCCACGTGGCTTGGTGACAACAACTTGCACTGCCACACTTGGCCTAGACTTGCTGACCTGGAAGTCAGCCAGGGAGTCATCCTGTGCCAGGTCAGGTGCCACAATGGGCTGGTCCAACCGGGGCTGAGCTGGGATGGTGTCAGCCACGTTTCCCTCAACCATGGGGGGGGGCATGGGTGTCCCTGATTGTTCCTCCACACATGGGCATATAGGGGCACCCTGTAAATCCCGGCCACGTCCCCTACCGCGCCCACCATGCCCACCTTTTGAAGGTCGGCCACCTTTGCCTCCCTTACCACTTGGTCGCCTCCCAACCATGGCACTGATGTTGTTGTGCTTATGGGAGTTGCAGTAAACTATTGTCCTGGGCAATTGGGGGTGAAAGGGGTAGGATACTAGATGGAATTCATATCCTAGTGCTCTAACAAGGCTGTATGTGACCCCTGGAGGAAGATGACGGGTCACACAGCGCACAGGCAGCCCAAAATCAAAAATTAACGTGCACGCAACTCCTCGTAGACCAGGTGCGTGAAAAAAATTAACCCGCACTACGCTGCGGCACCCAGAAACACAAAAATAAGCGTACGCGTAAAACACACAGCCTACAATGACCTCCGAAGGGGAACGCGACACACGGGGCAAGCACAGTTGCTAAATACACGCGGAACTCACCATCTTCCTGGAAAAAGAATGTGAAAAATACGTGCATGTGTGTGTTGGCAACACCCCCGGCAAAAGAAGAATAGTACGCTGTCCGAGGAGACAGGACAAAAGGAGAAATGAACTCTGTTTCAGGAAACAGGCCCAACAGAAATTCAGAAAAGAGCTGTCAAAGGTAACAGGGAGTACGAACTAGAAACGCTGTGAAGTAATCGCGTGTGAACCGACAAGAAGTACAGATTTCACCCACTCGCTCTCCACGAAAAGAAAGTACAAGGAAATGGCGTCCTACACGTTGCTTTTAAACCGGCCCACACGTACACGTCAGATACGCGTGTACACGGGCGCTTTCCATGCTTGGACGTGCAGTTTTTCCACGTGTGCTCTGTCATCACGTGCTATGAGGGAAACGCCTGCACGCGTAATGTAACTTACGCGCTTACGCGCTAAGGCGATGACACTTGTACGTGCAGTTTTTCCACGTGTGCTCTGTCATCACGTACTATGAGGGAAACCCTGCACGTGTAATGTAACTTACGCGCTTACGCGCTAAGGGCCTTTGGTCCAATGAAATTGCGTGTGTGTGCTGACGTGCTCACGAGCAAAATTCCTTTCCTCGAATTACACGCTGACGTGCGATTTTTTCACGTGCCAAATCACTCCGTATCAAGCTGGCCACGCGAAAACACACGGAAGACCACGCTCCTGCACAGGAGGCCGAATTACTGCCCCCCATAGCACCGAGCATGCTCCCACCTGCCATCTGCTGCAGCCTGACATCCTGCCACGTGATCTGCCATTTGCTGTCTGCACGTCAGCCAGGGGTGTAGTTGCTGTGACCACCCCTGCTGGAACCGAAGACTCCCGACTGGGATTCCATCGCTCCACAGCCCAGCCCCAGGACCCAGTTGCCCACCCACTCCTGCCTCTGGGGTTGCCATGTCCAACACAACACCATCTGGCAGCACTTGCAACCCCCAGCCAGAGAGGCAGAGGGCCACCATCACCACTGCCACCGAAGTTGGAGTCTTGGGGCAGTATGATGCCCTCTTTGGAAGTTTGCGCGCTGACAATGAAGGACGGACCAGGATCTGGATGGACATCGTGACTGCCATCAACGCAGAGGGGGTGGCAGTCCGCGACTTACATCATGTCAAGAAGCGCTGGGAGGACTTCAGGTCCAGGACCCTCAACAAGGCCCCGCGCCTCGCTAAGGCAGCAGATGCCAAGGGGCGCCGGGGCCAGCTGTCGAACCATCAAATGAGGGTCCTGGAACGCATATGCCCAGCGCTCTACGTCCAGATCCTTGAGAGGCAGACCCATCTGGAGTCGAGCAGTAAGTGTACATGCATGTTGATAGTACGCTGTGCGTGTAATGGTGTGCCAGTAGTGTGCAGGTTGCACATGTGTTTATGTAGGGCCATATAGGGATGTGTATGAACATGGGCGTGAGGCTGCCACATGAGTCCTCTCAGTTGTGAGACACATTGATGGTGTATGTGTTGGTAAGCATGCTGGGCAAATGCAGGTGTGGGAGCACACATGTTTGAATTTCTGTGTATGGACATTGGCTTGGTTGTGGCATGGATGGTTGTTCATAATGCATGTATCTGCACTGTGTACATGTGCATGTATGTGTATCTGACAAGTGTCCAACTGTGTTGCAACATGGATGCACATGACACTGATATGTAGAAGGATGAATGGCAGATGTGACATGTATGGTGATCTCATCACTGCAACAGTTGGAGGAGATGTAGACATGCATGTAAGTGTGGTGGCGTGTGTGCATGTCTAGTGCACTCCTTGTGTTTCATGTGATGTCAGGCTCACCTTTGGCTGTTCATGCTGTTGTATGTGTATGGATGAGCTGCCTGGTGCAATATTTCTGTTGAAATGTTCATGTGTGTGAGTTAAAATGACGTGTGATGCCCTGTCTGTAGTTAAACAATGCCACTCATGTGCAACTGTCATGTGTGTATCAGTCCCTTGTACAGTGCCCTGATGCCTGTGTTTTATCTCTCCCTGTCTGCAGCGTCAACTGAAGAAGAGGACGGAGAGGGTGCTGTGGAGCACAGCGGCAGGGATCATGCCACCAGCCGGAGACGCAAGGCCCGGCTCCCCTCCCAGGTTGTCATCTTGTCGGGGAGTGAGGAGTCCGGGGCCGTGTCCCAGGCCGCAGCTGCCGAGGGAAGGTCCAAGAGGCGCAGGTCGGAGTTGGACTCCTTGGCAGCAGAAGGGGCAGCAGCACAGGGTCCGATGGAGGAAGATGGCATGGAGTCATCCAGGTTGGTGGGGGGTTTGGTGGAGGAGGAGGCCTTGCAAGTGACAGACACGGGGTCTGGAGGTGGGGATTCCACTGGTGCTAGTGGTGCAGTGCAGGGGCAGGGACAGGAGACAGCACAGGCCACCGCGGAGGTGCCTCTGTGTAATCCTGTCCCCGATCCTGTGACTGCATCATCCCACACCAGCAGGGATGCCTACGTCAGGGAGGGGATCCGCTTACAACAACTGGCCTTCCTCCCCCTGCTGACGTGGCTATCCGAGACAGGGTTGAGCCTGTCCTGGGTGGGGTGGCGTTGCGTTGCGTCAACGGGCCATGCGAGGTGACCTGCAGTCTTTTCATGAGGAGACTGCACGTCTTCTTGAATGGCTCGTTGACTGCGTTGACCTACTGGGACAGCTCACCAGGGCCGGATTCCTCCGTTTGCTGGACTTTGTTCCGAACCCCTCCTCAACTGAACCCCCTATGCGCCAGTCATACTCCATGCCATCTTCCCCCCCATGTATCACCTGGGTGCCCTGTGGAGCTGCCTCTGACCCTGCGGCCAGGCTGGTGGAGGACACATCCCTGCCATAGTTGGGAGTCGGACGTCCAGCAGGGGTGGCCACATCAACAACTGCTCCCAAAGCCGGAGGAGGATGTGCAGGCAGCAAGAGCCAGGGCACAGGCAGAGGCACAGCAGCAGCAGCAACAAGGTGGGAGCAATGATGGCTCGGGGCCTTCGTCATCGGAGGAGCAGGCATCGGCCAGAGGGCAGGAGGACCCAGGACTGGAAGTGTCTTCCGTGTGGCAGCGGTTAGGCCATGCTATAGATGCGCAGCGGCAGCGGGCAGAAGAGGCACGGCTCACGATGGTCAGGGCGGAGAACTCCATGCGGAGGGCCCTGAGGCGGGCAGAGTGCCTCAAGGCAACTCTCAGGGATTTGGAACAGGCCATGAGTGCCTCCCTGTGAGACCTCAGGGCCAGGACAGAGGCCCGCCTCCAGGACATTGAGCAGGAGTTCGATGATGCCCTGGCCGGGACATCCAAAAGTGAGCCCGCTGCCATTGTAAATAGTTTTTAGAGTTAGGTTTCCTTTTCGTTTTCCTTTTATTTGTGGTCAACGGACAATGCCACACACATCTGTATATAGTCATATTTTTAGGTAGTTTCTTAGGTAGGTTTCATTTGTTTAGTGGGGCTCATGGACCCTTTACATCGTTGGACAATGGATTGATTTTTTTGGGGGGATTTTTGCACATGGATTAATGGATTTTTATTTTGGACAATGGATTGTCTATAGTTACATCATGGATTCATTTGGATTTTATTTTTCATTATGGACATGGAGTAATGGTTTTCTTTTCAGGACAATGTATTGTAAATAGTTGGACTATGAATTGCTTTCGCATTTTTATTTATCATTATGAACATGAAACAATGGATATCTTTTTTTTTACCTTTTTTTGGATTTGCATTGGTGGAGGGAGAGTTTGGACTGTTTTTCTTTCAAATTTTTTTGCATTGCTTATCATTTTCATTCTTTCAGCTTTTTCACATGTTTTTCATTTCATGTTTGATATTTTGGTATGCTTTCATTTCATTTATTTATTTATGTACAAAATACATTTTCATATTGTAGTTCCATGTGTGGGATTTGCTCATTGGGTTGATGCATGTGAAATTGTGGGTTTACACAGCCAATGCCAACCAGTGTATGTGTGTGATGGACATGTGTTGATGTACATAGTTGAGTTTTGGTTTGTGTCTTGACATAGGCATGTCAGTGTGGGGTGGATTGTGAAATCGTTGTGTCCCAAGAATGGGGTGGCGTGATGTGGTATTTTTTGGTGTAAAAGTGGGCCATGACTGTGCATCTTTATTTTGTGTAGGGGGGGACATGAGTGGGACATGAGTGGGGGCCTGCTGGCAGGTTCCCTGCACTGCAAGGGGGTGGGGGTGCAAGGGGACATGAGTGGGGGCCTGCTGGAAGGTGCCCTGCACTGCTGGCTGGTGGGGGTGCAAGGGGACATGAGTGGGGGGCCTGCTGGCAGGTGCCCTGCACTGCTGGGGGGTGGGCTGCAAAGGGACATGAGTGGGGGCCTGCTGGCAGGTGCCCTGCACTGCTGGGGGGTGGGGGTGCAAAGGGACATGAGTGGGACATGAGTGGGGGCCTGCTGGCAGGTGCCCTGCACTGGTGGGGGGTGGGGGTGAAAGGGGACATGAGTGGGGGCCTGCTGGCAGGTGCCCTGCACTGCTGGGGGGTGGGAGTGCAAGGGGACATGAGTGGGACATGAGTGGGGGCCTGCTGGCAGGTTCCCTGCACTGCTGGGGGGTGGGGGTGCAAAGGGACATGAGTGGGTGATCAGTAGTGCAAGCTGACATGTGGCTTGTCTGGGAGGCATGCCCATGGTAGATGGGCTGCCTGCGGGACATGACCAGGGGTGCAGGGAAGTCCCCTGTGGTGTGGGCTACCTGCAGGGGCCGTGGGGGGTGTAGAGGGAACACCTGGGAGGACCCACACTGCCAATTCACATGTAGGACTCCCCACGCACCCCCGAAATTCAGTACACCACCCTGACATCAAAATCGCGTGTGAAACTTCCCGCGCACCCCTGAAATACACGTATCCTACTCGCACAGGGCCCTTTTGCGTGTAAAACTTCACGCAAACCCCAGAATACACGTACCCCACTCGCACAGGGCCAATATTCCTGGGGTTCGCTGTTACACTCACCTGGCTCCCACAGAGGCGTCGATCTGAACTGGACTGCTGCGGTCTCCACCAATGTGATGCGTAGGGCCGAGATGACGGACTGGACTGGCCCACCTAGCTTCATTTGCTTGGCCTGTAGGAATATTCTTCTGCAAGTGGAGAAAGGGAATTAACCACCTGTGGAGTTGAGCGTAAATCCCCCCACCCTGCTGTTCTCCCCACTGATCACCTTGGATGTTCCCTCTTATAGTCTTACCTGATGATTTGAAAAGATGAGCTCTCCATCCTGCATTGAGCGCAGGGGCGTGTAGATAACCAGTTGCTTCACTGGCTCGAAGGAATTGGTGAGTTCCAGGACAATATTGTCTCCGATATTCCCGGCAAGACGCCGTAAGTATGTAGTTCGTAAGAGTTCAAATGCCTGACTTTCACTCTTGCCCGATTCCTTGCAGGTTGCAGCTTGACCCTACTGAAGAGTTCCTCGTGGCAACCGGTAATGTTCTGGTAAGGATTTGTATTATCCAACACAGTTCGATAAAATAATGTCCATATGTAACCTGTTGCTTTCTCCCTTATTCAGGCGCTGAGAGAAAGTATGAAGTCTCGGGGAATGATGCCTCTGGCGGTAAAATCAGGTAAGTCTTTTGTGATGAGGTGGGTTCCCTTTGTTAGTTGTTTGTTTCACCTTGCTGTCCTTTTGTTTCCCCTTAGTGGCCGGGGTTCGGCTAGGATGCAGTGGAAGCTGTGCCAACCCGTGAAGAAGAATAGTACCCCCTGTGGTAAAATCAGGTAAGTCTATGGGGGGCATTCCACTGTGTATTCCCTTGGCTCACCTTGCTGTTATTGTCTTCTCCTTAGGTGCAGGAGTGCGGCGGTAATATGCAGCGGGATGCGGTGAAATGTGAAGATGCTGCGAAGGCGGGTGAGTTCAGCACGGCGCTGCAGCAGGCGAGGCGACGCGCATAAAATAACTTCTTTCTTCCAGCTCGAAGGCGCGATGGATCGGGAATTCAGGTAAGGATCAAAGGTATTGCTCTTGCTCTAACCTTTTCTCCTTCTTTCTCCCTTTTGCTAGGAGCTCCAAACTCGAGGAGGGCGTGGCAGAAGACTGGATGCAGACTTGCAGGCACGGTGAGCGTTACGCTGCTGGATGCAGAATAACGCGAAGCATGTGCTGCTCTTTGGGCGTGGTTTAAATAGCCTCCAAAGTAGTCCGAGGTAAGTATTCCTCCCCATCCCCACCCGAGTAAAAAAATAGTCCCTAGGTAAAATAGTCCCTTTCAAGCCTTGTTTGGCTTGGAGCTCTTGCAGCATGGTCTGCATCAGGTAAGTTTTAATCTATGAGCCTGGCGCCTAAGGCGCCAGGACTGACTCTCCATATAAGCCTGGCGCCATAGGCGCCAGGTCTGCACCCAAATAGCCCCTAGCAGGGGTTGTTGGGCTTGCTTGGGGTAACTTGATGCCTGCTTCCGGGGTTGCTGGACTTGGTCTGGGTCCCCGGGGGTAGGCATCATGACAGCACTCCCCCCCAAGGCCCCTCCTAAAGTCATTCTTCCCTGTGGTTTCGGTTTGTCTGGGAAATTTCAGTGGAATTTTTTGACCAATCGGGGTGCATGAACATGGTCACTAGGTTCCCATGACCTTTCCTGTGGTCCGTAACCTTTCCAGTCAATTAAATAAAAAAGTTTTGACTTCATCAGCTTGGAGTCCAGGATGTTCTTAACTTCAAATTCGGGTTCTCCGTCTACAAGGATGGGGTCTGGTGGCTTGGTTAGTTTTGTCCCTGGTTGTACTGGCTTCAAAAGTGACACATGAAAGACGGGATGATTTTGCATATTAGCAGGTAAGTCCAACTTGACAGCCACGGGGTTGATAATGGCCTTAATAGAGTAAGGTCCCAAATATCTGGGGTTGAAGGTACGTGTTCCCTTTATAGGTATATGTTTTGTGGCTAACCATACTTGGTCCCCTATTTGGTATTGTGGAGAATCACCTCTATGCCGATCAGCATCTTTCTTGTATTTTTCTTTCGCCTGTTTTAAATGTGTAGTTGCTTCCTTAAAGGCTTGTGTAATCGTAGCGTGTAGATGGTCCACTGCGGGCATTTCTAAGTCTTGGGGTGAGTCAAGGTCTGAGGTTCGAGGATGGTGCCCATATAAGGTATAAAAGGGGCTTTGTCCAGTTCCAGAGTGTGCTGAATTATTGTATGCATATTCGGCGATCCAAAGAATGTCTTTCCAATTACTCTCCGTCTGATGTAACATACAACGCAGGTATTGTTCGGGAGTCTGGTTGGTCCTCTCCGTTTGACCGTCGGTCTGGGGGTGGTGACTGGTCAATAACCTCACAGCGCCAATTGACAGCATTTTTTCCAAAAATGTGAAATGAATTGACTTCCCCGGTCAGAGAGCAACACGGACGGAAATCCATATATGCAAACAATGTTTTCGAGGAATTCTTTGGCCAGGATTGAGGCTGAAGGTAGTCCTTTTAAAGGAATAAAATGGGCCATCTTGGAAAAAAGATCCACAATAACTAGAATGGTGTTAAACCCATTACAAGGAGGTAGATTGGTAATAAAGTCTAACGATAAGGTGTGCCATGGTGTAGGCGGAATGTCTAAAGGTTGTAAGAGTCCAGCTGGTTTTTTCTTTTGACTTTTATTTTGGGCGCAAATGCCACAATACATCACAAATGATTTAATATCCTTTCACCAGATGGGCCACCAGAATTGTCTTTTAATTTTAGCTTCAGTTTTTGCAATACCTGGGTGCCCCTCTATTAGGGTATCATGATAACGGGAAATGACTAGCTCTTGTAGTTCCTTGTGTGGCAGAAATAGCCGCCCTTGGTAATAAGGCAGATCATTGGTGACAGAATAGTCTGGGCCTTTCTTTACCCAGTCCTGCAGGGCTGTAGGATCAAAGAGTTGCTGGATCTTTACCTGAATGTCCTCTAGTGTCTGTAGAGTAGTCATGCCAAGAATCCTTTGTTCGGAAATTATAGGTACTGGTTCTGGGTTCACTTCTGCCTCTCCCATCCCTATTCGGGATAAGGCGTCTTCTTTACCATTCTTACAACCTGGTCGATAGGTTATCACGAAATCAAACTCGGCAAAGAACAATGCCCATCGGAGTTGACGTGACGATTGGGCCTTGGCTGTTTTTAAATTCTGTAAGTTCCGGTGATCGGTGATCACAGTAATGGTATGCCTGGCACCGAGAAGATAGTGCCACCAAGCCTTGAAGGCGGTTTAAATGGCTAATAACTCCTTGTCGGTAACCGCATAGTTTAACTCAGGTGCCGCAACTTTCTGGACCAAAATGCTACTGGGTGAAGCTGGCCAGTTTCAGGGTCCTTTTGAGACAGGACAGCTCCCATGGCTCGACTAGATGCATCAGTTTGCACTATGTATGGAAGTTCAGGGCGCGGGTGCTTTAACACAGGTGCAGACGTGAATTTCGCTTTCAGCTCTTGGAAGGCATTCTCAGCTTCTTCAGTCCACATAAAGCGTTTATTTTTTCGCAAGAGTGCTGTGATGGGATGTACGACATGTGAAAAATCTGGGATGAATCTGCGGTAGAAATTGGCAAAGCCGAGCATGCTTTCTACTCCTTTAACTGAACTTGGTGATGGCCACTTAAGGATTGCGTCCACCTTCCGTGAGTCCATTCGAACTCCCTTTGGGGTCAGGATAAACCTAAAGAATTAAACTTCTGTGGCATGAAAAACGCATTTTTCTAGTTTTGCATATAGTTTGTGCTGGTGCAATTTCTCAAGGACTGCTCGGACGTGCTTCACATGGTCAGATACTGAAGAAGAGTATACTAGAATATCATCGTTATACACGACAACACAAACGTCAATGAGTTCACGAAGGACATCGTTCATGAAGTATTGGAAGGCTGCTGGTGCATTGCACAACCCGAAAGGCATCACCTGTATTCGAATAACCCTTACTTAGTGCGTAAAGCAGTCTTCCATTCATCGCCCTCTTTTACGCGTACCAGATGGTATGCCCCCCGGAGATCTAATTTAGTGTATATACAAGCGTCCTTCACTTGGTCGAGTAGTTCAGGGATCAGAGGCAACGGGTATCAGTTCTTAACAGTTATCTGATTCAATGCGCGGTAGTCTATGCACGTTCTGAGGTCACATTCCTTTTTGGGTACAAAGAACAAAGCTGAAGATGCAGGGGACTTGGATGGGAGAATAAAGCCATTGGCAAGGTACTGTTCTAAGTATTGTCGTAGGTGAAGGTTTGTAGGTTCTGTAAGGGCATAGATCCTGCTACAAGGGGGTTGTGCACCGGGTATGAGATCGATTTGACAATCGTATGATCTGTGAGGAGGTAAGGTGTTTGCCTGTTCCTTTTGGAAGACATCCTGGAATTCTTGGTATTCTGGAGGTAGTTGCATGACTGCTGTGGTTACTGTGGCCAGGCCTGCGTTCTGATTTTTCTTTGGGTAACAGGTTTGTGCTCAATCTGAGAAGGTTATTCTCTTCTCTCGCCAATTAATACAAGGATTATGTGTTTCTAACCAAGGTATCCCCAGTATTATTTGGAACTGTGGGGCTTTGATTAGATCAAACACAATAGTCTCTCGATGCCCATCCTGACCCAATAGTGTCATCTCTGCGGTGGAATGAGTTACAGGCCCAGAGGCAATTTCAGTTCCATCGACTGTGGTGATGACATCTGAGGTGGTTTTTCGGCAGAGAGGTAGATTCATCCTGGAAGCCAATTCATAGTCCACATAGTTTCCTATGGCCCCGCTATCAATGTATGCCCTTACTGCGTGCATACGCGATGGCTGCCCTGGATCTACGAGGACCATTGGTATGATGAAATGCAAGGTCTGAGTATCCTTCTTCAAGCTCGGCAAGCGGACCTCTACGCTTGTCGGGCGTGGTCGTTTCCCGAGTATGACTCCATATGGGTTTTATCAGCAGCTCCTACCACCTTCTTGGGTGGTTTTACAGGGCAATCCCGTAGAAAATGTCCAGAAGTTCCACAATATAGACACAATTGCATTTGCTGTCTCCTTTCTCTTTCTTCCTGGGTTAAGGGTACTTTAACCCCTCCGATTTGCATGGGTTCTGAAGCATCTGCTCCTTTGGGGTTAGCGTGGGTTTTAACCAACACCCGATTCTCAAACTTGGCTCGGTCAGCCTTTCTGTTCTGAAGTCTGTGATCTAACTGGACCACTACGTCTATATATTCAGCGCAGTCTTGAGGTGGGTTCACGACTTGAGCCAAGACATCCTTGAGTTCTCCTTGAAGCCCTCGATGAAATAACATGATTCGTTTTACCTCAGGCCATCCAGTTTCCACTATTAACCTATTGAAGGTCGCGATGTAGGATAGAAGGTCCTGGTTACCCTGTCGTAGGGACAAAAGTTCATTATCCAGGGCCTGTCCTTGGGAGTGCGGGGCAAATAGTCTTTCCATGCTAGTTTGAAAGCCCTGAAAATCCCGAAGAATTGGGTCATCCTGAGTAACTAGTGGAATTGACCAATCAGCTGCACTGCCGCTGAGATATGACAATACAAAGGCTACCTTGGCTTGATCGTTTGGGAAGGCTCCAGGTCTGCATAAAAAGTGCAAGCGGCATTGGTTCATAAACACGGCAAACCTTTTGGGATCTCCGGCAAAGCGTTCGGTGGGGCTAATGGAATATGTCCTGGTAGGTTTATTTGCACAGGGTTACTCCATAACACAGGAGCTGGATTTCCCCCGGAACCAGGTAGGGGTGCTTGTCCAGCCTGGCTTTGCAATAGTTGCCTAGCAAGATCATCAGTTCGCTCCTTTGACAAAATCAGTTCTCTCCTAAGAGCATTGGTTTCTTGACGGGCGGAATGCACTTCAGCCCTCAGTTCCCCTAGTAATTGGGCCAATTGGTCAGTCTCTGAGGTATCCATAACGCCCGGGAGGGAATTTGTGGGTAGGCTTTGCATTCTGTTACACTCACCTGGCTCCCACAGAGGCGTCGATCTGGACTGGACTGCTGTGGTTTCCACCAATGTGACGCATAGAGCCGAGATGACGGACTGGACTGGCCCACCTAGCTTCGTTTGCTTGGCCCGTAGGAATATTCTTCTGCAAGTGGAGAAAGGGAATTAACCACCCGTGGAGTTGAGCGTAAATCCCCCCACCCCACTGTTCTCCCCACTGATCACCTTGGATGTTCCCTCTTATAGTCTCACCTGATGATTTGAAAAGATGAGCTCTCCATCCTGCATTGAGTGCAGGGGCGCGTACATAACCAGTTGCTTCACTGGCTCGAAAGAATTGGTGAGTCCCGGCAACACGCCGTAAGTATGTAGTTCGTAAGAGTTCAAATGCCTGACTTTATCTCTTGTCCGATTCCTTGCAGGTTGCAGCTTGACCCTACTGACCCACGAGGTTGTTCCTCGTGGCAACCGGTAGTGTTCTGGTAAGGATTTGTATTATCCAACACAGTTCGATAAAATAATGTCCATATGTAACCTGTTGCTTTCTCCCTTATTCAGGCGCTGAGAGAAAGTATGAAGTCTCGGGGAATGATGCCTCCGGCAGTAAAATCAGGTAATTCTTTTGTGGTGAGGATGGTTCCCCTTGTTAGTCCCTTGTTTCACCTTGCTGTCCTTTTTGTTTCCCCTTAGAGGCCGGGGTTCGGCTAGGATGCAGTGGAAGCTGCGCCGACCCGTGAAGAAGAATAGTACCCCCTATGGTAAAATCAGGTAAGTCTATGGGGGGTATTACTCTGTGTATTCCCTTGGCTCACCTTGCTGTTCTTGTCTTCTCCTTAGGTGCTTGAGTGCGGCGGTAACATGCAGGAGGATGCAGTGAAATGTGAAGATGCAGCGAAGGCAGGCGAGGCGACGCGCATAAAATAACTTCTTTCTTCCAGCTCGAAGGCGCGATGGATCGTGAATTCAGGTTAGGATCAAAGGTATTGCTCTTGTTCTAACCTTTTCTCCTTCTTTCTCCCTTTTGCTAGGAGCTCCAAACTCGAGGTGGCCGTGGCAGAAGACTGGATGCAGACTTGCAGGCACAGTGAGCGTTACGCTGCTGGATGCAGAATAACGCAAAGCGTGTGCTGCTCTTCGGGCGTGGTTTAAATAGCCTCCAAAGTAGTCCCAGGTAAGTATTCCTCCCCAGCCCCACCCGAGTAAAAAAATAGTCCCTAGGTAAAATAGTCCCTTCCTTGCAGCATGGTCTGCATCAGGTAAGTTTTAATCTATGAGCCTGGCGCCTATGGTGCCAGGACTGACTCTCCATATGAGCCTGGCGCCATAGGCGCCAGGACTGCACCCAAATAGCCCCTAGTGGGGTTTGTCGGGCTTGCTTGGGGTAACTTGATGCCTGCTTCCGGGGTTGCTGGACTTGGTCTGGGTCCCTGGGGGTAGGCATCATGACATTCGCGTGAAGTTTTACACACAAAAGGGCCCTGTGCGAGCGGGGTACGTGTATTATTGGGGTTCGCGGGAAGTCTCACACGTGATTTCACCAGGGTACGTGTATTTTGGGGGTGCGCGGGAAGTTTCACACGTGAAAGGGCCTGTGCGAGTGGGGTACGTGTATTCCTGGGGTTCGAGGGAAGTCTCACACGCGATTTCAGCAGGGTACGTGTATTTCAGGGGTGCGCGGGAAGTTTCACACGCGAAAGGGCCTGTGCGAGCGGGGTATGTGTATTACTGGGGTTCGCGGGAAGTCTCACACACGATTTCAGCAGGGTACGTGTATTTCGGGGGTGAACGGGAAGTTTAACACGTGAAAGGGCCTGTGCGAGTGGGGGACGTGTATTCCTGGGGTTCGCGGGAAGTCTCACACGCAATTTCAGCAGGGTACGTGTATTTTGGGGGTTCGCGGGAAGTTTCACACGCGAAAGGGCCTGTGCGAGCAGGGTATGTGTATTACTGGGGTTCGCGGGAAGTCTCACACACGATTTCAGCAGGGTACGTGTATTTCGGGGGTGAACGGGAAGTTTAACACGTGAAAGGGCCTGTGCGAGTGGGGGACGTGTATTCCTGGGGTTCGCGGGAAGTCTCACACGCAATTTCAGCAGGGTACGTGTATTTTGGGGGTTCGCGGGAAGTTTCACACGCGAAAGGGCCTGTGCGAGCGGGGTATGTGTATTACTGGGGTTCGCGGGAAGTCTCACACACGATTTCAGCAGGGTACGTGTATTTCGGGGGTGAACGAGAAGTTTAACACGTGAAAGGGCCTGTGCGAGTGGGGGACGTGTATTCCTGGGGTTCGCGGGAAGTCTCACACGCAATTTCAGCAGGGTACGTGTATTTTGGGGGTTCGCGGGGAGTCCTACACGTGAATTGGCAGTGTGGGTCCTCCCAGGTGTTCCCTCTACACCCTCCACGGCCCCTGCAGGCAGCCCACACCACAGGGGACTGCCCTGCACCCCTGGTCATGTCCCGCAGGCAGCCCATCCACCATGGGCATGCCCCCCAGCCAAGCCATATGTCAGCTTGCACTACTGATCACCAACGCATGACCCCCCCAGCAGTGCAGGGCACCTGCCAGCAGGCCCCCACTCATGTCCTCTTGCAACCCCACCCCCCAGCAGTGCAGGGCACCTGCCAGCAGGCCCCCACTCATGTTCCACTCATGTCCCCTTGCACCCCCACCCCCAGCAGTGCAGGGCACCTGCCAGCAGGCCCCCACTCATGTCCCCCTGCACCCCCACCCCCCAGCAGTGCAGGTCACCTGCCAGCAGGCCCCCACTCATGTCCCCCTGCACCCCCACCCCACCAGCAGTGCAGGGCACCTGCCAGCAGGCCCCCACTCCTGTCCCACTCATGTCCCCCTGCCCCCAGGTCATGACGATCCTCAATCATGGCCCTTATGGCCAGCCTCCCCAGCCCAAAGACCCAACCAATTATTGCATCCACCCACATAGAAAAGGCAATTACATGATACAACCCCAATGGCAAGTTTGTAAATGAACACATGTCCATCACACACACACAATGGGTGCAAGTGAATGTGAAAACCCATATCATGACATGCATGAAACCAATGAGATAATACCACACATCGAAATATGAAGAAAAACATTTATTAAACACAACATGAATGTAATCAAAATCCAACACACAACAATGGGAATAATAAAAGAAAAGCTGCATGTCCGTAAAAGAATAAAAAACAAGAAATCATAATCCAAAGAAATCCAAAAGGAATGGTGTCCAAAGTCACAGTCCAACAAAGCAAATCCAAGGGAAAAAAGAAACCATTGCTCCATGGTGAAAATAAAAAAAAAGAGAATAATCCAATGGTGAACTATGTACAGATGAACAATCGAGGGTCCATGAGCCAAATTGATGAAATTAAATTAAATTCTTTAATGTGATATAGTATGAATTAAATTCAAACTTTACACATGTATTAATAAACATTCATATAAAATCATACATATAAAATCATACATATAAGATCATCAATCATAAATCACTACAGATCATTTCATATAATTATTTACAAGTACATTAACGGACTCGCAGGTAATCCTGAGCACCTACATAAAAATTAATACTTAGGTTCCCAATACGAGTTCTATCTGTTGCCAGACATTGTAAAGTGCTATGTATAAATGCATGTTGGTTGAATTAATACAATACTGCCAGAATGGAGATTTAGGTATAGTAAGCGGGTCGTGCACAAATTCACCCAGGAAATGGACAATAGTCTTCTTAAGTGCCGTGCATTGAGTTAATACATGTCTAGCTGTTTCTGGACACCAAGGAGATTTACATACTCGACAGGTTCGCTCTGCTGTAGGAATATGTTCCCTTGCTCCTATGATAGATAGGGTAGGTAATTGATCTAATCGGAAAAGAATAATAAAACGGCGGAGTCTTCTAGTGGGACAGAGGAAAAGGTAGTCCTGTGGCTTCATGAACTTATATACTCTATAGTTCACAAAACGGTATGATTTAAGGGTGTCCAGATGGGCGAAGTTCTCCAGCCAGTCCCAGAGGTCCACCTTTTTCCCCAGAGCATTTAACATTTCTTTGGTCACACTTGTCCCTTTATGAGTCCAACCAATTTCTTCAAGGAATTTTCCCATATCTTTATATAAAGACCAAGTGGAAAGTTTTTTACTTAGTTCCTGATGTAAGACCATTAGCAGGGGATTGAGAGATCCACTAATAATCTTAAGATAGATCCCAGTTCTTCTTTTCAGTACCATAGCCTTAAGTGATGGCAGGCCCAATTCTAATCTTATCAGGGCCATCGGCACTCCCGGGGGAAGCCTCAATATTCGACGCCAGAACTTTCCCTCTAGCACTTGGAGCCATGCCAAATTCACCGTCAAAAGTGATTCCAGACCATAGATGACCATAGGAGCGAAAACTTGCAAATAGAGGTGGCGTGTTCCCCACAAAGTAAAGCCCCCTTGTTTGCTAGTAAAAGATGCAATGAGTGAGATCACTTGATGGGCCCTGGTGATGCGTTCCTGTTTACATAGCGCATAGTCACCAGAGGGCTCTATTTCCACTCCTAAGTAGCGATAAGACGGGGCATACAGAATTGTGTGTTTATGTACTGTCAGATTCACACGGGATACTCTTTTCTTAGTGAATCTCAGCACATTAGTCTTCTCCAAATTGATGGTCAGGCCATTGATCTTAGCGTATTCCCAAAGAACATGGGCAGAGCGCCTCAGACCACCAATGGTGTTATCGAGGATTACCAAATCATCTGCGTACGCCAAGACCACACATAACACATCACCTATTTTTGGTGGACAGTTATTGACCTCCGCAAGTGTCACCCGAATGTCATGTACATACAGGTTGTAAATAAGAGGCGCTGTGACGCAACCCTGCTTAACCCATCTGTTTTGCATCACATTTTGGGTCGAATAGCCCTCCTTATTAAGTCGTAGGCGCACCGAGGTATCTCGGTGGAGCAATCTGAGATAATACAGAAAACCTGTGGGGCAGCCCAATGCTTCAAGCTTATTCCAGAGTATCGAGTCAAATGCGGCCTTAAAGTCAATAAAAAGTGCGTACATTGGGGGCTGGCCCCTGCTAAGTGCCCTCGTACGCAGTACATCCATTACAAAAAGGTTATGTGATGTTGAATACTCCCGTCTGAAACCGCATTGGAATCTACTCAGTATTCGCATATCTTCAACCCATTTTTGCATTTCACTAAGCAAAAGAGAGGCAAAGAGTTTCCCAGTGACATCCAGCATAGATAAGAGTCTGTAATTGTTGGGATCTGAGCGATTGCCCTTTTTAAACACCGGGATCAGGATAGCAGTTTGCCAGGATCGAGGAATATCCCCCAGTGAAAAGACCTTGTTGAAAAGTACCGAAAGTAATTCAGCCCAAAAGGACGGGTTTCTTTTCAGCACCACATTCGCTAGCCCATTTGGACCAGGGGCTCTGGATGGCTTGAGAATCGCAATTTTATTGAGTATTGCCCCAGGTGAAACATCAAAGGGTTGAATGATAGGAGGCTTTCCCATAGGTCTGCTCGCAGCCTCATCCTCTTCCTCATTACGATTTAAGAGGAATTGTTCCCATATTTTCTCGTTGATTGGATTGGTAACAGAACCGTTGGCCTTGGTTCTGTTCTCATTTAAGAGTGCCCAAATGCTTCAAGAGTTTCTGGCACAGATGGTTTCAACAAGTCGCTGATAGCATTTATTCTTCTCTGCTGTCTTGATACTCTTCACCTCAGCTCTATATCGATTTTTGATCGTTCTTAATTTCGCACGATATGAGGCTCTGGAGAGATTCTGGATTTTTAGGGAGCGTATCATTCTTCTGAGTCCTCTCTTGGCATCCCTGATTTTCCCACAGTAGGGGAGGGGGACATTTCCCTCTTTCATGACATATCCCTTTTTGTTAGCTGCATGATGGCCTGAGAATCCTGATATCCACTCTTCTATTTCATTTACAGACATAGCCAGGAAATCACTCCGGCCCTCTTCTATATTCAGCTTAAGTGCTTCAGAGGCCGCTCTGACATTCTTCTCCGACCAAACTATTCTGGTTCCTGCACAATTGGTTGATATACTTCCGATGTTAAGCTTGGGAGTGTCAGGCATCGGGGTCAGGAAGGAGCATATCAGTGCCGCATGGTCACTCCAGCTGTTGGGCTCTACCCACATGTCAGCCACTCTAGTCTGCATCGAGGGGCACATGAATATGTAATCTAATGTGCTCCGAGATGATCCGTTGGACCAAGTGTGCTTCCCCGGCCTATCGCCCGGGGTGCGGCCATTTATCATAGCCAAGTCCCAAGATTCAAACAATTGCAGCCACCCCAGGCCTTCTTTCTCCCTCTTTCTATGAGTCATCTTACATCTGGCACTCAGGCCAGAGTTGGGAGAAATGAGAGTTTCATCGGCCATGTGACAATTAAAGTCCCCAACAACCATAACTGCGGCATTACTAGATCCCAATGACCAGGAAGGCAGTAAATCCTGTAGAGCCTCTTGGAGAGAGTCTCTTGCAGCAGCTCCAGGGGTATTGTAGAGGTTGATAAGAAGAAACTTAACACTTCCCTTAACATGAGGATAAGTAACTTCTACAGCCAAGAGTAGGTCCTCAGCTCCGCTATGAATTTTACGCGACATCATGGAGTTAACAATTCCCGTGAGTAGGCCGCCAAAGGGGCGTCCCTTGCTTCCCCGTCGTGCCGGTGACTGGTGAATAACATAGCCATCCAGAATGAGAGGGTCCAGTGCCCAAGTTTCTTGCAGGCAAATACAGCTATACTGGAATAATAGATCTGCAGAGCCCTCTGCCCTCAATAAATGGGAGAAGCCTCTACAATTCCAGGATATTAATGATAAGCATCAATGCTTCTGCATCAGCTGGGGAAGTAGTTCCAGTAAGGATTTAATTACCTGTTGTGCTTCAACCAGTAGAGGATTTTCACCTAACACCGCCTTGGTGTTGTTTGCTAAATTCGGTGTTATATCAGGGACTTCAGGGATTACTGATAGATCTTTCTCATACAGATACACATCAATAGCGATATCCACTGCTCTCAGCTCTTCTTTGTGATCTCTGAGCAATTTTGCCGTGTTCAGAAACACACAGTGTACTGCAGAAACATTTGGATTCGGGCCCGATAATGGCTCAATAAACAGAAAATCCTCTGATTTTAGAACTCGAAGTTGAGGAATATGATAGAGCCTCATCAATAGCTCTGAACGTGCCAGCCAGGAGTGGTTGTTCCTAGGGTAAAGATTCTTAATGAAGCAGATGCGGTTAGTATGGTTTACATGCGCATCCTTCGTTTTCTCAGTCGATGTCGGCTCCGATAGTTCCCTCAATGACCGTCCCTCATATGGGGGCTCTGGTTGAGTTAGCATGCTTAATTCACACTCCAGTTCAGAGTCCTCCCCAATCGTTAATTCAGGGTCCACCTTGTTTTGCTTCTCATCGGGCTTCAACCAGCCTACGAGAGGACCTTTTTTTTCTGCCACCTGAGCTGCTGCTCTAATCATCCTTTTCCGAGATTTTTTTGAACGTGTTTCAGTTGTGGGACCACTTCCCACAGTGGGGGGCAGGGGGCCCGCTTTATCCGGCTTGTTTTTAAGAGCCTTTTTTGCCAGTCTCCGCTGTTTCAGTGAGAGGGGGCCCCGGGGGCTGTGATTCAGAACAAGATCGGCTTCCTCGATAGGAACCTCTTCGATCGAGATGTTATTCTCCATTGCCTCCTGTGCCACACTCACCACCCTCTCGGCAGCCTTACCCTCCATCTCTTTGGCAATTAGCAGGGCATCTGATAAGTTGTCCTCCGCATCCTCTTTCGAGATATTCTTCAGTTCCAAAGCTAGTGAGATGGAATTGGAATTTGCCAGGATACGACCCGTCATCTGTAGCAATATTTTTAGAGCAAATTGGAGAGCGCCAACAAATGTTTGTAGCTCGGCTAGCTGAGTGGATCAGGGTACAGATCCCATGCCCCCCACTGTCTCATGGCCCGGCTCATCCTCCATCGAAGCCATTGCAAGGTTCGGCGATGTGGAAAGACGTTCACCGTATCCCGCCGCTGTACACTCCTCCGTCACAGCATTCATGCTGTTATCTTTCTGGGTCGGTGGGCCACAGGATGTAGACTGTGGGATGTGAGGCTGCATTCCTCTCTGTATTGTCAGGCACAAGTCCAAGAGGGAGTTGTTATCGATGTCATCAAAGTTAGAGGAATGAATGAAATGGCTATCCCTGGGCACTTGCTCTGACCCTTCATCCATTATAGTGGAATTGATCTCGGGAGATGGATTCACCGGAAAAAATTCAGTGATGGCACTTTGTGCTAAAGGGAGACCGTGTTTCGAATTCTTCGAATTCTTCCTGCGTTTGGCCCCTTTTCCTTTGGGCTCCTTTGGCTCTTTCAAAGCTTGCGACTTGTTGTTCCTCAAGTTATATATAGAGTGCGAAGCTCTCTTTCCCCGCTGCATCTCCATGTTGCTGTCGCCTTAATACAGTTGGGGAATTCGTGGGGGCCGCCTAGCACTTAGATTGTTCTGTTTCAAGCACACAAACTGCGAGGCAAAGGGCCACCTGGGCAGAGTGCACCAGGGCGAAACCGGGGCAAAACCTGCAAAACCACGGCCAAATCACGGCCACCACCAAACCCCGCGGCCCTTGACTTACTTGCCCACTAGCGTGCCGCTACGCTAGGTGCTGGGTGCTGCTCTACCCAGCCCCTCCAATACACAGCCGTCCTAGGAGGCAGCAGGAGGAATGTAGCTTCCTTTGACTTTGGCTTCGGCTTTCCACGGGCCCTCCACTCAGGTACTGCAGGGAAGAATCCCGAAAACTCCAGGGGTAGCCCACAGCATTCGTGGGCCACTCAGCCGCTCAGCCGCTCGATCGACTCGGCTTGCCTGCTTGCCGAGCGTGCTAGAGTAAAGGACCCGCACGCACTGCTCTCGCTCACGCTTGCGCACTGTCGAATCGTGTCAAGCCGCGCCTCTTCCTCTCCCCTCGTCTCTCTGAGGCCGCTTCCGACACATTGATGAAATGAAATCTATCAAAAATACTACATAATAAAAAACTATATACAAAAACGTGGTGCATTGTCCAAGCGCAACCAAAATAAAGCCCTGGACTGCACCACTTGCACCAGTGGTACTACCCCACCAGGCCCCATGTGCGGCTCAGTAGCAGGCTCCTCCTCCTCTGTGGAGACCACCAACCTGGATGTCTCCACACTGTCTTCCGCCATTGGAACAGCTGTTGTGGCAGACGCAGCAATAGCCCCCTCGCTCCCGGATGATGGTAATTCCTGGGAGGGTGGCTGGGCCTTGCGTCACCGCCCAGTGGAGGCATCCCCGCCGCTTGGCTCCACAGCGCCGTCTCCGCCCTCTTCTTCACTTGACACTGCATAGAGGGAGACATAGAACACAAGCATCAGGGTACAGTAAAAATACCCTAGACAGGAAGCAATAACACATGAGTGGCACTGTCAAATGTCACTTCTATCCTGTCATTCCAAAACACATGGATGAATGCACACAACACACATGCAGAAACAGTCCTGGCACCTGCAATCAACATCAACATCCATGTAAAAGGGCCCCTGTAAACCAAGATGTTGCCTTCAAAGTCACATGCATCCACGGCGTTTCAAAGTCACACACACACATCTCAGGCACACACATGTGCACCATACATGTACATGACATCAGCACCCATTCCTCACCCCCCGTCATGTCCAGGAAGAGAGACAGCCATGCTTTCATGTGTGCATTCCGCATAGAGCTCCCCATGTTGCATTAAAACAAATGTGGTTCACACATAACTGGTCTCACATGCATGACCATGATGTCCCTGCACACACACATCCATACATGGCCTATGTCACACATACAGGCAAGCATCAGACTACCAGCACACTGCAACATGCCCTGTCTCACACAGCAATGCTTGCCCACTTACCGCTCAACTCCAGACGGGTCTGCCTCCGAAGGATCTGGGCGTGGAGCACTGGGCCTACGCGTTCCAGGACCCTCATCTGGATGTTACTCATGCGTGACGGCCCCCCTCCGTGAGGCGCCGGGCCTTATGGAGGGTCCTGGACCTAAAGTCCTCCCAGCGCTTCTTGACGTGCTTGATGTTGCGGGTTGCCACTCCCTCCGCGTTGATGGCAACCACTACGTCGTCCCAGATCCTCTCCCGTCCTTCCTTGTTGGCGCGCAATGTTCCGAAGAGTGCATCATAATGCCTCAGGACATGCTCCACCAGGACACCAACTTTGGTGGCAGTGAAGCTGGTGGCCCTCTGCCTCTCTGGCTGGGGGTTGCCAGTGGTGCCAGATGGAGATGTGACCGACATGGCAACCCAGAGGCAGGAGTGTGTGGGCAAGTGGGTTCTGGGGCTGGGCTGTGGAGCGATGGTATCCCAGTTGGGAGTCTTCTGTTCCAGCAGGGGTGGACAAGGCAACTGGACCCCTGCAGATGGCTGATGTGCATGCACCAAATAGCAGCGCACGTGGGCAGCAGACAGTCAGGCAGCAGCAGATGGCAGGTGGGAGCGTGCTCGGGGCTCTGGGGGGCAGGAAAATGGCCTTCAGGGCAGGAGCGTGGTCTTCCGTGTGTGTATGCATGGCCAGCTTGATACGGAGTGATTTGGCACGTGAAAAAATTGCACGTCAGCGTGTAATTCGAGGAAAGGCCCTTAGCGCGTAAGCGGGTCAGCACACATACGCGATTTCATTGGACCAAAGGCCCTTAGTGCGTAAGTGCGTCTGTGACATATCGCGCACAGGCGTTGCCCTTTCGCGTGTAAAACTTCATGCGAACCCAAGGAATACACGTACCGCACTCGCACAGGGCCCTTTTGCGTGTAAAACTTCACGCGATCCCCAGGAATACACGTACCCCACTCGCACAGGCCCTTTCGCGTGTGAAACTTCAGGCGCACCCCCATAATACACGTACCCTGCTGAAATCGCATGTGAGACTTCCCGCGAACCCCAGTTATACATGTACCCCACTAGCACAGGCCCTTTCGCGTTTGAAACTTCCCGCGAACCCCAGTAATACACGTACCCCGCTCGCACAGGGCCATTCGCGTGTGAAACTTCCTGCGAACCCCAGTTATACACATACCCCACTCGCACAGGCCCTTTCGCGTGTGAAACTTCCTGCGCACCCCCGAAATACACGTACCCGGATCCAATCGCGTGTGAGACGTCCCGCGAACCCCCGTAATACATGTACCCTGCTCCAATCGCGTGTGAAACTTCCCGCGAACCCCAGTTATACACGTACCCCACTCGCACAGGCCCTTTCGCGTGTGAAACTTCCCCAAACCCCGTAATACACGTACCCTGCTTCAATCGCGTGTGAAACTTCACGCAAACCCCAGTTATACATGTACCCCACTCGCACAGGCCCTTTCGCGTGTGAAACTTCCCGCGCACCCCCGAAATACACATACCCGGATCCAATCGCATGTGAGACTTCCCGCGAACCCCCGTAATACACGTACCCTGCTCCAATCGCGTGTGAAACTTCCCGCGAACCCCAGTTATACACGTAGCCCACTCGCACAGGCAATTTCGCGTGTGAAACTTCCCCAAACCCTGTAATACACGTACCCTGCTGCAATCGCGTGTGAAACTTCACGCGAACCCCAGTTATACATGTACCCCACTCGCACAGGCCCTTTTGCGTTTGAAACTTCCCGCGCACCCCCGAAATACACATACCCGGATCCAATCGCGTGTGAGACTTCCCGCGAACCCACGTAATACACGTACCCTGCTCCAATCGCGTGTGAAACTTCCCGCGAACCCCAGTTATACACGTACCCCACTCGCACAGGCCCTTTCACGTGTGAAACTTCCCGCGAACCCCGTAATACACGTACCCTGCTCCAATCGCGTGTGAAACTTCACGCGAACCCCAGTAATACACGTTCCCCGGTTGGCGTTTGCTGTTTGGCAGCCCTGTAAACTGGTCCAGGGTTAGCGCAGCCCTTTGCGCTGGATTGGGGATTTTGATGGCTTTTCCTTGCGCAAGGGCATTCTTGGGGGCGTAACTGGCGCTGCTGCAGGGTCGCTGCGCCACTCTGCGCTACGGCTGGTTTTGGAGACTAAAATCCATGAATACGCTGTGCGCGGAAATCGATTTTAGCGCACGCGGCTGGCGCAGACATTCGCACACGCACACTGTGCGCCAAACGCGTGCGCCACTTGTGCGCGAAATTCTATGAATTACCCCCTGTATGTATATATGTCCTATATAAAGCGCTCAAGAGTAAGTGCTATATAATGACACTTATCATTTGGCCTTGGACGCCTGCTTGCATTCACAGTAATTTGGTAATATTACCCTCATTCACGGTCTTCAAGAAACAGTTAAAAACATGGTTATTCAACCAATATTAGCACCCAAATGAAGTGGGAGAATGGAAGAACAGGCTCCCGCCCTTCCCCTCTCGCGCTTGGCCTAGAGGATCACGGCCCAGACACCCGCCACGAGAGGAGTTTGCCCATCTACCAGACGACCAAACACCCTGGTACAGGAACATACGGATGTGCCCACCTACCTGCCCAGCAGCCCGCCCTGTCCATGCCGACACCTGCGGCATGGATCAACTCGACTAAATCAACACATCGTTAGAGATGCCATGACGACCTAGCCAACGGTCAGTACACCCGTGCAAACATGCACACTGGACACTCCCACACCAATCCACACGAAGAACATACTCAGTGCTATGACGTAGGCGACAGACATACCCACGGACGTGCATCTTTATTATTTTCCACATAGGCTCTCAAAATGCAGAAACGCAAGACGCATAATGAACTTATCTAAAAAGGCTTGCTCACGCTTCTTCTAAGAACCATGTACCATAATGAAGAATATAACGGAGACACGATACTGAGGATAGAGCAATATGATACTGTAACCTAAAGCGCTCTGCATCAAGCGGTTCCACCTATGCACCAGGCCCAAGTAGGCCGCAAGCAAAAGCTTCCATGAACATTGAATGAGCAAGAGCTCGGTTGCTGACCCTGCAGAATGAGCCCGGCGAAAGCACACCGCCAAGGGCACGATGTTGCAATCTCGCACACCGCAAGCCAACGCCAAGGTCGCACCTGCAAGATAAACCAGGCACACAGTGGGAAAAACTATATTAATTGTGCTGAATTTTGCCTCAAACACGGTCCCACCTCACGTGACAAAGCCAAACCTGACAGGATGCCAAGCCCAGGAGGAAGGAGACGCCTGAATCCCACGTTTCAAGACACAGGCAGATACAATTAAAAGACTCATTGGACATCTGCAGCAGTGGGAGTAGTCGACCTCCCAACATATGAATAAATCCTCACATTGTTTACACCTACCCATAGTAAAACATTGTTGCAAATGACAGGTGCACCGCGAGCTGGGAACAGCGATAGTCTCAGACTGGGGGGCTCGCGAGCTGACCAATCAGAACATGGGGCTCTTATCACTGACGCCATTAACATTGACCAATCCTCAGAGGTCTTCATGTAACAATTTTCATGTATCAAATTGAAGGGACAGCCCAAGTATATCACCTGACTAACCCTCAACCACTAACATTGTTCTCTATATGTATGCTATACTAACCCTACCACTCGAGTAACCAATCCAGAGTGGAAATAGGTTTTTTGCTAACCTTTCTAAGGTGACGCAAGTAGCGCATCATACTAAGGTAAAAAGGGCCTGCGTGCCCCACGATTTTGTGTGTGTCAGGACGGACGCATACGATCCTTGACCCATCCCTGCCGTTTTGTCTAATAAACAGCAGAGTCACCTTGCTTCTTGCGTGTGTCTCATACTCTATCTCTTTTGGGATATAGGGGAGGAGTTGGGGCCTCCCTGCCCGGAGGTCTGCGGACGGCCCGGCCGACCCCGGCAGAATTTCCCCCCGACACAAAGATAGGACCCCGTCCATCGTATACGGTTGTGAATATTTAGTCCATTGTATTTTGACGTGAATACTCTGTAATTGTGAATACGCTGTAATTTATATCACGTAATGTAATGTTTTTAATTTTACTAATTTCAAAGCTGTCTTATAACCACGCTGTGACACCCGAGGGTCTGGGCGTGTAACAAATATATTAAATAAATAAATAAATAAATAAATATGGACATATGCACACTGATATTAACAATACATATGGTGATCCATTCTTGTATGAAATGTATATCACATTACAGTGATATCGTAACCATATTCTTCATAGTGTGCTTAGCTACAATGTTATGTGATGCCACTTCCTGTTTTGTCAAGGGGTGAAAGGTTGTGTTCCATCGCTTCCCATGATGCCACTTCTAGGTGTGGTCAAATGACATCACTTCCTGTGATGTTGTTAGAGGTCAAAGGTCATGTGATGTCACTTCAGCTACCTCTGGTATTTTAGTGAAATGACGTCCCTGCTCTGCCCCCGCCCTCTGTCTTCGAAAACAGCGAAAATGCCCCGAAGCTTGATTGAAGGTGTTAAGGTAGGCATTGCGGCATGTGCCCAAGTGGCTTGGCTAAGTCATGATCTCACAGTTTCTGGATCCAGCTTTGGGTCTTATTTTTAGCAAGCACTAAGCCCTTTCTGTCATTCTCCATTGTATGCAGCGATTTTCATTATTAGCCATTTATTGTGGTCAATTATTCAAGGAGTTCACAAAACATAAATGAAATATTCATAGAGCAGAGACCGTTTCTCTGTTCCTGAAAGCGACTCATACCGCTTGTGTTCCCTTTTCAACTCAATTTTCTTCTCGCTGTTATCCACGACTGACAGCACAGGATGGAATCGGGCCAGGACTCCTGAGACGTTGGAAGAACTAAATGCCATTTTGCCACGGTGCTGAAAGCTGCATGTTAAAGTTGTTTAAATATGAGAAAAATCAATCCATTTCTAGCCGCCGTCTCGCAACAGCGGAGGAGGAAGGCTCCTATATGTGCCGCCAGCTAGAACAGCCGGAGCAGCTGCTTGATTTTGTATTCTGATTTGTTGTTTCAGAAATTGGACAGACACAAGCAAATGCGAACGTTAAAGAACCAAGTATCGTCATTTTTAAGTGTGAACCTGTCCCTCTTTAACATGTTATTGCAGATGTCATTTTGGCCTCCTTTACTCCAGATTGTAAAAGTTTTTATTTTTCTCTCTTATGTGCCACCCCCTAAAAAGTCGCAAACAAGACCAATGTCAGGTGAAGTGAGAGGGGCATGGCATGTAGCCGACAATTCCTCGATTTCTTTTTTTCAGTGTGTTCTTCACCTTGTTGCCTTGTCTGTTCCATCTTACTCCACCTTCAGAAAACTAGACCGACCACACATCAGTCTTTAGTGTTGTTTTCTATGGAGACAGTCATTTCTATTCATGAATTATGGAAAGAGTGGACAGACTATAAATGGATCGCCAGAGAGGCAGTGACACTAAACCAGCATGTTGTCTATGGACTTGCAATAGTGATTCTCCCACTGTCTCACTGCACACCAGGACACAGTTGATAACATGATCGATTCCAATCGGTAAGTGCTTATCCAGTGTGGTTTTTTCTCTGCATTCTGAGACTTGTAGTCTGAGTTTTAAAATGGGAAAACAGAACTACAAGTCTCAGAATGCAAAGGGAAAAAAAGGTCCATATAACTTATAGATTGGAATTAATCATGTTGGTAACTATGCCAGGATGCTGACAGTAGGACTAAGATTGTCCCCCAAGAACAGATGAATGACAGGATATTGAAGTACAGGGCTCCCGTCACTTGTGATGCCTTCTCCTGGGGACCTCCTACTCTGCAGAACTAGTCGGGAGTAGGGTGCAAAGACCCTGCACTCCAATTAACCTGTCTGCCTTCAGAGGCCTAATTCTTTGCAACAGAGCTCTGGAGTCAGGTGGTAGGAATGCCATGCTCCTCTTCCACCAGGTGACAAGAGAGAGAAGTTTGACGTACAATATCTCTCCATCACTGCCAAGTCAGAGCATGGCCCCCACACTTCTGCAAAGACAGATGGGCCAGGACAGTTTGGGCTGCCTGGGAGGAGGAGAATAGGTTTCACCCTGGCTAATTGCGAGCATCTGGACATTTGATTGCATAATTGCCATGTGGATGAGTACCTGGGCATAGAACGGCAGTTTCTAGCATATCAACCCTCGGAATAACCCTTCCACCCCCGCCCAATTGATTAGAGAATCATATGGACTAATTGACCTTTATTCTGAACATCCCTCCTAAGTCTTTTTACCAGGTGGACAAGTGCTTTGAAGTAGCCACAAGAGGGCATGGCAGGTGGCATTTACAATGGATTCCTATGGAGTCCCTCCGTTTTCTGTTGGTGTAAAAAGAAGGAAGAAGCCATACGAATCCACAGAGTTTGCACCAGCATGAAAATCCATTATGGCGCAAGTGCTGTAGTATTTGTAAGGTGGAGTGGAAGGGAGCAGTGGAATCCTAAGTTACATTCTGCCCTTCCTCTCGACCTTACAAATTAATGAAAATGAGCTTTTATGTAAATCTAATGCGTAAAAGCCTTACCCAAGGCTCTAAGTCATTTAATTTCCGTTACCGCTCATTTAAAATGAGTTCCAAGGAGGTAATTTCTGGCTAGTGCCCACCTCCATCCTGTGACCCACACCATAATGGTGCAAAGACAGATAAACATGCAGTGAGAGTGGAGCTGTGTGTTTTGCTGCCGCTGGGCAATTTAACTGCCTCGCGAAATGGAGCCCATTCATGTTTTATTTGCAATATATTCACAGTTTTCTTCTACTAAGGTATTGCCTCTGCGCTGATGCCAATAGAAGTAGTCTACCAACAGGCTTTTATTTTATCCCTCGCGGCTCCTTACACCAATGCCTTAAAAAATAACATAGTTCTATTAAGCTCAAGAGAGTCTTCTTATGAGTTCATAGACTTACTGATCCGATCACAATACACATTCCTGAAATAACCAGAATTAACCAACATCTTAGTGAAGTAGATCCAAATAATGAAACTGAAAACAATGTTGGGTGTATATTATGTAAGTTTGGACTTGCTATGTAATGTCATAACATTTGTTTGCTCTAGTAAGTTATATACATCTGTCCTGATACTCCACACTAGACGACTTACAGATGCTAGTTGTGTTCAATATTTCATATGAAAGGTCTCAAACCAATGTAATAAACCTGGGATACCTGACCACCAGGACAAGGCTGATGTGTTGTGCGACGCAGGTTCACAGGAGACGCTGCCCGTCAACACGTAATACATTGCGCCTATGTTAATGCATCCAAACCTTTAAGAACCAAGGATTGGACCGCCTGAGGCAAAGCTCTCAGAGGACAAGGGCGCAGTGTTGTGCAACACATGTGAGCAGTAGACGTCGCCTATCGACACATAATACATTGCGCTTACATACAAGCATCCAAATCTTTAAGAACCGAGGATCAGACCCTCTGCGGCAAAGCCCTTGCAGGACAAGGCCGCAGTGTTGTGCGACACAGGTGCGCCAGAGACACAGTCCATCGAAATGTCTTTTTTTTTAAACGGTTATCTTATGTACTGCACTGTCCCCAACTCCCTCTGCCCCCGCACATCCCCTTTTTCCCCCTTGCCTGCACTTGCGCAATTTAAATGTCACCTGGCCTAGTAAGATCGCTGTCTCTGTCTTCCCTCTGTTCCTCCTCCCTTGCCTTATTGCGCCTTGAAACACTTGTGTATAGGCACGTTATAAATGCCATATCATATCATATCATACATTGCACCTACATACATGAATCCAACCCTTTAAGAACCGAGGATCAGACCCTCTGCGGCAAAGCCCTTGCAGGACAAGGCCGCAGTGTTGTGCGACACAGGTGCGCAGGAGACACTGTCCATCAAAATGTCTTTTTTTTTTAAACGGTTATCTTATGTACTGCACTGTCCCCAACTCCCTCTGCCCCCGCACATCCCCTTTTTCCCCCTTGCCTGCACTTGCGCAATTTAAATGTCACCTGGCCTAGTAAGATCGCTGTCTCTGTCTTCCCTCTGTTCCTCCTCCCTTGCCTTATTGCGCCTTGAAACACTTGTGTATAGGCACGTTATAAATGCCATATCATATCATATCATACATTGCACCTACATACACGAATCCAACCCTTTAAGAACCGAGGATCAGACCCTCTGCGGCAAAGCCCTTGCAGGACAAGGCCGCAGTGTTGTGCGACACAGGTGCGCCGGAGACACTGTCCATCGAAATGTCTTTTTTTTTAAACGGTTATCTTATGTACTGCACTGTCCCCAACTCCCTCTGCCCCCGCACATCCCCTTTTTCCCCCTTGCCTGCACTTGCGCAATTTAAATGTCACCTGGCCTAGTAAGATCGCTGTCTCTGTCTTCCCTCTGTTCCTCCTCCCTTGCCTTATTGCGCCTTGAAACACTTGTGTATAGGCACGTTATAAATGCCATATCATATCATATCATACATTGCACCTACATACACGAATCCAACCCTTTAAGAACCGAGGATCAGACCCTCTGCGGCAAAGCCCTTGCAGGACAAGGCCGCAGTGTTGTGCGACACAGGTGCGCCGGAGACACTGTCCATCGAAATGTCTTTTTTTTTAAACGGTTATCTTATGTACTGCACTGTCCCCAACTCCCTCTGCCCCCGCACATCCCCTTTTTCCCCCTTGCCTGCACTTGCACAATTTAAATGTCACCTGGCCTAGTAAGATCGCTTTCTCTGTCTTCCCTCTGTTCCTCCTCCCTTGCCTTGTTGCGCCTTGAAACACTTGTATATAGGCACGTTATGAATGCCATATCATATCATATCATACATTGCACCTACATACACGCATCCAACCCTTTAAGAACCGAGGATCGGAACCTCTGTGGCAAAGCCCTCACAGGACAAGGCCACAGTGTTGTGCGACACAGGTGCACAGGAGACCCTTCCAGTCGACAAATAATACGTTGCACCTGATATTGGGAAGGGAATGAACCTCTCCCACCAACTAGCCACTTTAGAGTAAGGCGAATCCCATAGCTGAACTTGCAATGTACCGGGGGCAGGGGGCGAGCTAAGAAACCCTGCATGAACACAATATTATTTTTTTAAAATGTTATTTTATTTATAGCCTTTTTTATACACCCGAACCTAGAAGTATCACGGCGTAGGTTACATGGTTACATAGGCATACTTTTCTGGTTGTGAGTTTGAGGAAGAGAGGTTCGTATCCAGCAATTGAGTCTAATTTGAAGGATCTGAACTGCAGTGAGACTTTGGCAATGATAGCTACTCTTCTTCCAGTGGCATCTAATCAGTCGGCCATCAGGATGGTATATTCAGGAGGGATGGCTATAGCCAATAGGGGTCTGGAAGCGTGGTATAGCCAGGTTTCTGTTATTCCAAGAAAGTCTAGCTGTTGACCCAGGAGAAGGTCATGAATGTCAATGGAATACGCTCCTAGAGAGCACACATTTAATAATGCACTTTTGAGGAGCAAAATGGGTCATGGGGGGGTGAGGTGAAATCTTGGGAAGTGGAGTTGTGAGAGGTGTGAAGTGGCTGCACATTGGACTGCAAGGCGTGTTGATCACACTGTCGTGAGGGAGCGGCAGGGGTCTGCTTCTTGGTCTGGGAGGTGTTATGGTCAGAGCTGGGTGGGAGGGAGGGGTGTGGTCCGCCCTGTGACAGCTGGGGCAGAAGAGGCCAGTGGGTTTGTTGCAGATAGTAATATTCACCTGGTGGTCCCCAGAATAGGTCGGGTGGTGGAGGGAGCAGGGGCTAGTATTCCTGAGCTGAGGCGTTTGCATCGTAATGTTCCTAGGCATGGGGAGGAAGATCTAGGTATTGTGGGGGGGGGTCTAGTGAGAGGAATCTTTCTGCAATTTGTGTAGTGATTTGTGTGGTGAGGACGGGCCGGGCTGTTTCTTGGGGTCGGAAGGGGGCTTCTTTGGGTAGAAAAGGAGTTGGGCAGGGGAGTGGGTGGTGCCTAAAACACCCAATGTGAGCCAGGCTTGTACCCTGATGAATAAAGGCGCCTGCCGAGCCGGGCAGTAGATTAGCCAAATTATGGTCTTTGGTGAGGCTGTGGGTAGTTGACTGCATGGTGGACAATTTATTGAAGACTTAAGGGTTTGAGCTCTTGGCCTAGATATCTCCTGGCATAGGTTGCTGAGGTTCAAACAGGTTAACACATACAATACAGCAATGGATTATTATATTAGAATCATCTGGCTTGTCAGTCATAGGCTTGGTATTACAGTGTCCACTTACTAACAGTATAAGAAAGGGCAGACACAATCGAGGCAGTTGGCCCAATTTGCAAGTTGCAATTCGCTGAACAGTAAGTAAGTGGCCAGCATCTAATAAGATCATTAGCATTAGACACACAATAGTATTTACACAGGTGAAAATATTGGTCCATCACTCTGCGCTGCATCAGTAGAATTGCAGGAAGTGCTGCGTTTAGATCGTTAGAAGCGTGTGACTCAGTGGGAGCTATTGGGATCGGATTTCGGTGAAGCTTGGCATAGTAACATGCTCCTTGGCTCCGGTGGCACCGACAGGCACAGACAGGGCCTTAAATTATGGGCCTTTAGATAGTGTGTAGTATATTACATGAAATACAAACATACAGACTTTTTGTATTTATGGTAGTAACATTTGCCCCTGCATGGCTGCGTGGTAAAGACAGACTCAACGTAGAAACCTAAACAGGCCCAAGAGTCGATGATAGATAGACCCACGCTGCATGCTCCCGTAGAAACTTTCCTTTGTTCCATAACTGTTGCTAATACGTGTTATCACAAGACAGAATGCGCCCTGCAAGGCCGCGAGACAGTACCATTTCCCTCACAATGCATGTTTATCACAGCCAGGCCAAAAGCAGAATGTGTGCATTTGGTGGAAGTGCTTTGGTGAAGTGCTGTCGGTTGTGGAGGACCCTGAACGTTCGCTTCTGCAAAAATACATGGATCAATCTATTAACTGGTACAGACTTGTTTCAAGCCACAGAGGAGTAAAGGACTATTTACAACCCCTGTGAACACTAGGAAAGTGATATACTTGTAATATATATTCTATTTTCACTCATTTTTAGAGCTACGAGTGAGAAGCTCTGCCCCTTTTCCCAGACACAACAAAAGCACTGGACGAGCGCATTTGATGCGCACGCATTTGGTGGAAGTGCTTTGGTGAAGTGCTGTCGGCTGTCAGTTGGCTGCGGGCAGTGGGCGGTGGGAGAGAGTGCCTTTGATAGGTATTTTCCTGTTCTTTCATTTTGCCTCTGTTGTTAAGCCATTGCTGCTCATGTTTCATATGAAAAGAGATAGAGGTTAAGATAGGCGATATTTTGCTTAATTTAAATCTATGACATAACTGTGCTAATCGCCTAGGCTGGGACCTGTGAGCTGTGGTGAGGTTGGAAGCTGCAACGGCTAAGAATAAGTGAGATATAACAGTGTCCAGGCGCCTGAGTTCCGTCGTCGGGAGAAAGTGTGAACGACTAATAGTGTGCTTGGTAAACTGCTGCTTGACAGCTATGTGTGTGCTTAAAAACTGCCAGGGAGTGTCCTGAGTTAGGCTTGGGGTTTACACTATGTTGATTGCTCCGAAATGGTTGTGTCCCTTAAAGCGGGCATGCCTGCCCAGAGCGAAATCACAGCATGTACGTTAGAGGCGGTTCAAATGCCTAAATCATCCTCTTTAACTATCCATTTAGCCCGGACAAGTAAATCAGCAACAAACATACGTTTGTGTTCATTAATGGCTGACATACAAAATGTTTGTGCACCGGGGGAAAAACAGGAGTAGGATTAAATAGACAACAATCTACCCGGCCATCTTGTAACATAATAAAACAGGGAATTATATCTACCAAGGATGTTGGAGAAGTGGTGAATGTAGCTGACACGCTCCCTGACTCTTTAGGCGCAGCTGGGGCTCTTACTCTAATTAATCAGCAGCTTGAGTCCGGTTGTGGTGTGGGTCGGGATGATTGTTTGAGAAATAAGGAAAATGATAAAACTACACAGTCTAACCTAACGGACAACGAGCAGGGTGAGGTGTTTGAAAAAATCTCACTGCTGCCTGTTGTAGCAGAGAGTATGAAAATAAATAAGGATGTGTCCGTGAGTGTGCATGAAATCAGTGAAAATCACCCCTTGCTAACATCCTGTAATCAAGAACAGGAACAAGAGATGGGGCCTCATTATGAGAATGGAGGTAGCCATGGAGCTATTAGCTCCATGGCTGCCTCCGTTCCGGGCTCCATTACCGGGTTCCTGCAATGGGGACTTACCGGGTTACTCCGACATAGTAGGACCCGGTAATTCCTCCTTGCAGGAACCCATCCCCATTTCCATTTGAGCCCCCATAGGGCTCAATGGGAATGGGGAGGGAGGTAATAATGGCCAGATTACATCTGGCCTGTTATTGCCTCCCTCTTCCCCTCGCGGGACCCGGAAAGCACGCCTGGTTTTACCAGGCGTGCAAGCCGGGTCCCGCAATGGGAAGCTCATAATTGGTGCTCCCGGAATGAAGGGGGCCGGTCCCGTACCGGCCCTCTACATTACAGGAGCGCCAGCCTTATAACGATGCCCATGGTGTCCAATATCCGGGATTTATCACAATCTCCCATAATGTTCTCCTCTACGGCTCATAATTCAACAGTGCTCTCATGCTCTTATAATCAACCTACTCCCAGACGTAACCATTCCGTACTAGCAGAAAAACCTCAGGCTGTCCCAGGGAATTTCATGGTAGGACTGGAAACGTCACTACACACAATGAATGCTGCTCTATGTTCCCTTACACGTCTATGATATGTTCAGTGGTCGAAATGTTCAAAAAGAAGTAGTGCAAGTATGTTCCCTGTTCGCCTGCCGCGCTGTACACAACCCTCATTGTTGCACCCTCTCCCACAACCAATCCAAACCCCAAACAAACACACCTGCTATATAAGGGAATGTTCAGTGCAGTGCACTGAAGTGCCAGCTTCAACTTCTTCCTTCACTTTTATTTTAAAACCAAAACATTCCAGAATAGTTTCTTTTTAAAATAAAACTATAGGAACAGTGAAAATTTAAAATAAAATTATAGGAGTACCGCTCCCATCCGCTCCCGCCCACTTCAACCTCTGGATACGTTAGACACCAAAATGAATGATCAACATATGCTCTTACTACAACTGACTCAGAACAAAAGTTTTAACCAGGTGAAGTGTGTGTGTTGTGAAAAACGACTTACTGCTGAGGATAACACTATATGTTACCCAATAAGTACAAGTGGTCAAAAATCAAAAAATGAAGAAGTTTTGGTTATTGATTGCACTCAAAATCAACAGGCGATACTTCAACTTGGCACAAGGAAAAACATAGTGGGTTTTAACAATTCCATTAGAGAACTGAAACCCACTGAAGTCATGAAGGAAATGAGTGTGGAGAGCACTGCATTCATTATAATAAAGGACAAAAGTGAGGAATGTCAAGCTGGTCAATCTTGCTCAAAATAAAAAGGCTAAAACGAACAATGTTAACGAGATTGAGGATAATTTAGCAGAGCATGTAGTAAGTGATCGAAAGGATGATGAACAAATCCAAGATTATGTGATGGAAAATATTACTGCACCTATTTACACCATTTTTGACAAAACAAATAGAGATCTGAATGTGTTACCTATGGTCACGAAAAGGAAAGCTACACATGTGAAGACTAAAGCTAGCTCCAAAACAACAGGTTTTCAAACTTTAAGTATGCTCAAAGTCAGCTGCGGCAGTGTCTCTACCTGCTATAGCTAATAAATATCGAAAAGTGCTCACGCAAAAAGCTCTGCAAACTCGACAGAAACATGAATTTACTTTGGCCTATGAGCCATTGGACAGCCTAATTCTGCTGAGTGAACAGCGAGATGGCGCTGTAGCTGAGTCCTCCAAAGCCGCGTTGGCTAGGATGGTAGCCGCCAGTGAGCCTGTAGCTTTGGTCCCAATTCAAATGGGAGCCCAAAGGGTGAGAATGGCTGGGGAAGGAGTGCCACATGATCCTGCAGAGTCGAATGTGGGGAAGGGGATAACCATGGATGAATGGAGAGGGGAAATTGAGCAATCCTTGAAGAGGTTCTTCTCTCAGTCTAACAAACAGGAGCCCTTACTGCACAGAGAGAGGACAGAATACCTTCAAACGCCTAGACTGAGTAATGGTGATCAACAGCAAAATCAGATACAGCCTAAAGTAACTACTGTTCTTAGGCAAGCTCATCACACTCCACAGAGAAACGATGGTTTAAACTGTCTGACCCTGCAGTGTTGCTCGCACCACTTTCAAACCTTTGATTTAAATAGGCAGTCGGTTATGAATATTTTTGCCGACGTGCCAGCGTTCGAAGGGATCTGTTCTGGGGATATGGGCCAAATAGAATCCGTCCACCAATATGATATATCAGCGGTGAAACTATGAATGAAGTCCGGACTTGTTAAGAATGCATTGTGGCAGGCTAGATCAGAACTGTACCAACTGGTGTTTCTTTTGATAAATCATTCCTCTTTCGACCACCAACATGTTCCTACATTAGGGAATCAATATCTATCGAGAACTCTCATTGATCAAAAGGCTCAATTGATAAGACAACAGGTGAACCTGACAGGAGACACTGGTCAAATGAATGATATTCGTGAAGTAATTTTGAACCAATGTTAACAACTAGCTCATGATTCCGTTTCTTCTACATTAGCCTCTTGGAATACAAGAGATTTTAAACATCTAACTAGTTCGAAAGACAGTCTTTTGCATAGTTATGATATTGTGGTGTTTCAGGAAATATGGCTCTCCATACCTCCAGTGTGGGATAAACATACTGTAACCCTGGTTCCTGTTATCATGCCAGTAAAGGGCAGGCCGATGGCTGGACTCATGGTTGCCATTTAAACATCTTCCAACGTGAATTTGAAACCATGGTCATCCCCTAATAGTTTTCTCCAAATGGTGAAAATCAAAACAAAGGCTAAAACCATTGGTCTTATCAATGTTTATTGGAACCATGCAGCAATTGCAGATGATGTTTTTTTTATGCAATAGAACATCTGTTGAACCTCACTGCTATGGACTGTAATTGCAAACATTTGATAACAGGTGATTTAAATATACACTGCATGGAACAGTCTGGGGGAACTTTATCACCTGTAGTGAGACAATGGGATTTGTTTATGAAGGAGTGACAGTTATTTAGGCTTAATGGAGCCAATCAAGGTGATTTTCCTCTTCATAGTATATGGCATAGAGGAAAGCAGGAGGCCCTGATTGATGTTGAATTGTTTAATCAAATAACTCAATTTAAGATTGTCTCATAAACTGTGAGTGATCATGATATTCTGACAGCACAATGGTCTTGGAGTTGTGGTGGGAAAGTGCAAAATACCTCACTAGCCTGTAAAATGATCTTGAACACTGCTCAAAACAGATTTTGTTGGACGCCACACTCATTGGAAACCATGAATGCCACTTTGTCGTGAGCCCACAATGATTGCTCTGTATCGAGCATAGAGAAATATTTATCGTATGTAGATGCAATGCAAATTTTTAAAGTTAAGAAGAACATGACAAAAAATCCATCAAATAAAAAGTTACACACTTACGATCATGAGGTGGCTATACGAAAAGCTTGATTTAGGGCTGATAAAAGAAAGGTACAATTCTTAAGTATCCACGACAGAAATGGTCAACTCAAAGTGCAAATATAAAAACGGGTTAAATTCAAGACATGCACAAATGTATCAACAGGATGCAGAGAGTATGCTATTAACTTTGAAATCTAAGAACTCAGCAAAAATGTGACCTCTCCTAAAAATTACACAGAGCAGAGTTCAGATGGTGCCCCAAATGAATCCCATTCCTGAAGAGGTGTGGGCTACTTTTTATAAATCCGTATATGCTGATACCGACTTGGTGGGCACTGGCGAATCTAGTGAAGGCTGGCAAAATGATGATTTTCACTTTGATTTAGATGACATTTTGTTTTACATCTCGAAGTTATCAACATCTCGAGCACCGGGGCCCGATGGTTTGTCAAACTACATGATCAAACAACATCCATTAGCATGGGCACAAATCTTCATGATCATTTTCAAGCAGGTTGGGAGGACACAGCGTGTGCCCCCTTCTTGGAGAAAGTCAATTACTATCCCGATATACAAGAAGGGGAACAATACTGATGCGTCCAATTATAGGCCTATATCTCTCCTTGACATCCCGTGCAAACTGTTTGCGAGGCTTCTTCTTAGAGATCTGAATAAATGGTTGGATATGGCTGCAATGAGAGATTCAAATCAAACTGGCTTTATGCCAGGGATGGGCACTGCCATTAATTTGCATATTCTGCAAGTTGTTAAAAAGCAAGAGCAACTGAAGGGACAACCAGTATATCTTGCCTATATTGATTTCCAGGTGTTTGACTCCGTATGTAGAGGTTTATTAATTAAAAAGTTGGTCAGAGCGAATTGCCCAGATTTTCTAGTTTTATGGATAAATGAACTTCATTCAAAAACCACAGTCCAAATTAGATTGTCTTTGGAAGGGCCGCTATCAGACCAATTGAAACTTATAAGGGGCCTGAAGCAGGGCTGCATATTGGCCAGCACGCTGTTCAATTTCTTCATCTCTGATGTGCGCCTTGACTTCATGAAGGACATTTCAGATGCTCCTCGATTGGGAGGTCATGCGATCCCCTGGTTCTTCTATGCCAACGACCTTGTGTTGTTGGTGAGAACTCAGAGGGGGTTGCATGCTCTTTTGTCATGTCTTGGTGAGTTTGCTGATGCAAATTTACTGAAAATTAATCAATCAAAATGTAAAGTACTGATTTTAGGCAAGAATAAAAGATTGGGTAGTAAATCAAGGCCATAGGATCTACAGAATGTCAAGTTGGAAGTAGTCCCCGAGTATATATATTTAAGGCTTACAATCAGCAATAATTTGAATGACAAACCATATTACTGAGACCTAGATCAATAACCGAGAACAGGTGCATCACAGGCAAGGGTCATTCAGGCTAAATAAGGAAAACTTTCGCTATTGCATGCAATTATATTTTTCAACCAAAAAGTTACTCCAATCCTGGTTTATGGGGCGGAAACAAGAGATTATATACTGGAACCATTGTGGTCAAAAATTGAGGGACGGTTTTGCAAGGCAGTTCTTGGTTTGTCTCAAACTGTTTCTGTTTGCCTTATACATCATTAAATGGGAATGTTATCTTTACATGCCTTATATAAATTGGAAATTACTCTCACTGTTTGGAAGTATTTGTTGGTAGCAGCAAAAAACTATGTAATGTTTACAGTGTGAAAATATATACTAGAGGCAGCAAGTGATAATATAGTGAGATGGCGAATGAAGATACAAATGTTCATGGAGGAGGCTGGTATTGGTGAAAACCTCCTCATCACCAATCCTGGAAGAGCTAAAATAAAACTGTGGTGGAGTAATTGGATTAAAACAAGAGAATCATGTGTGAAATTGAGAGTGTTTAAGAACCACCCATACAGAACTAAAACACTCAATTGTGTTGAACAGTATATGGTAAAATTTCCGGTCCCTAAAAATAGATTATCTTATATGAGGATAAGGTTGAATCTATGTCATAAGATGAGATTCTTTTCTTGCGAAAACACAATCAAAATGGGGAATGTAGATTCTGTTTTGTTCCGCAGCAAATTGAGTCAATAAAACACCTGGTCGTTAAATGCCCGGCTTTATGTAAGATAAGAGTGAGTCTTTTCAAACATATGTTTAAGGGGTATTGTATAGTGGACTCTGATGTAATATGGAATGCTTTCTATGATAGTCAGTAAAAAAATGAACTTAGCAATGATCATGTTTGTACAGTCTTTAAACTTAATGGATAAATCAAAAATGAATGAGAAAAGTAACATTGTAAACTGTGACTTCAACTTTGATACAGTGAGTAGATGAAATTTGATGTATTAAAAACATCGGGAAATAATAACTAACTGAATCTAAAAGATAGTAATTTAATCTTTTAATAAGGTGAAGGTTTGTGTATGTAGGCTAAATTGGGATGAAGCAAATGATTTCTTATGGAAAATGCTGAATTGTATATTAAGTTGAATTATAATATCTGTTATGGTGTAAAAGTACTGAATTTTGTATTGTAAATAGTTTTATATAATTTTATTATGTTAGATATGTATACATTTGAAAGGCTGTTTTCCTACAGCCATAACAAATTTTAAAAAAGCAGACCTCCAACCCCCACCCAGCCCACCATGAGTTATGACACCCAAAACTGCCCCAGTCCAACATCCCTGAATTCCACGATAGTAGGTGACCTCAAACCACCAACCATAAACCCAGTGATCATAAAATATCTAAAAGAACACAACCATTCCACCTTATTTCATAACAACAAACTTTGTAATACGAGGTACAGGGTGGAATAAATTATAGACCAAAACAAGGGTGGAAGCCTTGGGTGTGGAGAGTGCGATATGGACTGAGGGAAGAATGTGTGGATGAGCATGATCTTAAGCCTCCCCCTGTGCCAGTCCCTGAGTTTCCCAGGTGCACGCCATAATGATAGAGTAGCATTGTCTTACATAGTAACTAATTGTGAACTCGATCTTGGTTCCCTGGACGTGATGATCCCAGCTGACCCCACGTGATGGAAGAGCAGGCCGCTCATGTATAGCGTCTCACCAACCACCAATGCAGGTTTATACTGTATATGTAAAGTCATTAGTGACGATGTGTTTCCTTATAACATTCTACTTGTACTATTTGTTGGCATAACGTTCTTGAGCAGCTAAGTACTTTACTGTGATACCTATTTTTTGTGTGATTAAATCTTGCAAGAATCTCTTGGCCTCTCTTCCATAGTGGTTTGTATTTTTTTTCTGGCTATAGCATCTGTGCGTCTGCTTTCACTACATACACACATCCAAACCCTTAAGAACCAAGGATCGGACCCGCTGTGGCAAAGCCCTCCCAGGACAAAGCTGCAGTGCTGTGCAATGCAGGGCTAGCAGCACAGAGTGCGATCGTGCTGCACAGCTGTCAGTAAAGGTAAGAAAGGTGCAGGTAGGGGGAGTGCCACTGCTGCTCTCTATTAAACTTTCCAGCCTTTGCGCATTCTTCCGCCTTACCGTCTGACACAACATACTCTGTCTCTGTGCAACCCTAGGCTCTTCCCTCCAGTGCTTAGCTGTACTTTGTGATTGGTGACCTTTCTCTAGGTCCCCTCATTTGTGGTTACTATTGTACTGTACTGTGATCTGTGTCTTTGAGGCTCTCTCCCCCACTCTACCCCCCTTAACTGTGGTTACTGCTGTACTGTGATCTGTGACCCTTAGGCTCTCTCCCACTCTCTAGGATCCCACCCCACTGAGGGCACCATGTGTACTGTAAAGTTTACCTGTCTTCCCCTTTTGTGTGTCCTCGCTGTGTGACCCCTCAGCGCATCCTGCACTGTGTGGCAAGGTCTGTGCCTCTCTCCTGTCTCTCTTTTGCTCCCTCCTCCTCCTACTTCCTCCTTGCACCCTCTATGGTGCTTTCCCTCTCCCCTATCTTCTCTAACTGCTCCTATATTTCCTATCCTATCCATCCCACTAAGTCAGGAAGGACGATGTTCAAGAGAGACTTCCTGGTCTCCAACCCAGGCCTCCCTATCGCTGATACCTACATCAGTGCTTCCTCCAGACAGACTATTACCAACATCCTCTTTGTCGTTCCCTCTCCAGATCTATGGACCCTTCATATGGTCTCTGTTCTCTAGCCTTTTTACTCCTCTCCTATTAATGGTGGCACTCGGTGGGAGGTCCTCTTGGCCTCCTTCCACTCCTACAAGACACTCATTAATGACTATCTGAATGGCACCGTCTTGGTCCAGGGTCCTCCGCTCAAGGGGTCTCCTGTGTCTTATCAACTTCCTTACTTCTCCTGCTACTCCTACCAGCACCTCTGGCTCCTCCGCCACCTCCTTCTTCTGCCACCTCCCTGGCACCCTCCTTGTCCTCCTTGTCCTCTCTGGCTACCTTCCTTCTACCTCCTCTGCCCACTCTCAGGCCCCTAGATGACCTCTTCAGGGTGTATCTGAAGCCTGTACCCCTGCATGGAAGTGGCAACCTGCACCACATCGCTCCTCTCAACTCTCGCTCTGCTTCCAAATACTCCTCTGATATCTGCCGCCTCCTTGAAGAATTTGATCTGGATGTCCTCGCTCTCTAAGATATGGTTCACGGCCAACTCTGTCACAAGCTTTGACACACTCGATCCTGAAGGCTACAAGGTCCTCTCCGAACCCAGAACCAACCGCCCCAGACCTGGAGTAGCTCTGATCTTTGCCAAGTGGGTCCCTGCTTCTGTCATTCCTATGCAGGTCTATTCTTCCTTTGAATGTGTGGCCTGCAGACTTTCTATCTCTCCTGGCCTATGTCTGATTTCAGCAACCATTTACAGGCCTCCTGGCCAGGACACCACCTTCCTCTCTAAATGGGATGACCTCTCCTCTTCTCTCCTTGCCTCTAGCACTCAACTTCTCCTCAGGGACATCAACATCCACCTGGATCCTTCTAATACCTCCTTGGGGCTCTTCCGCAAGCTCAGCACCACTCGCTCTCTTTCCATTCTACCCTCTGGTCCAATGCTTGTTGGTGGGCACACCATGGATGTTCGCATCTCCTCAGACACCCCCCTCTCAAACCCTCTCTCCACTCCTCTCTCTTGGACTAACAACTTTCTGCTCTCATCTGAAGCACTCTGTCCCCCAGGTAAAGCCCACCCCAGCACTGCACTGCCACCTACCTTCTCGGTCATTCGGCCTATGAAGCATGTGTTGGTGGAGGCATTTGCTGCTACTTTCTCTGCTCCTCTGATGCCTGTGGCTACTCACACTCTGGCACAGTCCCCTTTAACCTGCATCTTTCTATCTCCAACACTCTGGATGTCCTTGCCCCTGTCATGAGAATCCATCTGATGCCTACCTCCAAGTGCAAATCTTGGTATGACTCCGGCCTTCCTACCCTGAAACTCAAGTGTAGGGTGGCTGAGAGGCAGTGCAGGGCATCAGGCACATCTTCTGACAAACTGGCGTGCCGCCCACTCCAAAGGCAATACAGACTCTCTGTCCGGTTCGAGAAGAGAGCCCACATCCATACCCTCGTTATGTGGCCTCTAACAACACAGACAACCTCTTTAAAATCTGCAAGGAGCTGGCCAATCCTTCTGCAGTCTCCAGCTTGCCTGTTCCCTCCCAAACCCTCTGAACGGCTCTATCTTCTCACTTCACCAGTAAAACTCAGGACATTTTGTACTCTCTCTCCTCTTACTCTCCATCTACCTCTCCTGGCCCCATCTAGCTGCCTCTCAGTCTCCTCCTCCTAAATCCTCTTTCTCTCTGATCACAAATGACAATGTTTCTAGACAAGTCCGATCTATGAAAGTGTCATCCAAACAGGTGCTCCCCTGCTCCTCCAGAACCATAAAGGACCACATTGACACCCTGGATCCAGCCTTGGCCAATTTCTGCAATCACCTTTTTGCCATTGGAACTTTCCCCTCTCCCCTCAAGCACTTCTTTCTGCACCCCCTCCTGAAAAAGCCTTCTGCTGATCCTACCAGTCCGGCAAACTACCGCCTGATCTCCATCACTCCTTTCTGGGGCAAACTCCTGGAAAGGCTGGCCATTTCCTAGCTTACTCTCCACACTGAATCTGTTAGTTGTCTACATGACCATCAGTCTGCCTTCAGAGCAGCCAGAAGCACAGAAACTGCTCTCTTGAACACCTGTGAAGATCTGCTCAATAATCTCAATTCTAGCCATCCTTCTGTCCTCATACTCCTTGAACGTTCCTTTGCTTTTGATACCGTTCGTCACGCCATCCTGATCAGTTGTCTCTGTGAGAACCTGGGCATCATGGATCAGGCCTTTGCATGGTTCACATCCTTCCTCCTGGACCGACCCTCCCAGGTCCAACTTGGGTCCTTTCTCTGCTCCAACTCTCTCTCCACATATAATGTTCCCAAGGGCTCTAACCTCTCGGCCTAGCTCTTTAATGTCTACTCGGTCCCTTTGGCCCACCTTATCTCTACCTCCTCTAACTTTCAGTGTTATGCGGATGACACTCAGCTCTCTTTCAGGCTCCACTCAACCTCCTCTCCTCTGTACTCTGAGACCCCCTGCCAGCCCATAGAGATGAGGTTTGCTCAGAAGTGCTTTAAGATGAGATAGCTGCACCCTTGAGATGGATGGGGGTGCAGATTTATTACTCAAACACCAATCAATAAGGACAACTCAATGGTTTGGCAAAGGGAGTCCATTTAATGACAAGTGCAAAGAATGGGGAGTCATGGATATCAGCAGTGATGCGATCGTCTTTCTCGCTTCAACTCCAATGAACTTCATACAAGTTGTAACATTTATACTCAAACCTCATCATAACTGACGTGTAACACTCAAAAGTTAACATGCAATTCTATTGGTTAGAAAAGGGAACTTTAATATAGGTACTATATCTGTATATGGTAATGGAGTGAGGGGATTGGGTAAACACTGCCAGGTGGGCATCTAAGCCCTTCCTTCAAAATGACTACTGCAGACATCACTAAAAGTACGACATCCTATTGGTTCTACTAACTATAGGACCCTAGATTATTTGGTCCATTGTGATTGGGTTGGCACCAACCCCATGCATACTTTTCAGCCAGGTCAGCCAGGTGCAAGGTGCTCCTTAGTTACCCAGCCTTCCTCCAATTATGGTTACAATCAATCATCACTTTAATAGCCATGTTTCAATTAGTTCACTGGGGTTGGCCTCGAAACTGCAGCTTCTGTCTGAAAAAAGTTCTGATATCTCTGCCTGGTTCGGTGCCAAGCGTAGGTGTGAAACCCTGCTTCTCCTTGCTCGGCTGGCCACGTGATTCAGACACCGTGAATTTGCTTCTTGTCTCTCAATCTGTGTATTTTATTTTTGTTTCACCCACCACCTGCCTTCGCCTTCTTATTTCGACCTTTCAGAGGCAGGATATTCTGTTCTTAGTTTCAATTAGATGTAGCTACTGTTCGTAACTTCAATTGGTATGACCTTGGCTTTCCTGGCACGAGTTGCTTCTGCCGAGTTTCGATTCAGCCATCTCTTCTCGTTTTTTTAAATATGAATCTCGGCTCATTTGGTCTTTAGTAACCTGGGCTGATTCTGCTTTGTTTGCAAAGTGAAAAAATACTTATAATACTATGTTTCAGTTGAGGAAGATTATGTATAATGGCGCTTGCCGCACTATTCTTTTGCTAAGCATAGCAAGCCTCACTGTTTTCTTAGCTTTCTTGCAGTTCCAAGCATATTTACAGGCATAAACTTGGTTAATATTTTCATATTTCTTACAGCTTAAACTTAAGGCATTTTGACATCGTCCTTTTCCTTAGGTTCATGATGTTGTTATTCACAGCGTTTTATCTCTTTGTGTCATTCTCGGGTTGTTGTTTCTTCTATCAAGGTTGCAGTTTGGGTTGTGGGATGTTTTTACCCACGCAGCCAAGCCCTACCATAAAACTGTGCAGTACTGGCATTGAAAACATCATGATGGCCAGAACTCCCCAGAGAGTGCACAGGGAAAACATGAAGAATAGGCTGCCACCCATTTTTGCCTATGTTGTGAGCACAGGAGGGCACTGCCTAAAACCACCATTGGGCTAAACACACAGTAGCCTTAATCCATTGGGAATGGCAATGCTGATTGCCAAAAGCAACCCAGAATTGTGGGGAATTCATTTTATTAATGTCAAAAGGGATGCAATACTGATGCTCATCACTATCAGAAAGCCGGCGTTTTAAAACCACCAGAATTTGGTGTAAAACTGAACAAATGAACCCAAACCAGGCCAAGGAAAGACTTGCTAAGAGGTGGATACAATGTAAAACTATATTCTTAAATGACTTGAAGGAAGTAATTATTTAATGTGTATATAAAAGAAATAGCTGGGGATGTCAGCAGCTTAAGTGAATTTGGGGGTAAAGCCACTAAAATCAAAATGTTTAAATTAAATGAGTGACCTACTTTTGTGTGTCACGTAGTTTGCAACTGTTAAATGTCATGGGGCCTCATTACACGGACGGCGGTAAGGGTTAACGGTCACCGTTAATGGAACGGTGACCGTTAATCCTTACCGCCGTACTACGAGGTCCCTTTGCGGGTTGGAGGATTTAACGCCTGCTTCTTGCAGGCGTTAAAATCCAACCCGCTAAGGGACCTCGGAGCTAATTACGGCACCGCAAAATTGCGGTGGCGTAATTAGAGCCTTCCCCATTTCCATAGAGCCCTATGGGGCAGAAATGGGAATGGGGAAGGGCAATGGCGGAAAGGGGATTTACCGCCCCTCCAACCTTGGAATGGGGCGGTAAATCCCCTTTCCGCCAAGGCAGTGCCAGTATTTTACCGGCATGAGCCATGGCGCTAATAGCACCATGGCTCACCGCCTACCGTGTAATGAGGCCCATGGTCTTGAACTTAGAATCAGCATTCTAGCTGCATGTGTAAAAATTGTAAGTTTGATTTAAACTGGGAACAAATAGGACATTTAGCTGAAGCTTGGCTTAAAGAAATTGAATTCTGTCTGACAACTACCCCCGACAGGAGTTGAACTGGCTCAACAACTCTTCCCAGGCCTGGCTGCATCCTGCTGCCCCCACCAAAAGGAGATCACACCTCTCTGATTGAATTAAGGGAGGGGTACCTGCAGACTGCAGGAAATTGAACAAAGCCCTGTCCTGGACTCAGGCAAATGTTATATTGGGGGGGTCGTAAATGGCTTCCTCTTGGGAGAAACTGGGAGGGGCAGTGCCTCTGCTAGCAAGCTGAGCTTGGGGTAAGTGGACAAACCAGAAACTCCACCATGTGCTTGGGGGAAACCACACCCCTTTGGGCCAGAGCATAATTTTAAAAAAAAAGATGGATAATTCCTAGTATGGACTTGTCAGAATTATATAAGTAATATCACTATTCTTGTGATTTTTCTGTGCACGTTTTAAGAGGTGTTAGGACCCTGTGGTGTATTCTGGGGGGTTTCTAGCGAACAATAGGGTCTTACTCCAAATGTCTGCATGTTAAAAATCTGACACTTCATCAATTAATTTCCATACTCCTTGCGCACATTTGTGTAATTTTTGGTAAATGTCCGATATTGGTAAACTGACCAAAACGTGCAAAATGTTGTCATTTCTCAATCCCAGCTGGCAGGAACATGGGGCTTTAACAGAGACCTGTCTTAATTCATCTGTAATATGTACATGTAATGTCAACCACTTGTGTATCTGGGAAATATGTATTTGAATCAAATATAGACTTGTGGGCAAATTGACCAGGGGAGGATCCTCTGACCCATAAACAGACCTCATCATGATGACAATCCATTTCCTTCCCCCAATCATATGAGAGGGGAGAATTGGGCCAATGACAAGTAGAGAGGGGCAGGCTCAGTTATACCACGCACACACCCACTTTCTAAACACATAAAAGCAGACAGTGCAGGACAGGTAGGGAGATTCACTTTCCACTTTCTTGCGGGACGCTTTGCCGGGAGACTTCAGACTTCACATCCAGAGATCCAGACTTCAAATCCATCAATCTCCAGAACCTGTAGCAGAAATTAACTCCAGAATTTGTAGTACAGAGGCCCGAATCCACAAGCTGAATCCTCTTCAGCAGGCCTCAAAACCAACCAAACTATTCAACAGCCGGGCGAGCTGTTTGAAATTTTTGCCAAGAACTTTTGCAAGAACCTGTAGCAGTATCCAGAAAGCAGTGCTGTATCCGGAACCAGAGAAAACCACAAACCAGACCGTTGTGAGCAGAACCGGTGCTTGACAGACCCAGAGAGCAGGGCTGACCCAGATAGCCAGGACTTCAGAACCACCCGCCGGAAGTCCCGTCCAACCTGACCAGACCTTGACGGCCTATTTCAAAAATATAGTGTGAGTACTCACAGTGCCAAAACCAATCTCTTAGTTTAAAATAATCTAATCCAAACTATTTTAGCCTATTAGAACTGCCTCCTAGAATCGTGTCATTCTGTCATCTTTAAAACTGAAAACTGTCATCTGTCATTCTGAGCTTTAAAATTTCAAATCTGAAAAACTACCTTTATTAAATCGGCCGTATCTCCGGAATCGTTTGTGATGGGAGCGAGTTTTTACTGTCATCTTAAAGCTAAGATTATAAGCTTTCCAACAAGCCTAGAACTGACTCCTTATAGTGCCTCCGTAATCGCGCTCGACGCACGCGTCTAAATTTGCCGCGATTTGACATTTTGCACAATTTCAGCCACGTGTAAAAATCAGCAGCTCCTTGCTTTCCTTTGCTAAAATTCGTTTTAACCTGATAGTTAGTCATAGAGCATTTCTAAAGTGAGCCTGAACTAATATCAACTAGATATCACCCACCCTGAACCTCTAGAGGGAATTAAAAGCATTTTTAGCACATTTCTCACTTAATTGTCATCACATTCAAAGCATTTTGGGCCTGTGTTTCAAACTTCTACCTGTTTTCCTCTAAGCTTGCTGGGGGGGAACTGAACTGAATTATATTTGATTGCATTCCTGAGGACTGTATGCTCTTCTTTTTCATTTTCTTACATTGCAAAGGGGGGCGTGGGGTGAATTCCCAGAGAAAAAGTGATTATATTATCTTTTGTTAAATCATATCAAGTTATTTCTGTACTGCATTTTATTCATCATTGCATTGTCCTTGAAGCCATAAAAGCATTCTCAGCTACTTCATCCTCTCTATATCACTTCTAAGCCATCAAAAAGAGTGTACCACTGTAACATCATCCATTGTTGATCACTATCATCTTCACAAGTATGCTATCAAACATTAATTTATTATAAAAGTGTGATATATATATATTGTTTAATTTTCAAATAAACCTTTTAAATTTGCAAAACAAACCTACTTCTTGGCTCAGGGTGATTCTGAGAGAGGGGTGTTATATAAGGGTTGTCATCCAGAGTAAATGAACTGGACATAAAAATACATCAATAAGGGCTTCCATCAGCATCCCAGACTAGGCATTGACTTAGCTGTAGTGTTGAATTGAAGTTGCTTACAGAGTGGGGGCTCGGAGCCGGGATATTCTGGGTTAGAATTACCACTTGTGCAGCTTAATACAGTGTGCCAACTGACCAGATACACATATCCGGTTAGATCACCATGCTGTTTTACACTGTGAAAGCACCCCTCAAAGGAACGCTCTAAGGAAACGATCTGTTTTGCAAAATAAAATACAAACTTCTGTAAGTCAGGAAGGAACTCAAATTCCAGAATGACGTCACTGGTAGACATCAAAATAGTCAGGGAACACCTCTTACATAAGCTATTTGTAAGAGGCGAATGGACTCATCAGGACCAGATTGAGGCAATCTCGCAACAGGTCACTGAAACATGAGCAGACAGAGGAGAGATCAGGGTCCATTACATGTGGCCCTGAGTGAAGTATATATGGCCCCTAAAGCTAAAGATGAACACAATAAGATTGCCAGGATAGCGGCATATTTGTACCTATATATGGGAGTCATGCAGGACAAATGTGCTGAAGGCCAAGATCTGGCAAATAGGCAACAGATCGCGTTAGAGAAGGCCCAATCTGACCTGGTCTCTTCTGAGCAGAGGATGCACAGAAGCCAGGAGTCAGAAAATGAGAGCAGACAGTATCTCATTAAAATCAAAGAGGACATGTGTATCCTGCAACAGGAAAAGTCTGACCAGGATACCAGATTTCTGGCCTTGCAGGAGGAGTACTAAGAAGGTTTGGACTCACTACTGCAGAGCCAGAAAAAGCTGGAGCAACACTTAGATTTCAATAGGGCATGTGCTGAGCAGGTAGTCACCCTGCAAAGGGAAAAAGCAGAGAGCAATAAACTGATCCTGAAAGACCTGGATACCCAGGAAGAGTTTGTTCAGGAGTGCCAGAAATCTGGTGCCCTTCAAAGGCAAAGGGACAACCTGGCGGCACAGATGCAGACTCTTAGTCAGGAAAGGGACACCTTAGGCCAGAAAGTCTGCCACTTAAAAAGGAACATTAAAGAAAATCACCTGGCCCTCCAGGTGATCTCCAAAAAGAACACCAGAACTTGTTAGATCACACCAGGAGGGTGGAGGATGCTCTGGCAAGAAAGGAGCAGGCCAATAGGGACACAGCTCAGGAGGTACCCCTCCTGCAGCAAAGACTGACCCAGTGCTCCAGGATCAATCAGGAAACGCAGAGAGAGAATGAGGCTCTCTGCCAGCACAATGATAGGCTCCAGCAACAGATAGCCATGCAGGAGAGATTGATAGAGTCGAGTAAGGCCTTGGTTGAGGAGCTGAAAGCCCAGGCTCTTGCATTGCAAAAGGGAGCAGGGGCTGATAGAGATGAAGTTCGCTGGGAAAGGGAAAAACCTTGAGCATAACCTCAGGAGCCCTGGACTCTGCCACCCCCGTGTTCCCTGGCGCACATGAGCACGGGGCCACGGGGATGGCAGATTACTATCCAGCTAAATGTATGAGGCTCATAGGCCAGTACCACCCAGGAATGGAGGGGCAGGCATCCGGGTATGGGCACCCAAGCACAGTGCAATTTAGTGGGGAACCCCAGGAGTGTAGGCCCATTAAGGGCATCCTAAAAACCTCTGTCCAGTTAGGTCAGTGGGGGGGTACCCATCAAATCCTGGCAGCAAGGAGGGATCTGAAGACTCCACTGAGCGCCACAGGACACAGGAGACCAGGTCCCCACATTCTGCCAGCCATTCCCAGGCTCGCAGAATCCGAGAAAACCTGGAAGATCAGACGGGCACCTCTGGGAGCAGTACTTCTGAGTCGGAGGATGAATGGACCATGGTTACCCGAACCAAAAAGGCCAATAAAGCCAAAAGGGCCTTGCTTAAGGACCCATTGAAACAAACAAAGGCAATAAGGAGTGTCATCACCCCTTATCACAAGAACGCCAAGTATTCTGTTTGGGAACACTTGGAGCTTTACGAGCAAATGATGGAGACTTCATTTGAAGGACAGCCAAAGCTGTATTCAATTTGTAAAGTGGACCTTCTTACCAGAATACTCCAGTTTCTTTGCGGGGCTGGAGGACCAAAACCATTCAAGATGGTCCACCTACAGGGTGACCATCTTGAAACATTTTTCTGTTCACAGAAATCCCCAAGAGGCTCGCAAGGCAGCCTACAATTTGCAATGTGGGGACCAGAAGGGTGCGCACGGACAGCAGAGAGTACATCAATACGTTTTTCCATGCTCTCCCCAAATACATAATGACCCAGCTCATGAGAGATTTTCACGAGAAAAGATCTTTAGACTGGGTCATTGAGCAAGCCACCCGGATCTATGAGGTGCAGAAGCCCATAGAAAACCGACAGCACCCCTGCTGCTGCCAAAGAGGTGGAGGAAAAGGTTGCCCCGTTTTAGATTTGGAGATGGGGGGCCTAAAAACCTGCGTGCGCCAAATAATTCACAGCCCAGAAGGCCCTCGGGCCAGTCACAGACAGGGAGTCGAGGAGGTAGTCCCACAAATGGGGTCCCTCGCTCCCCTGATTATGTACGTCCCCGCTACAAGGGAAACCGACCCATCCTGGGTTATGTGTGGACTCCTCCAGCCCAAGGGGGGGGATCCAGCCAAGCACCTAACCCAGGGAACTTCCCTCCTAACTTCCCACAGGAGGGCAGAAATTCTCCAAATCCTGGGCAGAACTTTTTCCCCAGGTATCCGCCCCCAACTTCCAACCCCAAAATCATCTTCTTTCCCCAAACCCCCTGAGCCCAGACAACCTAATCCGGGAGAGGGGAGGCCAAGGGTGGAGGGGTACCCAAATCTTCCCAACCAGGGGTACTACCAGAGAAGGGATAGCTACCCTTCACGGGATCAGCCCAGGGGAGAAAATAGAACCCTGTATCAGCCTGAGCGGGTTTCACAACTTGAGCGCCAGGTTCAGAACATGGCACAGGATTTGGGCCGCATGCTGAGGGCTCAACAGAACCCTCAGATGGGCATGCCCGCACAGAATGCCCCAAACTCTGGACCTGGTGCTCCAGAACAATGACGGGGGCAGCACCCCAATAACCCACTGGTTCCCAGGGAGGAGGCACAAGGGGAAGGGGGGTATAAAGCCTTGGAGGAAGCTTCCTTCCCCACTTGTAAACAGCCCCTGGAAACCCAGGAACCGGAAACAAAATCTCCTGCCCCTGAAAGTCTGCCTCCAAAGGAGCAGAGGGGGGGTAGGAGAAACAAAGTACCCAAACAGGCCCAGTTTGTGGAGGAGGTACAGATCTTCCAATTTGAGGGAGAGGGATCCTCAGAGGATCCTGGGAAAAGGATCTTCTCCTTTAGAGATGGGGGAACTCCTCCCAAAGAAAAATGGGTCCCAAGGGATTCCAATCCAGACTGGGGAGATATGGAGACTGAGCTACCGCCGCCCATCATCTCATCCCAGAACCAACAATACCAAAATCCCCTGGTTCAAACCCATCCTGGTGACTGCCTCCTAAAAGGGGGGAGAGGCCCAGAACCGGGACCAGGGGAACCCACAATGGCTCTGATCTCCAGTTGCCAACTTTTTCTTTTAGATTCCCAAGGCTCTCCACAGAATTCTGCCCAAATCTCTTCTCTTGCAATGTCCAAAACCAGAAAATTGGCCCACCAGTTGTCCAAAAATGTGCATTATCTGTGCCCCCTTGAGGAGAAGGAGGGAAGATATTATGCCCCGGTACAAATACAGGGGCAGGGTACAATTTCAGCGCTGGTGGACACTGGATCTCAAGCTACCATTCTGTCCAGAAGGGCCTTTGATGAACTGAATTTAGGAAGGGGAGAGAATTATCGTATTCCTCTCACCTCTCTTCCTGGACAACTCCAGAACTTTGACGGAAAGGAAATTCCCATTGAGGGGACGGCAAATTTGGACATTAAAATTGGGCATCACAGGTTGAAACACCCGGTCATAGTAGTGACTCCAGAGGGCACCCCTTGTTTACTTGGGAACGACCTCCTGAGAAGGTTGTCACCCCTAATAGATTGTGTAAACAAGGTCCTCTGGACCCAGACTAGCCGACCAATAAAATTAAAGTGTCAACCATCTTAGTTTAAATGGCACCTGCCACATGGTTGAACAAAAATCTGACCAAGTACAATTTCACTTCCAGAACAACCAAATTCCAGACGTGACAGTAATAGCAGTAGGACAACAGACTGGTGGTGGGGGGTCCTCTCTATTTCTGAAAATCAACCTTCCTTCCAGTTTAAGGTGGTATTCCACACTGGAAGGAAACACTCCGAAATTCTTTACCAATCCACAATCAGACACTCCCACTCCTATAGTCCAGAAAGATGTGAAATCAGCTCAGAGCCTGGCTGATATTCAGCAAATTGGAGATCAGTTGTTCATCCCTGTTCAGTTAAATGATGGGAAGGACTCTGTTCTCGCTCGCGTGTGTGTGAACAACGGTAAGAGCTTCATCAGCGAAGCCATGTTCCGCCAACTCCCAAAAGATCCAGCCATTCCCACATTCAAACTGATAGATAAATGGGAAATGGACCTGGAAGCACCCAATTCCAAACATCTCCTGCCAAGCAGGTGTATGCTCAAAATCTCCATTGGCAACAAGAGCATAGTCCATAATTGTTGGGTCGTGCGAGACGTCACTGCCGCCTTTTACTTAGGCAGTGACATTCTCAATCGCTTTGCCATTAGTTTGGACCTAATAAACTTCAAAGCTTGGTCCCGATTAGCGGATAATCCCATGGGCTTTGATGATTCAGAAAAAGCATTTAGGTCAGCTCAATTGCTGCCTTATGCAGTTGAAATTCAGATTAAAGAGGAAGTCACCATCCCATAAAGGACCCGACAATTCTCCCTGGAAGTGAAAGTTAAAAGAGGAAAAAAATTGAAAATCCCTGATGCTTATATTCATCTAAATGCTTCTCTCCAACAGCAAGGGTTAGGGGTAAACCCAACACCATTAGTCAACATAGAACATGACACTATTCCAATAGAGGTGGATAACAGCGACTTACAGAGTATTACTCTAGCCGCAGGCACCACCATTGGAATGGCGGTTGATGACCGACATTTCTCCATTCATTTAGGAAATGAACTGTTAGGACAAATCCCCAAGGACTGTTTTGACAGTGACAGTGATGACAATACAACACCAGACAGGATTTTCACCCGGCATGGGGGGAACTTCCTGGTGTACACTTCTTGCCCTTATGGTAAGGAAGATGTGACTTGTGACTTCAGGAGGGATGAGGTGATTTTCCAGGTCCATGAGGGCTGCCTTTCCCACCTGAAGCCTCCAGTCCAAATCAGCGCTCTGACCAGGGACTTCTCCACCCAGCTGGAGGAGGCCGCTGAGATAGCAAAACCAGAAGTCTTTCCAGGCTTCAGGCAGATGGTGGAAGAGAGTCAACCTGGCTGATGCCTGCATGACTCTGGAACAGAAGCAAAAGTTGAAACAAGTTTTCTTGGATTTCCAAGATCTCTTTGCGGTAGACTCATATGACTGTGGTCGCACCGACATCCACACAACAACAATTCCCACAGACCCTGGCATGACTCCAGTGTTTGTGAAGCAATATCGCTTGCCTCTCGCATCCATGGAGTCCCTTACTGAAATAATTAAGAATCTTGAGTCCCGGGGAATAATCCGTCCAGTCCACAGCACCTTCAATAATCCGGTGCTGGGAATATTGAAGCCATACGGCCAGTGGAGACTCTGTGCCGACCTTAGGGAGCTCAACAAACGGGTCCATACTTCCCGATGGCCTCTGCCCTACATTGACCAAGGGCTGGGCCAGATCCAGGGGTCACAGGTATTCACAGCAATAGACCTGACCAATGGATACTGGACCGTGCCTGTCAGTAGGGAGGACCAATACAAACTGGCTTTTACCTTTAGGGGCCAGCAGTACACATGGACCCAGACTCCCTTCGGATACCTCAACTCCGGCAATGAATTCAACATTTTCCTACATAAGGCCATGCCCTACCTGGGTGCGAGGGGTAACCTGGCTTATGTAGATGATGTCCTCATCAAAAGTTCATCTGGGGAAGAACACATAGCGGAGATCCGTTATGTTCTGACACAGTTGAGGGCCACTGGAGCAAAAATTTCCTTTCAGAAAGCACAGTGGTGTAGACCCCGTGTTAATTTCTTGGGGCATGAGATTACTCCTCAGGGTCTCTGTCCCCAAGAAAAGAAAGTGGAAGCACTCCAGAAACTGAAGGATCCCACAACTCTGCGGGAACTAAGGAGCCTCCTTGGACTGACTAAATACAGCAGAAAGTTCATTGAGGGCTACGCAGAGATCACCAGACCCCTGATTCATCTCTTGAAGGGGGGGGTCAAGTGGGAATGGGGTCCAGAACAATCCGAGGCAGTAAAACAACTCAAGAGAAGCCTCTCACAAGCGCCCTGCCTAGCGTACCCTGTCAGAAACAAGGAGTTCTTCCTGGAGACAGGGTTCTCTAATACTTGCTTGACGGCAGTATTATACCAAAAGCATGACAAGGTCAATAAAGTAATCTCCTATGCGAGCAAAACTTTATCCTCTGTGGTGGATAAATTCAACGATTGTGAGAAGGCACTCCTGGCAACGGTGTGGGCATTGAAGAATTACCGCCCGTTTATCCAGGGGGAACACATCATAGTGGAGACTCCACACCAGCTGTTACACATTGTGGGAGGTGGTCTCTGTGGGTTCGCAACCAGTTGTGTGGTACTCTTCACTATGCGATTCCCGGGAATCCTTCTCAAGATGACTCCCGTGCTGAAGGTAGCGGTTTAGTCTTTTCACGTCTCTCCAAGATGCTCTTGCCTGCTCACGTGATCCTTTATCAAACATGGAAGCCGACAACTCCTCGCATCGCTTCTGTTTCTACAGACGCTCCGTGAGTTTGCTTCTAGGGATTTCAATATCTCTACCTCTTCTACTGACTTCTTCGACTAACTCTGTAACCTTTTGTCTCCCAAGCTCTCGTCTCCGGATTCTCCCTTCCATTCTGGTCCTCCCTTCTCTCGGGATTTCTCGCCGAGCCCAGATATCCATCGGCGTTACAATTACGCCAACCCTTACCTCGTCTCTTCTGAGATACCCGATAGCCGTAAGTGCCCTTCTATCAAAATTCCTTTCCTTCTCTCCCGATTCGGATTCTGACCCTATTTTTATTTCTTGTAGAGCTCTCGTCTCCCATTCACTTCTCCCTCGAGGCCCTAGATCCATCATCCTATCCTTCACTCCTGCCTCTGCTGGTGAGACACCTTTACTGTGTCGTTTAATTACCACTCCCATTCCCTTCTTTCCAAACTTACTCTGACCATTTTCCTTTGTTCATCCAGACGAAGCCTTCCTGCCTGCCTTCCACTGCCACTAATAGAAGACATTCATCAGCTATCCGGATCCACGACACTTCCAGATTCTACCAGGGTTTTCTTCCCCATCGAGGGTTTCCCTGGCGACCCTGTTCCTTCCCTTGGTTACTCCTACTCCGGGTCGGAGAGGACACGGCCGTCCTAGGGTAGCTTTCCCTGCTGCACTTGGTTGTTCTCTGGCGGTCTACTCGATCTGTCAAGGTGAGATTATTCACACTTTGTTAATTATTGCGGGAAGCGGTATTGATATAACAGTCGAAATAACAGTAAGCGACGCCCAAAAAAAAATATAATATTGACAGACGAAGACCATTATGGAACAACAAATGCAGCAATTAATGGCCGCTATGCAGGCCATGTCTTTAGAGGTACAGTCACTTAAGCATGACAATGTACAAATACGACAACAAGTTGCTAGAGCATTTTCTGACACTCCCCCGTCCACATTACACCCGATAATGTATGATGGCGACCCTTACAAGCTCAAAGAAATTCTTGAAAGCTGTACGGTCCAGTTTACTCTTAAAACTCGTTTTTTCCCAACGGACAAAGATAAGGTGGAGTTTGTGATTTCTCACTTATCTGGACCCGCATTGGCATTAGCCACGCCTTTGGTTACCTCAAACAATGTAATCCTTGATTCTTATTCTGCTTTCACTAATAGTCTAAAATCCATGTTTGGTAGGAAAGAAATCACAGTATCCTCTCAGGAAAGACTCCTTGACCTAAAACTGAGCGGAAAGGACCTATTAGGGTATATCACCCAATTTAAGCAGTTATCTTCCGAATTAGGATGGCCGGATGAGGGTCTTCTTACTCTTTTTCGTAGGGGATTAACAGACAAGCTGAAAGACGAGATTTCTAAAGTTCCTCGCCCAGCCAACCTGGCAGACATGATAACTCTAACCATGCAAATTGAGTACCGTTTACAAGAACGATCCTGGGAACCAGCATCTGGGGTTCATGCTCCTAAATTGATTCAACGGTTCTTTCTTTTTCACCCAGGTAAACCGGGTTCTCACCCCAGGAGGAGGGGGTATACTGTTACACATTGTGGGAGGTGGTCTCTGTGGGCTCGCAACCGGTTGTGTGGTACTCTTCACTACGCGATTCCCGGGAATCCTTCTCAAGATGACTCCCGTGCTGAAGGTAGCGGTCTAGTCTTTTCATGTCTCTCTGAGACGCTCTCGCCTACTCACGTGATCCTTTATCAAACACGGAAGCCGACAACTCCTTGCGTTGCTTCTGTTTCTACAGACGCTCCTTGAGTTCGCTTCTAGGGATTTCAATATCTCTGCCTCTTCTACTGACTTCTTCGACTAACTCTGTAACCTTTTGTCTCCCAAGCTCTCGTCTCTAGACTCTCCCTTCCATTCCGGTCCTCCCTTCTTTCGGGATTTCTCGCCGAGCCCAGATATCCATCGGCGTTACAATTACGCCAAACCTGACCTCGTCTCTTCTGAGATACCCGATAGCCGTAAGTGCCCTTCTATCAAAATTCCTTTCCTTCTCTCCCAATTCGGATTCTGACCCTATTTTTATTTCTTGTAGAGCTCTCGTCTCCCATTCACTTCTCCCTCGAGGCCCTAGATCCATCATCCTATCCTTCACTCCTGCGTCTGCTGGTGAGACACCTTTACTGTGTCGTTTAATTACCACTCCCATTCCCTTCTTTACAAACTTACTCTGACCATTTTCCTTTGTTCATCGAGACAAAGCCTTCCTGTCTGCTTTCCACTGCCACTAATAGAAGACATTCATCAGCTATCCGGATCCACGACACTTCCAGATTCTACCAGGGTTTTCTTCCCCATCGAGGGTTTCCCTGGCGACCCTGTTCCTTCCCCTGGTTACTCCTACTCCGGGTCGGAGAGGACAGGGCCATCCTAGATAAGCTTTCACTGCTGCACTTGATTGTTCTCTGGCGGTCTACTCGATCTGTCAAGGTGAGATTATTCACACTTTGTTCATTATTGCGGGAAGCGGTATTGATATAACAGTCGAAATAACACCAGCCTCTGCAATATCTCCAAAGTGACAGAATCCGGGCCGGAAATGTGAGTAATTCCCAAATTACTTCCTGGATTCTGTCAATGCAAGGCTTTCATGTGGAGGTCAGATATGGCCAAAACAAAAGAGTCCCCTCGCGCAAGGTCTGGCTGACTTGCATGATTGTGCCAGAGAAAACTGTCTCTAGGACGAAAGTCTAAAAATCAAGGACAACATGGAGGCATACCTTAATTCCCCACACAAAGTCTTTGAAGAGGACAAGTGTAAAGGAATGCCCACTGTCTATGTGGATGGATGCTCTTACCATGTTGACAACAACGGGGAAAAAGAACTGGTGGCCGGGTAGGGAATGCATGGGTGAATGATTCCCCAGAACCCTCCGCTGGATACAAAATTGGTCCCTGAAGTAGTCAGGTGGCAGAGTTGATGGCTGTGCATCAGGCCATCCTCACTGCTGTCCAACATCAACTCCACAAACTAGTCATAATCACAGATTCTGATTACGTACGGAACGGGTTCGTGGAGCACCTGGTTAATTGGAAAACCAGAGGCATGTTATGTGCTAATAACAAACCCTTGAAAGATGGGAAGTTAATTCAAAACATTGATGATGGTCACCTCGAATGGGATGACCATCTACTGGAAAAAGATCAAGGGTCATTCCAAAGTAGAGGGACCAGACAAAACTGGAAATGACTTAGCTGATCAGCTGGCCAAAACCGGGGCCATCCAAGGGGATCTAAAAGAGATTGAGTCCCTGTTAGAGGAAATCCAGGTCACTGCTATCACTAGGTCCCAGACAAATGCTCACAATGATCTTTCAACTGCACAATGGATTAAGGAGACCCCTGATGCTGATTTAATCACAGCTCAGAAGGGGGATCCAATAATTGGTAAGTTTTACCAACACCTTGAGGACCCTGAGAACTTTCCCCTGATGGATACAGATTACATTGGGAAAGAGGACCTAAGAGTGTTGATGAAATGTCCAAAAATGTTCCGAATCCAAGACGGTTTGTTGGTAAGGAAATCCAAAGCTGGCCATAATCAGTGGGTGGTCCCTACCTCATTCCAAAGCCTGATGTTAAGTCACGCCCATGATGCAGCCACCGCAGGACATAGGGGGTTTCACACAACACTGGAAATCTTAAGAGAGGTTGCATACTGGCCACACATGGGGCAGAACCTCGACCAATACTTGATGGGGTATCTTGTGTGTGCACAATTTCAGCCATCATCCCTCACACACCGTGCGCCTCTCCAAAAGAGGGGGATGACGCTGCCATGGTCAGATTTGCAAATCGACTTTGTAGGCCCTGTAATTCACCCGTCTAGAGGAAACAAGTACATGTTGACCGTTACATGCTTATTTACCAAGTGGGTGGAATGTCTCCCAGCCCCAAACTGCAAGGCAGAAACAGCAGCTGCCCTGATGATTAACCACATCTTTTCCCGTTTTGGTCTACCTCAAAGGATTGAGTCAGACAGGGGTAGCCACTTCACCAGTGAAGTAAAGATAAAGATGTGGGAGATACTGGGGGTCAAAAGGAAGCTACATATTGCTTACAGGTCAGCTTCTTCAGGGGCAGTAGAACGCTACAACCGGACAATTGTGAGCATATTAAAAAAGTTTGTGGCAGATTCTGGGCCAAGTTGGGATATCCGATTACCTCTGGTCCTAATGGCCATCAGATCTACCCCTTCATCTGCAACTAAAATGTCACCATTTGAGTTGATGACTGGACTCAAGATGGTGCTTCCTCAGCATTTGCTCTACAGGACCCAAGAGCAGACACTGATAAATGCCTCCACAACTCATGAGTATGTGGAGAATTTAAGGAAACACCTCCAACATGCTTTTGCCTATGCTCAGCGTTATCTAGAAAGATCAGCTGAGAGTATGAAAACGCACTATGATTTAAAAACCACCAGGAAGGAATATGATGTGGGAGACCGGGCCTATCTATACAATTTCCAAAGAAACCAGGCCAAACAGCGAAAATGTTTGCCTACATGGAAGGGACCCTTTGAAAGTATAGACAAGATCTCCCCTGTTGCCTACAAAATCCGCATCCCCAAAGGTAATTTGGTGGAAGGGGAAGATAAGTGGGTCCATATTAATCAGCTGAAGTGTTGCCATCCCAGGCACACTCTGCAACAACTGGAGGAATCCACTGGAATCCCAGAGGGGGCCGCTCCAGAGTAATTCAGTTCCAACCCTAAAATATTCCACATATAGCATATAAAATTCTGTGATTCTTGAATATATATGTCCTTGTCTCCTAATTAAAAAAAAATGTATATGTTCATATCTTCTGATTTATAAAATGTATATGTTCGCCACACCATTAATAGTGGTGGAAAAATGTTCTAGGAATGTGTATTGCCGCTTTTGCTTTATCATCCTAGGAGAGATGAAACCACGGAGACTGACCAAGGAGGCGACCTGGGGACCGGGAGCGAAGATCCGAGGGGCCCGGGGTACCGCCCAATCCTCCCAATAGGACCAGCAAGGAGAACTGATTGATCGACTGGAGGGAGGAAAAGATGCTGAACTGTGCCATCTACGGAATTGGAAGAAGATGAGGCGAACATCCCAGATCTTGCGAGTTCCATCAGTGAAAGTTCAGAATGGCCATCGCAAGAGGGGGGGCTTGTGGGATGTTTTTACCCATGCAGCCAAGCCCTACCATAAAACTGTGCAGTACTGGCATTGAAAACATCATGATGGCCAGAACTCCCCCAGAGAGTGCACAGGGAAAACATGAAGAATAGGCTGTCACCCATTTTTGCCTATGTTGTGAGCACAGGAGGGCACTGCCTAAAACCACCATTGGGCTACACACACAGTAGCCCGAAACTATTGGGAATGGCAATGCTGATTGCCAAAACCAACCCAGAATTGTGGGGAATCCATTTTATTAATGTCAAAAGGGATGCAATACTGGTGCTCACCACTATCAGAAAGCCGGCGTTTTAAAACCACCAGAATTTGGTGTAAAACTGAACAAATGAAACCAAAACCAGGCCAAGGAAAACTTGCTAAGAGGTGGATACAATGTAAAACTATATTCTGAAATGACTTGAAGGAAGTCATTATTTAATGTATATATAAAAAAAAATAGCTGGGGATGTCAGCAGCTTAAGTGAATTTGGGGGTAAAGCCACTAAAATCGAAATGTTTAAATTAAATGAGTGACCTACTTTTGAGTGTCACATAGTTTGCAACTGTTAAATGTCATGGTTTTGAACTTAGAATCAGCATTCTAGCTGCATGTGTAAAAATTGTAAGTTTGATTTAAACTGAGAACAAACAGGACATTTAGCTGAAGCTTGGTTTAAAGAAATTGAATTCTGCCTGACAACTACCCCTGACAGGAGTTGAACTGGCTCAACAACTCTTCCCAGGCCTGGCTGCATCCTGCTGCCCCCACCAAAAGGAGATCACACCTCTCTGATTGAATTAAGGGAGGGGTAGCTGCAGACTGCAGGAAATTGAACAAAGCCCTGTGCTGGACTCAGGCAAATGTTACATTGGGGGGGTCGTAAATGGCTTCCTCTTGGGAGAAACTGGGAGGGGCAGTGCCTCTGCTAGCAAGCTGAGCTTGGGGGAAGTGGACAAACCAGAAACTCCACCATGTGCTTGGGGGAAACCACACCCCTTTGGGCCAGAGTATAATTTAAAAAAAAAAGATGGATAATTCCTAGTACGGACTTGTCAGAATTATATAAGTAATATCATTATTCTTGTGATTTTTCTGTGCACATTTTAAGAGGTGTTAGGACCCTGTGGTGTATTCTGGCGGGTTGCTAGCGGAATATAGGGTCTTAGTCCAAATGTCTGCATGTTAAAAATCTGACACTTCATCAATTAATGTCCATACTCCTTGCGCACATTTGTGTAATTTTTGGTAAATGTCTGATATTGGTAAACCGACCAAAAAGTGCAAAATGTTGTCATTTCCGAATCCCAGCTCGCAGGAACATGGGCCTTGAACAGAGACCTGTCTTAATTCATCTGTAATATGTACATGTAATGTCAACCACTTGTGTATCTGGGAAATATGTATTTGAATCAAATATAGATTTGTTTGCAAATTGATCAGGGGACGGTCCTCTGACCCATAAACAGACCTCATCATGATGACAATCCATTTCCTTCCCCCAATCATGGAAGAGGGGAGAATTGGGCCCATGACAAGTAGAGAGGGGCAGGCTCAGTTATGCCACGCACACACCCACTTTCTAAACACATAAAAGCAGACAGTGCAGGACAGGTAGGGAGATTCACTTTCCACTTTCCTGCGGGACGCTTTGCCGGGAGACTTCAGACTTCACATCCAGAGATCCAGACTTCAAATCCATCAATCTCCAGAACCTGTAGCAGAAATTAACCCCAGAATTTTTAGCAGAGAGGCCTGAATCCACAAGCTGAATCCTCTTCAGCAGGCCTCAAAACCAACCAAACTATTCAACAGCGAGCTGTTTGAAATTTTTGCCAAGAACTTTTGCAAGAACCTGTAGCAGTATCCAGAAAGCAGTGCTGTATCCGGAACCAGAGAGAACCACAAACCAGACCGTTGTGAGCAGAACCGGTGCTTGACAGACCCAGAGAGCAGAGCTGAACCAGATAGCCGGGACTTTAGAACCACCCGCCGGAAGTCCCGTCCAACCTGACCAGACCTTGACGGCTTATTTCAAAAATATAGTGTGAGTACTCAATGTGCCAAAACCAATCTCTTAGTTTAAAATAATCTAATCCAAACTATTTTAGCCTATTAGAACTGCCGCCTAGAATCATGTCATTCTGTCATCTTTAAAACTGAAAACTGTCATCTGTCATTCTGAGCTTTAAAATTTAAAATCCGAAAAACTACCTTTATTAAATCGGCCGTATCTCCGGAACCGTTTGTGATAGGAGCAAGTTTTTACTGTCATATTAAAGCTAAGATTCTAAGCTTTCCAACAAGCCTAGAACCGACTCCTTATAGTGCCTCCGTAACCGCGCTCGACGCACGCGTCTAAATTTGCCGCGATTTGACATTTTGCACAATTTCAGCCACGTGTAAAAATCAGCAGCTACTTGCTTTCCTTTGCTAAAATTCGTTTTAACCTGCTAGTTACTCATAGGGCATTGCTAAAGTGAGCCTGAACTAATATCAACTAGATATCACCCACCCTGAACCTCTAGAGGGAATTAAAAGCATTTTTAGCACATTTCTCACTTAATTGTCATCACATTCAAAGCATTTTGGGCCTGTGTTTCAAACTTCCACCTGTTTTCCTCTAAGCTTGCTGGGGGGGAACTGAACTGAATTATAATTTGATTGCATTCCTGAGGACTGTATGCTCTCCTTTTTCATTTTCTTACATTGCAAAGGGGGGGGGGGGTGAATTGCCAGAGAAAAAGTGATTATATTATCTTTTGCTAAATCATATCAAGTTATTTCTGTACTGCATTTTATTCATCATTGCATTGTCCTTGAAGCCATAAAAGCATTCTCAGCTACTTCATCCTCTCTATATCACTTCTAAGCCATCAAAAAGAGTGTACCACTGTAACATCATCCATTGTTGATCACGATCATCTTCACAAGTGTGCTATCAAACATTAATTTATTATAAAAGTGTGATATATATATATATTGTTTAATTTTCAAATAAACCTTTTAAATTTGCAAAACAAACCTACTTCTTGGCTCAGCGGGGTCGGGGGGAATCTGAGAGAGGGGTGTTATATAAGGGTTGTCATCCAGAGTAAATGAACTGGACATAAAAATACATCAATAAGGGCTTCCTTCAGCATTCCAGACTAGGCATTGACTTAGCTGTAGTGTTGAATTGAAGTCGCTTACAGAGTTCTTGTGACGTCAACAATTGTCTTCTATTAAGAACTTTTTAGTTCCTTCCAGGACTGTACTTAGACGGTCTTCATCTTTCTTTAGTTGTTGATATGGTTTCCTTAATGGGTACCTTTCTATCCATGGTTTTCTTGGTATTGGTACGTCAATAGGTGCTGTTCTTCTGATAGGTGCTGGGCAGATCCCGACTGCGGCTCTCTGCTGGTTTATTTGCTCATCATACGTCACATATCTCGGTGTGAACGTTCCTGGTACTTCAAAATGGACGATTGGAGTGCAGGCTTTATTTGGGACTTAATTTACAATCCCACCTCTGGGCAATTCACTTCCTACTCTCGTGACTACTCTCACTTCCTTGTTTGGATCCATTTTATCAGTTCTTCTGTATTCATCTTCACCTCATCTCCTGGGTTCATTCTTTCTTCATCTTCTGGATCCGTACATAATGGTCTGAAGAAGTGTCTCTTTGGAGTCCATATTTTTGTTACTCCTTTCATGGTTTCTGCTGTCCTTACGTGTTCGTCTTTATTCCATGCCATCAATTGACATTGTCTATTAGGGCTGCAGTAAACCCATCTTCTCACATCATTTCTGTGCTTCCTGGGATAGAGAAACTTTTTTCCTTCTGGTGCGTGAATGCTGGCCTTCACAAAGTCTCTTATCTCTTCATCAGTCAGGTCTTTGGGCTTCCAACCTGGCTTGAAATCAATCATGATCTTCATCCTTATGGCTTTATTTGCAGTATTCTGGCATTGGGAGATTATTATCTTGAAAACACAAAAGCCTAGTAATATCATCATTATCAGGGCTCACAACAAGTTGAATGTGTCTGCCATCCATTGTGGTACCCATGAAATAGTGATCCAAACCAACTGTCATCGTCAACTTCGTCAGTTTCATCAATCATCTGGTTCTGTAGTTTTGTCAGAATACCTATGGCTTCTGTTAGGGTTCCGTTTTCCTCATCGTGAGAAGGTATTAATGTGCAACATGATTCTCCAATTTTTGCACAACCTCCTCCATCCATAGCTGTGATCATGTCAAGCATGTATCTGTTCTGGAGAGTCATCAGTTGGATGGCTCTTAACTCTTCTTTGATGGCGTTAAATCCTTTTATTGTGGTGTTGATGGTTTGCAGTAACTCCCATCTGGTTATTTGCAACCATTTAGTATTTGCTCCAACGTGGATTCTCGGCACGAAAATCGTTGTGAACAAAGATGACATGAGGCTAAATAGCCCATGTTCAAATGGGATTGCAAGAAAGGCTTCTTCTGATTTAGGAGAGAAGTAGTTCTCTCTCTTAATTCGAGTTAGTAGTTCCACAGATCTCTTCTTTCTCAAGTGAGCATCTGCTTTCCAAAAGATATCAATATTCAGGTCGTCCTTTGGGATCACCAAAGCTGGAACGTGGGCATTCACTATTGTACATATGCCTCCCCAGTTTCTTGGCCATCTGATGTATGCTTTGGTTCCACATGCCCAGTAATGGTCCATGATTACTGCAGTTGTGTGCATCATTCCTGGGGCGTCAAAGATTTGTCCACAGTTCTGATTCTCTCCCATCTTTCTTGTTCCATTATTCCTGAAGCACAATTTTGAGCTTTCCAGTGGTATTATTTGCAAGGGTCCTCCTCTGTCTTCAACACATGTCAGCAGTTTTGCAAGTTTTGGCCATAATGGCTTGCATATCATTTGTGCGTTTTCAATTGCTTCTTTGCAAGCTCCAAGGACCATCCATGCTCTGCAAATCACTACTCCTTGCTCCCATTCGTCTGGTGAATGCACGGTTCCCCAGATCTGCATTTGGCCTCTGTTTTTCCAATTTCGAGCCTCTTCTGGTGTTTTTCCTTGGGTGTTCATTTTCTGATTTGCTTCTCTTCTAATCTCCGTTCTTTTAACTCCAGGCTTCTCATATCTGATCACAATGTCTTCTTCCACTGTTTCTTGTCTTTATTTCCTGGACATAATCATCTTCATTTTGGATTGGTTTCTTCAGTTGCCCATATCAGTGAGGCGTCACTATCCATGAACTGGCCTCTGGCTTTGCATATGGCTATGTGTGATAGACAGCGTGCTGTCGAGACATCAAGTTCTACAGCTCTGAAGATCTTGGACTTCCCCATACTGTACGGTAGGAGTGCACAAACAAAGCATTCCCCTTCTGAACTTCGTCTTCCAACTTCTTTCATGTGCTGGTACCAAATATTGTTTCCCAAATGTGCTGTGCTGTCCAAGTAATCATTTATTTCACTGTCATCTCCATCCATGCTTCTCTTGATTCTTAATGCTTTCCTGTAATTGGCTATAACTGCATCCCTGAATGCATCTGTATGACTCCTTCTTGCTGGAGGATTCTCAGGTATCCTGTCCATGGTGCAGGCTTCTTCCTCTGCGCCATTTGAGTAGACCGAATTCTGACAGTTCTTTCTTGCTCCTCATACAGTTCCTTTTTTCTGGCTAGGAATGTTCATATCCATACTGGCATTGGTCTAGTATATGGTCGTACTGTGGAACTTGTACTTGTCCCTTTCGTTGGAACATATATGTTTTTTACTGCTGTCTCTAAATGTTTATTTTTCAGCTCCTTTAGTCTTTTCCTTTCTCTAGATAATGTCAGCCATACAGCGTCTATAATTAGTTGTGTTTGCGAGATCTTCTTTGAGTTTATCTTTGCCTCCATCAGTGTTGTCTCAGGGGTGGTTATTATTATCATCTCTGTTGGTTTCTTCTCCAATCCCCTTGTCTTTTCACCCTGTTTGTTGTGGAGTTTCTTATAGTATGCAGTCTTTTCTTCTCCAATGTTGTGGATCGTGGTTCTGTGTTTATTGACACTATGCCTGTTGTGTGTGCATTCAGTGTTTGAATGCATGTGGTTGTCAGTATCCTTTCATCATTCATTCCTTGCCGACCCTGTCTCCGGCTTTTCTTTTTGTTTGTTACCACAAGTGTGTGTGTGTGTCAATGCTAATCACATCCATTTCAAGCTCATTTATTCCATCATCAGATCTTCCAGGGACTGGAATGAATATGTAAGGTCTGGGTGCCTTTGTGGGTTTCATGCGTGCGTCATTAGGTGGGTGTACTGGAATTGGAACGCTTTGGGCACCAATAAAAAATGCAGATCTGATTGTTAACGATAATAAAACAATGATGAATATGATGCACAAATAAATTATGCCCCTGTAGGTCAGGCGGCAGCATTTACTTCCAGAGAAACGTGGGTGTCTTTCCTCCTGAGGGAGGACAAGGTTGCTGGTCTGGATCCCCATCTCGATCATTCGCCAAATGACTAACCATTATTGTCTGTTGGATTCTGTGTTTAAGAGGTTCAGATGTCCCATAAGTGTCCCCCCTCTTGTGGGCAGTGAATTGTCTCTTATCTCAGGATACAGTTCCTTTGCTAAACTATGGGAAAAATCAAATCAAATAACGGTTCGGCACGTCCTTTCACTGTGCGTGTTCAAAGTAGGTCAGCTTCCAGTCCACGTCTCAGATTTGCTTTAGTCCTGAAGACATACTGTATCCTGGTCAGTATGAAGAATAGGGACAAAATAACAACAATGGAATAATGTGAAGCTCTTGACACTACTTCCTCGATATGTCCCTCGGCAGAAATCTTTTAGAATCTCCTCAGATAGTTCTGGTTAGAGAGTTCTATTTGTAATACAATTCCATGCAAGAGCATGCCCATCTGTGCAACGTTAGTTGGATCTCTGATGAATGTGATGACGTCAACATTAGTCGGTCTCCACACTAGCTCTGGAAAGTCAGTGACTAGACGAAAGAGGACGTTGTGGGCCAACCTGGTGTCTTCTAGTGACAGGGACATGTATCATGTCTTGCTGACTTTCAGGATTGTATGCTTTGCCTTCAAGTAAACAATGTCTGCACTGTCTGTTCGCGTGGAGTGCGACTAAGATCATAATTTTATTTAGGAGTTGGCTTAGATGTTCTGTATTCGTTGGATCTCGAAGAAACATGAGTGTGTCTATCGTTCTTCCAACAAGGTTTGGACATTCTTCGATTATGAGGAAGAACAATGTATTGATATGTTCATTTATTTCCTTCTCTGCTTGTGACATTTGGCTTCTCCTCACTATACTCAGGAAGTAGGAGAAAAGGTTCAGCAATTACAGTAAGCAATCTCTTAGAGACTTTTCGTTTTCCGGATCTTGGAGAAAACTGGTGACACTGGTGAGCCTCCCCACCAATGACGGGTATGATCTTAACACTAGGTTAAAGTATGTTACCACATCTTTGGTGATGTCACTACTGCAGGAAACCATAAGTGATTCCGAATAGGGTCTCGGTATGAAATGAGTCTGGATACTGTATTTTCTTCCAATTTATCTGTCCTCGGTCAAAATTTGGCATGTTATTTCCTCATCACAGTTTTTAGTGTATCTCGACCCAAAGTTCAAGTTCAACAGACTATGTTGTGGCTTATAGGAGCAATTTTCTTCTTCACCCTGCAACTAGGATGCACAGATTGTCTGCTTTTATGTCCTTATCCCCTTTTTTGCTTAGAGGAAGTGTCCAATTTGAAGCCATAATTCATCCCACAAAAGTTCTTTGTCTTTACTTTTGCTGCTTGCTCACATGTCCTTCTTCATCATGGATCCCGTCTGCACGTGCTGTGGTTCTTCCCCGTTGCTCGTAGTCTCCTCAGGTTGGGGTGCAAGCAGGGAGCCTTTTGCGATGTAGGGTTTGATATCGCCTAGGAAAATCCAAGCTCTCCTGTCTTGTAGTTTTACTGTGGACGGAGTGCAGTCCTCCACTGTGAAGGGACCGTTAAATCTCGGCTCATCCCACTTTTTCCTCATATGGTTCCTTACAAGGATGGTGTCTCCCGGGAAAACGGATGGTACACAAAGTCCTTGAGCTTTGTCTGTAGTAGTATCTCCTTCTGTGGTCCGTGCTGTCCTGCACCCTTTTCATCATCGCTGCAGCTAGCCTGAAATTACAGTAAGGCAAGATGTCATGCAATTCAGGTAATTTTGCATTTCAGACCCTAACATTTCTCCTGTTGACTGAGCATCACATATAGCTCTATCTCGGGGTGTCAGAGGAGTACGCATTTTTCCTGTGGCTATCTCGTGTGGCGTAAGATGATGGTCAGAACCGGGTTGGTTCCTGAGTGCATACAGTGCCAAAGGAATGTAGTGCAACCATCCCTTTCTTAGAGGAAGCTTCAACTTGGCTATCCTCTCCTTTAATAAGCTGTTGTGCTTCTCACAGATGCCGTTACCTTGCGGATGATACGCCGCAGAGAACTTGTGCTTTATACCAAGCAACAAACTAATCTGTTTGAATGTCTCATTTACAAAGTGAGATTCGTTATCTGATCTCATGACCTCGCACACCCCCCACCTGGGGAACACCTCTCTCACAAAAAATGTGGCTGCACAGGTAGAGTCTGCGTGCGTACAGGGACCTGCCTCAATCCATCTAGAGAATGGACACACCACAACAATTAAGTATCTGTACCCGTTACATACTTGAATCATGTTGACGTAATCGACATGCAAGTGCTGAAAAGGCCCATTTGGCCTGGGGATGATTCCTCTCATTACTTTTAATGTGTGCCCAGCTGTGAATTATTGGCAGATTATACAGTTTACTATAAAAAAATGCAACATGCTCGGTTATATTCGGTATGAACCAGTCTTCTGCGAGTGTTGCTGCTAAATTCTCTTTTGTCATATGTGCTGGGTAGTGTAACTGTTCCAGCACTATTTGTAACAGGGCTACAGGCATTACTGGTTTACCAATGCTGTCTTGTTGCCACAAACTGTCAGAGGGGTTTAAAGAACACCCTCGTTGTTTCCAAAGATTCTTCTCCTCCTGTGGTGCCTCCCCATGGAGTTCCATCATTTGTGTTTGCCCTAGACTGTTACACCCTTCAGGTGTAGTCTGTGCAACCATCATCCTCTCATTGGCATGGATGACTTCCACTTCCATGACCATCTCACTTTTGGACGCTATACGCTTGGCTTCTGTGTCTGCTGCTTGGTTTCAGCGTGAGATAAAATCTGTCCCTTTCGTGTGGGTGGCGCATTTCACGACCGCTATGCCCACTAGGAGCTGTAGTGCCTTGATGAGCCTGTCCAATAGGGCTGCATGCTGCACTGGCATGCCGTCTGCTCGGAGGTAGCCTCTCCTCTTCCAGCACGCTAAGCCTGCATGCACTATCGACGTCACATAGGCGGAGTCACTGTACACCGCTATTTCCTGGTCTGCATGATTCTTAATCGCGAGTATCAATGCCAATAATTCTGCAGCCTGTGCTGAATAATGAGATGGTATTCACGCACTAAGGAGTACTTTAAATTCTCCATTTGTGGTGTGTTTCATTACAGCGATGCCTGTATATCTTTGCCCATCGTTTTGATCGATTCTTGAGGAACCATCAATAAAGACAATTTGTCCTTCTGCCAAGGCATTTTCTTTTACTCTGGGGATTTCATCATAGAATTCTTCATAGTTTGCACAGTCATGTATTGGTTCTCCTTTGGTGACTGGCTCTGCTATAAACATAGCTGGGTTCACTATTTTGCATCGTAGTATCTTAATCGAAGGATTCGATATGATCAATTCATAGGCAGAAGCTCTCTGAGATGTTAGTGTACCTTTAGGTTTTTCTAGGATTGCAAATAATGAGTGCTCGACGTACAACGTCATTGAGCAACCCATCACAATGGTTGTAGCCTTCTCCTTAGCGAACGCTGCGGCAGCTAAACTTTGTTCGCATGGGAAATGGCCTTTCATCACCGGGTCCAAATTCCCACTGTAGTATGCCTGGGGCTTGTACGCCAATGTGGTTCTCTGTGTGAGCACTGCCATCATGACACTGCCATTTGTGTGCGAGAACAAGTAAAATTCCTTGGCATAATTTGGGATTCCTAAAACTGGTGCTGTGCAAATTGCTTTTTTGAGTTCAGTAAATCCTTTCTCCATGGTCTCAGACCATTCAATCTTTTTGTTAGTCACATGGGCCTTCTTCAGGGCCTGAAGCAAAGGCTTGGTGTAGGAGCTATAGTCGAAGACCCATGCCCTGACATAGTTGCACAGGCATAAAAAGCTCTGCATTTGTTTTATTGTGTGTGTCTTAGCTGTGTTCAGTATGGCTTCAGCCCTTTCTGGGGTCACTCTTTTTCCCTCATGGGAGATTAGCTGGCCTATTTACAGCACTTCTTGTTGACAATATTGTAGCTTGTCAACCTTATATCCTTTTCTCAGCCAGTATAGTGAACAGCTGAACAGAATGGTGCCTGCATTGCTCTTGTGTCGTGCTGCAAAATTAAGATGTCATCCACATATTGCAGGACAACACTTCTTAATGTAATATTGCTTGAGTCCATCTGCAGGACTCTATTAAAAATAGATGGAGACTCAAAGTACCCCCTGGGGTAACCTTGTGCTTTTCAGACGCATCTGCCTGAACGTGAATGACATCAGATCTTGTGAGCCACGGTGCAACGGGATTGAGAAAAATACATTTTTCAAGTCAATCACCGTGAAATATTTTCCCTCAACAGGTATATTACAAAGGATTGTAGCCGGGTTAGGGACTAAAGTGAACCCGGCCTCAACAATATCATTTATTGGGCGTAAATCCTGGATTAGCCTCCACGACCCTCCCTTTGATTTTTGATTGTATAAACCGCAGTATTGCATGACGACTCTGACGTCACTGAGATGCCTTGCTCCATCATAGCCGAAATTGTCTTAAAAATCCCTTCATCTGCCTCTCTGGACATAGGATATTGTCGTGCTTTGGAGAAAATTGCTCCTGGTTTCAGTTTAATGTTCACTTCTCCAAACCCTTTCAAGAGGCCTACGTCATAGGGTCCTGTAGTCCATACTGAGACAGGCACATGGGCCATGTCGTCATCAAAATATTCATGACGGATTTGTGGCCAACATCATTCTCTGAGGAAATTCTCTTTTGATCATTCTCACCCAGAAAATGAGACTCACTTCCACCATTGTCTCTCCCATGTCTGCTTGCTCTTCAAACAGATCGTTATCAGTGACGTCAATCAATCGGTATCCTTCTTCAATGACGATTACTGCGCACCATTGTCGGCCTTTGTCGTTTTAAACGTCAATCAAGGCAATTCTCCCTCGTACTGCAGCTGTGTGTGTCATCAAGGGAAATACTTGTCTCTTCTCTTCGTGCATAGGTGTTCTTGGTCTAAATAAAAATTCATCTGGGGTTCTCATGATTTTGTCGGCAAGGCCTGGCCGCCCTGCCATTAGTATACGCATTCCATACGTGAATATTTCTGGCTCTAATGGTATAGCCCTAATGGCTGTGTGTCCCACCTATGCTCTGATAATTTCACATACATTTGAATAGTGCATTCCTGGGGTTGAACATACTATGCCCTCCTCCGTGAATAAGATTGTCATGTTTAACTTCGTCATTAAATCGCGACCCAAAATATTTACTGGGGTCTGACGTGAATATAATAAAGGCACATTCATTACACATTCTCCTATAGTGACTGGAAGTGTGTTTGTGAAGGGAACACGACTTGTGGCTCCTGTGAAACTCTGAGTATTTATGGCCTTGCCGGAAAACTTGCCTTCACGTATGCACGAGCGTGTTGCACCTGTGTCAACTAAGAAGGAATATTCTTTATCCCCTATAACGACATCCACCCTAGGTTCCCGGTGAGGGTCTGGTGTCATTGATAGAATAGAACACATCAGGGTTCCCAGTGAGCTGTCCTAGCCAATATACAATTTTGTCCCACCTTGTGCTGGTGGATTTCCCCCATTCCCATTATTACTTCCCATTCCAGGGTTCATGGTCTGTCCTGTGCTTACTGTCTGTGTCAATTGCAGCGGGGATTGTTGGGACTGCCCTTGTCGAAAACTCACTACATGGTGGGTTGTGGATTTTGCTTTGTTCCTGGTGTTTGCTGTTGAACCGTGTGATTTTGTGCAATTCCTTGTTGTAAAACTGCAGGTGGATTCACCATGCCCGCTCCAATACCTTGGCTGTTTTGCATCATGCCTTGATTTATGCATGTGCATGCTAAATGCCCTGTCATCCCACACAACCAATATACTGGCGGTGGTCGGATCATTTGCCCGTTTGACATATCTTGATTGCCATTTTGCATATTTTTGAAACCTCCTTGATTATTCTGGAAACCTCCCTGATTACTCTGCCATCCTCTTCCTCTAAATCCCCTTCCCCTTGGATAAAACCCAGGATTTCCCTGATTATTCTGTTGTGGGCTATTGACCTGTTGCATGCTTGATTCAGCTGTGCTGTTTATCATGGCTCCCTCAAGAGCATATTTTGACAATCTTTTCTGCGCCAATTTCGCTTCCTCTCCCTTTCGTGTAGTTTCATTTTTGCGATTCTTTTCTTGCAGTAGCCTGCAAAAGTGTGCGATGGTCAGCTGTATTTCTGCCTAAGGTATAGCCTCGATTCCTACCAATTTATTGAGCTGTTTCTGTAACGGCTCTGGCAGCCCTTAGCACAATATATGGTAGAACACAGGTATAGATTTCGTCCAAGATTCATGAGTCTCAAGTACCCATGCGTCTTGAAAATTCTGTATGTAAATTAACGGATCCTCAGACTCATTCATTTTACATGTCATTATAGCTCCCATATCAGAAGTATCTGGGTAAAGCACTCGTAGTGCTTTCCATACTGTGGCTCTGCAGTTGTTAAATGGAGCTCCATCATGCACGGTATTAATTGTTGTCACACCTGGGTAGCCAGCCCATGTCCACCCATTGTCTGCTCTCTCACCAAGTATGGCGATTAGGAGACCCTTGATATCCCCTATAGCTAACGTGTTTCCTCCTGTCATTTTTTCTAACTCATTTATCCATTTTCTGGCTCCCGATGTCAGCAATGGAAACTTGTTTTTCAAATCTTCTCGATCCATGTGTGGCCATGGAATATATTGTGGTCTCACTCCCCCTTTTTTGAGTAACAGAAATTGGCTTGAATAGCTCTCTTTCACTTCTCTCATTGCCCTCCTGTCTATTTCAGGGGTAATGTTCCTGCATCTCCATCTGCTTGGCAATGTCCTGAGCCTGTCCACATAGGGTGGTGATAACACCCCCCTGTGACCTTGAGATACTTCTTCGTGTCGGTCTGACTGTGTGGCTGACTCTGATGTGCTTGGTGCAGATTCGCTGGTGTCTGACCATCGTATCCCTTTCTCCCTTGGGAATCACCTTTCACTCTCCCTCTCTTCCTCGTTTTCCTCGTGCCTCTCCCTTTCTGAGTCGGACATCGTTTGTCCCCAACTCGTGCAACCGCTCGCATCTTCTTTGTTTCTGCTTATTTCTAATCTATCAAGGGATAGTTCTCTGTTCCCACTACTTCGGGAGACATCCTCAGTGTCATAAAGCTGAGTGCTGTCTAGGCGCTCGTCTTCCCCCACCCCTTGCGGTGTTAGTTCTAGCTCCATTTCATCATATATTCTATCAATAGTTTTCTGATGCTTCTGGTGTCGAAGTCATCATTCATATTTGCCCCCGACATGCCTGGTACTGAATCATATGCAGGAAATAATTGTTCGATGTCTTCCCAATCTACTACTGAGCGTGTTTTTTAACCTCTCTCCCCAGATATTCGAGATCGCAAGCTCTCTGTCTTCGCTTTCGTTCTACATCATCATCAACTTCCTTGCGTTTCCTTGCCTCTTCTCTGACGCTTTCTACCTCCTTTTACTTTTCATTTCTTCGTTCATCTGCCCTTCGGATTTCCTCTTCCCTTTGTCGTTTTATTCTCTTTTCTCGTATTCTTAGCTCTTCCTCTAACCTTTGCTGTTTCTGTCTGTCTTGGTCATTGGATGCTCTCTGTTTGCGATCGAGCTGTCTTTCTTGCTCTTCACGATATAGCTGTTCTCGCCTTTGTCTATCTTTTTTCTTATTCTTTCGTCTCTCAATTCCTTCTCCTTTTCCTTCCTTTGTACATCGTCTAGTCTCCCTTTTTGTTTTGCATCATCAATGCCTTTGCCATCGAGTTTCAATACAATATGCCCTCCCATCCATTCATTTTTTGCGAATGCTATCTCATCAGTTTTATCTTCGCTGCCTTTCCATCTTTTGCCTTCTCTCTCCTTATTGAGAGATGCACTTGTCTGTGCCTAATCCCTTCTTTCGTCATCGTGTCTCTCCTTGTCCCTTGGGACTGCGGAGGTGATATTCTTATCCTTTTCTTTACTTGGGTGTTCGTCACTACTTTGCTTAGGTGACCCATATGCCGGGTTGCTATACCCTGTAGCTGCTTTAAGTTCTCTCACTAGGTATTACCCTTTGTCTTTATTTTCATCAACTTTTGTTTCAGAAGGGGCGGGTGGCGCGGTAGGCATCTCACCCCCCCTCTGTGCATAAATTAAGTATCCAATTTATTGGTGGCTCCTCTTCCTTTCCCTGTTCAGACATTTTCCAAAGCTCAAGAACAGCTAGGCATTTGTCTAACTTCTTGCCTGTATATGTGGCATGCAAATATGTCATCACATGTTGCAAAACATCTTTAGATAAGGACCCACCTTGTGGCCATGGCATAAACATCCTGTGGGCGGTTCCCTTAACACACTCTGTGCTATATTTTTTCAACTTAGGTGCATGTTTCGGCAACTGTTTGCATAAGTGTGCCAATGGAGTTATGTCTTCCATGCTTAAATCTGTTCCCCTTCTCCTTATATAACACTTGTCAATGCTTCACGTGACTTAAACAACTTCAAACAATATGAGCGAGCACCAAACACCACAAGCTCCAATCCCAATTTTTCTCCAAAACATCAACTCGTATGTGATATTATCTTGGCTATTCAATCGTGTAAAATGAAAATCAATGTGTAATGTCACAACAAATAACATACAAGACAGACGTTGAACAGACTAGGGGAACACCAGCCGGTCACAGGTATCTCTGCCTCTAAATATTACCCCGATATGGAGTTTAAACCTACCCCTTTCACAGTGTCTTTAATCGTTGTCGTAGTCTATTTATTCCCCTTTTAGTTGGGACTATGGGTACACATTTCTTCTAGCCGCTTATGTTAAAAGCATAGGAATAAGGTGAATCCTCTCACTTCTCGGGTGTCTCCCCCAGTAACCTCTCTCTTCTCAGGTGTCCTCCCCGGTATCTTCTCTATTTGCTTAATTATTCTTCAGTCATTATTCCATTCCCCTTATATATATACATTCTTCTCTACTTCTGACTATGTTTGGTTTTTTCCAACTCCCTCCGTTACCTTTTCCCTTTACTTGTTCTAGAGCATACACTTTTGGGAAAACAGTCAGTCTTTTTTACTCACCGTTCGCATCTTTTCCTCTCTGGACCCTCGCGATCACCGCCTTTGGTACCGCCTTCTTTGCTTTTTTGCCTGCTCAGCTGCCCGTAGGAATGGGAAGGGGTTTAGGTGGGTAACACAGGTTCCCTCAGACACTTGTCTGCAGACTTCTCTTATACTACCACTGTCCACGGGGAGCGTCACGGTCTACTCAGCCGAATGGCAAAGGACTCGTGATATTGCCGAAGACCTAGAGTTACTTTATGTCAATGCTCAATGGGTGTATTATTCTAATCAATAATTGATAATCGATAACCATCAAATCTCTGCTATCAAGTGTACTTTGAGACCCCCAGCTGGCTCAGAGAGCCGAGGTTTGCTCAGAAGTACTTTAAGACGAGATAGCTGTACCCTTGAGATGGATGGGGGTGCAGATTTATTACTCAAACACCAATCAATAAGGACAACTCAATGGTTTGAAAAAAGGGAGTCCGTTTAATGACAAGTACAAAAAACGGGGAGTCATGGATATCAGCAGTGATGCGATTGTCCTTCTCGCTTCAACTCCAATGAACTTCATACAAGTTGTAACATTTATACTCAAAACTCGTCATAATTGACGTGTCACACTCAAAAGTTAACATGCAATTCTATTGGTTAGGAAAAGGTAACTTTAATATAGGTACTATATCTGTAAATGGTAACGGAGTGAGGGGATTGGGTAAAACACTGTCAGGTGGGCATCTAAGCCCTTCCTTCAAAATGACTACTGCAGACGTCACTAAAAGTACAACGTCCTATTGGTTCTACTAACTATAGGACCCTAAATTATTTGCTCCATTGTGATTGGGTTGACACCAACCCCATGCATACTTTTCCACTTCGGTTAGCAGCACGCAGAATGCTCAGCCAGGTGTGAGGTGCTTCTTAGTTACCCAACCTTCCTCCAATTATGGTTACAATCAATCATCACTTTTAATAGCCATGTGTTAATTAATTTGCTGTGGTTGGCCTCGAAACTGCTTCTTCTGTCTGGAAAAGTTCTGACATCTCTGCCTGGTTCGGTGCCAAGCGTTGGTGTGAAACCCTGCTTCTCCTTGCTCGGCTGGTCACGTGATTCAGACACCGTGAATTAGCTTCTTTTCTCTCAATCTGTGTATTTGATTTTCGTTTCACCCACCACCAGCCTTTGCCTTCTTATCTCAACCTATCAGAGGCAGGATATTCTGTTCTTAGTTTCAATTAGATGTAGCTACTGTTCGTAACTTCTATTGGTATGACCTTGGCTTTCCTGGCACGAGTTGCCTCTGCCAAGTTTCGAGTCAGCCATCTCTTCTCGTTTTGTTAAATATGAATCTCTGCTCATTTGGCCTTTAGTAACCTAGGTTAATTCTGCTTTGTTTGAAAAGTGGAAATATACTTATAATACTATATTTCAGTTGAGGTAGATTATGTATAATGGCGCTTGCCGCACTATTCTTTTACTAAGCATAGCAAGCCTCACTGTTTTCTTAGCTTTCTTGCGGTTCCAAGCATATTTACAGGCATAAACTTGGTTAATGTTTTCATATTTCTTACAGCTTAAACATATGGCATTTCAACATCGTCCTTTTCCTTAGCTTCATGATGTTCTTATTCACAGCGTTTTGTCTCTTTGTGTCATTCTCAGGTCGTCATTTCTTCTATCTGGGTGCCAGTTTGGCTTCTTGTGACATTACCATTCGTCTTCTATTAAGATCTTTTTAGTTCCTTCCGGGACTCTACTTAGACAGTCTTCATCTTTCTTTAGTTGTTGATATGGTTTCCTTAATGGGTACCTTTCTATCCATGGTTTTCTTGGTATTGTTACATCAATAGGTGCTGTTCTTCTGATAGGTACTGGGCAGAGCCCCACTGTGGCTCTCTGCTGGTTTATTTGCTCATCATAAGTCACATATCTCAGTGTGAACATTCCTGGTACTTCAAATTGGACGATTGGAGTGCAGGCTTTATTTGGGACTTCCTTTACACTCCCACCTCTGGGCGATTCATCAACCACTCTCACTTCCTTGTTTGGATCCATTTGTATTCATCTTCACCTCATCTCCTTGGTTCATTCCTTCTTCATCTTCTGGATCCATACATGATGGTCTAAAGAAGGGTCTCTTTGGAGTCCATATTTCTATTGCTCCTTTCAGGCTTTCTGCTGTCCTTACATGTTCATCTTTATCCCATGTCATCAATTGACATTGCCCATTTGGGATGCAGTAAACCCATCTTCCCACATAATTTCTGTGCTTCCTCGGATAAAGAAACTTTGTTCCTTCTGGTGCGTAAATGCTGGCCTTCACAAAGTCTCTTATCCCTTCATCAGTCAGGTCTTTGGGCTTCCATCCCGGCTGGACATCAATCATGATCTTCATCTCTCTGGCTTTTTTGCAGTCTTCTGGCATTGGGAGATTATTATCTTGATAACACAAAAGCATAGTAATATCATCACTAGCAGGGCTCCCAAGAACTTGAATGTGTCTGCCATCCATTGTGGGACCCATGAGAATAGTGATCCAAACCAACTGTAATCAACTTTGTCACTTTCATCAATCATCTGGTTCTGTAGTTTTGTCAGCATACCTATGGCTTCTGGGGATCAGTTTTGGTTCTTGTGACATCGCAATTTGTCTTCTATTAAGACCTTTTTAGTTTCTTCCGGGACTGTACTTAGACAGTCTTCATCTTTCTTTAGTTGTTGATATGGTTTCCGTAATGGGTACCTTTCTATCCATGGTTTTTTGATATTGATATGTCAATAGGTGCTGTTCTTCTGATAGGTACTGGGCAGAGCCCACTGCGGCTCTCTGCTGGTGTATTTGCTCATCATACATCAGATATCTCGGTGTGAACGTTCCTGGTACTTCAAAATGGACTAAGGGAGTGCAGGCTTTATTTGGGACTTCCTCTACACCTCTCTCGCTCATTCCTGAATGTCTATCCGTGTTTCAGGAGTGGTGCGCTTACAATGATCTCTGCCTTAAATCCACTAAGATTGAAATCCTTCTCATTGGGAGTCCTGCTCCGGTTTTCCCTCTCTCATTCTGGCCGCCCTCCTTGGGCCCTCTTCTTTCACTTTCCTGTGAGGCAAAAAACGTTGGTGTCATCTTTGACTCCACTCTTTCCTTCCCTCCTCACATCAATGACCTTGCCAAGAAGGTCCACTACCAGATGCACCTCCTCACAGGTATTCTTCCTTTTTTCACTTTCCCCCAGAAGCTCACTGTCTCCAGAACCTTGTTTCTCTCTAGGCTGGACTATTGCAACAGCCTCTTTCTTAATATGCCTTCCTCCAATCTTTTCCCTCTGCAACTAATCGAGAACAGGACTGCAAAACTTGTCATTGGCCTCAAGCCCAGGTACTGTATCTCTCCAGCCCTGACATTTCTGCACTGGCTCCTGATGGCTGCAAGAATCAAGTTTAAGACCCTCTATATTTGGGCACAAGGCTTTCTGGGGGCTTGGACCCGCACTACATCCAACTCTCTCTTCCTAAACGCCTTCCTTATTGAGCCCTTTGCTCAGCTACCCCCAACGTTTTGAGGGTCAGATGCTTTTTCAGGAAGAGATTGGGGGGTAGATCTCTCTCTTCTGCAGATGCTTCCCTCTGGAATGTCCTCCCTGCCCTCTCAAACTTGAGCTGGACCACCTTAAGTTCTGGAAGCTGCTCAAAACCTTCTTTCTTGCCTCTGCTCTCTCTCTCTCTCTCGCACCCCCCTCCCCCACTGCTGACCTACCTGTCTGCTGCACTGATTGGTTGCCTGGCTACACTCAGAGTCTCACAGGGTAACATGCACCTCCACAACCAGTAGCCCCTGCACTGGCAACGGGCCTACCATGCACCAGGGGCTGTAACTGGAACCCTCAGTCCCCAGCCTCCTTGTACTTACCCAGAGCTGCGCTGCCCTGGGAGCACATTCTTAAAGCAATGCTGCCCTGATTGCACTTCCTCCTTCCCTCCTCTGGGACTTCCCCTCTCTCTCCAACTGCACTTTGCGGTACTGCACTGGCACGATCTGAATGACACAAGTCCTAGCAGGATAGTTTGTTTTGTCCTCCCTCTGTCTTTCCTCCCTTGTCTTGTATCGCCAAGAAACACTTGTGTTCAGGCGTGTTATACATGACTCATCATATCATATCATATCCTACCAAAAAACAAGCAATACATATCACAAACTGTACACGTGCATGTAAGAGATGTACATTTCATACATGTAAACTGCTATAAGTAAGAAAACTCACTTCAAAGTTGGGTTCTGTACGTATATGAAATGCACAGGTGATGTGAAATGCATACCATTATGGCATGTGAATCTCCTATACATATAACTTGCATCAAAGTCAAACCTTACTTTGTTGTTAGTTTTCATACATATAGTAGGATTATAATTCATGCACAAAATTAATATAAATCATCTCTATGAACTGTACATGTATGTGTAGGAGATGTAGTTCATACATGTAAACAAATATACTTATGAAAACTCACATCAAAGTCAGGACTGAGTGACTCTACGTATGAAAACTGAATCACTAACATCCATATACAGGCACACATGTCTACTTTCTGCTGTGTACTGTTAATAAATACCATCAGATATTTGGGCCCATCTGTACCTATAAAATAGCATGTGTGCATACGGCTTGCTGAACCATCATATGTGTACCTTATATTAAAATACCTACTGGTATATCATAAGCAAATACTTATTATACCTTTGGCATTTGGCACTCCTGATGTTAGTAAACCAAACCTACCACTCAGAAAGTATATTAACTAAAACGACTTCTAAACCCGAAATTATCCTTCAACAGAATGGGGTTATTTGTACACATGCATTGGCATGAGGTTGTCTGTCAGACACCTTAGCAGTGTATTAGCAGCAGCCTCACAATTGAAAGCTGGATACCAGGCCACAGGAAGCAGCTAGTCTCCAAACCTTTTAGTTTTATTATGTACATAAACAAAGAGGTGATCAATTTTGCATTTATATTGTTAAATGACAAATAAAAAAAAAACTTGAAGTTATTGTTTGTTCTCAAACTTTTTAATGAGCCCAATGACACAAGGGTGTCAGCAACTCTGCTTACCTGGGGTTGGATCTGGGATCAGAATCTGAAGACAGAGGTTCCAGACCATTGAGACAGCACTTTGACACCTGAGTGAAACAGGAGTAAGAATGGCTCCCACAAAGGTCAACACCCAGCGGAAAAATCCAGGCTGGCAAAAATAACTCTCTGCCACAGATGACAAGGTTTTAATCGGTTGGAGCTCACACACTGGCATTAGGGAGCCCAGGCATGAAGACAAAACAGTATGGCATGAAGAAGTGGGTTCCAGGATTCCAAGAGGGTGCTGGAGTAGTTGGAACCAGGATGATTAGACACCGAGTAGTAGTAATAGGATCAGGGTGGCTAGGCGCAGGGCAGTAGCAAGTAGGGAAGGGCCACTGGCAGGCAGAACAATAGAAGGAACAGCAGCGAAGGAGGAATGAGAACAGAGAATCCTCAGTAGAAGCATCAATGCACTGGTAGGGGAAGGCAGCAGAAACTGAAGGGCAAGAAACAGAACAAATAGTTTCAAGGCAGCGGGTTGCGGGAACTAACCAGACAGTTTCGACACAGAGGAATTTGTCAGTGGGGACTATAACAACTGGTGAGTGCTTCCCATCACAAAGGCAGTGGAAGTCTCCCATCTTGGGTGGGTTATATGCAGTACACATGGCTGCTATCATGTATTGGGCCTATGTTCACACCAGCAGCGCCTTTGGGGCCCGTTTGTTGGAGTGTCGGGTGAGCTCCTGACATCATGCCCCCTCACTACTACCATAGGGAAGGTATTTTCAATTGAATCACAAATATTCCTTCTTGAGGAGATAATGGTTTCCTCTGCTATCAGACACAGTTTTGGAGAAGTAGGCACCTACTGCTCGATCAGAAGCATTGAACACTAGTATAAACCTATGAGACACATCGGGTTGGCAATGGATGGGAACACTAGTGAAATCTTGTTTTAATGGTCGGAAAGCCTGCTCAGCTTTAGAGGACGACAACAACCTCTGATTCCTTTTTAGAAGCTACTTATGGAGTGAAGCAGACTGGAGAAACAAGTGATAAACTTGCAGTTAAAATTGGTGATTCCAAGGAATCTGTGAACATCCACAACCAAAGCAGGCAGTTTCCTCTCCAAGATAGACTTTACTTTCCATGGATCCATAGCGATTCCCTGATTTGACAGTATGAAACCCCTAAAACACAGTGATGGCTACAAACTTGCATTTTTGAAGTTGGCTCTGAGTTGATGTATTGGAGGAATAAACCAGGATGTCAGTAAACATTTCACAGAAGCAAGTCAGAGAAGACGTGATCTATGAACCTCTTGAAGACCACTTAACTACTGGCAAGGAAAAAGTGCATTGCTTTGTACGCATAGTGCCAAAAAGAAGTTGGAAGAACGTTTTCCATTTGTCTCCCAATTGGATCTGGATGAGATGGTATGGGCCTCTTGGTCCAACATGGTGAATATACAGGTGGACCTCATGGCTTTGTGACTATCTTAGTTCAAGGGAACAGGATACTTGTCCTTCACTGTTATATGTATACCACAGTAGTTGATGCATGACACAAGTACAAAGGTATCTTTTTGTGACAGGAAAAACAAAGACGCGCCACCCAAGGATTTCACTTCAATAGTCAGCCATTTTATTTTAGGTTTTCCTGTAAATGCTCTTTGATTGATTTTTTAAAGTTGACAGGATGTAGATTCACTTAAAAGGCATCAAAGTATCTGGAAGCACCTCAGTAGTGCAATCATCCACACATAGAGAGGGTATGCTGTTATTGTGATCCTTGGAAAACACTTCCCTGTACTCCTCATACTTGGTGGGAGCAGTATGAAGCAGCAGACCTGGGCGCTAACGGTCATGCTCCGGGAATGTCTGCATCTTGTGCTGACAAAGGCAGACAGGATGAAAGATCAGAAAGAAATATAGAGACTTAGTACCACCAAAAATGAAATATGCCAGTCACAAGTTCAGAGGTACATGTACAATTTGAATAGGCAGATACTATCTGGCTCCCAAATGCCTCGCAGTGTGTTCCAGCAGACACTGTGAGGGGAGAGAGTGCTGGACATTACAAAGAGATCAACTTATATACTATCTTCCCCAATAACGGTAGCATTGTCCAGCCACTCTTCAAGTTAACAATTCACTAGGGTTCCTACCCAGTTCACATAACTAGTACAGAATCAATGATATATTCTCAAACAATAGATATATATTTTCTGCACACATAGCACAATGGTAACATTTGTTTTCAAGCTTAAAGTAAGTCCAGTTTTAAGGATGGATCAAAAAAGGATCTCAAAGGATTTCTCCAAAGGTACATGGTTTCAGCTATTCAGCATTCTGTTCACTGTTTGCATGAGGATGACGATATTGGTACCGACAACATCTAAATTGAGGTTCGTGCAACTCTATTTTAGCTCCAAGGTTTCTTAGGTCAGAGCAAACAATTCACCCTCAGCAGACACAACATGTTCATCTGCGTTGACACAGGGCAAAGTTCATTTTTCCCTGCTGCAGCTGAAAACTCAAAGTTTAACATGAGGAAAAAACAGGAGTTTAACAAAATGGCGGATGATTCTAAAATGGCAGCATAGTCAGCTTGCTTCAGATTAATTCGAATGCGATTTTCAGTGCAATGCAAATGTGCTTAGGCCAATATTCACTATGAGGTGGTATTATGCTAAATATGGTTTTACAAACCCTCATTTTGGCCCAAGCCAAGAGCATAACTCACACATTTGTACTATTCAAAGCCACGTATCATCGTCAGAGCAACCTGAATCACTGTTTTCAAAGACATTAATCATCATTAACTCCTTGATGGTAATTTCCTGCATTACTAAGGCATTAGTAGCTATTTCAAGTACATGTTTCTTAGGTCCTAGTGTAATTATTGCCTGTGCACAACTCCCTCCTGTCATAGAACAAATGGCAGGCAGACATTGTATGCAACAACAGCAAACAGAAAAATGCCAGGTATTACCATTAAGAATGCAAATATTTTCCAATTCCAAGATCGCAATAAGTCCCACAACCACGTGCTAATATTCGAGTTTCCCTCTAGGACGTGTACTTCAGTAGTTAAGACATGTAAATTCTGAATTGCCTTAAATATGATGGGGGAGGAATCAGGTGCAAAAACGCAACAAGCAGATCCAAACATTTTGCATACCCCAACACGCTCAGCTAGAGTGATGTCTAACACCTTCCTATTTTGAAGAGCCACTAATCCAATTGCCTTCTGTTCTAACGTCATGTTATACAAAATGCCAGTGGTCCAATTGATGGTTTTCTCCAGTACTCTTGCCAATCTCCTAATATCTTCAGAATTCATTATCTGTCCTCAGAATGGCACAAAGGATTTGGCAACATTGCCCAAGACTTGTGAAGGAATATCACCATTCACATCTCGCATGGGACAAGTTTTAGAGATTTCAGTGGTGGTGGCAACATGTACTCCTGGCATCAATATACCCAAATAACAAGTAGCTTCCCAGTCCCTGAGAAACCACGTATATGCATCATTGCCGCAAACAAAGTAAACAGGATCTCCTACATATAAAGGTCTATCCTCACTAGTTAAATCTGCAATATTTTTACATCCCTAAAATGTACCCATTGGTTGAGAACCTTCCCTTTGTATGCAGAATGGAACAGAGTTTGGACTATGGTTGATGGTAAAGGAAGGAGGCATGGCATCCCTATTGCCTATGGGAGCCATCTTAAAGGAAATCAACGATTGAAAAGGTGTAGAAAATCTGTCAGAAGGCCTAATAGAAGCAACATTTAGCTTGCTACTATTTGAAAACAAAGAACATCCTATAGGTTTAAGACTTGTTTCTCAAGTAGGTTAAGATTAGTCCTGTCAAAATTCCCAGTGACACTATAATTACAATGGCCAAGGAATACTGCCCTGTGTGAGGCATAAAAGGACAGACAGTAGTTAAAGGAAGAGGATGTATAAACCACCCAAGTCCCTTTTCCCCTTGTTACGGCAAATTTGAACAGATCCAGCAGTTTGTCTTATTTAGAAAGGCATGGGTTGCATTCATAATTATCAAAAGAGTGTTATTATGATAACCCTCTCAATGTTTGTTAGAACTGATATAATATTGTTTCGTCCTCATTGTATATGTTGTCCTATGCCCAGTCGCTTTGCGAGGAAATCCGTATTGCAAGGTCGTGACCTTAAGTGAATCAAGCCTCCATTTTAGGTTAAAGCCGCCATTTTAGTTTATCGTGCAAAGTCACCCTGTGGCCTAAAATGGCCGACCTGTGTTCTCTTGTTCTTACTTTAACCTCTGCAACCTCTTTAGGAGAGTTAATGTCCAACCTGCCTGCAGGCTACATGTTAGGGTCATGTAGACCTTGTCCTTTGTTGACCTCGGGATCAGGGGATTACTTGAATCAGCGATGTTGACCTAAAAATATACAAGAACAATAACGCTATCTAAACACGATATGTGAAACATCTGTATGATCTATATTAAAGCAATGTGTAAAGAGAGTAAAGTTAAACCTAGAGAATAATAGTGTTTGTTAGCAAATGTATTAAAAAGTAAACCGCATGCACGAGATATGTAAATTAGGAACGAACCTGGCGCAACCCTAGCCCAGTACATGATTAACTTGTAAGAGGCTGGAGATCGTTATAATGAAACTGTATAAATACGCTGATGTCCAGCTAGCAAATCCTGCTCACTGCTCACATTGAACCCTGCTGGTGGTCTCTGTGATGTATTGACGGCCAAATAGCTATTTGTGTACTTTGTTTTTGTAAACTGTACAGAATTGCAATAAAGATTCTGGGAATCTTTACAAGCCTGTGTCGGTGTATTTCTCTTTGCATGGTGTAAAAGCGTTAATATTGTATTTTCTAATTCCCCAGATGGCGCCCGAATAGGGACCCTCAAGATTGACTTCGTCTCATTGAAGGTTGGCTCGGCTATCGGACCGGGATCGGACGGTGCCAACAGAAACAGCCCCTCTGGACGAGAAGTGAATTCCTCGACAGAACAGCACGATCCGATCCCTGAACGGTGAGCTGTAGCCCGAGACGATGTCTTGACCAGGGTCCATATATTGAAGTGGGTAGATTTCCCGAAATCACCAGACACGTGGGTTCTTAGCATTGCCCTTAGTAACCCGATCGGGCCTCCTAGTCCTTTGGTCAGGTGAATCGTGACCCGATTCTTAATTTAACCCTGACAATAGGAATTTGGTGCATTGTACTTGTGAGCACAATTATTTGACCAGGTAACACCAGAACTTTGAGATGGCTGGGAAATTGTCGGCCTGCTTTAGGGCATTATTCCGCAGCGACAGACAATCTTTGGAAGATAGCCATCCCACACCACAGGAGGGGTCGCCGGCATGTACTATGTACTGTAAGAAAGGCTTTGGTAGTATAGCATTTAATGACATTTGGCACAGACAGACCAGACATAACTCTAATCTTCGCTGGCCAACCAATGATAGCTTTGAAATCCCTCGTATAGAATATCTAGAGTCTGTATTGGTAAAGAAAAAGGCTAGACCTGCAGCATTTGACGCATTACACAGTTGGAAAACAGAAGCTTTGCAGCAACAAAAGAGTAGAGAGAAACATATGTGTCGACATATGACAAGTGTTGAAAAGGCACGGTTATTTGATCAAAATAAACAATTGGAGTCAGTTCGGAACACGGACAGAGCGTTTCAATTAGGCATTCAAAAAATGTACCCTTCAAAGATTTTCATACGTCAGATGAATTGATTAATAAACTTTTACATGAACGAAGGCCCGATGCCTCCGCGCCACCCCCGTACGTCCCTCCTTCTGACGCATTGCCCCTTCCTGTTGTTATTCCTCCTCCTATAGTTCCTCCAGTCGTCCCTGTTGTTCTTCCTGTTGTTCTTCCAGCCGTCGCTCCTTTGCCTGCCCCCTTGCCTCCACCTGTTGATATTCAGAATGTGCCTACTCTTCCTCTTCCAAGTGATTCTGCATTGCTTGTAGTAGACCAGGGAGCGGGATCAAGGGTTATAACTTGTAATACTCTGTCCCCAGATAAAAAGAATGAATTGATTGCTTGGGCTAAACATTGCATGGAGAAGGGTGAACAAGCTGATGTTTTTTCCACACTCGAAAATGTTAAAGGTATTCCTGAGAAAAATATCTTTATTGAAGGATTAGGGATTCATTTGAGTATAATGTGGAATAGATTAAACAATGCAGATCTCCCACAAGGGTTACCGGATTTGAATGCCTCAGCGTTGTCCAGAGATACTGCGGAGAAAGTATACGAGAATGTCGAGAAGATTTTTGTGTATAGGAAGGAGTTGCAAGGGTTACAGAATGAGGAAGCAGATGGTGATAGTTTAGGTATAATGTTCTTACAGAAACAGTTTTCTCCTCCCCGTGAATTAAAAGGTGAGGAAGCGCGAATTTGTACAAAGGATGCGATAAGATGGATTTCGGATATGTCGATAACCCCAGATGAAGTATATGACACATATAGTCAGTATACGTTAGAAATGCAAAAAAAGTGATACAGGTTATGGTAGAATACCTGCAGAATGAGTGTGTAAAAAGAAAGATTTGTTGTCCCGCAGAATTGTTGAGTGTTTATAAGAGAGCGTTTTCAATTGATACTTCTTTGACTGCCGTAGCGCTTGATTTAGCTCTGTTGCTTAGTAAGCGTTCAGAGCTACCTACTTCTCAGTTGCCTATGAGAGAGGTCCCTCCGACATTTGTCCCAAAAGTTGAGATTGCGGCCGATGCTGCACGAGGAATACTCGCAGGGGAAATTCCTGCACATTACGTATCGCAGTTTGTTCAAGTCCCATTTTCAAGACAGGAAGTGAACACCATAAAGCAATCTATTCCCGATGTAAGAAAGAATCCGACCGGGTTCTATAAAGAAATAGAGTCGGTCTTACAATCATCAGTATTCACCTTAAGTGATATTGATTTATTATTTCCCATACTCCTGCCAGTTGATTTGTGGAAACAGATTAGGACTGTAGATGATGTACCTGGGGTAAGGGATACATGGGATAACATGGTTAGGCTCAACAGAGAAAGACCAGCTGGCGAGAGACCGCCTCAAGTGATATTAACTTTGCCTGATAGGATTATTGTAAAATTAAAAACTATAGTTTCTGAAAAAAGAATCATTTGGGACAAGCTTACGGCCTGTGTCCAAGGAAAGTCTGAGGGTGCTACCGATTTCTTCAATCGGTTTGAGCAGGTATTTTCAGATTTCAGTGGACAAGACTCAGGCACAGAGTCAGGGAAAAGGCTGTTTGTCGACAAATTTGTACGTGGATTGCTGCCTGACATCCAGTTACAGGTTAAGTCTTCCGAAAGCGCTTGGCAGGCGAAGTCTCAATCAGAAGTACTGCACATGGCTCAGTACTATGAAAATCGTGTGAATAATGAAAAGGAAAAACTTGAGAAAAAAAAGGGTGACCTGAAAACAAAAGTCCTATTACAACAGATTGTTAGAAACCCTAAAGGGGGTAATCAATTTAGAGGTCAGTACGTTCCACAGGGAAGTACGCCCCTGGCTCCGGTAACCATTAACCAGTGTGCCTATTGTCGACAGGAAGGCCACTGGCACGCACAATGTCCGACCTTGCAGCAAAGGTCATTTGGGAACATGGGTAGACGATCCAGAGGTCGCCCAGGTGCAGGGGACCCTGGCAGAGGTCAGTTTGCACCAGAATCACAGCAACCTCCTTCACAGGTTAAGCAAGTTTCGAATGTGGATAATAGAAACATTTTTGATCACCCTTCTGCCGCATACCTCTCTGAAGAGCTTCCTTTTGATGATAGTCTGTTTCACTAGGATTGGCCGAAGCAGGATTTGGAACCAACGCCTATTCCCGTTCACCAGAAAGGCCCCTACGTTGAGATGGTGGTGGGAAATAGGAAGCATCTATTTTTAGTAGATACGGGAGCACAGAAATGTTCCATTGACCATTCGCGGGTTCCAAATATTCCCCTGTCAGGGCAGTCCAACGTTTCCGTAGGGTTTTCAGGCACACCTGTAGTTTGTCCGGTCTCTCTGCCGCTACCAATAACACTGGGTCCCTTCACAGAGCAGTGTCCATTTCTACTTACCACAAACTGTGGGGAGAATTTGCTGGGGTTAAATTTGTTGAAGGAATTGCATGCAGTAATACATTGTTCTCCGGACGGAGTTTGGTTAACAATTTCACCTCAGCAATCACTCGCCTCTCAGTTTTTGACTCGACCTTTAACGCCAGAATTCAGTAATATTCCGGAATGCTTATGGGCAATTGATGATAATGATGTGGGCATTCTTCAAATTGAACCTGTTAGAATTATTCTGAAACATGGAGTTAAATTGCCTCGCATCCCACAATATAAGATCTCAGTTGAAGGCAAACAGGCTTTGAAATGTATAGTCTCTGATTTTGTACATCGTGGAGTAATTGAGGAAATTACGGGTAGTTTGTGTAACAGCCCGATTTTGCCAGTATACAAAAAAGGTGATAATGCGATTCCCTTTCGGTTTATAATTGATTTACGTGCTATTAGCAAAATTGTGGCTCCTCAATTTCCTATTGTACCTGATGTTACAATGATACTAACCATGATTCCGGCTTCTGCCACTCACTTTACCGTTGTTGATCTCAAAACACGTTTTTCAGTATTCCCATACACAAGGATAGTAGGTATTTGTTCGCGTTTACCCTAGGTGGACGCTCGTTCACATTCACTCGTGCACCACAAGGGTACACTGAGAATCCAAGTATTTATAGTAGGGCATTAAAAGAGCAGCTTGATACTCTCGAGTTGCCTACTACTTGCACCTTACTACTTGCACCGTATGTAGATGATCTCCTCTTGGCTGCTGATTCTGAAAGTGCTTGTAAAGAAGGCACCATGTTGTTGCTTTGTCATCTAGCAAAACATGGCCACAAAGCTTCACTCAACAAATTCCAATATTGTTGTCAGGAGGTCGCCTATTTAGGCTATCTCCTGTCACAAGAGGGAAGACGGTTGACACCTGAATAAATAAAAACTATTTCTGGCATGTCTGTCCCAAATACGCAGAAGGAAGTTAATGCCCTGACAGGTATGGCTTCTTACTGTAGATTGTGGATCCCTAACTTTTCGTTAATGATTAAACCAATGTTGGCTTTGACAAAGAAGGGCATTTCTTTGCAATTGCCATGGACTTTGGAACAACAGACAGCATTTGACTTGCTCAAAACCGTGCTGTGTTCAGTGCCGGTTTTAGGAACTCCAAATTATGAAAAGGCCTTTGTGTTGTATATGCATGAATGTGATGGATGTGCTTTGGCTGTGTTAACGCAGGAACATGGAGGGAAGAATAGGCCGTGCGGCTATATCTCGTCCACCCTTGATCCTGTTGCATGCGCTTTGCCGAGATGTTTGAGAGCTGTCACTGCTGCTGCTGTGTCTGTAAAACAGTGTGAGGGAATGGTCCTGGGTCATGCGTTAACCCTAATGGTACCTCACTCTTTAGATATTTTATTGAATAGAACTCAAACGCAACACCTCACTTCCGCACAATTGACAAGATATGAATTGATCTTGTTTGCTCCCCACATTAAAATTCAGAGGTGTTGTGTATTAAATCCGGCTGAACTTTTACCTGTCCTGCAAGATACTGTTGATGGTGACGAAACGTCACACGATTGCCTTTATGTGACAGAACAAGAGACTAAAGGTAGAATCGATCAGAAAGACACGCCTTCGAATAGCCCTCAAGGAGAGCTATTTTGTGATGGCTCTTGTTTTAAACTTCCGAATGGTACATCCACGGCTGCATATGCCGTCACTACTTTAAGCACGATTGTGGAAACCAAAAGAATTATGCATAATTCTGCGCAGGCCGCAGAAATTATAGTGTTAACTCGAGCTTGTGAAATTTCTGAAGGCTTACATAAATATATATACCGACAGTCAGTATGCTTTTGGGGTGGTTCACAACTTCGGTAGACTTTGGAAAGAACAAGGTTTCTTGACCTCACATGGCACGAAAATTCAGCATGGCACTTTAATAGTGCGATTACTTTCAGCACTCGCACTCCCTGTTCAGTTAGCTATTATAAAATGTGCAGTACATCAAAAAGTTACAGATGATATAGGAAAAGGGAATGCTTTCGCTGATCAGATAGCTAAGCAAACTGCCACTGATTTTAGTTCAGAAATGTATGCTGTAAGAGAAACTGTAAATATTTGCACTTTTGGTGAAAGTATCGATTTGTAAAAAGACATTCAAGCAGATGCTACTATAGAGGAAACCAAGAAATGGGCTGAGGGTGCAGGAAGATTGGATGATGATGCGTGTTAGGTGGACAATGTTGAAGGAAAATGGTTACTCCCTGACGCCTACATTAAAATGATGGTTATTATGGCTCATGGTCCGACACATGTCTGCGAGCATAAATTGACTAACATGCTACACAGTGTATGGGCCAATGATAAGATTTTCAAAATTGCGGAGCACTTTGTCCAAGGGTTCATGATCTGCTTGCAGCACAATGTAGGAAAAGGTACCTCGACTCCTAGAGGAAGTTTCACTCCACCTTCTGTTCCGTTTGAGGTTATTCACTTTTATTGAAATGGAATGTTGCAACAATCTTAAATATGTGTTGGTTGTCATTTGTGCCTTTAGTAAGTGGGTTGAGGCCTTCCCTGTTAGAGATGCAACGGCCATAACCACGGCAAAAACTCTGTTGAAAGAGTTTTTTCCTAGGTTCGGGCTGCCGAGAGTCATCTGGTCGGATAATGGGCCACACTTTATCGCTGCTGTAATCCTACAAATATGCAAAGGATTACAGATTGATAAACGGTTCCATTCGGCCAGACATGCCCAAAGTGCTGGATTAGTGGAAAGGCATAACGGCATTATAAAGAACAAGCTTGCTAAGACGTGTGCTGGCACCAAGTTAAAATGGCCGGACGCCTTACCGATCGTGTTGCTGTTGATGAGAACAACCCCTCAAACTAAGACTGGGCTCTCTCACTTTGAGGTGGTAATGGGGAGGCCTGCTAATATTTGGGGCATGCCAAAAAGTCGCTCGTTGCAGGATATAGAGAATGTGCTTCTTTCAGATTACTTTAACCAGTTGACTAAAAATCTATTTTCAATTTATCACCAGGTGCGAGAGGCATTACCTGTACGTTACGAGGGTCCTGGTCACAGTCTACTACCGGGGTACTGGATCCTCACGAAAGTTTTCGAGAGGTCGTCTTGCCTTGCACCTCGGTGGAGGGGTCCCTACCAGGTCCTGCTAGTCTCCCAGACTGCTGTCCGTCATAAGAACTGGATCCACACGACGCACACCAAATGGATCCCGCAGCCCGTGCCATACGATACAGAAGACACAGAATACCTTTCCACTGCTGTAACCAATGTGCCCGAAATAGCAACAACCGACACGAGAGTATCGGAGACCGTTCCAGAGTTCGCAAGGCCAGACAAAACGGCCATCTTGTCTCCACACTCTCCAACAGTGGTACTTCCGGATCAATCATTTTCTGATCCCATTTCCGTTCACTCGCCACCTCCAGTGGGAAGTGACGACATATTGTTATCCGATCCTTCGCCACCAGAAATTGTGAAATATAATTTACGTCCAAGGAAATAGACGTACAGCACGGTTTGACTGTGCGATTGACTAAATCATTTGAGGGCTTTCCTTTTGGCCCGACTGTACGAAAGGATTCTGTTGGCTAAGGGTTGTGGCAAAGACATTAAGAAGATGCGCGACTGGAGTCGCCAGCAACCGAACAATTGGTGTTTTTTCTATTGAAGTCTATGATGCCTGCACCCACTACCGCTCGTACCGAACTTTTAGATAAATATGTGACTAGCAGAGACAATGATCAGGCATGTAATGGGACCCCGAAAGTGTATTGTTGCCTTTTTGTAATAATAACTGGGTTTTTAGTAACTATTGGTTTTGGGTTATGGTATCTGGAGGAAGCATATCCGCTAGAGGACTTTTTACCTGTTGAAAATGTATCTGTTTTCCCCACTCCTTCCATGCAATTGCATACCTTATCGCCTAGAGATTCTTCGCATAGACGGAACTATCAGAATAATACCCTTTTGTTAATAATGAATGCCACTCATGCAATTTTAAATAGGACTAATTGCTGGATCTGCTCCCATCTACCGCAACATGGGGATAAGGGGCTAGGTTGGTATATTCATCCTTTACCTTTGACAACTGCTTGTTATGCTTCTCTTAGAGCACTATTCTTTGGCCGATGGAATGACAGCATCTCAGGGAACTTTGATGGTACAAATTTGAATAGTTTTGAAAAACATGTTCTGATGCCCCTGGGATGCTTGCTTTTTGCAAATAGGAGTAAGCCAAACGTTGCTTCCGTTAGGCCCTCTGATAGATTGTCTCGTCCTTTTCAGTCTTTGATCTCTTTCAAAATGGCTCCTATAGGCAATAAGGATGCCACGCCTCCATCTTAATCTGTTAACCATAGCCCCGATTCAGTATCCTTCTGCATACAGAGGAATGGAACACGGTCAATGGGTAATTTTAGGAAATGCGCCAACGTTGCGAATTTGACTAGTGAGAACAGACCTCTGTACGTAGGTGAACCTGTCTATTTTGTTTGCAGTAATGTGACATTTCCATGGTTGCCCAGGGATTGGCAAGGAACCTGCTATTTAGGGATTCTATTAACTGGGGTATTTATTACCAGTACTGCAGAAATTTCGAAGACTCGTCGACGAGGTGTGAAAGGGGATACTCCAGCGCAAACTCTAGGGGACATCATGAAATCCTTTGTGCCATTTTTTGGGCAAATTACGAATTCAAAAGATATCAGGGGACTAGCGAGAGTATTGGAGAGAACCATCAACCGGACCACTGACATACTCTATAATATGACGTTAGAACAGAAAGCCATAAGATTAGTGGCTCTTCAGAAACGGATGGCATTAGATGTCATTCTGGCTGAGTGTGGAGGAGTATGTAAATTAGTGGGGTCCGCTTGCTGCGTTCACGTACCAGACTCCTCTCCAACGATCTTTAGGGCTATCCAAAACCTACATGTTGTTAGTTCAGAAGTGCATGTTCCTGAGGGAAACTGGGAACTTAGTGCATGGTTTTGGGACCTCCTACGGTCGTGGGGATGGAAGTTTTTTTCGGCCCTGCTGATTATTTTGGGAAGTTTTCTGTTCCTTTGTTGTTGTATACAGTGTCTCCCTGGTATATGTTCAGTATTAGGGGGGTGTTGCGCGCAAGCAACAAGTGTATTAGGGCATAAAATATACGCCCCAGATAAGGTTTCCAAGGAGTATGTGTTGAAAGAAACTCTAGTGTCTGATCTAATGGCAATAGACATGTCTGACAATGATTCGGGGTGTATAGACGTTGAAATGTGGAGTTAGTCGCAAAGTGATTGAAGGTAGTTTAGCGCTTGGCAAAGGCCAAAAGGAGGGTTTGTTAGAACTGATATAATATTGTTTCGTCCTCATTGAATATGTTGGCCTATGCCCAGTCGCTTTGCGAGGCAATCCGTATTGCAAGGTTGTGACCTTAAGTGAATCAAGCCTCCATTTTAGGTTAAAGCCGCCATTTTAGTTTATCGTGCAAAGTCACCCTGTGGCCTAAAATGGCCAACCTGTGTTCTCTTGTTCTTGCTTTAACCTCTGCAACCTCTTTAGGAGAGTTAATGTCCAACCTGCCTGCAGGCTACATGTTAGGGTCATATAGACCTTGTTCTTTGTTGACCTCGGGATCAGGGGATTACTTGAATCGGCGATGTTTACTTACAAATATACAAGAACAATAATGCTATCTAAACATGATATGTGAAACATCTGTATGATCTATATTAAAGCAATGTGTAAAGAGTGTAAAGTTAAACCTAGAGAATAATAGTGTTTGTTACAAATGTATTAAAAAGTAAACCGCATGCACGAGATATGTAAATTAGGAAAAAACCTGGTGCGACCCTAGCCCAGTACATGATTAACTTGTAAGAGGCTGGACATCGTTATAACGAAACTGTATAAACACGCTGATGTCCAGCTAGCAAATCCTGTTCACTGCTCACATTGAACCCTGCTGGTGGTCTCTGTGATGTATTGACGGCCAAATAGCTATTTGTGTACTTTGTTTTTGTAAACTGTACAGAATTGCATCGTTGGTCGTGTCAAGCCTGTGTCGGTGTATTTCTCTTTGCATGGTGTAAAAAGCTTAATATTGTATTTTCTGATTCCACATGTTGGAGGTCTCGAGGAGGAAGAGTGTGCAAATGCACATAAGGAAGAGACACAGTGGAGATACTTGTAGTCAGTAACAAAACATCAAGAGGATGTGCGTTTTCTAGATACCAAAACTCAACTGTCAATACAATTATAATAAATACTGCTATTCTAACCAGTAACCATTTGGTCTTCAGGGGCCATGACCGTTGATGGGCAGATTTGTCTTCAAACAAGTGACCCACATCCTTTTTAATACGAGTGGCTTTCAAAAGAGGCATTGTTTCTCAGTGTCCGTTAAGAAGCCTCCCTGTTAGGCTTTTTTAGTTCATCCGTCGGTGGCCCCTAACCACGTGGTCTATGTTGATTGAAGGTAACTCTGCCGGTCCCTACCTCTTATTTGATTTAGCAGAGGGATGAGGAGGGACTGGCTCAATGGTGCTTTCTTGTGGGTTTCTTGTGAGCACAGCCTAGGCTGCACTTTCCTAACCTATTTACATTATCAGAAACTCTAAATCTAAATCCAATTCCATGGTTGCAGATCGTACCTTGAGACTCCAGGTACGGTATGGTCAGTGAAAAAAGCGTTGTAATTTCCTGAAGACAATGAAGAAGCAGAAGCAGGATCAAGCAACAGTGAAGAAGAATTTGAAGAAGAAGCGACAATCACCCCAGGCCCCATGGGCTCAGGAAGGATTTTCGAAGACAAAACAGCAGTCTCCCCAGGCCCCACGGGCTCAGGAAGGATTTCCGTGACACCCTTGGTGTTGAACAGAGCAGGCTCGTTGTGAGCATCAAGATCACCAATTCCCTTCTCCTCCCTTTTTGTCGTAGGGCAGAGGAAAAGGAATCCTCTTCACGTGTGTCGCATGGAACCAGTTCTTTTTCCCAGTCACTCGTACGTCGGTCTGCGTGGCCAAAAGGATATGATATGGTCCCCTCTAATGCGGTGCAAGACAGGAGCACCTATCAAAATTCTTCAGTAGGACCCATTGGCCAGCTCGGAGTCAAAGACCTGGACCCTTGTATTTTACTGGGAGGGATGCTTGCACCTGTTGATGAATCAAATACAAATTTTGAGTTAACTGGTCACAGTAGAAAGAAAGAAGTGGGTAGTCAATATTACTCAACAGTTTGGGTTTTGGTATGTTCCATATTTTGGCTGGTCTCCCCATGACAATCTCATAGGTGGAGGGCCCTGTCTTTGATTGAATGGTTGTCCGCATTGATAATAAGGCTATTGGTAAGGTGTTAGGCCATTTCAAATTACTATGTGCACAGACCTTTGCTATCTTATTCTTCAATATTCCGTTATGGTATTCTACAAGTCCAGCACTCTGAGCGTGCCTGGCTGAATGGTACCATTTATCAATATGTAATTCCATGCATACTTGCAGGATGACAACAGCGATAACATGTGGACCATTATCCGATCAAATGACTCTCGACAAACCAAACCTAGGAAAATATTCCTTCAGCATGGTTTTCGCAGTAGACATTGCTGTGGCATCTTTTAAAGGAAAAACCTTCCATTTACTGAAGGCACAGATGACAACTAAAACATATTTATAATTTTGACAACGCTCCATCTCAATATAATCAAATGTATAACCTCAAAAGGCATGGAGACGGGACCAAAACTACCCTTTGGTGTCGGTGTTCCTTTCCCAATATTATGCTGCAAGCATATCATGCAACTTTGGACAAATCGAACTGCAGTTTTCTGAATATTATTATTGTACCAGACAGGATATAATAGTTTGCTAATCTTTTTGGCACATATGTGTGTTGGACCATGAGCCATTGTCAACATAGCAGTAACATAGGCATTGGATAGCATCCATCTTTGTTTTTCACTATCCACCCAACAACCCTCATCATCCAAACCCGCTGAACCCTCAGCCCACTGTTTAATTTCATCTGGAGTAGTGTCAGCCTGAATTTCTTTTATACAACAAATTCCTCCATCTATCGTACAAGTATCAGTGACCGCTTTTGTTGGATCTCACACATACATTTTTGAGTGTAAACCAGTGGCAGTTTGTTTGGCTATTCTGTCAGCAAAAGCATTTCCTTTTCCTAAGTCGTCCGTCACTTTCTGGTGAGCGGCACACTTCATTTTTGCTAACTGTGTAGGACGCCCAAGTGATGAAAGTAACTGAATTATTACCGTGCCATGCTGAATCTTTGTTCCATGCGAGGTCAAGAAACCTTTCTCAGGCCATAGTCGACCAAAGTTGTGCACTACTCGAACACATATTTGCTGTCTGTGCATATATTTACACTAAGCCCCTCAAATATTTCACAAGCTCTAGTCAACTCAATTAATTCTGTGGCCTGCGCAGAGTTATGCGGAATTCGTTTGGATTCCACAATAGTGCATAACGTGGTGATTGCGTAAGCAGCAGTGGATGTACCATCCGTGAGTTTAAAGCAGGAGCCATCACAAAATAGCTCCCCTTGCGGATTCTTTAAAGGTGTATCACTTTGATCAATTCTGCCCTTAGTTTCTTGTTCTGTGATATAGAGGCAGTCATGTGACATCCTGTCACTACAATCAGTTTCTTGCGGAAGAGGCAATAGTTTGGTCAGATTTAATGAGCAACATCTCTTCATTTGGATATGCGGAGGAAATAGAATCAGCTCATACCTTGTTAGTCGTGCTGATGTGAGATGTTGCGCCTGCGCTCTGTTTAATAGAACGTCTACGGAGTGAGGCACCATCACAGTTAAAGAATTACCTAAAACCATACACTCACTTTGTTTTACAGATGCAGCAGCAGCAGCTACAGCTCTCAAACTTCTTGGCAAAGCGCATGCAACAGGATCTAACGTGGAGGAAAAATAACCGCACAGTCTATTCTTGCCCCACATGTTCCTGTGTTAAACAGCCAAAGCACATTCTTCACATTCATGGACATACAATACAAAGATCTTTTCGTAATTTGGTGTGCCCAAAACTGCTGCTGAACACAACGCAGCCTTGAGCAGATCAAAAGCATTCTGTCAATCCATTTTCCACAGTAAAGGCAAAGAAATGCCCTTCTTTGTCAGTGCCAACATAGGTTTTATCATTCATGAAAAATTTGGGATCCACTGTCTACAGTATGAAGCCATGCCTATTAAAGCTCTGACCTCTCTCTGTGTATAAATAGGCGACCTCATGTTGACATTATTGTAAATTCGTCAATGAAGCCTTATGCCCATGTTCCGCTAAATGAATAAACAGCAACATGATGCCCTCCTTGCAAGAAACTTCAGAATCAGCAGCTAGAAGTAAATTGCTGACATATTGCAACAACGTGCAAAGAAGAAGGTAACTCAAGTGTATCAAGCTGTTCTTTGAATGTTCTCCTATAAATGCTGGGACTCTCAGTGTACCCTTGTGGCCCACGAGTGAATGTAAACGAGCATCCCCCTAAGGTGAACACAAACAAATATCTGCTTTCAACATGTACAGGAATACTAAATAAACCGTTTCTCAAATCCACAACACTAAAATGTGTAGCCGTAGCTGGAATCATAGTTAATATTGTAGTAACCTCAGGTACAATCGGAAACCGTGGAGCACCAACCTTGTTAATGGCACGTAAATCATTATCCCCTTTCTTATAAAGTGGTAGGATCTGACTATCACTCCCTGCAATTTCCTCAATCACACCAATGTGTAAAAAATCCGAAATAATACTCTTCAAAGCCTGTTCACCTTCAAACGAAATCTTATATTGCGGAATACATGGCAATTTAACATCAGGTTTCAACACAATTTTAACTGGTTCAATTGTAAAATGCTGACGTCATTATCATTAACTGCCCATAAAAATGTCGGGAACCTTATTCAATTCAGTTGGTAAAGGTCTAGACAAAACGTGTGGAACAGAAGTTTGTTGAGGCGAAATCGTTAAGTACACTCCATTGAAGAACAGTAAATCACAGCATTCAATTTCTTTAGTAAATTCAATCCCAACAAATTTTTGCCACAATTTGTCATCAGAAGAAATGGACATAAATCAGTAAATGGTCCCAGTGAAATCGGTACCGGCTGAGAGACCGGAATAACCACCAGCGTACCAGAGAACCCTACTGAAATGTTGTTTGCCCTGACAGGGGAATATCTGGAACCCATGAATAATCAATAGAACACTTCTGTGCTCCTGTTTCTATTAAAAATAGATTCTGCATATTCCCCACCTTCATTTCAACGTAGGGCCCTTTCTGATCGACGGGAATAGGTAACGGGTCTAGACCCTGCTTCGGGCTAACCTAATGGAACAGTAGATCCTCAAATGAAAGATCCTCAGGAAAATAGACAGTCAAAGGATTATCGAAAATGTTCCCACTATTAATATTTCGTTGCTGCATATCTTGTAAAGGTGTCTGTTGATTCTGAGCAAACTGACCTTTACCTGGACCCCCTATCCCAGGACAGCCTCTGGATCGTTTACCCATGGTACCATATGTGCTATTTGATCTCTGCTGAAGGATTGGGCATTGTGCTTGCCAATGATCTTCCTGTCTACAATATGCACACTGGTTCACATGTACAGGACCCATTTGTGCATTACTCTGTTGAGTAAATTGGCCTCTCACTGTGTATTTCCACCTCTGGCTCCTCTAGAGATCTGCTGCAATAATACTTTAGTTTTCAAGTCTCCCTTCTTCTTTTCCGCCTTCTCCTTCTCTGTATTAACTCTATTTTCATGGTACTGAGCCATATGTAATACTTCAGATTGTGGTTTTGCTTGCCAAGCGCTTTCAGAAGTCCTAATCTGTGATTGGATTTCAGGCAACAATCCAGCCTTTTTCCTGATTTTGTACTCAAGTCTTGACCACTAAAATCTGAAAATACTTGCTCAAATCTATTAAAATATGTAGTTGCACCCTCTGACTTCAATTGTATGCAAGCCATAAGTTTATCCCATATGATTATTTTCTCAGGAACCAGAGTTTTTAATTTAGCTACTATTCTATCTGGCAACATAAGTCACACTTGTGGTGGTTTCTCACCAGCATTCCTTTCCCCATCTATTCTTACTAAGATATCCCATGTATCACCTATCCCTGCCTGATTGTCTACAGTTCTAATCTGCTTCCATAAATCAGCAGGTAGGATCACAGGAAACAACAAATCTATATCACCCAGCGTGAAAACGGACAAATGCAAGACAGATTCAATTTCTTTATAAAATCCTGTTGTATTCTTCCTGATATCTGGAATTGGTTATCTAATGGTATTCACTTCCTGTCTAGAAAATGGGACATGAACAAACTGAGAAACATTATGTGATTCAATACTAGTAGTAGGTGTTCCTGCTGCAGCATCAGCTGGAATTTCTACTTTCGGAACAAATGCCGGACGAACCTCTCTCATCGGCAATTGTAGAGTAGGCAAATCTGACCGCTTATTAAGCAACAAAGCTACATCAAATGACAATGTAGTTAAAGCAGTATCGGGCGAAAATGCTCTTTTATAAATGACCATTAAATCTGCGGAACAACAAACCTTTTTCTTCTTATACTCATCTTGTAGATACTCTACCATCACCTGTAACACTTTCCTTTGCATTGCCGGAGCATACTGACTAAACGTGTCATGCACTTCAATGGGAGAAATTGAAACATCCGAAATCCATCTAAGAGCGTCTCTTGTGCAAATGCGCATTTCTTCACTCATTGGTTTCAATGGAGGAAGAAATCTCTTCTGCACGTATGAAGCTTCCTATCCATTTAATCTTTCTGTAACTGATCTAGTTCCCTCTTAAACTCAAATACCTTCTCTACATGCTCATGTACTTTCTCCGCAGTGTCCCTTGAGAGGGCTAGGACATTCAAATCCCTCAACCCCTGTGGGACATTCATGTCCGTCAAATCACTCCATATATCAGCTAAATGCGTTCCCATCTGTTCTATCAAAATAGTCTGTTCAGGAATACTTTCTTGGACAGAAATTGCAACTAAAACAGCTGATTCATTGCCCTCCTCTATGTACTTTTTAGCCCATGTATGCAATTCTCTTTTTCTAGCTTTAGATACTGTACCACAAGTCACTATTCTTGAATCAGCTCCCACCCCCTTCAAATACTACAGGCAGAGCAAAACCACTTGTTAAAGAATCAATAGGTAACAAAGGCAATACCGCTGGAGGTGCAGACGGAATTATGGGGACGGCAACTGTCTGCAAGGGTGGAGGTGCAGGAGGAGGAACAACAACAGGAAGAGGAACAACAATAGGAAGATGAGTAAATACAAGGTGAGGAGGCACAACAACAGGAGGAGGCACATAAGGAGGAGGTGCATTGGAAACATTTCTACGTTCATTTAACAATGTATTAATCAACTCATCTGATGTATGAAAATACTGAGACGGATATATCTTTTGCACATCAAGTGAAAAAGCCCTATCCATATTTCCAATAGATTCTGACTGCTTCTGCTGATCATGCAAAAGTGCTTATTCAGCATTTGTCATGTTTTTTTTTACTTTTAAGTTGCTGCATAGCTTCCTTTTTCCACTCTTTGATTGCATCAAATGCTGCAGGCCTAGCCTTTGTCTTCACCAATATAGTCTGTCTGTGCCAAATATCATTAAACACAATAACTCCTAGGCCATACTTACAGTACATTAAACAAGCCGGTGATCCAACAGGTGGTGCCGGTTGGCCTCGTCCCAAAGATTGTCTATCTCTTCAGAAAAATACCCTGAAACAGGATAACAATTTCCCAGGCATGTCAGATTACTGGTGTTACCTGGCGCTGTTTGTCGTTGCAAGTGAAAAACTGCAACCAATAACAGGATTCTTAGGAATCGGGGCACGACTCACCTGATTTCAAATGCAAAAGGGTTTTATTGGATTTCAAAGGATCGTCATGGCTGGCGATTTCAGAAAAAACTAGCCTTGATATGGGGACCCTCGTCAAGATGTCTTCCTGAATCACTTGCTCACCGTCCAGGGATCGGATCATGCAGTTCTGCTGAGGAGTCACGTCTCGCTTTGCAGGGGCCCCTTCACTCTCTGATCCCAGTCCGGTAGCCGCGTCTCCTGTTCAGCGATGTGACATCAATCTTGAGGGTTCCTATTCGGGTGTCATCTGAAAGACCAGAAAGAAATATCGAGGCTTAGTACCACCAAAAATGAAATACGCCTGTTACGAGTTCAGAGGTACATGTACAATTTTAATAGGCAAATAACTATCTGGCTCTCAAATGCCTCGCAGTGTGTACCAGCAGACACTGTGAGTGGAGAGAGTGCTGGACATTAAAAAGACATGAATTTATATGGTAGCCAGTCATAATGTCGAATGCAAAAAGTCAAATCCAAAAATGTCAACAAAACAAAGTCAAAACAAAAATGTGAATGTGTTTTTTTTATTTATATGTTTTTTTGGCTTTAGCTAGTAAAAATAAACAGGGGGGAGCGGGGAAACCCCCCATTAAAAAAAATGTGTTTTAAAAAAAACACATTCGAAATTTCTTTTTTTTCACTTTTTTGCATTCGACTTTTTTGAATTCGACTTATTCACTATAAACCAACTTATATACTATCTTCCCCAATCCCGGTTACATCGTCCAGCCCCTCTTCAAGTTAACAATTCATTAGGGATCAAACCCAGTTCACATAACTAATACAGAATCAATGTTTTCCTCAAACACTAGACATATTTTTCTGCACACATAGCACAATGGTAACATTTGTTTTCAAGCTTAAAGTAAGTCCAGTTTCGGGGAAGGATCACAAAGGATTTCTGCAAAGGCACACAGTTTCAGCTATTCAGCATTCTGTTCACTGTTTGCATGAGGATGACGCTATTGGTACAGACAACATCTAAATTGAGGTTCAGTTCAGCACCAAGATTTCTTACTTCAGGACAAACAATCCACCCTCAGCAGCCACAACATGTTTATCTGCGTTGTCACAGTGCTAAATTCATTTTTCCCTGCTGCAGCTGAAAAAACAAAGTTTAACATGTGGCAAAACAGGAGTTGAACAAAATGGCGGATGATTCTAAAATGGCAGCGTAGTCAGCTTGTTTCAGGTTAATTCGAATGCGATTTTCAGTGTAATGCAAATGTGCTTAGGCCAATGTTCTTTATCAAGCGGTATTATGTGAAATATGGTTTTACTGGGAGGCCACACACTATTCAGAGCCTGAGAAGAGAGTGTGGGTCTTCCAATTTATGAACAGGTTATGATGGCATAGCCTGGGCAGCTCCAGAATAATCAGGAAGTTGGCTACTGTATCAGGTCAAAGGAAACATGTTCTGCATTTCAGGAAATTCTTTTGAGGAGATCTTCAGTGTTTTCCACAACCTATCCACACACCAAGGGTCACCCATCCACCACTTTGATAGGGTGAACTACGGGTTTCACGTGACATAATTTTCCCTGAGACAAGGCCCAAGCTCAGTCCATCAACACCCCTGCTGCTCACCAACCAACCGAGGCAGGGAACTTCACTGAATCTTCTTAAGTGGGAAAGCTAGTTTTGGAGATTTCCAACAAGGTGGTGTATGGTTTCCCCATGCTTTTCACAAGCCAGTCTGACCACCTTTCTAGTAAAGCATAGGTCTTTATGCTTAGTAAAGGTGGCCTTTGCCCCTCCTATGGTCAGAAACTGGCATTTCCCACCTTTCTTGGTGGGGCTTGTAAGGATATTTGGCGTGTTACAGCACAGAGTACAGCACTACTGCACAGGTAGCAATTTTTTTTTGATGCAGCACCACCACATGGGTGTGGTGCATTGCTATATGTGTTGCCAGATTAACATGGACATATAAGTAAAGACAGGCTATTCAGTCAAAAACGATTTTAACATATAAGATGCAAATCTATGTTTACAGTTAAAAGCACACGTGCACACTCAAAAATGCACACTATTTTTCACCTGAAATGCCTATGGTGCAAGAGACACATTTGAAAATTAATAACTAACATTATTAATAAATAACCTGACTAATAAAACTGCATTTAACATAACCCACTAATAAAAATGTGTCTCCACTGCAGAATTAGGCCTACTCTGAAAGTGAACTTTTAAACGCACATTCATTTTTTTCTTTTTCTCTGCTGCTCTGTCCACATAACTACAGGAAGCAAAAGGGCTCGAAGGAACAGGAAATCAGTTGGTTACAAATAATTACTGTAGAAATTAGCCATTGTGTAGTGAGGTAGGAGATGGCATGATTGATTTCTGATTGGAGCAGCGTCATAGCAAGTATCATGCTAGAGGCAGTGATGAGAGTTTTGCTGGGGGAGCTTGAAGAGAGGGGGAGGACAGTTGGGATTTGGCAGAGCTGGGAGAAGGACCTGTTTCCTGGCTGAAGCATTCCTGCTGCAAAAGCTGAGAATTCCAGGCAATAACCCCGGTTTGAGAACTAAAGACGCTTGTTTTCACTGGGGTTAATCTTCAAGGGAGCCAAATTCAGAAAGAGAACAGCTGAAGAAAACTCATGCTGAACAGATAAGGTAATTACAGAAGTGTGGGGGCTGAGTGTGTACGAGAATATTCAGTCAGTGTAGGAAAGGAGATTCCTGTGCTTTAATCACATGTTTAATGTTGCAAATTGAGTTCTTGTCTCCGCCACTCTCTTTTCAGTGTATCACAGACAATGCTATTACTGTGCTATTTTATTTATTTCTGTAAAGAGTGAGATCGTGTTTAAATGCAACTTTTATAATACACAAAAATATTTGAAAGCAGACGGGTGGTGTGTTTTATATTTACCAATACAGTGCTGATGATGTGGGGAGATGTTTAGACAGTGCAATTGTCATTTTCAAGGTAGCTAAACGTCAAATTTGCTGCAGCCGTGTGCACGATGTAATTCAGTATGAGCAATTATAACTAACTGTGTGTGTTGTAGTTTGTCGGAGGTCTATGAGTCGGCAAAAAGGGAGGCCCGGGACATAGTTCACTACCGTATATAAGATAGTGAAAATACCACATGATAGCTCGCTGCCGTAGATAAGACAGAGAGAAATTGCCCATGGTGGCACACTAAAAATGAAAATGTGGTGTTCCTGAAATGCAAGCCTGAGGTCTCTCTAGTGATTACACGAAAAATCTAAGCAAAAATAAGGGGTTCTGGATATTGGGGTCACAAATAAAACAAGGGAATTATGCTCACCAAAATACCACCAACCGCGCATACCAACCACGCATACCAAATACGCATGTCTGTGTGCTGAAATAATGCATGTCCACTGTATTATTGTTGTACATGGCCCAGTCTGAATACAAGGAGTGATTGTTGCTAAGTTATTTTTCGGCGGTAAGAAAATACCGTCAGGCCCCAAATCTTCACAAAATACCCTACATATTTATGGTGCGTTGCAGGCCGGGAAAGTGATCATAGAGTACCTACTGGGCGTGGCAAGCGTGTCTCACACTGCCATTTGCACATTAAAGGGAACCCATTTTATTATAGCAGTGTGCCACTAAAAACGAATTTCAGAATGTCACAAAGGGAAACCACATTCTCAGACCTAGTGCAATATTTAGAGGCAAAGTTGTTTGCACATGGGACTTGGTCGTCGAATAGCACGTTAGAATGGCGTGAACGCATTCAGGGTGAGGTGCAGAAAGAAAAACTAGACAATATTTTTGCAGAAGGCAGCATAATTCAGGTCTGCCTTACAAGATTATTGAATGCAGCCGATAAAAGTGCAGAGAAAGACTGTTTAATACGGCTATGCGACAAAATTTGGTTTATTTTGAATAAGTCTCTGCGAATGCAGGAGAATGATACTCAGCTAATTAACAGGTTAAAGACTGAATTAGATGGGGCAAGTAAAAATCAGGAAATGTTGAGAGCAGAATTGGATGTATGCCAAAAAGACATGCAATTAAAATGCAGAGACTTTGATACTCAGTTATCCAAAAGCAAGAAACAATTTGAGGATAGTGAGCAAGAATTGGTACACTTAAAAGCCTTAGTGGACCACATTAGACAGGATAAAGATGAGGTTGTTTCAGAAATGCAGATTTTACAAAAAGAACATTGTGAAAAAGTATGTGATCTCCAGAGTGCAGAACAAGAAATGATTAAAATGATTCAAGAAAGAGACAAGAGAAATAAAGAGTTCAATGAATGCCAAATGCAAATGTGCGACATGCAGGAGGTGATTAATAAGATGAGTGATGAAAACAACTATTTGCAAAATGAAGCAAACAGACTCCTTAAAAAGTGTAAGGACTTAGAACAGCAAATGTGCATTCCCAGGTCCCAGGAGAGGCGGCAGGGTACCACATTCAATGGAGTGGAGGTGAATTCTAACTCTGCCCAAAGAGCTAGTGCTCCAGTGACTGGGCCAGTGACTGAACTTGGTTGCAGCACCCTTGGGGGATTTGATACTCCCATTGGGGGCAGCCACCAATCTCATACACCTGAAAACAGGATTGAATCACAAAATAGTGCAATTCCATGCATTGCAACAAGTAGCCCCATAAAAATAATGAAATCCATTAAAGCCCTGATCAAACCATTTAAAAAGGGAGGTGAATGCTGTATTGAGGATCACTTAGAAGCGGTGCATGACATTTTTAAAGCACTCCAGATACCTAAGGAACAGTACAGACAATATTTTCATTTAACTTTAGATGCCCCGACGGCCAGCATCATAAGGGGATTAAATGAACAGCAGAATATGACCTGGTTGGAGTTTGAAAAAGAAATTAGGCGTCATTTTTCTCCTTTTCAGTCATTGCAGGAGGCAAAGAAAGTCGCTTACACAATTACTGCTGGACCTAATACATCCCCTCGCCAATTTTTACAAGACTTAAAAAGAGCATTTTCTCACTTTGATGTATCTTTTGACTCAAATTCCAATGAGTTTAAAACTGCATACTTCTATGGGCTACAGAAAGACATCATATCCCAATTGGTCCGTGAATTTGACCGTGACAAGTCCCTTGAATGGATTGTACATCAAAGCACAAAACTATATGAGGTACTCTATTGTCAGGGTAGAGAAAGTGATAAAATGAAAGATACTAGACCTAAATCTAAAGAACCCTCAGCCACAGTAATGGAAATCAGGTCAGCCAAAATGTCCCTTGAGTCTGCTCAAAGCCAAGGTAAAAATAATGTGACACCTGAACAAAGGGGTAATCAACAAAGATCACCATTTCCTGTACCAATGTTCCAATCACATGATCCTAGTAATAGAGAGAGCTACATCAGCCCTAGGTATTTAGGGGACAGACCCTGGGTAGGATATCGGCCTGATATGGCAGGTATGAACAATAACCAGAGACAAAATCAAGATCAAAGAAATGATGGTCCCTACCAGTCATTGGGGACACAGAGCAGATTTGATCCCAACACTATGATATATGGTAATCAGGATAGGCCCCGATATGTGGATCGATTTACTGATAATGGCAATCAACCTAGGGGCCAGTACCCACAATCTGAGAGACAGGACATGAGGCAAAACGTGAACTACAATCCACGTCAGTACAATGATTCCACACCAGGGGACTATAATCAAAGGATGGGTGCAACCCGCTCCCCTCCACAAATGAATCAAGAGTTCAGAAACCATCCCAACCGACATCAATCACCTGAGAGGTATCAGAATAGATCCAATCAGGGGGAAAACAACCAATATCGACCTAGACCACAGAAAGAGGATCCTAGAGAGATGGAAAGGTTCCAGTGCCTTGAGGCCCAAGTGAAAATGTTAGCTGAGCAAATAGGAAAGCTCTGTACAGCGCAAAAACAACCTTCCAAAGAGGGGGCTGATGGCCATAGCAATGACCGGGGGGCTTCCGAAAAGTGACTAAGTACTCATGATAACTGCAGTGCCAAAATGACAGATTGCTCTGATATAATTTTGCATAACGACTCTGAGATGCCTAATGGATTAAATGTGAAAGTGCCAGTAAATGAACTTGTGACAGAAAGTGCAAATACTTCTAAAAAAGAGGTACGGTTTAACCTAGAGCTAAATAAAACAGTAAAGATTTGTACAAATGAAAAAGAAACATTAGGAATTCCAAAAGAACAAAGGGACAGATTTAAGAAAAATGACTCATGCATGGGGAATACCAGTGGACAGGGAGTAAGTGGGGATGCTATAGCTCCTTCCCTGGGCATGCAAAACAATGACCAAACACAGACAGAAAAAGGAAATACTCACAAGGAGGGTACAAGTCAATCACCTGAAGAATTCTTTGAGCCACATATTTTTGAAGAGGCTGAAAGGGCTGGTATCACAGTAAATGATCACAAATGCACAGAATTAAAAAATGACAAATTGCTGAATGATGTTGTTACATATGTTCAGTTGGAAGGTTGTAATGTGGTCTCTGATGTTACCCAGATGGATGGGCGAACAGTGGCCACACTCCAAAAAACCTCTGATCATGGAGAAATGAATAAAGTCTCTCGCGCAGAAATGGGTAAAAAGGAGGGAAAAATGTCTTTCCATTTACCAATGTGTTTAGCCAAAAGTGAAAAAGACCTGAGAAAGGTGAGCCCTGAAATCAGTAAGAATTCACATTTCTTATGTGTATTAGAGGAAGTTGAGGACAGATATTATGCACCCATCACTGTAGAAGAAAAATGCCACACCTTTGCTATGATTGACACTGGCGCACAGGCCACAATTATGTCCAAGGAGCTGGTAAAGAGTATCAATGAAGGGAGACCCCCACAGAGTCAGATCACAGTGAAGGAAAATCAAGGCCCAGTGCATAACTTTAATGGGGAGGAGGTGCCCATCATAGGTGTAACTGAGGTTGACATAAAAATAGGAAAGCACAGAATGAAACAAGAGGTATTGATCACATCTATTTGTGAAATTCCATTTCTGATGGGGACAGATTGTCTGAAAAGATTGTCTCCTCTAATAGATGGGGTGAATGGAGTGCTGTGGTCCTTAACCAAAAAACCATTGAGGCCTAAGAAACTAAAATCACAAAACAGCAATATAAATGAATGTCACACCGCTGCCAAAACAAATGATGCTGTGGAGGTATATCTCCAGAATAGCTGCATACCTAGTGTCACTGTTATATTAATGTGTCAAGACAGAATGCAGAGCGACAATGAAAAACTACCTGTACAAATATACTTGGACCCAAGGAAAAATTGGCAGACTGCCATAGATGAGCACACATTACGTTTTTATTTAAAAGAGAAAACATGCAAACAGAATATTGCTCCTAAAACAGATTCAGAAAAACACATTACCACTCTGGCAGAAATACACATGGAAGATGAGCAACCATGGGTTCATGTTGGTATAAATGACTATTTTAAAACAATAAAAGCCACTTTAGCGCTTGGACATGAAAGGAGTTTCATTAATGAGAAATTGTTGCAAAAAATAATGGAGAGGGAAGAAATCCAGAGATTTAGGATTAAAAACCAATATGTTTCTGGGTTGGACAGTCCAGACTTTGAAAACCGAATTGCAGGCAGATGCATGCTTAAAATTAGCATTGGGCAGAAAACAATTTACCATAATGTATGGATAGTGAGTGGAGCACAAAATGAATTTTACATGGGCAATGACATCATGCACAGAATGTGTATGGTGTTAGATTTCCTTAATCAAAAAATATGGTCATGCCTAGGTGGTCCGGCACCTGAATTTGAAGACAAAAAAAGGGCTTATCATTGTGCACAACTGGTTCCTTATGCAATCGAATTACAAATGAGGAAAGATACTATTATTCCTGCATTTACAAAACAGTTTGCAATAATACTGAAATGCAAAAATGGACAGCAGATGAAAGGCTCTGATGCATTTGTATGCCTGAATGAATCCATAAAACAGCAAGGCCTGGATTATGAAAGCATTCCATTGGTAGATATTGGTGAAGGATCTGTAAAAATTATGGTAAATAATAAAGGTTGTCAGGATATTCATTTAGAGGAAAACTCCCCATTAGGAATGGCCATACAAAAATCACATTATACGGCAGATTTAAATAACATGGTGATTGGAAATATTCCTGAAAAGTATGTAGATGCCAAGGGTGAGTTGCCGGAACACCTGGACTCTCAGCCCAAAGGAATATTTAAAATTCATTCTGTGTATCCTTATGATTCAAATGAGACAGTGTGCTGCCATCAAGAGGATTGCATAATATGTAATTTAAATGAAAATGAAACAGAAAATCAGCCCATTGAAGTGGAAGCTGATATGCCAAAATATTTAAAAGTGGCAGCTTTACAAAAAGACACAGCCACACAGTTAGAGGAAAGCGCCGAGATTCCCTTATCAGAAGATTTTCCAGAATTTTCCAAAATGGTAGAAGAGCAGATCTCCTTAGCGAATGCGTGTGAAAGCAATGAAGATAGGGACAATCTGAGGGAGATATTTATGGAGTTTAAGGATGTGTTTGCAAAAGATGCTTATGATTGTGGTTTAACTGATTTACATGTGGCCACACTACCAGAAGGGTGTAGCAGAAATCCAGTGTTTGTACGCCAGTATAGACTACCGCTGGCAGGTTTAGAATCATTGGCAGAGATTATTAAAAATTTGGAATCGCGGGGAATCATCAGGCCCATTCATAGCACATCCAATACACCTATTTTAGGTGTGTTAAAGCCAAATGGTCAATGGCAGCTGTGTGCAGACTTGAGAGAGTTAAATAAAATAGTACCAGTATCTAGATGGCCACTGCCATTCATTGATCAGGGCCTAGCTCAGGTACATGGTTCAAATGTATTTACCACATTAGATCTCACCTCTGGATATTGGTGCGTGCCATTGGCAGAGGAGATACAACATTTATTTTCCTTTACATTTGACAGGACTCAATATGCCTGGCTTAGAGCTCCGTTCGGGTACATCAATAGTGGGAGTGAATTTGGCATATTTTTGAGAAAGGCCATGCCGGATGCAGCGGAAAGAGGAACAATAGTTTATGTGGACGATGTCCTGATAAAAAATGAAAGCCTGAAAAGCCATTTTGATGAAATAAGACATGTACTTGGCCAATTGCAGAAAGCAGGCGCCAAAATATCTTTGCAAAAAGCACAATGGTGCAAGAAAAAAGTGAACTTTCTAGGGCATGAAGTGACTGAACATGGGCTAAATCCACAAAAGAAGAAAATAGAGGCCATACAAAGATTAAAAGATCCTAAAAATGTGAAAGGAGTAAAAGGTTTATTAGGGATGACAGGCTATAACAGAAAGTTCATTGAAAAGTATGCAGAAATGACTCAACCATTGACTAAACTACTTAAACTGAATACTCCCTAGAAATGGGAAAAAGAGCAGTCTGATGCAGTGGCTAAATTAAAGGAATGTCTTGTAAAGGCACCATGTTTAGCATACCCCATAAAGGACAGGGATTTCTTTATAGAAATAGGTTTTTCTGAACATTGTATGTCAGCAGTGTTATCACAAAAACACGATTTGAATCACAAAACCATTGCATATGCAAGTAAGGCATTTTCCCAAGTTGAAATGAAATTTAATGAATGTGAAAAGGCCCTATTAACCACTGTGTGGGCGCTACAACATTTCCGCCCCATTGTTCAGGGAGAAAAGGTGATTATTGAAACAAATCATCAACCTTTGCAATTTTTAGAGAGTAAAAGAATTAGATCAGGTAATCTAGCGCAATCCAGAATCACTTCATGGACGCTGGCATTACAAGGTTTTCCCGTAGAAGTGAGATATGGACAAAATAAAAAGAACCCAATTGCTCAAGGGTTAGCTTACTTACATGACTGTGCAGCTGAACAAATACCAAATGAAATGGAAGTGGAAACTAGTTTGCAGGAATTTGAACAATCACCACACAAAGCTTTTGATGAAAAAACATGCAAGGATTTGCCAACTGTATATGTGGATGGTTGTGCTTTTCACATTGAAAATGACAGTAATAAACAATTAGTGGCAGGAATAAGAAATGTCTGGTTGAAATGTGACGGAGTCCCCAGTATAGGGATGAGGATTGGAGATAGGAGCAGTCAGGTGGCGGAATTGGCAGCCATTTATAAAGCAATTGCTACTGCAGTTGATAAAAAGTTCAGTGAAATTGTCCTGGTGACTGATTCTGACTATGCACGGAATAGCTTTGTGGAGTATTTTCCTGGTTGGAAAGCAAGAGGCATGGTTACATACAACAAGAAGCCACTTAAACATGGAAAAATGATACAAGCCATAGACAAATTGGTGTCAGAGAATAATTTAACAATATACTGGGTAAAAATTTGTGGGCATTTAAAAACACCAGGAGAGGATAAGGAGGGAAATGATAAGGCAGACCACCTGGCTAAGATTGGGGCTGTGATGGGAGAATTGCTACCTATTGATTATTTAATGGGTGAAATACAAATTGATGCAGTGACACGTTCTAAAGCACCAAAGGAGGTAGATCAACTGGTGTTGCAGTGGAGTCATGACACGCCAGACCAAGATTTGATTGAGGCACAAAAGAATGATCGAATTTTGGGAATCTATTATAATCTGTCTTGTGTTGAGAGTCGTGAAGATATAGAAGACCTCTGTCCCCAAGTGCCGCACAGGGAGAATCACTAAATCACTCCCTGTGCAACCTTTGCGGCCACAGGTGGAGATAATCCGAAGCCGGAACCGAAGTACTAGGAACCCCAAGGCAGCTGTGGAAAAAGGCAATGATTAGATACCAAGCAGTCAGGACACTACATACAATAATCCGAATACAGTCAGAGTCTTACCGGGGATCTGATGAACGGGATGGAAAACCTGAATGGGAGGATGGTTCCGGGACTCACGTAGGCAAAAAGACCCACCCTGCGGGATAGGTCTAGATGTACCTCGCCAGTCTCCACCTGGAGAGTGTATTGAAGAGGGCCCCAGGTAATCAGGTGGCAGCCACCAACTAAAGAGTGAGATTCCCCGTATAGAGGTGCAATCAGGGAGGCCCAACAGAGATCCGTTGCAGACGACGGTCTGAAACCAGGAAGAGCAGTCTACACCAAAGGGATAAACAAGAACGAGATCCAGAGGAAGTCCGTAGTTCAGTCCGGGGTCAGGAGCCGTGATGAGCAGAAAAGCCGATGTAGCCAAATCCAAACATGATCCACAAGAAGTCCAGTAAACATAAGCCAAGTCCAAGGAAGCCAGGTAAGCAATACAGGAAAGAAAGTCAAACAGAGTACTCCTGGTAAACCAGCTGTGAAGCGTAGGATACCGGCACTGCACTGCTTAAATATCGTCCACTTCCTGGTCACATGATGTCAACCGGAGTCACGTGACCGCGAAACCGGGGCACGTGACCATTTCCTCGGGTCACGTGATCGGGCCACAACAGCACGAGCGAGTGTGTTACTGCTCGAGCGGTGGCCTAATCTCCAAGGCAACTGCCAATGGAGAAACGGCCGCAATCGTGACTGCAGGGTGTATGGCGTTTGTTTGGCCAGCACGCGAGCCAACCGGGGTTGCCTACGTGAGCCCCGGGAGACAGGTGAATGGGAGGGGTAGGACACTGGACTGGGTGTCGAGACAAGGTTGTAGGAACTACCCGAGGACATGACAGAGCCCCCCCTCAAAGGCCCACGACCCCGTGGGCAGGAAGGTTGTTCCCTATGAAACCGGGAGATCAATCGAGGGGCATGGACATCCGAGGCGGGGACCCAGGTGCGTTCCTCCGGACCATAACCCAACCAGTCAACAAGGTACTGCAGGCGACCCCGAAGGAAACGGGACCCCAATATGCCCGAGACCTCGAAAACATCAGGTGCATCCAGGGACACGGGGGCAGGAGAAGGGCGAAGACGCGTCGAGGATGGGCAGGGCTTGAGGAGGGAGGTGTGAAACACAGGATGTACCCGCCAAGAGGAGGGGAGAACCAGGCGATAGGCCACCGGGTTGATGATATGGGAAACAACATAAGGACCCACAAAACGGGGCATGAGTTTGCGGCAGCCCTTCAAGTGGAGATGACGGGAGGACAGCCAAACCCGGGACCCAACGGGATACAATGGGGCCATGGTACGCCTAGCGTCTGCGGAGGCCTTCATGGATGCCTGTGCCTCCTGCAGATGAACGAGGACCTGGGTATGGAGGGCTGACATGTCTCGAACGCAGGCTACTGCTGCAGGGTTCTCGGTGGGAGAAATGTCGGGGATAGGGAGGAACCTGGGATGCTGGCCATACATGGCGTAAAATGGAGAGAGTCCCGTGGAGGAGTGAGTAGCGTTGTTGTAGGCGAACTCAGCGTAATGTATGTTCTGGAACCAGGTTGATTGTTGTTGTAGCATCAAACAACGCAGATATTGCTCCATGGACTGATTTGTTCTCTCGGTCTGGCCATCGGTTTCCGGGTGATAAGCGGAGGAGAACCGGGCATCGATACCTAGAAGAGCGGTCAATGCACGCCAAAAACGGGACGTGAACTGAGAGCCTCGATCGGACACCAGGACAGAGGGAAGGCCGTAGCGGCAGAAAACGTTGTCAAAGAATAACTTGGCCAAGGCAGGGGCAGACGGGATACCATGACAAGGGATGAATTGAGCCATCTTGGTGAAGACATCGACCACTACCCATATGGTGTCGTAACCCTGGATCTTGGGTAAATCGGTTACGAAATCCATGCTCAGGGTGTGCCAGGGTTTTGGTGGCACGGGTAAGGGTCGCAGTAGCCCCAATGGACGACCCCTACGATGTTTGCCCTGAGCACAGACTGAGCATGTGTTGACGTAACAGCCCACGTCGTGCCTCATGGACGGCCACCAACACCATCGTTTCAGGAGATCCAAGGTGCGGGCCTGGCCCGGGTGACCATTGATCGGGGCGTCATGGGACCACTCTAGGGCTAGGTTTCTGGTGTCAGTGGTAGGGAGTACTAGACGGTCCTGTACATATGGCAAACCGTTGTGATAGGTGGGATCCCATTCTGACAGCTGATCGGGGTGCCTTTGAACCCAGGAACGAATGTCTTCTAGTAGTGCCAGAGGGGGTGTGCATGTACAGACAACATGTCCCCGGGGTATGAGTGTGTCGGGAAACACCGGTAACGAAACCCCCCCAGGGGAGCGAGACAAAGCGTCCGCCTTGCTATGTTCTGTACCAGAGCGGTGCTTAATCTGAAAGTCGAAAGCGGCGAAGAACAGATGCCACCTGACCTGTCTACTGTTTACACATTTCAAGGCTGCCAGGTCTTGCAGGTTCCTGTGATCTGTGTATACCGTAACCTTATGTTTGGCCCCCAACAGGTGGTGACGCCAAGTTCGGAAGGCGTCCATTACCGCCAGTAGCTCTTTTTCGGTTACGGTATAGTGGGACTCTGCGGGGCTGAACTTACGCGAATGGAAGGCCACAGGATGCAACCGCCCTGTAGTGGAACAAACCTGTGACAGAATCGCCCCCAACGCAAAGGAAGAGGCATCGGCCTCAACGACATATGGTTGTTCGGGATCGGGGTGTTGGAGCACCGGGGCAGTGGTAAAAGCGTTCTTCAACGCCTCGAAGGCCTGCTGGTGTATCTCCTGCCATTCAAAAGGAACAAGAGGACTGGTAAGGGACGTAAGAGGCGACACGAGAGAAGAGAACCCAGAGATAAAGCGCCGATAGAAATTGGCGAAACCCAAGAAAGATTGCAAAGCCTTTAGGGTCTTTGGTGTTGGCCAATCGAGGATAGCTCGAACCTTGGCATGATTCGTGGCCAGACCACCAGGCGTGATGTTAAACCCCAGAAACTCCACGTTAGACACATGGAACAGACATTTTTCGGGTTTGATAAACAATGAGTGTTCTTGCAGTCGGGACAATACTTCTCGTACGTGTTGTATGTGTTCTTCCAGGGTGTGAGAGAAGACGAGAATGTCATCAAGATACACCACCACAAACGTGTCTAATATGTCCGAGAAGATGTCGTTCATGAAATGTTGGAAGGTGGCAGGGGCGTTACACAGGCCGAAGGGCATGACCGTATATTCATAAAGGCCATACCGCGTACAGAAGGCGGTCTTCCATTCGTCACCCTTTCGGATGCGGACGAGGTTATATGCCCCCCGCAAATCCAGCTTGGTATAAATGGAGGCGTGGGTTAACCGGTCCAGGAGAGGAGAGATGAGTGGAATCGGATAACGGTTCTTCACCGTGACGGCGTTAAGCCGACGGTAATCCACACAGGGACGAAGGTCGCCTTCTTTTTTGGGCACGAAGAATATGGGACTGGCTGCAGCCGACTTGGAAGGACGAATGTGACCCAAACGCAGCGCCTTATCAATGTACTCCTTAAGAGTCAGGTCTTCCGATAGGGACAAAGAATAGATGCGGCCTGAAGGTACCAAGGCCCCAGGCACAAGGTCGATCGGACAGTCATAGGAGCGGTGAGGAGGGAGTACTTCAGAGGAGCCCTGATCGAATAACAAAGTGTAATCCTGATAAGCCACAGGGATGGGAGCGGTGACTAAACCCACTATGTGTGAGGCAGGGGGAATGTCGTCGCCCAGTATCGTGAGTTGGGCGACAGCACCGAGTGCTAATGCTGGTGTGTCTGTTTCACTGTCCACGGGGAGGCAGTAGTTCTGACAGAGTTCAGATTCGAAATGGACGTGTCCCGTACCCCAATCTATATGCGGGTTATGTTCTCGTAACCAGGGTATGCCTACTATGACGCCGAACTGAGGCGTGGATATTAGATCAAAATGGAGGATTTCTCTATGGACTGACAGGATAGTGAGGACGAGGGGGGTGGTCTGTTGCTTAATGGGACCAGAAGCGAGTTCCGTCCCATCAACTGCTTGAACCGGTTCGGGTCGGGGTTTATTGATCAGGGGTAGGTTCAATGTCCGAGCCAGAGCGATATCAATATAGTTCCCGGAGGCCCCGGAATCGATAATGATCCGCACGGGCTGGATAATCCCAGGAGCAGGTTGTATGGTGGCATCTACCTGAATGGGCCTAATCTGACCAAATGATGGAACGGTTTTCGGGGAAGGGCATGGGGAGCTCGATCCTACCCCCGTATCTAGGATCGAGCTGGATGAAAAACCTGCTTCTTGGGTCTGGGTCTCCGGGGACACTCCTTCACAAAATGCCCCCCTAAGCCGCAATAAAAGCAGGCATTCTCAGCCCTTCTGCGCTCCCTCTCTCTCTCGAGGTGATGGGACTCCTAACACCTCCTATTTGCATCGGCTCACCGGTGGCTTCAGAGGACGACGACGGAATAGCAGAGCTGGCCGTTTGGGAAAACCCGGCCTCAGCCCTGCGTTCGGAGCGTCGTGCGTCTACTTGGAGAGCCAGGTCCACCAGGGCCGGGAACTGGACTGGCAGAGACGGTACCATAGCCAAGGCGTCTTTCATAGGACTGCTTAGTCCTCTATAGAATACCACCGATCTCTTACTTTCAGGCCAGGAGGTCTCTGCTGCCAGTTGGTTAAATCTTGTGATGTATTCAATAAGAGAGCCCTTCCCCTGGGACAGGTCCAGTAGTTCTAGATCATGGGATTGTGCTTTATACCTGGTGTCGAACACTCAGGACATTTCCAATACTAGCTGATTGAAATCATAGAGGGCAGGATGGTTGGTTTCTAACAGCGGGTTTGCCCAAGCAGCAGCCGTGCCGGCTAGGTGAGAGAGAGTGAATGCCGCCTTGGTGGTAGGATCCGGAAAAACAAGGGGTCGACACAAGAAGTGCAACTTACACTGGTTAAGGAAAGTCCTAAACCTTCTTGGGTCCCCATGGAACTTTTCTGGGGCAGCCAAAGGAAAGGGTGAAGGCAAAACCACCGGAACAGGAGCCGAGGGAGTCGGGATTGGGTGTACAAGGGGTATCGATGCTGGAGGGGCGTCTCCGAGCTCCGGGTCCAAGGGTAAGGGGTGTTGGGTGCTTTGTAACAGGTCAAGACGCTGATGGACCGCGGTATTAGCCGCCACCATATCGGCTCGTAGTAACGTGATTGCTTGGATGACAGCAGCCAGGGGGTCTTCGGCGGCACCCTCCATATCTTGCACGACAAGGCTTCACAGTCTGTCTTGTGTTGAGAGTCGTGACGATATAGAAGACCTCTGTCCCCAAGTGCCGCACAGGGAGAATCACTAAATCACTCCCTGTGCAACCTTTGCGGCCACAGGTGGAGATAATCCGAAGCCGGAACCGAAGTACTAGGAACCCCAAGGCAGCTGTGGAAAAAGGCAATGATTAGATACCAAGCAGTCAGGACACTACATACAATAATCCGAATACAGTCAGAGTCTTACCGGGAATCTGATGAACGGGATGGAAAACCTGAATGGGAGGATGGTTCCGGGACTCACGTAGGCAAAAAGACCCACCCTGCGGGATAGGTCTAGATGTACCTCGCCAGTCTCCACCTGGAGAGTGTATTGAAGAGGGCCCCAGGTAATCAGGTGGCAGCCACCAACTGAAGAGTGAGATTCCCCGTATAGAGGTGCAATCAGGGAGGCCCAACAGAGATCCGTTGCAGACGACGGTCTGAAACCAGGAAGAGCAGTCTACACCAAAGGGATAAACAAGAACGAGATCCAGAGGAAGTCTGTAGTTCAGTCCGGGGTCAGGAGCCGTGATGAGCAGAAAAGCCGTTGTAGCCAAATCCAAACGTGATCCACAAGAAGTCCAGTAAACATAAGCCAAGTCCAAGGAAGCCAGGTAAGCAATACAGGAAAGAAAGTCAAACAGAGTACTCCTGGTAAACCAGCTGTGAAGCGTAGGATACCGGCACTGCACTGCTTAAATATCGTCCACTTCCTGGTCACATGATGTCAACCGGAGTCACGTGACCGCGAAACCGGGGCACGTGACCATTTCCTCGGGTCACGTGATCGGGCCACAACAGCACGAGCGAGTGTGTTACTGCTCGAGCGGTGGCCTAATCTCCAAGGCAACTGCCAATGGAGAAACGGCCGCAATCGTGACTGCAGGGTGCATGGCGTTTGTTTGGCCAGCGCGCGAGCCAACCGGGGTTGCCTACGTGAGCCCCGGGAGACAGGTGAATGGGAGGGGTAGGACACTGGACTGGGTGTCGAGACAAGGTCGTAGGAACTACCCGAGGACATGACAAATCATTTGATAGATCCCGAACAAAATTCTTTAACAGAAAATGATTGTATGGGAAAAGAAGAGTTGAGGGTGCTATTAAAGAACAAAACACAAATTAGATTACAGGATGGACTCATGATTAGAGAGTCCATAACAGGACAAATACAGTGGGTAGTACCCCTTTCATTCAGAGGGCTAATGCTACACCATGCACATGATGCCATAACTGCAGGCCATAGAGGTTCACAAAAAACATTAGCAATACTAAAAGATTATGCTTACTGGCCACATATGTCCCAAGATGTGGAATTATATACTAGAGGATGTCTAGTATGCGCCCAATTTAAACCTGCTTCACCAATGCATAGAGCACCATTGATGAAAAGAGGCCTAACTCTCCCATGGTCAGATTTGCAAATAGACTATGTAGGTCCTTTAAAAAGGTCGAGTAGGGGAAGTCGTTACATTTTGAGTGTGGTTTGTTTGATGTCGAAGTGGATTGAATGCATTCCTGCACCGGATTGTAGTGCGCAAACAGCAGCCACATTGCTGGTGAACCATGTGTTCTCAAGGTTTGGGTTGCCACAAAGAATTGAGTTAGACAGAGGAAGTCATTTCACAAGTACTCTAATGAGTAAGGTATGGCAAATACTAGGTGTGAAACGGAAACTACATATCGCATATCGGGCAGCGTCTTCAGGTACAGTTGAAAGAAGCAATAGGTCTGTTGTGGATATTTTCAAGAAATTTGTGGCAGAAGCACATTCCAGCTGGGATTTACGTTTACCGTTGGTTTTGATGGCAATCAGATCAACTCCTGCCAAAGCAACAGGTGTTAGCCCCCATGAGGTCTTGACAGGTAGGAAAATGGTGTTACCACAACACCTACTATACAGAACACATGAGCAGACACTTGTGAGTGCATCCACAGTTCATGAATATATTGATGAACTGAGGAGGCATTTGCAACATGCATTTGCTTTTGTGCAGAGAAATCTGGAAAGAGCTGCTGACAGTGCAAAGTCTTATTATGACAAAAAGACATCAGTAAAGGAATACAGTGTAGGGGATCAGGTGTACAAGTTTCATTTTGGAAAAAGTAAACAGAAAAATTCTAAATTTCTAGCAGCCTGGCAGGGGCCATTTCGAATTATAGATAAGGTCTCTCCTGTAGTTTATAAAATTTTGAAAAATGAAGGTGAAACCGCAATAGAGCAGTTTGTCCATGTAAATCAAATCAAACCATGCCATCCCAGACATGAGATCAGGCAGCTTGAGCATGTAGAAACAGATAAAGTCCCTTGAACACAAAAAGAGAAAATAAATGGGTACAATCAGGAGGCAGTGACAAAGAAGTTAAAAAGTTGATTGTTATAATGGCACATAAACACTGTAATATATGTAAAAATATATAATAAATAAATAAATAAATAAATAAATAAATATATATAATGGAATCTCATGGTTGGTGTGCAGAGAGAAAATGTATTAAATATTGAATGCTGTTTTATATGTGCTTGTTTTCTTTTTAACTTGTGTTTAATTTCAGAAAAAAAAAAAAAATGAAATATTTTTAACAAGCATGTTTTATTTTTGGCAAAAGGGTGAAGTTAGTATTGTGCTATGTACTTAATTTGTTTATTTTCTATTTGATTTAGAAAATTAACATTATTTGGTCGGAGGTTCCGGGATCAGAGCCCACGGGAGACGATGGAGTCCTGGAGCCCACGTGGACGGATTCCGGGAAAGCCCCAAAGAGGGGTGAAGACCAAGGCTGCAATCCTGAGATTTTGATTGAAAAACACTTGAACAATACCGGAATTAAGATTGAACAGACTAAAGAGTGGCTGGAAATAAGAAAAGAGGACACTAAGCAGTCAATAAGAGATATATTAATGCAATTGGAAAAAACATTTGTGAATTCAGCAGACATTAAGAAGAAGAGAGGAAAGAGAGGTGCGGTGATGCTCGCGATATCATTGGTAATGTCTATAGTTGGAGCCATAATAGGTACCACAATATCAACAGCCAATTCTATTTCAGTAGGAACACTGAGTACTAAAGCGCAACAACTGAGTATTGACCTAGAAATAATACAAAAAACATTAGATGGAATTAAAGGGGGACTGGATGAACAAGTAAGATTCATAAATGAAACTGCAATCATTCTAAATGAACAAGCGGATGTAATGCAACGGGCGACTAAAATAATACTTAAGCATGACAGAACTTTAAATGAAATATTGAACATAATGAGTCCTGTTGATAGACTATTAACAAATTATATGAGAGAAGTTCAAACTACAGTTTCACAATTGATTCAAGGACATATCCCCTTGTATTTTGTTTCGCAGGATATTATTCGTCAAATGATAGAAAGATTGACCAGGAGGGAAATTGATATATAAATTGATATAATACAGGTAAAAATTGCATTCGAAATGGGTAATGCAATGCCGTTATATGTGGACTTGGAAAGACTAGAGATCGGATTTTTGCTATGCATCCCATATGTAGCCCCTGAACTTATTTACCAAACGAAGTGGGTACACAACGTGGGATTTTGGCAAGAGGACAAATTTATTAAGATTAAGACTCCAGAAGTGGTGGCATTTCAGTCATGGGAACCTGAAGTTTATTTAATACCAAACCTGGAAACATGTGTAAAATTTAAAGAACAAAATTATATGTGTCCAGGTAAACCGTTTGTTCCTGATGCCACAGATGCTATTTGTGGTTTGAAATCTGACCCAAGTATATCAGAGGGATGTGAAGTGATTATTAGCAATATGGGGAGTGAAGAAATGGCACAGGCTAAGATGGTCAGAGGTAAATGGTTGGTCAGCACCTGTTTAAAGAACATGACGGTAGTACATTTAAACCATGGAACATACATGGTTAAACAGGTGAAATATAATGTTTCCAAAGGATACAATTGTGTCAATTGGGGGGTTAACATTGTTTCATGTAACAAATGATGTTCGGGAAAGCCAAGTGGAAAATATCGATTTTTTCCAAAGGGATACTTTTCCAATAGATCCGGATGTGGAATATTTATTGAATCACAAGGAAAGACATGTTATAAAAATGAATTTGAGAAAAAACAATATTACAATTAGTAATCTGGGGATAATAGAAGTGGAAAGATTTAATTGGGGAACCTGGGGGGAACGCTCAATAGTGGGTTTGGCTGTCCTGGTGATAATCATGGGTGGATGGTTGATTGTGCTATCAGTAAAAATGAAAATGTTACTGATTTTACTAGCTACGTCAGGAAGAGAAAGATATCCCAATACACATGCATTTTAAAAGAAAAAAAGAACAAGTTGTTTTTAGGAATTGGCTTGGATCGTAGCCAAGTTCTAAAAACAAAAGGAGGGTATGTAAGGATATTTGGCGTGTTACAGCACAGAGTACAGCACTACTGCACAGGTAGCAATTTTTTTTTGATGCAGCACCACCACATGGGTGTGGTGCATTGCTATATGTGTTGCCAGATTAACATGGACATATAAGTAAAGACAGGCTATTCAGTCAAAAACGATTTTAACATATAAGATGCAAATCTATGTTTACAGTTAAAAGCACACGTGCACACTCAAAAATGCACACTATTTTTCACCTGAAATGCCTATGGTGCAAGAGACACATTTGAAAATTAATAACTAACATTATTAATAAATAACCTGACTAATAAAACTGCATTTAACATAACCCACTAATAAAAATGTGTCTCCACTGCAGAATTAGGCCTACTCTGAAAGTGAACTTTTAAACGCACATTCATTTTTTTCTTTTTCTCTGCTGCTCTGTCCACATAACTACAGGAAGCAAAAGGGCTCGAAGGAACAGGAAATCAGTTGGTTACAAATAATTACTGTAGAAATGAGCCATTGTGTAGTGAGGGAGGAGATGGCATGATTGATTTCTGATTGGAGCAGCGTCATAGCAAGTATCATGCTAGAGGCAGTGATGAGAGTTTTGCTGGGGTAGCTTGAAGAGAGGGGGAGGACAGTCGGGATTTGGCAGAGCTGGGAGAAGGACCTGTTTCCTGGCTGAAGCATTCCTGCTGCAAAAGCTGAGAATTCCAGGCAATAACCCCGGTTTGAGAACGAAAGACGCTTGTTTTCACTGGGGTTAATCTTCAAGGGAGCCAAATTCAGAAAGAGAACAGCTGAAGAAAACTCATGCTGAACAGATAAGGTAATTACAGAAGTGTGGGGGCTGAGTGTGTACGAGAATATTCAGTCAGTGTAGGAAAGGAGATTCCTGTGCTTTAATCACATGTTTAATGTTGCAAATTGAGTTCTTGTCTCCGCCACTCTCTTTTCAGTGTATCACAGACAATGCTGTTACTGTGCTATTTTATTTATTTTTGTAAAGAGTGAGATCGTGTTTAAATGCAACTTTTATAATACAGAAAAATATTTGAAAGCAGACGGGTGGTGTGTTTTATATTTACCAATACAGTGCTGATGATGTGGGGAGATGTTTAGACAGTGCAATTGTCATTTTCAAGGTAGCTAAACGTCAAATTTGCTGCAGCCGTGTGCACAATGTAATTCAGTATGAGCAATTATAACTAACTGTGTGTGTTGTAGTTTGTCGGAGGTCTATGAGTCGGCAAAAAGGGAGGCCCGGGACATAGTTCACTACCGTATATAAGATAGTGAAAATACCACATGATAGCTCGCTGCCGTAGATAAGACAGAGAGAAATTGCCCATGGTGGCACACTAAAAATGAAAATGTGGTGTTCCTGAAATGCAAGCCTGAGGTCTCTCTAGTGATTACACGAAAAATCTAAGCAAAAATAAGGGGTTCTGGATATTGGGGCCACAAATAAAACAAGGGAATTATGCTCACCAAAATACCACCAACCACGCATACCAACCACGCATACCAAATACGCATGTCTGTGTGCTGAAATAATGCATGTCCACTGTATTATTGTTGTACATGGCCCAATCTGAATACAAGGAGTGATTGTTGCTAAGTTATTTTTCCCCGCGGTAAGAAAATACCGTCAGGCCCCAAATCTTCACAAAATACCCTTCAGGCTAAAAGACATTCCATGACCAGGTTACCCGGGGACCTGCAATGCATGCAAAGGACCTTAAAGCAGTGTCTAAAATGTTCTGAATCAGACCAGGGGCCTTGCACAGATATCATATGCATGGACTCAGAGCCTTCAAACTCTGCTATGGATATGGTGCTGGAGCTGGAAGAGGCATGGGAATAGGAAACACATAACTTTTTGAGTTTGAAAATCTGTTATTGTAGCTGTTGGTAATTTTGGAGAACCACCTTCACCAGGGTGTCAAAAGAGGCTGAGTGAGGAACTCTTGCTGGTTAATCCTTTAAGTCATTGGTAAAACCTTGCTGGTACAGGGTAACACAGGCTTCCTCAGGCCAGGTGGCCTCCTAGGCAAGCTACTTGAATTTCATAATGTAATTCAGGATATAATGCGTTCCGTGGACATATTCCAATAATGTTTCTTGTGTGGAATACACCAACTCCAGTTGATCAAACATGATCTTTTGTGCCATGACGAATCCCTCGAAGAGGCTCATGAGCCCAACATTGGAACAATCTGTCTGGTAAGCAGCTTGTCTGAAAGAAAGAAAAATGCACTGTACCAGAATACAACAATTATTTAACTTATTGGGGTTCATTTGGAGCTTTTGTATGACTGGGCCTCCAACATGAGCAGTTACAGGTAGAACCTTGTGGGGCATCAATTCTTTGCACACAGACTTTGCTGATACAGTTTTGAACAGCTGCTACCAATTTCTTCAATTACTCTATTTTGTTCACAGTTCAGCTGGCATCGCAATCCTTCAGTAACTCGTATTACCTGTGTTTGGACCCAGGATCGCGATGTGAAGAGATAGGCGCAGTCCCCTCGAGGCGCCACTACTTTGGGGAAGCAGCTCTCAGAAAGGTCAGAACCCATAGGAAAAACGCAGACTGGAAAAAACGTGTTGCAGATGAGAAATCCCAGAAAGGAACTGGACGTATCAGATAGAACTTGGATGATGAAGTGCTGTGTAGCACTAGGTAGAAACAGGATGAGCAGGCATTGGGTAATATTGGTAGAATCGGGGTGGCTAGGCACAGGGCAGTAGCAAGCAGGACAAGGTGACTGGCAGGCAGGGAAATAGAAGGCACAGCAGCAAGAATTTAACAAAAACAGGAAATCGTTCATAGAACTAACACCAAAATGGGAGAGTAAGGGAGCCAGAAAATAAAAGGCAGGACACAGGACCAAACAGCAACAAGGCAAGGGTTGGGAGAATTTTCCGGGCCTTTTAGATTTGGATGAGTTTGCAAATGGGCAGTAGAAATGCCAGTAAGTGATTCCCGTTGAACCCGAAGTAGAAGTCCAACATCTTAGTGGGGGCGTAAGTGGCACATGCAGCGCCAGGAGCATCACAGGGACCAATCAGTGGGAGTGTCCTGTCAGCTCCTGACAAAGAAAGATATGTCAGCAATATCTGTTTGTCTAGTAGCACCTCCCACCCTATCTGCAAAATGATCGGTTTGTAGAAACGGAGTTATTTGTTATATAGTTTAATTCAGTAAAACTTGCAAAGAAGCAAAGTGATTTTACCTGCAAGTTTTAAAAACCATGTTAATTTATGTTGGACTTTTCCTTTTCTTCCCTTACACCTGTTACAATCGTAGCATCCTAGAAACTGGATGCTCTATTGAATTGAAGGAAAATATCAGTCATGCCCAGCTGCTGTCCAAAATGGCCACATATCTCTGATCTCCGGGACACCTCACTCTGCCCCTGCCTTATTTAGAGGCTGAGTGAGGTTGACATGTAGTGGAGGAGGTCAAAGAATCAGAGGCTTTCACTAGCGCTGTGGAAATCCCTGTTCTCAGAGTTGACCTGGCCCTGGACAAGACACACCCATATCTATGTGATCAAAATATGGCAGAGACTGCAGATGGACGCTGCCTGGGCTCTTTAGCTGAAGCTCATAACGACTAACACACACCTGTTCAGACTATCCCTGCCCCAAGATGAATCATTGCTGCTTGGAAAGTCACCTGGGCACTGATATAGATTGCGCTGGGGCTGGACTCGAACAGCTGTATGGGGTGCTAGACTGCGCTGAGCTGCCGGAGAGAACGGAAGAAGTAGAAAAAGATTACTGTCAACCCAGAGGGATAGCCATGCCTCTTCTTGATCCAACATTCTCGCATAAGAGAATATGGCTAATAAAATTCATGGATAAAAGAGCACAACCAACAAGCATAAAGGAAACCCATATGTTATCAGCAGACACACACCGACTTTGAACTAGATACTACCCTGTACAAAATGTTTGCCTCCGCGAAAGAGAAGAAGAGGTGGGTTGGGATTTTGATAGCGCTTGATTTTCCCTTTATCTTGATAAAAAATGTGTAAACAGGGAGAGAAGGGACTTGATATCAAGGGAAACTTCCCAGGGTAGGGTGATCAATCTGGCATCCATTTTCATACTTAACCCTGGTCAAGGTGAATATTTCCGAATATTGTTACCAACTCTGCAAGCGACGCCAGCAGGACCCATAGACTTAATGGTCTTAAAAGTTAAAGGAGGCATAACCAAGCAGTTGGAGAAGTGCTACTGACTTTTAAGGATATGAGATTCAGAGATGACTTAGCAGATGTGTGGACCAAAATGGAGAAAGTCTTTATCTGTTATTCTCAGGTCCACGACTCATATTCCTGCATTGTCCAAATTATGGTAAATAAAAGACTAGCAACGATGAGGCGATACAAATATTGCCCAAATATTTATGTTCAACCATGTTCCCGTTTACTCTCCAATAAAATGGAAGAATGAAGAGTTGGGGCAATGCATTTGGAAACTTGCCCACAACTCCTGCAAGATCCCATCTGTGTTCATGGGATGCACTTAGAGCTACTCTGAGGGGTTTTTTCAAAAGGAAATCAGCAAGGCTTAAGAAAATAGGAGCCTGAGAAGGGGAGAAGCTTTTAGAGAAGTTGCATGTGTGACTTCAGATTGCTAAAAAAACAGTCAAATATTCTCGGAACAAGTCAGGCAGAATTTCTCATTCAGAGGTCCAACAATAGACTCTATAACCTGGGGAACAAAACATTGTGACTTCTGTATTCGTGTTGGGTTACATTTTCATTTATAAGTCAGTCACCTTCACATGTCAGACCCCCAACACGTTTTCATGGACTTGTGGATTCTTTTTCTATGTTCCTGAGGGGAGAGAACCTTTTTTCCCCACTCACTCTTTCTTTTACTCCTTTTATGAGTGGAATTTGTCTGATTCGCCATAGTTTATTTTTGAATCTACACTTTGCAATAACTTTTTGTACATCTACATTTTACTAATGCAGCATGCCACACTTTCTGGGCAGTGCTGCTGGGCTGCCCCTTGGGCTTCCCTTTTGATTTTTATCTTGGGTTCCTTTTGTGAACTACTGTTCCCAAGGGTAGAAGGATACTGTTTATCCTTTCTACAATCCCCATTGTGTGATCAGCACAATGCACCTTATGTGGAGTGCTGAGGGGATGGTTGTATACTAATTGACCTTTTCAAAATTGAACTTGGGAGAATTGACCTCGGGAGAATTGACCTAATTCAGAAGGTCAATTAGGATATATATGCAGGGGGAAACCACCCTCAAACCCCCACCCAATCCTAAAAACCCCAGCAACCCCCCCACCCAATCCCCTTATATTATTTATAATCCAAACCAACCCAATACATGTATAAAATAAGTAAAATAATATGAATGTCAATTGTGCAGAAGGTCAATTAGGACCACTATAATTAGGTCAATGTGCAAAAGGTCAATTGTAAAAGGTCAATTTGGGTAATACGGAGGGGATACATAATATCCCTTTTCTTACTATTACTTTAACATTCCTGTTACAATGACTGACTTACCTTGCAGAAAACGTGTTTTCAAGGATATAGAGAGATATTTGTATCATCTCTATATTTCATATTGTGAGTCCAGCACAGCCCACCTTATGTGGAGTGCTGGGGGGTTACTCTGTATCCCCCTTATCACTGCTCGTATAACATTTCTGTTATAGTGGCAAGCTTACTATTATGGCTGGTGGCAGTGCTTAAAGACTATTGTGTGATTTTTACTCGCAGGTTCTCATTGCAGCCACAGCAACGCACAGAAGGGTCAGCATTCTGTGATAATGGTGGCTTCTTGCTTATTTTCACTATTTTTTGTGTGCTTCTCTTTCTTTGTCCTTCTTCTGTCCTGGGTGGGGAGGTCCTGTTTGTACTTTTGTCTTCGGCGGGAATCCTTTGTGTAGCCCACCGAGGCACCAGCGTGTCTGTGAAGTCCAAAACTATGCATCTTCTGGCATACCTGCCTGCAACTACTTCCAACTGGGAGGCTGAAATGTTTGAATGTTGCATGGCTGTTAATTGGCTGGGTTCCTGTATAAATGGCCTGGATCTGGAAGCTGAAGGAAAGTCGACCACTGGAGCTGAATCCGATCAAGAAGAAGAGGAGAAGACTGGTGTTGCTACTTCCAGCGACCAAAGATGCCTGCTTTATAACTGCTGCCAGTGCTGACCCCTTCTTTAAAGCTGCAGAGGAGTCCTGAAAACAATGTCACCAACCCATAGACTCATGGGACCAATCAGGCTTAAGAAGACCTAATTTTGAGCCAGCTCACAATGAGCTGTGACATTCCTGGCCTGCAAACCACCAGAACCCTGTGACCTCGAGCCTGAGTGCTGTGCAATGTGTTCTGAAAAATGAATCTCACTGACACTTTGGAGGACTCCTGCTGGATCTCCAGAAGCAAGATTCAACTCCCCTTACCAGAGCTGTAGACCGGGTAAGCGAGAAGAATCTGATCGGCAGTGACTGTCCTTCATCTGGTACCTTGAAAAGGGGGGCAAAATCACAGAGCCAAGAGAAGCACCAAAGAATCCTTTGTTGGGAGGGTTTCCTGTAAACTTCAGCTGCAAGTTCCATTCCATTGTCTCTTCTTTCATCACCATGACCAAGAATCCAGAGACCAGGTCCTGTACTGCTGCATTGTGAACCTGTCCATCCAGACGCTCTTCTTCACTACTAAGGTTCTGTGTTTTCTGAGGGTAATACTTACCCAAAGATGTGTGTCACTCCTTTGTGGCTAGGGTGATGATTTGTGTAGTTGGGAGTTCACCAATACCGTTCACCTAGCCCTAAGGTTGGAGCGCCTATAGGGAGCATTCTAAGAAGCCCCTGGACACTTCTACTAACTCTAAAGTCTGATACTTACTTGTTCCATGAGAATTTCTCTGGATCTATGACTTTCTTACAGTTCTGACTTCTCCTCACCTGCCTACAGCTGGCTTCTGGACCACCAGGGTCCCACTTCTCTCTCTATTAACACTAATGTTCTAGAATAGGGAAGGATTCCAAAAGTATAAGGCCTCTGTCTGAAAATATAACAAGTGATACCAAGTACCTACTTGCTAAGGTGTTAGTGCTGTAACTTTGATTCCTGAAACAGAATAAGTTACAAAGTGGTATAAAGTAATCACTTACCTTTCAGTTGCTTCCTGCCCCCACTGAAAAGTATAGAAAGTTATTTACTTGCCTTTGAATTGTGTTCCGCTCCTTTAAAAAGTAACATTGGTGTGCCTACATATTCCTGAAATAGAATAAGTGTAAGGGTTTACTAACAAAAGGGTTGTACTCACTTTGAATAGCTTATTGCGTTTCCAAATGGGTAACATTAGGTTTTGTCTCCCATGAACTGCTTACTGCCTTTCTAAGAAAAGCCTTATAGAGTTCATGCTTACCTTAAAATTGTCTTTCACTATTCTCAAAAGTGACATTGGTATAACTACATATTCCTGTAATAGAAATAGTGTAACCGTGTATTACCAATACCTACCTTGAAGAGCTTGCCGACATTCTAAAAGTGTATCCTGAGCTCTTACTTATCCATGAAGTGCATACTGCTCCTCTGAAAAGTAATTAATAAGTTATTGCTTACCTTAGAACAGTGTCCTGAAAAGTGATGTTGGTGTAACTATATTATTCTAGAAAGTGAATAAGCAACATAGGGCCCGATTCACAGAAGCGTTTTATAATGGCGCACTCCTATAGGAAAACATTCAGGGAATCTGGTCAATAGAGTACTTCCAATAGGGTCTACTTACCTTGAATTGCCTATGGCCATTCTAAAAGTCTACTAATGTGGTTTTACTCCCCCAGGAATAGCATACTGCCATTCTAAATGTAGTTCATGCTTTAGTTTTGTTACCATAAGTATAATGCTGGTTTTTATAATGTGTTTATCACTTCTAATAGTACTTACCTTTCTGAAGAATCCTGTTTTGCCTGTGTATATATAAATAACCTTTATTTTTACAATACATTACTGTTGTATTGTTTCTTTTGACTGTAGGATAATTCCTGACACTTTCCTTTATGCAACAATTCTACCACAGGATCTTAGCTAGACATCTACAGATCTTGTACTGTGCATTTTATTGCACATGCACATTTACTTCTAGGTATAAACCAAAGACAAACCAGATACAATAAGTAACCATCAAACTCTTTCACAGTTAGACTCTTTTATATGTATATTCAGTTTTTATCAGCCAGAAAAACACACTCTGCACCAATAATCATTACATTGGGTACATGTGAGAAAACAGGAAGGACACTCTGCATCAATAAACATTATAATGAATTGGTATGCATTTCAAACGATAGTTCCTCTGTCCTGAGACAACATAGCTGGCGCTTTGTCCATGAAAGCAAATGCATTATGAATACTGTTTCAGTTCTCATTTACTCCCCTACCCTTATCTAACACGGGATTAGTAACAAGGTTATAATATTGTGAAATTGGTGATTCTGAGATTCTGATCCCCTCTCTATGAAAGAAGCAACCCTGAGCGAATTCTTTGGATTCTGGCTACTGTGTTAATCCTTTGGTATCAAAAGCATTAAAAAAGTATACCTTCTGTGTCCAGTCTGGCATTTGCCAATTACAATACCCTCCAGAAAAGGCTCCTAATTGATTGTTATTCACCTATTCATACTCACAATGGGTTCTCTGTTTTGTTTTTAAATGATGGCAAGTATGATCGGCCTGTCTCTGCCAGGACACTGCCCCCGATTCCAAACACTTCCATGAACTCCCTGCAGCTACACCAGTCACCAGCACAGTAGAGAAATCTCAGAGTCAGCCTGCCAGGCCCTTTCTCTCTTTGAAGCTCGAAGTGAGAGAAGCCCGGAGATCATCAGCCCAGCCGACCATGAAGACCCAGGAAGCTCGAAAAAACATCCAGCAGAAGCAAGGAAAAAAACCCTCCTTCCTCATTACTCCCTCTTTTAAGCCTTTCAATCAGAACTGCCCCTCAGCCTATGTTTTCATGTTTTCTATATCATTTTCCAGATTCTTTAGTGGAATCAGCTATCATATGTCATACCACATGCTAGAACTTTCTAGCACCTATCGGACCCCCTTCTGACTCCGCTTGTTAAGTATTTCAATCAGGCGATACACCCTGGTCTCGGCCTAGTATGCAGCACACAACTGAAATGCCTATTATGTTATATATATAGGTTGAATATTTGAGAGATGCTCCACTCATATCACACCCCTTATTCAAATACCCAGGGTCACAATGGACCAGGAACCAGGCTGGTTGGTAAAGGTAGTAATTATTATTATTATTTTTTTTAGAAATTCAAGCAAATCACAAACTTTCAAATATGGGCAGCAATCACCAATGTGATGATAATACAATAGGAATGTAGGCAATGCACTTAAATTAACCCTTTAGCACCACAGATAGCAAACACCAGAGAATAGAGACACTTTTGAATTTTGGAAAGATAGCACTCAAGTTAGGATTTCCCCGTGCAATATTCCTCAACCCACAAATAATCAATTCTAAATAGATATAAGAAAGCAGCAGGTCATCAGGAATGAGGAATACGAAACAAAATTCAAATCCAACCTTCCCTCCCCAAACAAGAGAGAAAAACAGATTTGAACCTTTGCAAGGTTAAAATGACACTCGGAAATGGCTGAATAAAACAATGATTGTGTGCAAAAATCCTAAAATAAGTACAATCCTCTAGGGGAGCAACACTGGAAAGTTACAAGCAATCATAAGCAATAGATTGAGCAAAAGCATACAAATCGAAATTGAATGGAAGGTTTAAAACAATTAATAGCAAAAATAACACGTGTAAAACGTTGCAAAAATGCTCATTCCCGCCTGAAATTAACCAAACAGTTTTTAATAAAAACGGGTGAAGCATCTAGTGAGGTGCGTTTTTGGAAAATAAAGGCGTGAAAAAGGAACAGAAATCAATTTTGACAAGGACGGTTTTACTTTATGCTAGGGCATTCAGGCTAGGCTACCAGCTTAAGACACAATAAGCTCCGGAGTTGATCTGTGGAATCACCCCTAGTACTTCTGCTCCCGCCCTGGCAGACCCAGTCCGATTACCCAAGGGAGGACTAGGGGCTTAGGATTTCACAAGACAAAATTACTAAAGATATTGGTGCTAGCACAAGGAATCAAAGGCAGTGTTTCAAGAATGATTTTTGACAATATGACAATTAGCAGGATAAGAATATGGTGACTTAGAGATTGGAACTAAGGACAAGGCAGGGTAGACTATGATTTTATATAGTCCCTATTGATACTCACAGTCCACTTTTAGTTTGGATTTTGGACAGTCAGAACTCTGGATCACCACACGGATCTGGTCTTACACAGGGCGGCCAGACAAACTCAACGGGGCAGAGTCAGCTGTGCAGGGACTGGATACCAAAGGATAGTTCTTCAGGACTGGTAGTTCTAGTTACTGGATACTATTGGGCATCAGGATAGCAGGATAGCAGTGAGTGGCAGCAAGCCAGGTAAATTCAGGATGCTTCCCCAAAACACCACAGCGCTTCCCTTGGTTATGGGGATTCTTTTAGAATTGAGGCCTAGCTGAAGCAGGATCAGAAATTGCTTGTTTTTGTGGTTCAGATCTGGAGTTTAGATGGATAGATGCAAGATGAAGATAGGAACAGACAGAAACGGGACCCCGGCGTAGGAATCAGAAATCAGTGTGTGTTCTGAGTGCTAGTCAGGGGCCCTTATACATAATGCCAAATTACATCATTACAGTATATGACAGGGGTAGGATTCACTACCCACGCCCCTAAATATAGGATTGGGCAAGGTCATAGTCTCCTCCGTGCTCACAATTGGTTGGATATCAGAAAAGTGATGTCATGTTTATGAGGTGATTTTTACTGTATCTAGAAACTCCCACATTTTCTTTACTGAAAATCCGATTTTGCCAAAAACAGATATTTATGCAGTTGCCACCTCTTAGTAAATCAGATACACAGGTTACATATTTTGTGCAGCATAGATTAGTCCAAACCTCCAGTCTGTGTGACCGTGTTTCGTTTTTGACACATTTTGGTAATTTTACACATTAAAGATTTGGCCCACAATTCCCCAATTTTATACACAGATGAGAATTATCCCCAGGGATGTATGTACAAAATTTGACATTTGCAATATGGATGCTTTTCTGGTAATACAACATATATCACGGTTTCTGTCCAGAGGGTGCCACAACATTCTACCAAGTTTTCAAACACAGCCCACAATTCCACTTTTACGCTGTGAAATTTCCACATTTTTACCAATTTTCACAGCTGAGATATAAGACTTTTTAAAGTTCTTTATAACACAGTCTTAAAACAAATTGGAGTCATTGCCTGTCATTTTTTTTTCTTCCCAGCTAACACCAGCTGGCAGTTTCTTTCAAGCAGGATGGGGGGGTCTCTCTCTTAATTGAAGGTTTTATTGCCCTTCACCCTTGACAGGTGAGTGTCCCAGGACTGCTATTGTTCCAGCCTGGAGCAAAGATGAATGTCTGATGAGCATGTGAGGTTTTTCAAGCTGGTACTTTGCACCTAAGTGTCCTTAATTTAGGTTGCGTCTCCCTTCCTAGGAGCAGTTTCATAGCTGGCAACTGGAATTACAGGTTTCTGAGCGCTTGCAACTCCAGCCTATGTGTTTTAAATTGTTTAACTTCTTACTTACTTTAATTCAGTTTGCAGCTCCTCAGATTGCCCCTGTCTTGGCAGCTGTAGTCATTTCCTTGCAGCAGGACTCTTATCTAAAGTTTAGATACAGTTCTACTTGACCTGGCTCAGAGGGTAACAGTCTTTTTGAACTGCTGCGCCTGGATACATGTTGTCAAGAAATAAATACGTTTTTCGCGTGCGAGTGAAAATTAAGTTGCTTTTGATTTCTCTGAGAAATGGTTTTAACTGGGCCTTTTTACTCACAGGGGTTTCCGAATGACAGACAAAATTGGCATCAAAGCAGCATTTTGAAAGGGTGAAAATGATTTAATTTTGAAAGGTATTTTGGCTTTTCCAGTAATGGCAGGCTTTCCTTTTCACTTGATTCTATATATGTTTTAGACCCACTTGCATATTTTCATTGTGCCCCCTTGTTCCATTTAGCCCGAAGCGTGTGAGGCAAAACGGTGCAGCCCTTTTTCTGTTGTTGCTGCCAAAAGCTGTTTTGAGGTCCTGGTGCGCACAGGACTCAGCACAGCCAGGTTACTGTTTCTTGCGCACAGGCAGCTCAGTGATGCAAGGCAATGCCGTTGAGTGGGTCAATATATCCCACACGCTCATGTGACTTTCCAGCCCAGGCTTAAATGATCTATGGACAGTATTCAACATAACACCTCCTCACAATTTTGCTCATTCTTCCTACCTCTCTTCCTGCTCAGGAAAATGCACGTTTATTCTCAAGACAAATCATGTTGCATGCTCTGCCTTGCAAAGCACTGGTGTTATCTCTCAATTTCTCAATCCCCAGGCTCCAGGCAAGGATCAGTCAGCAATGTCCGTGCACCTGCTGCACTACACAGTACACTCAGAGCCTTTGGCTTGACAGATCTGGCCCACTGAATTCAACCCTATACTAGTCGTTAGTACCCAATGTCACCTCCTCTTGTTGTCCACAATACTAAATGTTAGTACCCATGTACTACACTAGACAAAGATTATGCTGCACACATTCTTCAGCCCACAACCTCTCCTACATATTCATGGAAAGTCTGCAGAACAAATAACTCAACTAGAAATCATGTGCCCTATTCAGACTTATTTTCTTCTTTTTAAAGATTGCCAATCAAGTTGAAACATTGCCTATATTTATTGTGAGTGCCAATAACCATGTTTAGATGGCAACCATAGACATTCCCACAATAATCAATCCCTATTCTGTCCATTGTTACATCCCCAACGTACGTACATCTCTGTCTGTCAAACCCAGATCACTCTCTGTGATATCCTTTGGAATATTCAGTTTATTAGGGTTCAATGGAAATTGGTTTCTTTGGAACAACTCAATGTTTTATACTTTCTCTTCCGATAGATCATCAAACACATGAAACAACGTTCCACCACCAACCATTACCACGGTATCCTTAGTCACGGTGAAAAGAAATTATATTGCAATGGCCAGACAACAAATTAACCATGATTGAGGTGTGTGACTGTATAATTCACTGAACATGTACTGACCAGCCACCTGCTCTTAATTAATGTGGCCTGATGCCTGTAAGCTTTTGGCGCAGTATAAAAAGAGAGAAAAATAAATAATAGACAGATAAAATAATCAGTCAATTCTTCAGATTTTGGATTACTAACAGATACATCCCTCTGTAGCACTCCAATCTGCCTTCAACCACACAGTACTTTTGTTGCATCCGGCAAGAAGAGTTCCCCTGGCATATGTAGTTTTTCTCTTTGAATCTTACACAAGTGTCTAGCTTTGGAATGAGGTACAAACCCTTCCCCCATATCTGAAAGGCCACCATTTTCAGGAGTCATGATTCTGACTTATATATCATTCTGCCAGAATCCTACATCATGTACTAATTTGGTCTGATGTATCAATTCTGGGGTTATATATGGAATATTCAAGAGAAAACCAATCTCCATCCATTGTACATCTACATACAGGGCAATCACACTCCAATTTCAAATACAATTCTTTCCTGCATTGTCTCGATCTCCCTTCACATTATCAATGTTATCATTTGGAAGATGATATCAAATTAAACAAAATCCAATAACTGTGACTCTGAATAAATACCCCACCTTGAACCTCGCATACAAATTTAGTGAGGATCACTTCCATTGGATTCAAGAAATTCAGAACATCTTCTAATATCCCATCCTGCCTAAGCATAACATTAATATCATGCTCTAACAGCATTGATTGATCTTTCAGGGTCACAATGGTCTGATTCACATACTGAACTAGTTCCTTCTGTTCCACTTTAACCTGTCCAGTCTTTGTTGTATAATTTTCAGATCTTGGCCTAATTCTCAGGACTTGTCCCCCAATGTTTTCACTCACACTGTGTTTGCTGTCGCAAAACAAAAGAGGTGATGGCTGGAAGGTTTAGAATGAATCTTAACCTCTGGCATCACTCTGGGCAACCCTCCAGACTATCTTTCTTCGCCTGCCAAGCCATTACAAAAGGGGAAAGACCATATGCAAATCTGGCTTGGTCCCACCCCCAAAGGGGTAGTCCAGCCCGAACTGCTAGGTCACTTCCCTTCTGCACGAAACCACAAGCATCCCCAGACATGTTTCAGCCTTATTGGGCGTCATCAGTGAGGAGTAGCTTGGGTCTCTAGGCCCAGCAGGCACGGGACCCACGTCTGGGCATACCCGTCCCACTCGGGGTGACAATAGCAAAACAAAAGACGTGATGGCTGGAAGGTTTAGAATGAATCTTAACCTCTGGCATCGCTCTGGGCAACCCTCCAGACTATCTTTCTTCACCTGCCAAGCCATTACAAAAGGGGAGAGACCATATGCAAATCTGGATTGGTCCCACCCCCAAAGGGGTAGTCCAGCCCGAACTGCTAGGTCACTTCCCTTCTGCACGAAACCACAAGCATCCCCAGACATGTTTCAGCCTTATTGGGCGTCATCAGTGAGGAGTAGCTTGGGTCTCTAGGCCCAGCAGGCACGGGACCCACGTCTGGGCATACCCGTCCCACTCGGGGTGACAATAGCAAAACAAAAGAGGTGATGGCTGGAAGGTTTAGAATGAATCTTAACATCTGGCATCGCTCTGGGCAACCCTCCAGACCATCTTTCTTTGCCTGCCAAGCCATTACAAAAGGGGAAAGACCATATGCAAATCAGGCTTGGTCCCACCCTCAAAGGGGTAGTCCAGCCCGAACAGCTAGGTCACATCCCTTCTGCACGAAACCACAAGCATCCCCAGACATATTTCAGCCTTATTGGGCATCATCAGTGAGGAGTAGATTGGGTCTCTAGGCCCAGCAGGCACGGGACCCACGTCTGGGCATACTCGTCCCACTCGAGGTGACAATAGCAAAACAAAAGAGGTGATGGCTGGAAGGTTTAGAATGAATCTTAACCTCTGGCATCGCTCTGGGCAACCCTCCAGACCATCTTTCTTCGCCTGCCAAGACATTACAAAAGGGGAAAGACCATATGCAAATCAGGCTTGGTCCCACCCCCAAAGGGGTAGTCCAGCCCGAACTGCTAGGTCACATCCCTTCTGCACGAAAACACAAGCATCCCCAGACATGTTTCAGCCTTATTGGGCGTCATCAGTGAGGAGTGGCTTGGGTCTCTAGGCCCAGCAGGCACGGGACCCACGTCTGGGCATACCCGTCCCACTCGGGGTGTCAATAGCAAAACAAAAGAGGAGTTGGCTGGAAGGTTTAGAATGAATCTTAACCTCTGGCATCGCTCTGGGCAACCCTCCAGACCATCTTTCTTCGCCTGCCAAGCCATTACAAAAGGGGAAAGACCATATGCAAATCAGGCTTGGTCCCACCCCCAAAGGGGTAGTCCAGCCCGAACTGCTAGGTCACATCCCTTCTGCACAAAACCACAAGCATCCCCAGACATGTTTCAGCCTTATTGGGCATCATCAGTGAGGAGTAGCTTGGGTCTCTAGGCCCAGCAGGCATGGGACCCACGTCTGGGCATACCCGTCCCACTCGGGGTGACAATAGCAAAACAAAAGAGGTGATGGCTGGAAGGTTTAGAATGAATCTTAACCTCTGGCATCGCTCTGGGCAACCCTCCAGACCATCTTTCTTTGCCTGCCAAGCCATTACAAAAGGGGAAAGAACATATGCAAATCAGGCTTGGTCCCACCCCCAAAGGGGTAGTCCAGCCCGAACTGCTAGGTCACATCCCTTCTGCACGAAAACACAAGCATCCCCAGACATGTTTCAGCCATTTTGGGCGTCATCAGTGAGGAGTAGCTTGGGTCTCTAGGCCCAGCAGGCACGGGACCCACGTCTCGGCATACCCGTCCCACTCGGGGTGACAATAGCAAAACAAAAGAGGTGATGGCTGGCAGGTTTAGAATGAATCTTAACCTCTGGCATCGCTCTGGGCAACCCTCTAGACCATCTTTCTTTGCCTGCCAAGCCATTACAAAAGGGGAAAGACCATATGCAAATCAGGCTTGGTCCCTCCCCCAAAGGGGTAGTCCAGCCCGAACTGCTAGGTCACATCCCTTCTGCACGAAACCACAAGCATCCCCAGACATGTTTCAGCCTTATTGGGCGTCATCAGTGAGGAGAAGCTTGGGTCTCTAGGCCCAGCAGGCACGGGACCCACGTCTGGGCATACTCGTCCCACTCAGGGTGACAATAGCAAAACAAAAGAGGTGATGGCTGGAAGGTTTAGAATGAATCTTAACCTCTGGCATCGCTCTGGGGAACCCTCCAGACCATCTTTCTTCGCCTGCCAAGCCATCACAAAAGGGGAAAGACCATATGCAAATCAGGCTTGGTCCCACCCCCAAAGGGGTAGTCCAGCCTGAACTGCTAGGTCACATCCCTTCTGCACGAAACCACAAGCATCCCCAGACATGTTTCAGCCTTATTGGGCGTCATCAGTGAGGAGTAGCTTGGGTCTCTAGGCCCAGCAGGCACGGGACCCACGTCTGGGCATACCCGTCCCATTCGGGGTGACATAAGCAAAACAAAAGAGGTGATGGCTGGAAGGTTTAGAATGAATCTTAACCTCTGGCATCGCTCTGGGCAACCCTCTAGACCATCTTTCTTCGCCTGCCAAACCATTACAAAAGGGGAAAGACCATATGCAAATCAGGCTTGGTCCCACCCCCAAAGGGGTAGTCCAGCCTGAATGCTAGGTCACATCCCTTCTGCACGAAACCACAAGCATCCCCAGACATGTTTCAGCCTTATTGGGGGTCATCAGTGAGGAGCAGCTTGGGTCTCTAGGCCCAGCAGGCACGGGACCCACGTCTGGGCATACTCGTCCCACTCAGGGTGACATAAGCAAAACAAAAGAGGTGATGGCTGGAAGGTTTAGAATGAATCTTAACCTCTGGCATCGCTCTGGGCAACCCTCTAGACCATCTTTCTTCGCCTGCCAAGCCATTACAAAAGGGGAAAGACCATATGCAAATCAGGCTTGGTCCGACCCCCAAAGGGGTAGTCCAGCCTGAATGCTAGGTCACATCCCTTCTGCACGAAACCACAAGCATCCCCAGACATGTTTCAGCCTTATTGGGCATCATCAGTGAGGAGTAGCTTGGGTCTCTAGGCCCAGCAGGCACGGGACCCACATCTGGGCATACCCGTCCCACTCGAGGTGACAATAGCAAAACAAAAGAGGTGATGGCTGGAAGGTTTAGAATGAATCTTAACCTCTGGCATCGCTCTGGGCAACCCTCCAGATCATCTTTCTTCGCCTGCCAAGCCATTACAAAAGGGGAAAGATCATATGCAAATCAGGCTTGGTCCCACCCCCAAAGGGGTAGTCCAGCCTGAACTGCTAGGTCACATCCCTTCTGCACGAAACCACAAGCATCCCCAGACATGTTTCAGCCTTATTGGGCATCATCAGTGAGGAGTAGCTTGGGTCTCTAGGCCCAGCAGGCACGGGACCCACGTCTGGGCATACCCGTCCCACTCGGGGTGACATTAGCAAAACAAAAGAGGTGATGGCTGGAAGGTTTAGAATGAATCTTAACCTCTGGCATTGCTCTGGGCAACCCTCCAGACCATCTTTCTTCGCCTGCCAAGCCATTACAAAAGGGGAAAGACCATATGCAAATCAGGCTTGGTCCTACCCCCAAAGGGGTAGTCCAGCCCGAACTGCTAGGTCACATCCCTTCGGCACGAAACCACAAGCATCCCTAGACATGTTTCAGCCTTATTGGGCATCATCAGTGAGGAGTAGCTTGGGTCTCTAGGCCCAGCAGGCACGGGACCCACGTCTGTGCATACCCGTCCCACTCGGTGTGACAATAGCAAAACAAAAGAGGTGATGGCTGGAAGGTTTAGAATGAATCTTAACCTCTGGCATCGCTCTGGGCAACCCTCCAGACCATCTTTCTTCACCTGCCAAGCCATTACAAAAGGGGAAAGACCATATGCAAATCAGGCTTGGTCCCACCCCCAAAGGGGTAGTCCAGCCCGAACTGCTAGGTCACATCCCGTCTGCACAAAACCACAAGCATCCCCAGATATGTTTCAGCCTTATTGGGCATCATCAGTGAGGAGTAGCTTGGCTCTCTAGGCCCAGCAGGCATGGGACCCACGTCTGGGCATACCCGTCCCACTCGGGGTGACAATAGCAAAACAAAAGAGGTGATGGCTGGAAGGTTTAGAATGAATCTTAACCTCTGGCATCGCTCTGGGCAACCCTCTAGACCATCTTTCTTCGCCTGCCAAGCCATTACAAAAGGGGAAAGACCATATGCAAATCAGGCTTGGTCCCTCCCCCAAAGGGGTAGTCCAGCCCGAACTGCTAGGTCACATCCCTTCTGCACGAAACCACAAGCATCCCCAGACATGTTTCAGCCTTATTGGGCGTCATCAGTGAGGAGTAGCTTGGTTCTCTAGGCCCAGCAGGCACGGGACCCACGTCTGGGCATACCCGTCCCACTCAGGGTGAAAATAGCAAAACAAAAGAGGTGATGGCTGGAAGGTTTAGAATGAATCTTAACCTCTGGCATCGCTCTGGGCAACCCTCCAGACCATCTTTCTTCCCCTGCCAAGCCATCACAAAAGGGGAAAGACCATATGTAAATCAGGCTTGGTCCCACCCCCAAAGGGGTAGTCCAGCCTGAACTGCTAGGTCACATCCCTTCTGCACGAAACCACAAGCATCCCCAGACATGTTTCAGCCTTATTGGGCGTCATCAGTGAGGAGTAGCTTGGGTCTCTAGGCCCAGCAGGCACATGACCCACGTCTGGGCATACCCGTCCCACTCGGGGTGACATTAGCAAAACAAAAGAGGTGATGGCTAGAAGGTTTAGAATGAATCTTAACCTCTGGCATCGCTCTGGGCAACCCTCTAGACCATCTTTCTTCACCTGCCAAGCCATTACAAAAGGGGAAAGACCATATGCAAATCAGACTTTGTCCGACCCCCAAAGGGGTAGTCCAGCCTGAATGCTAGGTCACATCCCTTCTGCACAAAACCACAAGCATCCCCAGACAAGTTTCAGCATTATTGGGCATCATCAGTGAGGAGTAGCTTGGGTCTCTAGGCCCAGCAGGCACGGGACCCACATCTGGGAATACCCGTCCCACTCGAGGTGACAATAGCAAAACAAAAGAGGTGATGGCTGGAAGGTTTAGAATGAATCTTAACCTCTGGCATCGCTCTGGGCAACCCTCTAGACCATCTTTCTTCGCCTGCCAAGCCATTACAAAAGGGGAAAGACCATATGCAAATCAGGCTTGGTCCCTCCCCCAAAGGGGTAGTCCAGCCCGAACTGCTAGGTCACATCCCTTCTGCACGAAACCACAAGCATCCCCACACATGTTTCAGCCTTATTGGGCGTCATCAGTGAGGAGTAGCTTGGGTCTCTAGGCCCAGCAGGCACGGGACCCACGTCTGGGCATACCCGTCCCACTCAGGGTGACAATAGCAAAACAAAAGAGGTGATGGCTGGAAGGTTTAGAATGAATCTTAACCTCTGGCATCACTCTGGGCAACCCTCCAGACCATCTTTCTTCGCCTGCCAAGCCATTACAAAAGGGGAAAGATCATATGCAAATCAGGCTTGGTCCCACCACCAAAGCGGTAGTCCAGCCTGAACTGCTAGGTCACATCCCTTCTGCACAAAACCACAAGCATCCCCAGACATGTTTCAGCCTTATTGGGCATCATCAGTGAGGAGTAGCTTGGGTCTCTAGGCCTAGCAGGCACTGGACCCACGTCTGGGCATACCCGTCCCACTCAGGGTGACAATAGCAAAACAAAAGAGGTGATGGCTGGAAGGTTTAGAATGAATCTTAACCTCTGGCATCCCTCTGGGCAACCCTCCAGACCATCTTTCTTCGCCTGCCAAGCCATTACAAAAGGGGAAAGACCATATGCAAATCAGGCTTGGTTCCACCCCCAAAGGGGGAGTCCAGCCCGAACAGCTAGGTCACATCCCTTCTGCCCGAAACCACAAGCATCCCCAGACATGTTTCAGCCTTATTGGGCGTCATCAGTGAGGAGTAGCTTGGGTCTCTAGGCCCAGCAGGCACGGGACCCACATCTGGGCATACGCGTCCCACTCGGGGTGACAATAGCAAAACAAAAGAGGTGATGACTGGAAGGTTTAGAATGAATCTTAACCTCTGGCATCACTCTGGGCAACCCTCCAGACCATCTTTCTTCGCCTGCCAAGCCATTACAAAAGGGGAAAGACCATATGCAAATCAGGCTTGGTCCCACCCCCAAAGGGGTAGTCCAGCCCGAACTGCTAGGTCACATCCCTTCTGCACGAAACCACAAGCATCCCCAGACATGTTTCAGCCTTATTGGGCATCATCAGTGAGGAGTAGCTTGGGTCTCTAGGCTCAGCAGGCACGGGACCCACGTCTGGGCATACCCGTCCCACTCGGGGTGACAATAGCAAAACAAAAGAGGTGATGGCTGGAAGGTTTAGAATGAATCTTAACTTCTGGCATCGCTCTGGGCAACCCTCCAGACCATCTTTCTTCGCCTGCCTAGCCATCACAAAAGGGGAAAGACCATATGCAAATCAGGCTTGGTCCCACCCCCAAAGGGGTAGTCCAGCCTGAACTGCTAGGTCACATGCCTTCTGCACGAAACCACAAGCATCCCCAGACATGTTTCAGCCTTATTGGGCGCCATCAGTGAGGAGTACCTTGGGTCTCTAGGCCCAGCAGGCACGTGACCCACGTCTGGGCATACCCGTCCCACTCGGGGTGACATTAGCAAAACAAAAGAGGTGATGTCTGGAAGGTTTAGAATGAATCTTAACCTCTGGCATCGCTCTGGGCAACCCTCCAGACATCTTTCTTCGCCTGCCAAGCCATTACAAAAGGGGAAAGACCATATGCAAATCAGGCTTGGTCCCACCCCCAAAGGGGTAGTCCAGCCCGAACTGCTAGGTCACATCCCTTCTACACGAAACCACAAGCATCTCCAGACATGTTTCAGCCTTATTGGGCGTCATCAGTGAGGAGTAGCTTGGGTCTCTAGGCCCAGCAGGCACGGGACCCACATCTGGGCATACCCGTCCCACTCGGGGTGACAAAAGCAAAACAAAAGAGGTGATGGCTGGAAGGTTTAGAATGAATCTTAACTTCTGGCATCGCTCTGGGCAACCCTCTAGACCATCTTGCTTCGCCTGCCAAGCCATTACAAAAGGGGAAAGACCATATGCAAATCAGGCTTGGTCCGACCCCCAAAGGGGTAGTCCAGCCTGAATGCTAGGTCACATCCCTTCTGCACGAAACCACAAGCATCCCCAGACATGTTTCAGCCTTATTGGGCATCATCAGTGAGGAGTAGCTTGGGTCTCTAGGCCCAGCAGGCACGGGACCCACATCTGGGCATACCCGTCCCACTCGGGTTGACAATAGCAAAACAAAAGAGGTGATGGCTGGAAGGTTTAGAATGAATCTTAACCTCTGGCATCGCTCTGGGCAACCCTCTAGACCATCTTTCTTCGCCTGCCAAGCCATTACAAAAGGGGAAAGACCATATGCAAATCAGGCTTGGTCCCTCCCCCAAAGGGGTAGTCCAGTTCGAACTGCTAGGTCACATCCCTTCTGCACGAAACCACAAGCATCCCCAGACATGTTTCAGCCTTATTGGGCGTCATCAGTGAGGAGTACCTAGGGTCTCTTGGCCCAGCAGGCACGTGACCCACGTCTGGGCATACCCGTCCCACTCGGGGTGACATTAGCAAAACAAAAGAGGTGATGGCTGGAAGGTTTAGAATGAATCTTAACCTCTGGCATCGCTCTGGGCAACCCTCCAGCCATCTTTCTTCGCCTGCCAAGCCATTACAAAAGAGGAAAGACCATATGCAAATCAGGCTTGGTCCCACCCCCAAAGGGGTAGTCCAGCCCGAACTGCTAGGTCACATCCCTTCTACACGAAACCACAAGCATCTCCAGACATGTTTCAGCCTTATTGGGCGTCATCAGTGAGGAGTAGCTTGGGTCTCTAGGCCCAGCAGGCACGGGACCCACGTCTGGGCATACCCGTCCCACTCGGGGTGACACAAGCAAAACAAAAGAGGTGATGGCTGGAAGGTTTAGAATGAATCTTAACCTCTGGCATCGCTCTGGGCAACCCTCTAGACCGTCTTTCTTCGCCTGCCAAGCCATTACAAAAGGGGAAAGACCATATGCAAATCAGGCTTGGTCCGACCCCCAAAGGGGTAGTCCAGCCTGAATGCTAGGTCACATCCCTTCTGCACGAAACCACAAGCATCCCCAGGCATGTTTCAGCCTTATTGGGCATCATCAGTGAGGAGTAGCTTGGGTCTCTAGGCCCAGCAGGCACGGGACCCACATCTGGGCATACCCGTCCCACTCGGGGTGACAATAGCAAAACAAAAGAGGTGATGGCTGGAAGGTTTAGAATGAATCTTAACCTCTGGCATCGCTCTGGGCAACCCTCTAGACCATCTTTCTTCGCCTGCCAAGCCATTACAAAAGGGGAAAGACCATATGCAAATCAGGCTTGGTCCCTCCCCCAAAGGGGTAGTCCAGCCCGAACTGCTGGGTCACATCCCTTCTGCACGAAACCACAAGCATCCCCACACATGTTTCAGCCTTATTGGGCGTCATCAGTGAGGAGTAGCTTGGGTCTCTAGGCCCAGCAGGCAACGGGACCCACGTCTGGGCATACCCGTCCCACTCGGGGTAACATTAGCAAAACAAAAGAGGTGATGACTGGAAGGTTTAGAATGAATCTTAACCTCTGGCATTTCTCTGGGCAACCCTCCAGACCATCTTTCTTCGCCTGCCAAGCCATTACAAAAGGGGAAAGACCATATGCAAATCAGGCTTGGTCCCACCCCCAAAGGGGTAGTCCAGCCCGAACTGCTAGGTCACATCCCTTCTGCACGAAACCACAAGCATCCCCAGACATGTTTCACCCTTATTGGGCGTCATCAGTGAGGAGTAGCTTGGGTCTCTAGGCCCAGCAGGCACGGGACCCACGTCTGGGCATACCCGTCCCACTCGGGGTGACAATAGCAAAACAAAAGAGGTGTTGCTGTCGACACAGTTGTTCTCATAATAGCCCCAATTATTGTAACACCAATTGTTGCAATCAAAAACCCTGTCATTCTGCTTTCTTTACTTCTCCTAATACTTGACGTGTTCATACATGTCTTCTCGAGATGCATTAATATCTGTTTCAGCACTCTTTGAGCCCCCTCCCTGCATATTTGAACCCATTGTCTTACTTGAGCAGATTGTAAAATTGAAACTCTTTTCCAAAACCCTATCTGGATTTACACTTGTGTATATATATTCTGATTGAAATGTCTTCTTTTTCCCTAATAAGAATCAGGGGCATCCTCCATCAAAAATCCTGATGCTGGCCCTGGCTCGATCAAAACCTGTCCATTTGCTGGTGTGGCATGTGTTCAGGTTCTTAAACACATAATAACTAGTATATTTCTAAAGAAAACAACATGACAACTACTTTTCGTCCCATGACAGATGGATCGCTGTATTGTCATCTGGATTTTCCTCTTGCATCCGCCAGTCTGTTTCCACCTGCTGAACTCTTCCTCTTTTGTCCCGGGGACTACACCTTGCTTAATACTGTGGCCTCCTCCATGTACATCTCGATCCAGGAAACCTTTTTGGAGGAAAACAAATTAAACGTTTCTAAAAATAGAGAAGAGAAGCAAACATGGTATGTACCAAATAACAATATTGTTTCCTTTAGGGCTTCTCCTTTCTTCTCAACTTTCTCCTTAGTATCAAAGAATCAAACCTCAAAGTTTTCAATCCTTTATAAATATATATATATATATAATATATATTTTCCTTTTTTATTATTTGTTTTTAAATGTACTTATCTGTTCTTCTATTCTACACTTTTTTAATGTTTACATTTTGTATCACTTTTTTATTGTTCACATTTACATCTGCACCTTTCATTCATTCCTTCAGGCACACCACACCAAACGCACCTGCTTGCTTGTTTGGATGAATTCACGTATTCTTAATCTCGTGTTTTTCTCTTTGTAGACCATCGCAAATTGATTTTCTCACCTACTTCATGATGTACTCTTGCTTCAGATGTGATCAAGACACCTCTAAGACCCTATCGGTTTCTACAATTTCCTCCATTCTTTGCACCTTATGTTTTGGGAGAAATGGTTTCATTTGATTCACGTGATCAAACTATTGCACAGCCAGATCCCTTTCCTTCATCAAAATTCTGTACACCACAGGCAAAACCTTGTCCACAATTTTGAACGGACCTCGCTAGGATGCCATGAACTTAGAATGGTTGCTGTTTCCTTTCATAAAGTTACATTTATACACCTGGTCAACTATTTAATACTTCATAACAGATGACTTTCTGTCATAGTATGATTTGGCTCCCTCAGCTGCACTTTCTAGGTTTCGTTGTGCGGATGGAAACGCGTGTTGCAAAGGCTTTCTCAACTCTTCCACATACTTGTGAATTGTGTATGCATTTAACAAGACTTCTGCTTGGTCCTGCAAAATGAATGTTGGGGAGGTACCATCTTCCTGCCTGTGATAATCTCATGTGGATGAGATTCGTAGATTTTGATGGTGTTGCTCTATTGGTCAATAGCACCAAAGGGAGTAAAAAATCTCAACATGACCCCGCTTCAGCCATAAACATTTTAAGTATGTCAATTATTGATCTGTTGCATGTTTCCACCCCGGTGGTCAGTCATAATATCGAAAAAAAATGTCGAAAGACAATAATTTTGAAAAAAAATGTCAAAATAAAATTGAATTCTTTATTTTTTTATTTATATATTTTTTGGGTGGTTTTGCGAGTAAAAAAAAGGTAAAACAAAAAAAAAAAAAGGGGGTTTGGGGAAACCCCCCATTTCGAATAAAAAACATAGTGAAAAAGAAATTTGATTTTTTTCCACATTATTTTTTCGAAAAAATGACTTTCGACATTTTTGTATTCAATATTATCACTATAAACCTTCCACCCCACCACTAGATGATGGCTGAAACATGTAACTTCCTTTCCCCCTAGAATTTGCTACATCTTGGTCATTGCTGCACTGGTTAAATGGCTACCATGGTCTGACTCTATGCTATGAAGTAAACCAAACCTAGAAAATACGTGGTTTACTAACAGCCTATCTGCAGTCTGTGCACTGCAATCAGGAGCATCTATATATTCCAACCATTTTGACATCAAACATGTAACTGTTAACATGTATGTATTTCCCCATGATGGCCTTTGCACTGAGCCTATGAATCAATTTGCAAATCTGACCATGGAAGTGCTAAACCTCTATTCATTAACGGCACTCTATGTGTTGGGGACACATGCTGAAATTGCACACACACTAAACATCCTTGGGTATAGAATTTCACACAGTGGGACATAAGCTCCCAATAAGCATATTCTTTTAATATGTCCAATGTTTTCTGCGAACCTCTATGCCCTGGCTGTTATTGCATCACTGTCATGAAGTAGCATTAACCCCTGAAATGACACAGGGACCACCCATTGGATCTGGCCTGAAATGGATTTTCAGACCAACAGTCCGTCTTGCAGCTTTTATTCTTCATCATCACCCTTAAGTCCTCTTATCCCTTGCAGTCCTCCTCTATTAAGGGGTTTGTTTTTGCATCTGACAATATAACTATGAATGGGTCTTCTTTTTGTCCTTTAATCAAATCCTGATTTTGTGTTCCAAAGCTCCACTGAACTACTGGTTGACTGCCTGTCTCTCACATTTTGGAACATGTGACCACGTTCACTTGAATCTCACTCAGTACGTTTTCAATGGGAAACAGTTCTCAGATTACTGCTCTGATTTTGGCCAACTCATCAGCCTAATCATTCCCTTCCTTATCTTCTCCTGGTGTTTTGTCATACCCTCTTAACTTCGACTATTTTTATCTCATTCTCTGAAAAAATATTGTCGATGGTATGAATCAGCTTCCCATATTTGAGTGGCTTTTTCTTACAAGTAACCACCCCTCTCAACTTCCATCCCAGGAAGTATTCCACAAAACTCTTCTGGGCATAGTCATATCGGTACCCAACATTATCTATTTTAATTTGTTTTCTACTCCTGTGGAAATTGCGTTGTATATTGCAGCCAACTCTGCTACCTAACTACTCCTGGGACCTATCCTCATGCACATTTGTGGGATACCTTTACATTTGACCAACACATTCTCAATTCCTGCCACCAATTCCTTTTCAGGGTCACCACCCAAGTGGTATGCACAACCCTTCACATATACAGTTGGGACATTTCTACACTTTTCTTCATCAAAGGCCTTGTTTGGTGATCGTTTACATTCAAACCAATCTGTTTCTAATCCTGCACTTTCTGTAGTGCCTACAAATTGTGCAATAGCACCTTGAAGCGTTTATTATACGCAGAATGGAATTACTATACTAAATGGCTCCAGACTCAAATAACCCAGAGAAACCCAAGGGATATGGCAAAGTACTACTTTATTGTAAATTCTCAATAAAGTAGGGCAATCTGGCAAACCACAAGCAGTAGTCGGCACACTCACACACAATTCTAATTACACAAAGGCTTTATACTGCAATATGTGTCAGCTATGATGCCATCCTACATGGAAAACTTAAAACCTGTTGAAGGGGGAGGTTGGATAAGGGAGCATATGTACTTATATTATGTGTAAATGTTAATAATGTAATTGGCTGACCCTTACTGGTAGGCATGCCTTGAACTACCTCTAAATACCTTTAATACTGATTATAACAGAATACAGTTGCAGATTAGCCGATGCAACTTTGTATAGCCGGTTGCTACATGGACCCATATGATTGGTTGGCATTCTCTCCCAATCTTGGACTTTCCGCTCGTTAGCAGCACGTAAGGAAATCATCATCACCTTCATTCAAGGCACATATCAGCCTTGCCTGTGTCCCTACTACACTCTTGTCTCATGGCTCAGGTACAAGGAAACAATTCTGTGTCAATCATAATCCCGGCGAAACCCTGACGCGCATCATGTCCTTCTGTTAGCGTTGGGGGTTGCTGTGGAAACGGTGGCATCCTGCACACAACGGTTCTCATTTACCCGCATGTGGCAGCGCTGCGTACAGCAGGTCAGGTGATTCGGATATAAGCCCCGCCCAAACTATTGAACGGTGCTCTGAATTTGCAACAGCAGCGTTTCCTTGTTCTTCGTTACTTTGTGGCTTTTGGACTCTGTTTGAAAATTGTTTTGCTTTTGTTTTGCCCTTGACTACTCTATGCCACAGGAAATCGACCCAGACCTCACTACGGACTGCATCTGCTTACGACTTTGTTATGGTCTATGCCAGGAACATTATGACCCATGAACTGACAACAGACTCCTATTGCTCACGGATTAGTACACGTTTTGCTTCCCTTCTTTGGAACTTTGGAATATTTCGTTGTTTGGTTGATCTAAGACCTTGGTACTGCTCATGCTTGGACTAGAGACTTCCTGATAGCACTGGTCTTAGGTCTGAGGTGTCCTCGTTCTGTCGGTATTAGGCGTTCCCTGGAACTTGGACTTCGCTTCAGGTGTCCGCATGCCGGCGGCATGGGGGATTCTTCACATCTCTTTCAGTCCTTGATTCTTCACAGAATTAATCTCCTCATCAACACATCCTTTTGGTAAGACATTTAAATCCTTACTTGTTTAAAAGGAAAGTCATTGCTACTGCACCAGTTTTGTTTTGCTTTTCTTAGGCTCTTATGATTGCATTGTCCTCTGGCTACAGGGTTACGCCTCTCTAGATTGGGAACAGGAAGGATTTCATACTGTTTGGACATACAAGGAGACTCCTGTCGTGAGACACATGTGAGCATTGCGACTCATATCTGTAGTACTGTCTCTATTATTGGTTGAGGTACTGATGGGCTGTTCTTTCTTGCAGCCAGCGGTGTTCTGGGGCATTCCTCCATCTTCCGGTCAATAGACCTCTCAGTCTGTCCTTTTGTACAATTGAGAGTTATATTGGCAGTTGAATTCTTCGTCTACACGTCGAATTCAACTGCCAGTAGGTGCACACCCCTGGATATAACGGGGAGCATTTGACACACTTCATCTTACATATGCATTCTGCATAATGATTTATCCAATACTTGGCACTTGTGGATGTTTTCTTCATAGCTTAATATAAAAGAAATATGTGTAATGTCCATGGCTTATCCTCTTGACCCACTTTCTGCCTTGTAATTATTCCTTGATCAACATCCTTCATCCGAAGCCAAGATGCTCCTCTACATCCTTCACTCAAAGCTGTTTTTTCAGTGTCGGCCGTCCCTGCTGCCTTTCTGTTTCTGAGGTAGCTCAGTTAGATTCAATAAGAGTCTGGCGTCCATCTTTTTCCTGCCTCCTCTACCTTGCATTTCTGCATATATACATTTACTTTGCCTCTTCTCACTTGTTTCTTTGATACTCATGAGTACTTCAGGCTTGATTGCATGTTTCTCTTGTTGCTTAAGTTAAATAGTTGATTCTTTTGAATATTCAAAGATCGTTTCAGGGTGTCCATGTTTCCTTAATAGACATCACTCTGCAACTTTTAGATTTTCTTTACAATTCTTCAATGTTCTTTGCAGTATGTCAACATCTGTCTACTGTCTCGGTATGAGGGTACATTCGATACGATTGTTTGAGTGAATAACGTTGCTCGTACAATCGATGCAGCATCAGGACAATGCTTGCTGCCATTCCAACATGAAGGAAGTGAGAGGGTAGAACTTTACAATGACGTATTTGTCTACTCTTCTTCAAAATGCACAGTCATGCAATTCTGCCAGACCCTGAGCTACTGGATTTCTCTTATTCTGTCCATAGCTCATTTCTACACGAAATCCCTGTAATGCCAATGTACATGATGTAATTCTTGACTGGGTTAAATTTCCTGATGTGATCCTTTTACTTTGTAAAAATTGCAGGGGCTGATGAGTAGTCTAGACAATCACTCGCTCTCCTTGAATAATGCAGGGAAAATGTTGTAATGCCCAAACATTTGTCAATGGTGCTTTTTAACATTCATTACATTTGGTTTCCACATGTGACAAGACTTAACTGGCATTTGCAACGGTTTTCTGATTTGAATCATGTTTTTGATACAAGACAGCTGACATGCATAGGTCTGTGAGCCCGATCTCCAGGAAGAAATCCTGATTCTTCTTGGCATATGCCAAACATGGGGCACTTACTAAACAATCTTTCAATGTGGCTACTGCCTCAAATTGTTAATGGCCCCATTTCCAGGACACACCCTGTTTCAGTAACTTAGTCAATGGTTGTGTGATTTCTGCATAGTCTTCAATGAATTTTGAATGGTTTTTAGCTTTTTCTTTTATTGGTTCTATCCCTGGCCCATGACTTCATGTCCCAAGAAATCTACCCTTTTTATGCACCACTGCTCCTTCTGCTATGATACCTTTGCCCCAGCCTTTTGCAACTGGCTGAGTACATGTCTGATTTCCCTGAAATGTTTTTTATGTCCTCATTTTTAATCAGGGTATCATTCTCATAAATCACAGTATATCTCTCTTGTCACACAAAGACAAGTTCCCTAGCAAAACCTTCTGGCAATGTAGCAACATGCAAATCAGCAAGCCCACAATCATAGGCATCCCTGGTGAATACATCTTTGAATTCTAAGTAGATTTTTCTCAACTGATCTTTCTCCAACTCATTTTGTGCATGCATCTGCAGGTTGGACTTGTTCCTCTACCATTTGAGAACATTCTGGAAAATCCTCTAAAGTCACTGAGTGGACTTTAGAAAAACTGAACTCACAATTACCAGTTGAAAGCATGCAGAAGAGCAAATAGACCTGCGGTATTAGGAGCTGGGAATCCATTTATTAAAGAATGAGAGAAACTCAGTAATTTTCAGTCTTTTTATGAAAGTCTCTATGCAAGTGAATCAAGTGGGAAGGTGACCTTACCTAACAAAATAGGATATAGTTACTTCAACTTTCCACTACACATAAGTATACTCTTGGTGTCATCAGGGCAACTGGCACCCAGAAGCTTGTAAAGCCCCCAGAACCTGATGGGTTTATCTCTCGTTATATCTTGTTATATTTCTTAAAACTCAACAGTCTCACTTTCAAATGCTGACTATTTTTACGTAGGGCAGGGAGCAGCCCAATTTTAATTGTGCCTATGCAGGGAAATGACCCTGAGCCGTGGGCATCTTAGAGGCCAATAGTCTATTTTAAATGTTGATAACTTATATGTAGCAGTGTTTGCTAAGAGAGTGGAAATAATTCTAAAAAAAGAATATAAGAAGATACATGTGGCTTCATTTTCGAAGGCCGAGCTGTTTTAATGTGCACAAAATAGAGAATCTCATTGATTTCAATGACAAGTGGAAGTCTCCCTCAATCCTAGTCTCACTGAGTGCCTAAAGGAATTTCATCTGGTGGATAGGTTTTCCCTAAATGGGGTTCTACAAAAGGTGGGATTTGTGAAGTCATGCAGGGTTTCTTTTCAAAAACCTTTCAGCGTTTGTTGGGAAAGGAGAAGTGCCCACTATTTTCAATTCTCTTTGCCTTGATAATTGAGATAATTGAGCACTTGCAACAGCACGTTTAGAAACTGAGGACATTCAGTTTGGGGGGGGGCAGGGATTATGGGATATCATTATTCGCAGATGATATCATGCTTTCCCTCTCTAAACCAGAGTCTTCCCTTGTGATATTACGGAGAATACTTGCTGACTTTGAAAAAGTTTCAGGTTTTAAAGTGAATGTATCACAATCTAAAATACTGAACATCAACTTAACTTTGCAGAGCTGGGAGGCTCTGAAAGAGCTCACAACATTAGTTATGCAACATATTTGGGCATTAAGATCCCAACCAAAATGAAAGACCTCTATGAGATTAATATTCCCACCATTCTGGTGACAGTTAGGCAGAATCTGAAGTCCTGGAAAACTTGGCAGACGAAATTCAGTTAAGATGGCCATTTTAGCAAGGCTGTTGTGTCTCTTAAAAATAGCATCAGTTTGTATCATAGAGGGTACGATTAATTCCCTTGAGAGGAGGGACTTATTGCATTGAATTTGGAGGAGAGATAAACCTACGTTGCCAGAATTTATTTTTTTCTCCCATGAAAGCAGGTGGGCGGAGGTGGGGTGCGGGTTGCTGTGCCCAAACCTGCTGAAATACTTCCAAGCAGTGCAGTTTCACATTGTGGATGAATGAGTTCAACCTAGCATTTAAGATATGTAATCAAACAGGGAGAGGAAAGTGCACTGTGACAATCAGCGATACATGTGATGGGCCTCCACCAAAGGATGGACACCTTTCAATGTAAACATTACAACTCCTAGCTGCTACTCTTTGGGTTTGGGGCAAGCTGGTGCTGAGGTTAGGTCTGGCATCTTTTCCAGGCCTGGTGACTTCAATTCATGACAATCCCCAATTCACTCCAACCTATATGGGGAGTAATTTTGGGAAGTGGTTTGAGAGGGGCTGTGAATATGCAGGGGACATGTTTGTACATTGAATTTCAAAATCCTTTAAGGAACACACAACTTCATTCAGGGTGGATGAGCTGGAACAGGTGAGATATTGGCACATTACACAGGCCTCATTCCAAGTTTGGCAGTTTGGGAAGAAAGTGGTGGTAATTCTGCAACCACCACTTTTCCTGCACAGCCAAATTATAATTATGGTTGGATTTACTGCAGGTGAAATTACAGAGCAGTAAGTCTGCCGATATTCAGAGGAAAAGTGGCATATTCAACTCCAGCTGGAGGTAAATCCTCCACTTTACCTTAAACAATCAGCACATTTACCGTACAGAGATTCCACCGAAAATAAATCCAACAAAATCCACCATGGAATTCTATGGACTGCAAAAATTGGGAATTACTTCCGCTGGTGATCCCATGGTAACTTCATGGGACCAAGTGGTGGTAACAGTAATTGAGCTTGGCAGTTTTTCGGCAGATTTACCACTAGAAAACACTGCCAAACTCATAATGAAGCCCAATATTAGCTCCAGAATAAGACTTTGAATGAAGGTGCAACACACCCTTTCGCTATATTTAGCGAGCATGTTCCTAAGGTAAGCCGTGTGGTAGCAAGCCAGAGATTTTCAGGATACTGGTTGAAAAGGCCTTCCCACACCACAGAGCTTCACTGGGTTGTGAGAATAATTTATCAATTTTAGACCTTGCAGAAAGTCAATAGTTCTCTCCTGCTTTGCAAGAGTCTTGGCATCTGGATCTGGAAGGATGTTAAAGCTGGATGTAGAATGCTGGATCAGAGTGCTTTGCCGGAATCAGGAAAGTGAGTGAATCAGTGAGTCCCTTTGTGTTGTCAGCTGTCTCCATTTATCCTTTCAGATGACATCACAAAATGGGTGTATGGGCTGGCTTAGCTAAGCTTGCCCCTGTGAGCTGGGATTGGACCAAATCCTCATCTCCGTTTTACATCTGAGTGATTGTATCAAGGCCGGATGATGTCACATTTTATGGTTTGCTTTACAGTTCTTAGAAACCTCCCTTTAGCCACTGGTATCATAATTGGATTTCATCCTAAATACATATTTCTACATTGGTCACCTCTACACAAATCACACACAAAGATTCCATATTTTATATTTTAGCTGTTCCTCAAAATCCTGCAGCTGTGGGATCTTGTTTCATCTTTCTACAGAATGTTGCCCTTTTTGCCATGAACACAATTTCCAAACTTTCTGCAACTTTCCACAAAGGTGTGTGTTTACCATAGGGATGTGTGTGTAAAAACCACATATATTGCCATTCCTGTCCACAATATTTAACACAGTTCTACCGCCTCTTAAAATGTGCAGCCAAAAATTAGATTAACAAATCTGTCCTTTGTATATTTTTCACCACTTTGAATCACAAGTTATGAGTCTTTAAAATTGTTCATTGTTCATGCTTAACAGCAAATGTCTCGCCCTGCAGTCCAGGAGCAGCCCCCTCCCTTGGGAGTTCCTTCCAGGAGCAATTTACGACCCCTTTCACACCTCTGTTTCCTGGGCTGAGGGTCTTCTATTGTGCATTCTCTTTCTGTAGACAAGAGTCTGGTTTAACCTACAATTATCATCTCCCGGTGAGTTTCTGCTGAGAGGATTTCCCCTCCCCTTGGAAGACACCTGTTTGTCCACTTCTAAAGCGTTGTAGCTCAGCCAGGCTAATTTATTCTTAATTAAAAATCCAGCAAAAACCAAACTTGTTGCATCAAATCACATAAATACATTACTTTCTTAGCTTTAAATCTTTGGGATAAAATACACAACTAAGATGGGTATTCCTTTTAGCAACAATCCTTTTATGTTTGCTAATCTGGCAGACTTTTAGTTTAAATACTTTGAAGTTGCTTCATGTGCTCATCTGACAGCTGTCATTCACAGGTAGCCTAGGGTACTGCACACAGATTTTGACAGAGCTGTCAGTTTACAGACAATCCAGTTTTTCTAAAGAAATGTTTTACTCTTTACACTTTAGGACTTTATATATTCGCCATGCTTCATTAGATTACATGAATTTTAGTACCAAGCAAGATTTGGAATGTTGAGAAGTGTGGTGTATAGGCATTTTGGATTTTTTAGCCACAAAGCAAATGTCATTTATCGGCACATTTTGGAGTTTCATTTGCAAAATGCTGCTTCTCTCTCTCTGCACCCTGTTTGCTGGTCATGGATCCACTGGCACATTTTCTGCAGGGTGTGCTCTATTCCACCACACATGCACCATGGGTGGCAGGTTGGGCATCCATCTTTTTGTGCATTTAAATCTGCGGTTTTTGTAGGGTTTTGGTGCACACACGAGTTTTGCCACCATTGGTGCTGTTTCTTGCGCAATAATTATCAGAGTGGTGACGCATAGCACAGCGCAATGGGTCAATACATCCCATAGAGCTCCCCCTCCCGACTTGGTTTTGACCTCCCGTCAAGGGGAAGTCAGGAGATTGGGATGTTCTTTTCTTTCTGTACATGTGGAGAAATTCAGTCGCTTCTCCCGTTAGTGATCGAGGCGACCCGCTCTCCTTACTGGTTCTGGTTGGAAATATGGAGCGGCACTCCGGATTCCTTGGGTTTTTCCTCCCAGTCCCCGAGTGACCTTCTTTGGTGATTTTTGGGATGATTCTTAATTTAATGCTGGAAAATAGAATATAGCATGGTTATGGAAATGTTACCACTACTGTGTCCACACCTCTTTGGGGGATGTCAGCATTGGGAAAGACACTTGCATCCTTAAAACTTGGCAATATTCCCCAACCATTCTTCAGTGATCCTTTACTCATTTTATTAGGTGCAATAAATGAAGATTTAATAATTTTTCTAGGTGTCCGGAACTTCCCCCTCTGGGTTTCCAGTAAGCCCTTCTATCTGCCGCAAAGTATGCCTGGAATGGCAACTCTTCAGCTGGTTTATGTGGACCCACTTGTCTTCCCCTTCTGTCAAACTGCCCTTGGAGATGCAGATTCTGTAGGTGACTGGTAAGATTCTGTCCACAATTTCAAAAGGACCCCACCAAGTTAGGAGGAATTTGCGCTCTTTGGCTTGGTTCCTTTGGACATTGCACAAGTAGACCTGGTCTCCTACTTGATACTCCTTTTTAGCAGTCTTCATACTATATGCATATCTTTATAGATTCCGCTGAGTATAGGCAAAAGCATGTTGAAGGTTTTTTCTCAGATTCTCAACATACTCATGAGTTGTGGAGGAATTTATCAAGGTCTGCTCTTGGGTTCTGTAGAGCAGATGCTGGGGTAGAACCATCCTTCATCCAGTCATCAGCTTAAATGGAGACATTTTTGTTGCAGAAGAAGGGATAGATCTGATGTCCATCAGGATAAGGGGTATCGAATGTCCCAAATTGGCCCAGAATCTGCAAAAAACTTTTTTAATATGATCACAATAGTTTTATTGTACCTCTCAACTCCACCACTAGAGGACCAGCGGTAGGCAATGTGTAGTTTCCTTTGACCCCAAGTATCTCCCACATCCTTGTCATCACTTTGCTGGTGAAGTGGCTACCTTGGTCTGACTCAATCCTTTGGGGTGGTCCAAAACGCGAGAAGATGTGATTGATCATCAGGGCAGCTGCTGTTTTTGCCTTGCAGTTTGGGGCCTGGAGACATTCCACCCATTTAGTAAACAAGCATGTTACGGTCAACATGTACTTGTTCCGCCTAGAGGAGAGAATCACGGGCCAGATAAAATTGACTTGCAAATCTGACCAAGGCAGTGTCATCCCCCTCTTTTGGAGGGGAGCACGGTGTGTGAGTGATGTTGGCTGAAATTGTGCACACACAAGACACCCCTTCAACTATTGGTTGAGGTCCTACCCCATGTGTAGCCAGCATGCAAGCTCTTGCAAGATTTCTAATGTCATGTGAAACCCCCGATGACCGGCTGTGGCTGCATCATGGGCGTGACTTAGCATCAGGCTTCGGAATGAGGTAGGGACCACCCACTGGTCATGGCCAGATATGGATCTCCTCACCAACAAACCGTCTTGGATTCAGAACATTCTTTGGACATTTCATCAACACTCTGAGGTCCTCTTTCCCAATGTAATCGGTATCCGTCAATATTTTGTATGATTTTCCATCTTTTAATGGTTTATTATTAGCACATAACATGCCTCTGGTTTTCCAGTTAACCAGGTGTTTCACAAACCCATTCCGTACATAATCTGAATCAGTGATTATGACCATGGATTATGGAGTTGGTGTTGGACAGCAGTGAGGATGGCTTGATTCACAGCCATCAGCTCTGCCACTTGACTACTTCTGGGACCAATTTTGTACCCAGCGGAGGGTTCTGGGGCATCATTCACCCATGCATTCCCCACGCCAGCCACAAGTTCTTTTTCCCTGTTGTTGTCAACATGGTAGGAGCACCCATCCACATAAACAGTGGGCATTCCCTCACACTTGTATTCTTCATTGACTTTGTGTGGGGAATTAAGGTATGCCTCCATGTTGTCCTTGATTTTCAGACTTTCGTCCTCGAGACAGTTTTCTCTGGCACAATCATGCAAGTCCACCAGACCTTGCGCGAGGGGACTCTTCTTGTTTTGACCATATCTGACCTCCACAGGAAAGCCTTGCATTGACAGAATTCAGGAAGTAATTCGGGAATTTCTCACATTTCCGGCCAACATTCTGTCACTTTGAAGATATTGCAGAGGCTGGTGTGGAGTCTCCACTATGATGTGTTCCCCCTGGATAAACCGGCGGTAATTCTTCAATGCCAATACCGTTGCCAGGAGTGCCTTCTCAAAATCGTTGAATTTTTCCTCCACAGGAGATTACTTTATTGACCTTGTCATGCTTTTGATATAATACTGCAGTCAAGCATTTATTTGAGAACCCTGTTGCCAAGAAGAACTTGTTGTTTTTGACAGGGCAAGCTAGGCAAGGCGCTTGTGAGAGGCTTCTTTTGAGTTGTCTTACTGCCTTGGCTTGTTCTGGATCCCATTCCCACTTGACCCTCTTTCAACAGATGGCTCAGGGGTATGCTCAATGAACTTTCTGCTGTAATTAGTCAGTCCAAGGAGGCTCCTTCGCTCCCGCAGAGTTGTGGGGCCTTTTATTTTCAACTTTCTTTTCCTGGGGATAGAGACCCTCAGGAGTTATCTCATGCCTCAAGAAATTGACTCGGGTCCTGCACCACTGTACCTTTTGGAAAGAGAGTTTTGCTCCGGCAGCCCTCAACTGTCTCAGAATATAATGGAACTCCACTATGTGTTCCTCCACATTTGAACTTTTGATTAGAACATCAGCTACATAGGCCAGGTTACCCCTTTCACCCAAGTCGGGCATGGCCTTATGCAGAAAGATGTTAAATTCATTGCCAGAGTTGATGTATCCGAAGGTAGTCCAGGTCCAAGTGTACTGCTGCCCCCCGAAGGTAAAGGCCAGCTTGTATTGGTCCTCCCTACTGACAGGTACAGTCCAGTACCCATTGGTCAGGACAATGGCAGTGTATACCTTTGACCCCTGGATCTGGGCCAGCCCTTGGTCAATGTAGGGAAGAGGCCATCGGGATGTATGGACCCGTTTGCTCAGCCCCCTTAGGTCAGCACAGAGTCTCCACTGGGTGTTTGGTTTCAAAATCCCCAGCACCGGATTATTGAAGGTGCTATGGACTGGACGAATTATCCCACGGGACTCAAGGTTCTTAATTATTTCAGTAAGCGACTCCATTGATGCGAGAGGCAAGCGATATTGCTTCACAAACACTGGAGTCATGCCAGGGTCCATGGGAATTGTTGTTGTGTGGAGTCGGTACAACCACAGTCATATGAGTCCACCGCAAAGAGATCTTGAAAATCTAAGAAAACTTGTTTCAATTTTTGCTTTTGCTCCAGAGTCTCACAGGCATCAGCTAGGTTGACTCTCTCTTCAATCATCTGCCTGAAGCCCGGAAAGACTTCTGGTTTGGCTATCTCAGCGGCCTCCTCCAGCTGGGTGGAGAAGTCCCTGGTCAAGGTACTGACTTGGACTGGTGGCTTCAGCTGGTGAAGGCAGTCCTTGCGGACTTGAAAGATCACCTCATCCCTCCTGAGGTCACAGGTCACCTCGTCCTTACCATAAGGGCAGGAAGAGTACACCAGGAAATTCCCCCCATGCCGGGTGAAGATCCTGTCCGATGTTGTGTCATTGTCGCTATCACTCTCAAAACAGTCATTGGGGATTGGTCCTACCAATTTGTTACCTAAATCTATGGAAAATGTCGGTCATCAACCGCCATTCCAATAATGGTGCCTGTACCCAGAGTGGAACTCCTAAGGTCGCTGTCATCCACCTCTGTTGGAATGGTGTTGTGTTCTGTATTGACTAGTGGTGTTGGGTTTAACCCCAGCCCTTGTTGTTGGAAATGAACATTGAGATGAACATAGGCGTCAGGATTTTTCAGTTTCTGTCCTCTTTCAATTTTTACTTCAAGTGAGAATTGTCGGGTCCGTTCTGGGATGGTGACTTCCTCTCCAATCTGAATTTCAACTGCATATGGCAGCAGTTGAGCTGACCGAAATGCTTTCTCTGCATCATCAAAGTCCATGGGATTACCCGCTAATCGGGACCAGGCTTTGAAGTTTATTAGGTCCAAACTAATGGCAAAGTGATTGAGAATGTCACTGCCTAAATAGAATGCAGCAGGGACATCTCGCACGACCCAACAATTATGGACTATGCTCTTGTTGCCTATGGAAATTTTGAGCATGCACCTGCTAGTCAGGAGATGTTTGGAATTGGGTGTTTCCAGGTCCATTTCCCATTTGTCTAATAATTTAAATGTGAGAATGGCTGGATCTTTTGGGAGTTTTCAGAACATGGCCTCGCTGATGAAGCTCTTACCGTTGTTCACACACACTCAGGCAAGAACAGAGTCCTTCCCCTCATTTAACTGAATATGGATGAACAACTGCTCTCCAATTTTCTGAATGTCAGCCAAGCTTCGAGCTGGTTTCTCATCATTTTGGACTATAGAATTGGGATTTTCTGATTGTGAATTTGTATAGAAATTCAGAGTATTCCCTTCCAGTGTGGAATGCCACTTAAGACAGACTTGAAGCAAGGTTGAGTTTCAGAAATAGAGAAGACTTCCCATCACCAGTTTGTTGTCCTACTGCAATTACTGTCACGTCAGGGATTTGATTATTTTGGAAATGGAATTGAATTTGGTCAGGTTTAGAGGGCGCTAGAGGGCCAAACAAGATGGCCGCACTGTAGCGAGCTCCCGCACGGCCAGACATTAATCCTGAATAATCCTGCATAATTTTGGAATTCTACCTCCCTGACCTGAGTCTGCCCAGGCCTCCTAGACCAGCCACACTCACTGGTGAAATTTCAGGAAAAATCGGTGCCCTGGCGACCCCTAACGCGGTAGCCCACGCTCGCGGCCTGTGACATCCCGGTAGGTCCTTCCGCAGCTGGGGCCGTGTGCAACCATCAGCGCCCGAGCGTGATTCCGGTGCAGCAGAGGTACCTCCCCTCCACTACACCCTCAGGGAGGGGTGCCATGCAGCGTACCCGCGAGCAGCGGACGAAGAGCGGAGCTGGACCCCACCAATGCCAAGTCAACAATCCGTGACACGCAACCCGCGGTCGCGGCCAGAGCAGTCACCCGAAGCACACAGCGGGGGAGATGGGCCCACCTCTAACGACCAGACCCAATGCCGGGCGCGGTGTCCCCTGATGGACATCCAGGAACGAGGAGACGGCCTGAGAACCATAGCCCTCCCTGGAGGGAATAGACCCACACTACACACGAAGGACAAGCTGAGCCCAGAGGCGGGCACTGAGCAACAGACTGTTCGGCACAGGTACGGCGTGGGCTGGGTGGTAACTTAGTCTCAACAGCCTCGCTGTGATCCTATACTGCTCCTGCCCCGCACCGCACGCTCGACTTGCATCTGCCGCCACGACACACTCAGCCACGCGCTGCAGTGCTCCAGTACAACCCCCCCAAAGGAGCCCATCAGTTACTCCAAGAGACAGTAAAAACAGACCTGCTGTCCCACCGGGGAACAGCAGGCACAGGCTGCCGCAGCGTCTCCATAAGGTCTAAAGGGATCAGACCTACACTGCCAAGCAGTGACACCCTTCCCGGCAAACATGCCACTAGGCTCCCGGTCCCCCCGCAGAGCTCTATATCAGCAACCCACACCAGAACAGAGCTCAACTTTCAAGCTCCCCCTCATACAGAGTTAACTGGCACCACTAATCCAAGCACTTCTACAAGGAGTAACACACAGACGCCTCCGGCAGACCTGGTCCAATGGGGAAGACAGACAAATCCCACAGAAAGCTAACCTTCGAAGCTGGAACTGCCCCCAAAACTCCTAGACTCCAAGAAGAATCGGAGTCCCCAACCGACGGTGAACACCAAATGACAGAAGGAAACACTGCAATCGACATCAAGGGATAGGGAGAAGTCTGGATAGAAGTATATCCTGTCCTCCACGATGGGGACAAGATACACTTCTATCCAGACTTCTCCCCATCCGTCCAGTCCTAGAGGAGATCCTTTACTGCCACAAGACAAAGGCTGAAAGAGAACCAATTCTCACACTCAATGCTCTTCCCGGCGCGCCTCAGGGTCCAGCATGGGGGGAAAGTCCCGATCTTCCAATCACCGGAGGAGGCCAACGCTTTCCTGGATCAAGAAGGATGCCCCGGTCTAAGCACCAACCAAGCACGCATGCAAAGAGAAAGAAGCAGCAGAAACCCATCAAGACTGACGCAAGGTCATCAGCACTAAAACCTGAATACAAAACACAGCAACTGGTCCAAAATGACACAGGAGTCTAGCACTCCGCGGCCGTGCTACTTGGGAAGACCCTATCACCCCTTGCACAGCAAAGTTAATTCAACTTTTCATCATTAATTGGTGGGAAAGTAAGGGATGGATCTGCGCCATTGCAGATCCCACCCTGACCAAAGGCACCAACAGGCGAGTTGGGGGTTGCCTGTGTAAGGAAGGATGTTGGAGAACAAGGTTTGGAATGTGCCCCCGGACCGCTGACCCCTTCCATCTCCCCGGCACACCACGCTCTGTCACTCCCCCTTCTCTGCTCGCTTTGGAGACCATCAGGTGTCAGTCGCCGACGCTACCATCAATACCAGAATATCCCTCATGTCAAGCCTAACATCAGCAGCATAAATATTCACAATAAAAGAATAATTCAAGGTCACTACTTGGAACATTACAGGGGGCAATCGCCCCTCAAAAACAAGGAAGCTCCTTCAATACCTGAAGAGACATGTTGTAGACATGGCCATGCTCCAAGAAACGCATCTCCTTCCCGAAAAAGAACACCAATGGGCCCGTAGCTAGGGTTGTCATAGGTACTTCTCCTCATACTCAGCCTACGCCAGAGGAGTGGCAATCCTGATCAACAGGCGATCCGGGTTTTGACTGCTAAACTCCGCAAAGGATACTGAAGGCAGATCCCTCTTGGTGAGAGAGATAGTGGAAGGAAAAGAGGTCACTTTAGTCAACTCATACGGGCCCAACATAGATGGAGCAAATAACTTTGATTGGGTGCTCACACACCTCGTAACACAGGCAATGGGAACGATCATCTGGGCAGGCGATCTCAACACTGCACTGGACCCAGCTAAGGACAGGTCGCGAAACACAACACTGTCGATCTCCAAGGAAGCCTTCCAAATACAGGAAATTTGCAAAGCATATAACTTGGTAGACGCATGGAGACATAATAACTGGGAACAGCGCGACTACACGTTTCACTCAGCAGTGCACAACACCAGTTCCAGAATAGACTACCTTTTTATCTCCGCCGGAGGTTCGTTCCAGCCAGGGCTCTGCCAAATATTACCTAAAACCCTTTCTGATCACTCCCCGGTAACCCTCATTTGCAATCCAGCCATCTGCAAGTCTCGTCTGCTACATTGGCGCTTCAAGCCGGGCTAACTGCAGGACCAAGTGTTCGCCTCAGATCTACGCGATGAGATCTCAACATTCTTGGAAAACAATGTGGGTTCAGTGACTTCGGTGAGCACGATCTGGGAGGCACTGAAGTGCTCCGTGAGAGGGGTCTGCTTGGCCAAGGAGGACGCCATCCTTAAACTGATCCGTCAGGAGCTAACCTTCAGTGAAGAATGCTTAAAAACTCTCAAGCTTAAGCTCTCTGCCGCGGATGACTCCGCAGTCCAGGCCGCTCTTAAGGAAGAACTACAAACGTTCAGGGCCACAGCGAATGAGCAATAAAACTCTTAGGCCGGAACAGCCAGATCCGTCACTATGGTGAAGGCCAAAAACCTGGAGCCCTCCTAGCTAAACTAGTAAATGCTGACAGGAAGCCCACAACGGTCGAGAGAATACTCTCCAGTCAAGGCACAGTCGTGCACACAGATGAAAAAATAGTAGACACATTCCGATCCTTTTACCAAGACCTCTACACCTCAAAGTACACTGCAGGCACCTAAGCACTACACAGATACCTTGAAGACACTGAACTATATTGGGTAGAAAGAGATCTACGGGAACCCCTTAACAAACACATCACGTCAGACGAAATAGTCGAGGCCATCAAATCCCTCCCAAACACCAAAGCCCCAAGACCCAATGGTCTAACCGGGGAATTTTACAATTTTTACAAATTTCTCAAACACCCTAGCCCCCCTTCTTACTGAGGTTTACTGTGAAGCGCTGGAATCAGGTTCCCTCCCACAAACTACCTGAGAGGCCAATATTATCCTCTTACGTAAATCCGGCAATCCCCCAGAAGAATGTGCGTCATATAGACCCATTTCCCTACTTAATTTAGATAACAAAATACTAGCGAAAATACTCACCAAGAGGCTGCTGCCACTGATGCCGGGTCTCGAACTTGCGGATCAGGCCGGCTTTGTGCCAGGCCGCAACACGACATTCGGCATCAGAAGGCTGTTCGGGGTCATGGAGGCTCTTAACCCTGATCACCAGGCGTCGCGGTTTTACTTGACACCGAGAAGGCTTTTGACTCGGTGGAATGGCCCTTTTTATTCGCAGTACTCACTCGGATGGGCCTAGGAGCCCATTTCATTAAACTTATATCCTTACTTTACAACAATCCCCAGGCGTCAATAGTAGTGGGATCGACGAGATCGACTCCCATCACGCTACAACGTGGTACCAGGCAAGGTTGCCCTCTGTCAGCATTGATATTTGCATTAGTAATCAAACCTCTAGCGTCGTCCCTTCGATCAGGGACTCATCATAGGCCCGCGCAGGCTGATCATATCTATACATGCAGACGATGTGGCACTGTTCATCCATGACCCCGCTGAAAACCTGAACCCAGTAATGAGAGAGGTAATTAGATTTGGGGCAATCTCCAGGTTAAAAATTAACCATACCAAATCAATTATATTCCCGCTCACCCCCGCCACTGCACCATTTGCCGACGACTTCCACTTCACATGGGAAACCTCACAGGTACGCTATCTAGGAATATTAATGTCACTAAACTACCATGAAGTCTTTCGAGACAACTATGAGTCAACATTAAAAATACTCCAGGAGAAGGTTAACTGTTGGAAATCTCTCCCGCTAACCCTGTGGGGCAGGGCCTCCTTAGTTAAAAGGCTGATTTTGCTGAAACTTCTATACCTTCTCTCTAACATTCCCATTTTAATCCCACACCCTTTTTGAGGAAATTTAAGAGTCTTGTCCTTGAACTCCTGTGGGCAGGCAAACCAGCCAGAGTAGCTCATTCAACCCTGATACTCCTGATATCCAATGGGGGACTCGCTCTCCCGGACTTAGAGAGATATTATTGGGCGGCGCAGGTGCAGTTCCTTGGCCACTGGTACAACACTCACCTCATCAGACCCCACGCACAAATAGGGCAGGCCCTGGCGACTCCCAACCTGCTGAGGGCGTTTGTCATTAGTCAGCTCCCAGTGCCCGATAACACTATGAATGTTGTCCTCACGACATACAGGGTCTGGAAGAGACTTGCACTAAAATACAAAGTCCCAGTGAGATACTCACCCCTCCTCCCGATCAAATTTATCCCAGGGATCCCTCTGACCTCCAAAAAAGTCTCCCATACTTGGGTAGCAAAATTGCAGTTAAACACCCTAGGCGATCTGTTCACTGAAGGTATCTTTATGACTCCACAACTGGCAACAGAGAGAGGAGGCATTACTGCTTTGGATAAGTTTCTTTATTTTAGAACCAGATACACCGTCCAAGCACTCTTCCCCACCTTCCCACGTGAACCCTCGACTTGGCAATTATTGCACAACGTGATCCAAACGCAGAGTGAAGGAAGACTAGTTTTAACCATTTACAAATCTATCCTAACCGACACAGCAACCATTAACCCACGCACGAAAACTAGATGGGGAAAATCCCTTCAAGCAGCGATCCCCATGGAGGAATGGACATTTATACTACGACAAACACAAAAAATAGCGCTAAACTCACGTCTCAAGCAAATACACTTCAATTTCCTTCACCAGACGTACTTTACCCCTACTAAAAAGAGCAAACAGCATCCAGAATCACCGCCAAAATGCGAGAGATGTGGAAACTTAACTGCAGACTTTGTACACCTCACATTGGTCTGTCCCAAGATATCACCCTTCTGGACCCAGGTCCTTCAGACCAAATCGACAATTATAGGGGAAGAAGCACAACCTGTCCCGACGGTGACACTTCTCGGGATGACGCAACAACTTTCACCAGCCGTGAGGAAACAGACAGGGGTGGTACTGACCCTGGCCTGCAGGACAGTCGCCATGACCTGGGGTCAGGGTCCAGTCCCAACGGTAGCAGACTGGTGGAAAGACATCCTTTACTGCCAAGACGTTGATTCTGATTTCATCAAAACACTGCCACAACACACACGCCCTCCCGACATCTGGGGCCCGTTTGTGGCACTCCTAATCAATGAAACAGCAGATGATGCATTGTCCTCGACGGGGGAATTCGGCACCTAATGCAGGGACACAAACCTTGGCCAAGCAAAAACCCTGGCATAAGTACTTACCCACATAGAGGAGGGGTCGAACTACTGCAAGGGTTGATGGACTGAGTGGAGGGGGGCTGGGGGTTAGTGGGGGAGGTGGGTCGGGCGCTTGGGGAACACACCCCTTTGAGGTGTGAAAGTTAATGTAACAAGTTTGGAAAAATGCAAAAAAAAAGTTTAAAAAAAAGAATTTGGTCAGGTTTTTGTTCAACCATGTAGCATGTGCCATTTAAATTAACATGGTTGACACTATGGGCCTCATTACACGGTATGCGGTAGGGGTTTACAGGTACCGGTAAGGGCACTGGTACTGGTAAACCCCTACCGCCTTACTACGAGTTCCCTTTGCGGGACCCGACTTTAACGGCTGGTTTTATAAAGTAAGGTGCCGCAAAGGGACCTCGGAGCTAATTACGGTACCGCAATGGGGAATTACTGCCCCGCTCACCTTGGAGTAGGGCGGTAATTCCGCCATCCACCAAGGCGGACACGGTAAAATACCGGCGGCAACCATGGCGCTAATGGCGCCATGGTTACCGCCTACCGTGTAATGAGGCCCTATGTTTTAGTTTGTTTGGTCGGTTAGTCTGTTTACACAATCTATGAGGGGAGACAATCTACGCAGGATGTCATTCCCTAGTAAACATGGTGTGCCCTCGGGATTCACAACTATGACCGGGTGCTTCACCTTGTGTCACCCTTGTGTCACCCAATTTTAATGCCTGAATCCGCAGTCCCCTAGACAGGAATTTCATTCCCATCGAAGTTCGTACTGAAGTTGTCCAGGAAGAGGGGTGAGAGGGATTTGGTATTTCTCCCCCTTCCCGAATTCAGCTAATCAAAGGCCCTTTTTGATAGAAGGGTGGCTTGGGATCCAGTGTCCACCAGTGCCAAAAATGTACATTTCCCCTGTATTTGGACCGGGGTATAAAATCTTCCCTCCTTCTCCTCAAGGGGGCAAAGATAATGCGCATTTTTGGCCGATTGGTGGGTTAATTTATTTGCTCTGGATTCTGACACAGGGGTGATTTGGGCAGGATATTGTTTGGGATCTTGGGAACCTGTAAGAAAAAGGTGACAGTTGACTATGGGGGGAGTTTTGGGCTCCACATGTTCTGATTCTGGGCTGCCCCCCCATTTTTGGAGGCAGTCACCAGAATTGGTTTGAACAAGTTCATTTTCTAGCTGGTCATTCTGGGGTGCAATGTTGGGCGATTTAAACTCGGTCCCCACATCTACGCAGTCTTGACCAGGATTTCTTGGGACCCATTTTTCTTTGGGAGGAGTTCCTCCATCCCTAAAGGAACAGATCCTTTTCCCAGAATCCTCTGAGGACCCCTCTCCTTTGAATTGGAAGATTATAACCTCCTCCACAAAATGGGTCTTTTTAGGCTCTTTATTTCTCCTATCCGCCCTCTGTTTCTTAGGTTGCAGACTTTCAGGGGCAGGAGATTCTGGTTTCATCTTTCTACAGAATTTTGTCCTTTTTGTCATGAACACAATTTCCAAACTTTCTGCAACTTTCGGCAAAGGTGTGTGTTTACCATAGGGATGTGTGTGTAAAGTTTCATAATTTTAGTATTAACACAGTTCACATAAAACCACATATATTGCCATTCCTGTCCACAATATGTTACACAGTTCTACCACCTCTTAAAACGTCCTGCAAAAATTAGATTAACAAATCTGTATTTTTCACCATTTTGAATCACAAGTTATGAGTCTTTAAAAATTGTTCATTGTTCATGCTTAACAGCAAATAGTCCTGCCCCTTTGTCTCTCCCTGAAGTCCAGGAGCAGCCCCCTCCCTTGGGAGTTCCTTCCAGGAACAGTTTATGACCCCTTTCACACCTCCGTTTCCTGGGCTGAAGGGTCTTCTGTTGTTCATTTCTCTTTCTGTAGACAGGAGTCTGGTCTAACCCACAATTATCATCTCCCAGTGAGTTTCTGCTTAAAGGATTTCCCCTCCCCTTGGAAGAAACCTGTTTTTCCACTTCCAAAGGGTTGTAGCTCAGCCCGGCTAATTTATTCTTAATTAAAAATCCAGCAAAAACCAAACTTGTTGCATCAAATCACATAAAAACATTACTTTCTTAGCTTTAAATCTGTGGGATCAAAAACACAACTAAGATCTGTATTCCTTTTAGCAACAATCCTTTTATGTTTGCTAATCTGGCAGACTTTTAGTTTAAATACTTTGAAGTTTCATCAGGCGCTCATCTGACAGCTGTCATTCGCAGGTAGCCCAGGGTACTGCAAACAGATTTTGACAGGAGCTGTCAGTTTACAGACAATCCAGTTTTTCTGAAGAAATGTTTTACTCTTTACATTTTACGACTTTATATATTCGCCATGCTTCATTAGATTACATGAATTTTAGTACCAAGCAAGATTTGGAATGTTGAGAAATGTGGTGTATAGGCATTTTGGAGTTTGTAGCCCCAAAGTAAATGTCATTTATCGGCACATTATGGAGTTTCATTTGCAAAGTGCTGCTTCTCTCTCTGCACTCTGTTTGCTGGTCATGGATCCCACTGGCACATTTTCTGCAGGGTGTGCTCTATTCCACCACACATGCACCATGGGTGGCATGTTGGGCATCCATCTTTTTGTGCGTTTAAACACGTGGTTTTTGTAGGTTTTTGGAACACACAAGAGTTTTGCCGCCATTGTTGCTGTTTCTTGCGCCATAATTATCAGAGTGATGCCGCATAGCATAGCGGAGTGGGTCAATACATCCGACAACAGGCTGGTCGTACTTGGCAGCAAATGGGCCTAACAAGTCAAGTTTGAGCTGAAAAAACAAAGATGTTAATGTTAATATTAATGTTAAATGATATTTGTACCGTGCACTATCAACACCCGAGTGGTCCCCTGGCGCTCTGACAGATCTGAAAAGGAAAGAGGGGGTGGAGGGGTGAAGTTAATGGGAGTGAGCGGGATCAGTGCAAGAGAGCAGCGATGTGCTGTTGGCAGCTTCAGCTCAGTTCATACCGTTCGCTGAGCCTGGGGGTGCTTTACCATTCGGTAGCCATCTTGTGCTGTTGTGCGAAGCTATGTGTGGTTTGTTTTGTTGTTGCAATGTAGTGAAGTTTGTGCAGTTTGTTGTACTTGAGGGTTGTGTTTGGTTAGAGTTTGAGAGGTTTATGCAGAGGGATGAGATTGTTAGTGGGTAGGTTATTGGTCTCGCCATATAGAGGTGGTATGTGCTAAATTTCCATGTTCTTTATAGGTGTGGCTCATGAATATCTCTGCATTTCTATCTAAATCCATCCCTGGCTAATATTCACAATCATGTCTATATATGATGCACACCAATATTCACTATTGTATCCAGATGTGGTACTGACCTACCTTCAGAGGTTTGTCTAGATGCAAATCAAGCTAGCATACATGATTCTATCTAAGTATGGCATTGTTTATATTCCCAGTGCAGTGTGGATGTGGCGGTGGCTAATATCCACTATACTATCTAGATGTGGCACTGGCCGACATTCATAGTCCCCTCTCGATGTGATGCAGGCTAATGTTCACAATTTTATCCAACTGTGGGATGGTACCCTTCAACCTTCAAATCCTATCTAGATTCGACGCTGGTTAGTGTTCACCATTCTAACTAACTATGGTATTCCTGTCATTCACAATTCTGCTTGGGTGCAGCGCAGGCTAATGTTCACGATTCTGTCTAGATGCAGTACTTGCTATCATTTAGTTCTGTCTGGGTCTGGTGCAGGCTAAGGTTCATATTTCTGTCTAAATGTTGTACTTGCTAACATTCATAATTTGTTCTAAGTATGGTACTCGGTAAGGTTCCTGGAGTGGGTGAGGTTGTTAGATAATGTTGGGCATGCATGCTAATTTCTGTCCTCACGGGTTGCCACTTGTGTTCTGTTCCACCTTGCATTTTCTCACTTGCTGTAGAAATTTCCCTTAGTCGGTTCTCGGTGTTTCCTGTGTCATCATATATTCTGTCAATCTGTTCTTTGTGCTTCCTGTTTGATTGTTTAGTTGTTTCAACTTGGTTTAAAGGTGTTGAAGAGCCAGGTTTCTAGTAGTTTTCTAATTTGTAGGTGGTGTTTGGTGTTTCTTATTTCATTTGGGATGTTGTTACAGGTTTTTGCGGCCAGGTGGGAGAAGAAGGAGCCCCCTAGCTTTTTCCTGATATATGATTTTGGTTCCAGGTGGATTTCATTGCTTGATTTAAGGAGTCTCTTTGGTTTGTAGATTGTTATTTTGTTTTGTAGGAATTCAACTCCCTATCCGCTGATTGCCCTGTGTGTTATGCACTTTGTTTTGAAGGTGATACCATGTTTGACTGGGAGCCAATGCAGTATTTTTAGTGCTGAAGTGATGTGGTCTCTTTTGGATAGTTTGAGGAGGAGTCTGGTTGCTGCATTTTTGATGCGTTGTAGTTTCTTCAGGAGGTATTCTGGCATCCCGAGGTAGAGGCTGTTAGCGTAGTCGATTCCTGACATGATGAGAGCAACGATTGTAAGTATTTTGTGAGTGAAGGAAAGGAAAGGTAGGATTGTTCTTGTTGTGTGAAGGAGGAAGAAGCATTTCTTGATTATTGCCTTTATTTGTGGTTCTAAAGTTAGGGTGTTATCCATTAGGACTCCTAGATGTTTTACTACTTTAGATGGTGTGGGTGTGGTTCCTATTCCCGTTGTCCAGGGAATGTAGGTGTTGTTCTCTTGGTTTTTAGATAAAATCATGATTTCTGTCTTTCCTGGGTTGATTTTCGAGTTGTTGGCATTCATCCAGTCAAAGACTTCTTTTAGGCATTCTATTAGGGTTGAGTGATCGGCTTGAGTAGCTTCGATTTTGTAGATGATTTGAGTGTTGTCTGCATAGTTGCAGCATGTAACTTTTTATTTTTTGACGATCCTGATTACTGGATTTTGGTAGATGTTGAATTATAGTTGTGATAGTGATGATCCCTATGATACTCCACTGTCGTTAACTCATGGAGTGGATTTGAAGGGTTTTATCCATACGGTTTCTGTTCTGTCTGCCAGAAATTATTTAATCCAGAGTAGTGCCATGTCAGTTATACCTATATCTTCGAGTCTTTTGTTTAGGGTGTCATGGCTTACTGTGTCGAAGAATGCAGAGAGGTCGAGCAAAATCAGAGCTGAGGTTGTGTTGGAGTCTGTGTTTATTTTTAGGTCATCCCAGATGGATAGTAGTGCCGATTCTGTTCCTCTTGCGGGTCTGAAACCGACTTGTGCTTGGTCTAGCAAGTGGTGTTTTTCTACATGTTCTTGCATTAATTTGTATACGCAGGTTTCTAGGGGTTTCGCCGGGTAGGGAATGTTTGAAATCGGTCTGTAGTTGAAGAGGTCTTCCACGTCGCCACTTGTGTTTTTTAAGAGAGGTTTAATATATGTTATGTTATGTTACTTTGCATTTATATAGCGCCTTATGTATCATTGGTATGAACTCAAAGCACTGGTAGGTTGAACGCCCTTGGGAACCGTAGTTCAAGTCAGTTGAGAGAGAGAGATGGTCATAAGGTATGTGGGTGCTCCGGATATGTGTGCAGCCGGTATGGCAGTTGCATGATAGCTGCTTCTTAGCAGTAGTTGTGGTGGCTGGGAGGTCAGGTATATGTGTTCATTCTGGGTGGTTGACACTCAGACTGATTTCCAGCTGTGTTAGGCCTGAGGAGAATGCTTAAGCTGGCTATGTGTACTCAGCTTGCTGTGTTTAATTAGGAGGATCAGGAGTATGTGGCAGGTGTTAGTAGGAGAACAACTATACCGAATGTGTCATAGTATCACTCTGTTCTATTTGAGTGGTGGTGTATAGGAGAGAGTAAGCGTGGTATTGTGATATGGTTGTTATCAGTAAGGAGCTAGAGATCAAGCATTCCTTCTGTATCATCTATTCTATCCGTTTTATTCAATCGGTCTGTTCATTCCACTTTGTCTGTTCATACATTTCGTCTTGTTCGTCATTTAATTTACTAGTCTTTCCATCCATTCCATCACTTGATCCTTCATCCACATAAACTAGTCTATCCATTTCGTAATTCCATTTCATCCGTCCCATCTTTTTAGAGTGATCCATCCATTCCATCCATCCATCCAATTCATTCGTTCTGCTCCGTGTGTTCCACTCACTCTATCATTTACATCTGTTCAATCCGTTCCATCTATTCTATCCGTTCCCTTCACTCTATCTGTTCCATCCACTCCATCCGTTTCGTCCATTCCATCTGTTTTATCCACTCCATCTGTTCTATCTGCTCTATATGTTCCATTTGCTCTATCTCTTCCATCAACTCCATCTGTTCTATCCACTCCATTTGTTCTATCCACTTCCTCTGTTCTATCCACTCCATCTGTTCCATCCACTCCTATCGGCTCTATTTGTTTCATCTGCTCTATCCGTTTCATCCTTTCCAACTTTTCCATCCACTCCATCTGTTCCATTCACTCCATCTGTTCCATCTACTCATTTGGTTCCATCCACACCATCCGTTCCATCCCCTCCGTCCGTTTTATCCACTCCGTCCGTTTCATCCACTCCATCCGTTCCATCCACTGCATCCGTTCCATCCACTCCATCCGTTCCATCCACTCTACCTGTTCCATCCACAATACCTGTTCCATCCACTCTACCTGTTCCAACCACTTCATCTGTTCCATCCACTCCATCTGTTTCATCAACTCCATCTGTACCGTCTACTGTAACCGTTTTATCCAGTGCATCCATTCCATCCACTTGATTCGTTCCATTTGTTTCATTTGTTAAAGCTACTCATCTTTCCATCTGTTCAATCTGCTTGTTCGTCTCATCCATTCAATCCACTCATCCGTTCTATCCATTTGATCCTTACCATCCACCTCGTCTGTTCATCCACTCATCTGTTCCATCCACTCATCCGCTCCATCCATTTCATCCGCTCCATCCACTCCAACCACTCATCCACTCTTTCCGTTCCATCCACTCCTTCCGTTCCATCCACTTCATCCGTTCCATCCACTACATCTGTTCCATCCACTACATCCGTTCCATCTACCTCATCCGTTTTATCTACTCCTTTCGTTCCATCTACTCCTTCCGTATTGTTCCTTCCTTCCATTCCATTCCATTCACTCCTTTCGTTCCACCCACTCCTTCTGTTCCAATTAGTCAATCTGTTCCATCCACTCCGCCTATTCCATCTGCTCCATCTGTTCCATCCACTCCATCCATTCCATCCACTCCATCCGCTCCAACCATTCCATCCACTCCATCCACTCCATTCGTTCCATCCACTCCATTCATTCCATCCACTCTATTCGTGTTTCATCCATTCTATTTGTTTTATCTACTGCATCCGTTCTATGCAGTGCGTCATTTCCATCCATTTTATCCGTACCATCCATTGTATCAGTTTTTTTCCCTCTTCTTCAGTTCTATCAAAATTCTTCTTCTATTCCATCCAATTTTTCCATTCTATCAATTTTTCCTGTTCCAACCACTTCTTCTGTTCTATTCACTTCTTCCGGTTCATCTACTTCATTCCGGTTCCATCCACTTCTTCCGTTCCACCCACTTCATCCGTTCCATCCATTTCATCTGTTCCATACACTTCATACGTTCCATCCACTTCATCCGTTCCATCCACTTCATCCGTTCCATTCACTTCATCTGCTCCATCCGTTCCAACCACTTCTTCTGTTCTATTCACTTCTTCCGGTTCATCTACTTCATTCCGGTTCCATCCACTTCTTCCGTTCCACCCACTTCATCCGTTCCATCCATTTCATCTGTTCCATCCACTTCATCCGTTCCATTCACTTCATCTGCTCCATCCGTTCCATCCACTTCATCCGCTCCATCCCTTCCATCCACTCATCCGCTCCATTTACTTCATTTGCTCCATTCGTTCCATCCTTTCTATCCACTTCATCCGTTCCATCCACTTCATCCGCTCTATCCACTTCATCCGCTCCATCCACTTCATCAGCTCCATCCAATTCATCTGTTTCATCCACTTCCTCAGTTTCATCCACTTCATCCGTTTCATCCATTTCATCCACTTCATCCGTTCCATCCATTTAATCTGTTCCATCCACTTCACCGGCTCCATCCACTTCATCCGCTCCATCCACTTCATCCGTTGCATCCACTTCATCCTCTCCATCCACTTCATCCGTTTCATCCACTTCATCCATTTCATCCACTGCATCTGTTTCATTCATTTCATCCACTTCATCCATTTCATCCACTGAATCTGGTTCATCCACTGCATCCGTTTCATCCACTGCATCTGTTTCATTCATTTCATCCCTTTCATCCACTTCATTCGTTCTACTTTATTTACATTGGCAGTTTTAGTTTTCCATTTTCTCGATCGGGTCTCTGTGCTGGATTGTTATTTTTGATTCAACAACCTAGAGTTTCTGTTTATTGTGGCTGTTTATACTATTTGTGTTAAGAGTTGATTTTTAAGGGAAGACCCACGTTTTCAGTAATTTTCGGAAAGAGATGAGGTCTTCGGTGAGTCGGATGTGGGGTGGAAGTGAGTTCCACAGAGTGGGGGCCAAGGCTGAGAAAGATGATCCACCTAACCTGACTGTGTTGGTTTTTGGTATCACTAGGAGACGGGCAGTGCTTGGTCTTAGAGTGTGTGGTGGATGGTAAGGTTTTAGTATGGCCTGATGGTATTGAGGTCTGGTTTTATGCATTGCTCTGTGAGAGATGCATAAGGTTTCGAAGGTCACCCTTCGAGCAACCGGGAGCCAGTGGAGAGTTTTGAGAGCTGGGGAGGTGTGATCCCTTGGGCCAAGTGCTAGTAGCAGTTTGGCTGCAGCATTTTGTGCTCTTTGTAGTTTAGTCAGGTAGTATGCTTGGACTCCGAGGTAGAGGGGGTTGACATAGTCCAGTCTTCACATTACAATTGATTGGACCATGTTTAGGTGGTAGTGGCAGGACTTAGAGACGTTGTTGACTTGGTGCGAGAGAGTAAGGTGAGAGTCGAGAGTGCATCCAAGGTTTTTTACTGAGGATGAGGTTGTCGGGGAGTTGCCCATGGATGACGGCCAGGGTAGAGGGTGCGGGAGAAGTTCCACCATGATTTCGGTTTTGGTGAGGTTTAAAAGGAGGTGGTTTGTGGTCATCCAGTGATCAATGTCAAGGCGGCAGGCAGCAAGGTCGGGCTGGCAGCTGGGTAATGAGTTATGGAGTTTTAGGATTAGCTGGGTGTCGTCGGCGTAGTTGTAGCACAGGATATTGTGCAAGCGGATTATTCATGGGAGGATGGACATATAGAGGTTGAACAGGAGGGCTGATAGGCATGCTCCTTGTGGAACTCCGGTATTGACTGGTCGGGTGGCGGAAGCAAAGGAGGAGAGTAGGGTTATTTGGTTCCTATTGTTGAGGAAGGATGCTATCCACTTGAGAGCATTGCCACGGATTCCTATGGAGTGGAGGCAGTCGAGGAGGATTGAGTGGCTGATTGTATCAAAGGCGGCAGATAGGTCAAGAAGGATTAGTGCAGTGCATCCCGCTGAGTCTGCAGTGTTTTTAAGGTCATCCCAGATTGATGTCAGGGTGGTTTCAGTTCTCTGTCGGGGTCTGAAACCTGATTGAGGGGGGTCTAGGAGGTTGTTGGCTTCGACAAATGCATTTAGTTGGGAGTAGATGGTTCGGTCGATGAGTTTGGCAAGGAACCTGGTGTTTGAGATGGGGCGGTAGTTTTTGGGGACAGAGGGTAGAGGGAAGGGTTTTTTAGATGGGGCTTGACATGAGCAGTTTTGAACGCGTCGGAAAAAATTCCTGAGGAGAGGGAGTCGTTTATGATGGTTCTCACATATTCTCCTACGCAGGTAGATGTAAATATTTCTTTGAGGGTTGAGGCTGGGCAGGGGTCTAGCGGGGAGCTGGATGGTTACGGGCGGAGAGGAGTTTGAGAAATTGGTCCGTTGATATTGGTGTGAAAGAGTCAAAAGTTGGGTAGGTTGGAGTTGCAGGTGGTGGGTTGGCAGGTGGGGAGGGTGGATTGTGTGGTAGGTGTAGGAGGGCCAGTTTACTATTCTGCCTCGTCCCCTCTATTTTAATGTGCTACATTTGCAAGCCCTGACTGCTATTGGCAATCTTATTCCGTAGCCCATTCTAGTTAACCCCCACTTACACGTCTGCTCCTGCTTACATTTCCCCCACCATCACGCGCTGCCCTTCCCCTTCAACCTGTCTGCTAATCTCATTTGCCACGCCATCTTCTTAGCCCCCCTCGCCCCGTCTTCTGTGTGTTCTTCTTCAACACACACCCTTCCTTCTTTACCTCCCCTTTACCATTTGTCCGACTCTTTCAACTGCTAACTTATCCTTCCTTCTCTGACTCCCCTCCTAGCCCTTCGCTTCTTTACCCCCACCACTACTGCCCCCCTACTTTCTAGCAGCATCTCCTACCACCTCCACATGTTATAGACTTCCCTTATAGCATGCCCTCTCCTGCTCTCCCCAATCTACCCACCTCTTCGACATCTACTGCCCCCCAACTTCCGCCGCCTTTGCACTTATCCCCTAGCCCCATCTACTCTGCCTCATATTCCCCCTCTTTGCTCGCACCTCATGTTCCACGCTTACGTACTGTGTATGTCCTTTCTGCTCCTCTCTCAGCCTGCAGTGCTGCCTCACTGTTATTCGGGGGGTCAGAGACAGAGTTAAGTCACAGGTGAGGGCGGCCATGGGTATATTGGGAGTTTTTATGAGCCTATGCATAATTAGTACATTTGTAGGAAAAAGAAAAACAGTCTTTATGTTTTTCTTTTCCCTCCAAATAAATCTGAAGTTTACTCTAGGTGTCTCTTGAAGGCTTCAAGCACAGCAAGGGTTTTCTGCTGAAGTGCATTCTGGTATTTTTAGTCTTCCATTCAAGGTGGGGTGATTAATGCCACAAATGTAAACGTTTTGCCTAGCATATTTCGATAAGGATTTATATATTTGTATGACTACCTTAACATGGGTTGGGTACTTTTCAAATTCTCTTTGTAAAATAGAATATTATTGAAAGCCAAACACGGGAGTGAGAAGGGTAGGATGAGAGGGCATGTGAGTCTTGACTATGTGCCCAGGATATGGGAAGAGAGGATTTAGTACTGGAGACTTGAGAGGTTAGATTTTCTCAGGCCCGATGCTGATTTTCAGGGCACAAGTAGAGAGGACACATATGGGTGGATAGCATCCACCCACTTTTTTCCGGGTGCGAACGCAACTTCATTTAGGTGTATCTGAGGCTAGCATTAAAAAAAGTTTGATCACTCAAGTGTTCGGCTACTAGCATTTTTCACTCCATGTTAGCATGTTTCCAGTGCAAAAGCTTACCTACAAGCCCACATGAAAGTGTCATCAAAGCACATGTCTACTGTTTGGATTTTGTTTTCCTTGAAATATTTCAATATAAATTGTTGGGTTTAAAAGGTGTGTACTTTTTATTCTTTGCCAGTATAGTTATTGGAACTCTTTCAGGTTATTGTTCCAGTGTTGGCTACATTTTTTGAAAGGCAAAAACTCATTTGTCTTGTGCACTTTCTTCTGAAGGGAAAGATCAATTGAACTGAATGTGTATATTTCACTTTAAGATATGTTCACTTACAGTGCATATATTAATGGGTGGCAGCCTTTGATTTTTGGTACGGGGGTAGAGATTACCACACAGAGTGATGCGAGGGAGCTATACCCATCCCCCAGTCGAAACAACACTTTTTACAGCACATTTTGCAGCAGGATTAAAGAAAAGCATATGATTTATAAGAAGGTCTAAACATAATCTCAGCGACAGTCTCCTAACTTGCTGAGTTGTCTTTGCAGGATAGCCTGCCACTCCCTCACCCGCAAAGCAGATTTGAATGATGCTCTTGAATTGTAACAGAACCTGGAGTATTGGAAAACTTAATTCTTAAAAACTGCCTATAAAATCAATACATTTGTACTCCTTTTCCTTTGAAAACAGTACTGTAAAATGCATACATGTAACCCTTTTTTCCAAATTTTCATAGGGGGAAAACCCCAGCAAACTCCCCTATTGTCGGTTCAGCTCGCCCGCTATGCTCGCTTGCATGCACTTTCTAATTCCAGGTTTAGCGCCCCACCACTTCAGAATTTCACCAGCCGCCACTGCGGTAGCAATCAGTGTGTTATTCTGTAGTGGTACTTTCGAGATGTGAATCAGGTCAATGGGCCTCATTACGACCCAGGCGGTAAGTTACCGCCTGGGTCGTACCTTTACCACCATGGCGTAAACTATGTTTACGCCATGGTGGTTGGCGGACTTACCGCTCCATTCCGAGGTGAGTGGGGCGGTAAGTCCCCATTAACCCATTTACCCTTCCCCATTCCCATTTTTGCCCCATAGGGCATAATGGGAGTGGGGAAGGTGTTAATGACGCCACCGTAAATTACGGTGGCGTAATTAACAACAAGGTCCCTTAGCGCCATGGATTTTAACACCTGCTAAAAGCAGGTGTTAAAACCTCCATGGCGCTAAGGGACCTCGGAATCAGGCGGTAAGGGTCGGCGCTGTTTACGCCGCCGTAAACCCCTTACCACCTGGGTCCTAATGAGGCCCAATGTGTGCTAATCTCTAAGGGTAGAGCACAGTCGAGTGATCAATCACAAAATTATCCTAAAATATAATCCTAGTGGGAGTTTAAACATGGCAATAATCAATCAGTTAGGAATCCTTTCTGCAGGGTATTGTAATTGGCAGAGTATCAAACTGGGCACAGAAGACAGAACCTTTTAAATCTTTCTGATACCAAAAGATTAACAAAGTAGCCAAGACACAAACAGTATTAACTGGGGGCTGATTCTTCCATGCAGAGGGGGTCACAATAACATAATTTTGCTACTAATCCAACGTGAGGGTAGGGAGGTAACTGAGTGCTTTCATATCAGAAGTGCCAGTTAGGGTGTTTCAGGCCAGAGAGAATTCACTAACGTTTGAAATGCTGTGCTGGTTTACTGTAATACATTTATTGATGTAGAATGTGTTTACCTGTTTTTTTTCTTTCTCATGTGTCCATTTTAACCCTTACAACCTACATTTCTGTGCTCACCACTATACCAAATGGTTTGATTGTCTATCTGTTCTTTCAGATGAGTGAATATAAAAGAGTCTAATTGTGAAAGCGTCCAGTGGTTATTATTGTGTGTAGTTTTTAGTATGCATCTAGAGATAAATGCACAATATAAAGTCTGTAGATGCTTAGCTACGGTCCCACAGTATAGTGTAAACCTGTGGCCAAATGAAAAGTGTTAGGAATTATCCTACATACTTTGGTACGTTTGCTGGGAACATTGTAGCTAATGGTCAGGCATGGCAGGCAGCATTGCGATTTTCAATAGTGTGCCTTGATGGGCACACGTTGGATTGTGTCTGCCGATAGTGCTGTGTATTAAGTATTTGTTTTACTTTGACACACTCTGCTTATGAAAGCAGTGGGATGCATGTACAAGATTAAAGTTGCAGATCTGTGTGAATATGCTGAAGCCACATGTTTGGGTCTGGACACTTGCAATTCATATACTTCAAATGTGTGGAGAGCGCATATAGTGGCCCAGATAGTAGAAGAGGCACCTGAAGGGTTGTTTGAAGAGAGTACAATGTTACACACGTGCCTTAGCACACTTTTTGAATGCAATGAAAAGAAATTGCAAAGAGACTGCATGGTCAGATTAGGTGCAAGTTGTGGTTTGTCCTGCACACAATGCTAGAAATGAGAAAGGATTTGAAAGAAAATGTGCTGAAATGTCAAGGTGAATTGTCAAAATGATGTGAACATCTTATTCAGATAGAGGATGGGGGCATTCCCTTTCGCATTTGAAAGACAGGTGCGATGAACTGTCGGCTCAGTTGTCGCAGGTACAGGTAGATCCACAGGGCTTAGAAGGGTTCAAAGGAGGATGTGTTGGAAGAACTTATCCATTTGAAAGGAGAATTGGAAAAGGTTCAAGTGGATTGGGATATTGCGCTGAGAAATATGCAGTATTTGCCGAAAAACAGTAGACGGCAGGTGAGAGACATGCATTCCTGGGAAAGTGAACTTGTTCAATTTATGTCACACGGCGATAAAGGTTTCAAACTAATCACTGATTATAAAGGACGGGTCACATAAATGAATGGTTTAATCTTAAAATTGAGAAAAGAGCAGTCCACGTGTTTGAATGAAATGCGGATGCTGTGTTCACAACTCAAAGAAGTAAAACAACAAAAACGCAGATTTAAGGAGGCACATTTCACACTGTAGCCACAGAAGAGGTCATTCAGTGGAGCTGTGACAAGCTACAATCTGGAGCTGTACCAAACAATGCACGCTTACAGGAAGCTGGCCAGCTTCCAATGTTGGAGCGGGAATGTCAAGCTGTATGACAGATGCCCTCCAACTCTGGGGACAGAGAGACGATGGAAGGTACACATAATTACTGTGCAAAAGAAAGAGAAGTATATTTTTGATCCTCTTAAATTTATGAAATCGCTCAAAGGTTTAATAAAACCCTTTAAAACAGATTCAAATGTATCAATTGAGGAACATATCGAGAGCGTGGTGGAGGTAAATCAGACTTTTAAAAATCCCTACACAACAGTATATTTGTTTTTTTCATTTAACAATTGATCCTGCATATGCTAGTTTTCTGTGGCGTCTCAATGAGCAAGACATTTTACTATGGGATGATTACCGACCAGAAGTAAGGACATTTTTTGCCACATATTAATCATTCCAAGATGCTAAACGGGCTGTTTATGCTCTATCTCCAGGGCCTGATAAGTCATAGAGACAGGGGGCCTCATTATAACCTTCGCGGAACAGGTTAACGGGCTCCGCTAATGGAGGTGGACCCGTTAAACCCGTTCTGCGAAATTACAAGGTCCCCTCGCAGGACCCGGTAAGGACGCCTGGTAAAACCAGGCGTCCTTACCGGGTCCCGTGAGGGGACGAGGGATCTAACAACGGGCTGATTGTAATCGGCCCGTTGTTAGCTCCCTCTCCCATTCCCATTGAGCCCTATGGTGGCTCAGATGGGAATGGGGAAGGTCCGGGCTCGGGTTCCCAGAGGGAGGAATTACCGGGCCCTCAGAACTCGGAATGGCCCGGTAATTCCCCATTCTGGGAACCCGGTAAAGGAGCCCGGTTTGGCGGCAGCCATGGAGCTTAAAGCTCCATGGCTGCCGCCAAAATCGTAATGAGGGCCAGTGTCTTTAAACATTTGAAAGGGCATTTATGATATTTGATGTTAGCTCCAAAGAGTTCAAAAGCATGTTCTTCCATGGTCTCCATGAAGAAACAACTGTTCAACCAGCCCGTGAATTCACAAATGATAAAAGTATACATTGGATTCTAGACCATGCCGTGAAAATATAGGAGGATATTTCTCACAATGAAAATAAGGGAAAGGAGTCAAAGCAAAAAACCAAAACGGCAAGAACAGTTCCTGCAGTTTTAGAAATTAGCTAAGGGAAAAATATGACACAAGAAACATCTCAAACAAATGACACAATGCAGAATTAGAAAAATGTGGCGATGCAAGGAAGGGCAGCATTTCCTACACCAGCATTCTAATCGACAGATCCCAGTCAGAGGGAAACCTGCATCAGCCACAGTACCTTGGCTATTTCACCATGAGTAGGGTTTTGGTATGACATGACAGGATCCAATAACATCCAAATCCAAGCACATAATAGGCCATACCAGGCGTTGGGAGCACAGAGTAGATTTAGCCCTGCAACAATGATATTTGTTAATCAGGTGGAACCAAGATATGTGGCTAGGTTTCTTGAAAATTGGAATGAACAAAGGGAACAGTATCAATCAAATGAGAGATATTATGTGACCGACAGCCCTCGTACCTATGAGCAGGCCTCAGTGCAAAGGGATTATGGACAGAGAACAGCTGCACGCTCCCCTCCCCCTTTGTCATGGGAGTTCAGGGGAAACACTAACAGAATTCAGTCACCTGAAAGAAATCAAAATAGGACAGGCCAATTTGAACCCAACCAGTACAGGCCTAGAGCACAGAGAGATAATTATAGGGATCAAGAAAGATTTCAGTGCCTAGAAGCAGAGGTGAAAATGCTAGCTGATCAAATAGTAAACCTGTGCACTGGTCAAAAGAATCAGCAACAGATGACAAGACAGAAGGAACAGCCTAAGAGTGATGTTGCACAAAGCATGTGCAAATGACTAATCAGGCAAACATCCCACACCGGAGGTCCAAAAGATTCACCATTGACTGAACACACAGAGCTGTGCAGTGATTTAGGGTTTGGAAAACAAAGTGGTGATAACATGGGAAATTAAAACACACACAAGAAAAGAGTGTTGTTTAACCTAGAGTTAAACCAAATTATTGACTCCATTCAGGTGTGTGAAGCCTCGGAAAAGGAAAATAAAAAAGCACAGCAGGATCCCAATGAACAGTGGGTTAAAAGACAGTCTAAATAGAAGCATATTGCACATGAAAAGGATTAGGTTCATAAAAATGAAACAGATCTAAGTGAAATAACAAGTGAAAATAGAAAAATACAAAAACAGGTGAGAGGGTTTCATTATTACTTGAATCTAGTCATGCTCATATCTCCACAGAGGTGAGAACTTCCCAAAGAACAACTTGCAGGTGGGTCTCCAGAGGAATATTTTGAGCCACAGACGGTCAACGAAGTGCGATAAACAGGTAAAGTACAAGTGCAAGGTGAGTTCTAAACACAACATATTGATATGCTGCCACATGAAAAAGATGTTAATGAAAACACAAAACAGTCGTGCCAAAGAAACAAGTTAAGTGAAGAAAATGAAAACAATGTGGAAAAAATAGGTAAGGAACGGGATGAAAACTTGGGTCAGCCGCTATGCAGGGAGGACTGTCAATAGCAGAGCTTCACATGGAATCCCAGGACAGAAAAACAAACAGGGAAGTTGAAGATGAAATGGCTAAAAGGGGGTGAGATATCATTCCACACGCCACTTTGTTTAGCAAGAAGCCAGGAAGGCTTAACCAAATCAGTCCTGAGATCAGCAACAATTCACATTTTCTATGTATACTTGATGAATGGGAAGATAGGTATTATGCCCCTATTACAATTGAAGAGCAATGGAATGTATTTGCAATGGTGGATACAGGTGCACAGGTGACTGTAATATCAAGGAAAATGTTGACTAGCATAAATGAAGGGGGACCCTCCACAAGACATTTTCAAATTAAGATAGATTGAGGGCCATGTACATAATTTCAATGGTGAAGAGCTACCGATGGAAGGTTCCACTAAAGTTAAAATGACAGTAGGGAAACATAGACTGAGGCATGAGTGGTAGTCACGCCGATTGAGGCAACACCATAATTATTAGGGACAAATTATCTGAAGAGAGTGTTGCCACGAATTGATGTGGTAAATGGTGTTCTGTGGTCTTTGGTCAAAAAGACCCTGAAGTCTCAAAAGGTGGTCAACCAGATTAGCAATGCAAAAGAATGCCACCCCATTGCCAAGTCAGAGAGAGAAGTGGATGTGTATCTTCAAAATGGCTGTGTACCTAGTGTCACTGTCATTCTCATATGCCATGATGAAATGCAGGGAGAAAAAGAAAAGCAGTAATTTGAGCTTCATCTAGATACCAAGAAATAATGGCAAACAGGTAGATGATGACACACTACCATTAAGTGATGAATATTTTAGACAATGTGACACCTCAGTGTCAGATCAGGGAAAATATATTTTAACCATTGCAGAAATACACATAAATGAAGATCAGGCATGGATAACAGTCCACATAAACAGGCATCCAGAAATTATTGAGACAGAGTTGGCCATGGAACAGGAGAGGAGTTTCATTAATGAGAACGTGTTTAAATAAATGCCTGACAGAAAAGAAATACAACGTTTTTAAAAATAAAATATCAACAAATATTCAGATTAGATAGTCGTGATTTAGGACAAAGAATTGTGGGGAAATGCATGTTGAAAGTAACAATAGGATCCACAAGAACTCATCACAATATATGGATTGTAATTGGAACTGAGGCCAAATTCAATACGGGGAATGACATTAAGCAAAGAATGAGTATGAATCAAATGTTTTGGTCCAGACTGGGTGGGGTAGCACCTGAATTTGAGAATAGAAGCCAAACCTACCATTGTGCAAAAATGATGCCTTTTGCAGTGGAACTTAAAGAAAAGAAAGACATTACCATCCCTTCATTCACAAGGCAGTTTACAACAGCATTAAAATACAGAAAGGGCAGAAGATTATGGAGCCATATGCAGGCCCTATGTGTCTCAATGAATCCAGCAGGGGCTTGTATGTGAATACACACAATTGATGGAAGTTGGAGATGGTCCCATCCAGATACTAGTGGATAACAAAGGATGTCAGGATATTTATTTGGAGGAAGGTACACCATTAGGGATGGAAATGCAAGAAACATGTTACACTGCAGATTTAAACAACCTAAGATTTATGCTTTCAAGATTCAATTCAAGATTTACGCCCGATTAACCAGATTGTAGAGGCTGAGTTCCCTCTAGTTCCTAATCCGGCAACAATTTTATGTAACAGACCTGTTGAAGCACACTATTTTACTGTGATTGATTTGAATCCCACATTATTTACGTTCAGACAAACTAAGTTAAAAAGCACGAGATTACCTGAAAGGTAATATGAGTTCCCATCAATTTTCAATAGGGTCCTCCAGATGGATTTAAGCAATATTGATCTGAAAAGTGTTGTGGTGCAATACGTAGATGACATTTTAGTTTGCAGCACTTCAGAGGAAGGGTGCAGAAGTATTTCTATTCAGTTGATGATTGCACACACTGAAAAAGGATATAAGGTTGACAAGGAGAAATTACAGTATTGTCAACAGGAAGTATTGTACATAGGTAAGTTGATTTCGCATTAAGGAAAAAAGGTTACTCCTGAGAGAACTGAGGCTATCTTGAAAACCACAAAGCCACACACAATAAAGCACATGCAGAGCTTTTTGGGATTATGTAACTATGTCAAAGCTTGGGTCTTTGACTATAGCTCATCTACAAGGCCTTTATTACAAGGTCTAAAGATAGCACATGCAACGCAAGAGAGAATTGTTTGGACTGAGGAGATGGAAGAAGGATTTAAGCAAGTGAAAAAGGAAATTTGAACAGCTCCCGTTTTAGGGATTCCTAATTATGCTGAGGAATTAATTTTGTTTTTGCAAACTGATGGTACCATTATGACAGCAGTCCTTACACAGAGAACCACATTGGGGTACAAGCCCCATGCATATTAATGTGGGATTTTAGACCCAGTAATGAGGGGTCATTTTCTGTGCGAACAATCTTTGGCATTCGCCGCATTCACCATTGAGAAGGCTGCAAGTATAGTGATGGGATGCTCTATGACGTTGTTTGTTGAGCATGCATTATTTGCCATCTTGGAGAAACCTAAAGGGACATTGATGTCTAAAAAGGGTGTCTGCCTACGAAGTAGTCATATCAAATCTGGTGATTAAAATAGTTCAATGCAAGCTAGTGAAGACTGCCAAGTTTGTAGCTGAACCACTGGCAGAGGATGAGCATGCGCACGACTGTTCGAACTATGAAGAGTTCTATGATGAGATCCCTAGGATAAAAGAAAATGCTTTGGCGGCGGGGGATTGTTCTTATTGACGGTTCTTCAAGGATCGATCAAAATGATGGGCAGAAATATAGAGGTACTGCTGTGGTAAAACATACAGCCAATGGGGAGTTTCAATCATTGGTAAGTGCACGACTCCCGTCTCACTATTCAGGACAGGTTGCAAAGTTAGTGGCACCACCTGTGCAGCAAAATTCTTAGTGTGAGAAGTATTTCCTAGATGGGGAATATGTGAAGTATTAAGATCAGATAATGGTTACCATTTTGTGAATCATACTTTTGAACAGATTGGCTTGTTGCTTGGTATAAAGCACAATTTTTCTTTGGCTTATCATCCACAAGGGAATGGAATCTGTGAGAGGCTCAACGGCTTGCTCAAGGAAATAATAGCTAAATTGAAGTTTACCTTGAAGAAAGGGTGGTTGCATTGCCTACCACCGGCATTATATGCATTGAGGAACCAACCAGGTTTGGAGCACAATATTACCCCCATGAAATAGTGACCTCCATCCAGAGTTAGAAGTGATGCCCAGCCAACATCAGAACTTTTAGGAATGGAGCTACGTGATTATCTTACGTGCATGACCTCAAGTATCTCTGTCATTTCAGATCAGCTAAGCAAAGAGGGCGTGGGGTAGCACAGGATACAGAAGGAGATGCTTCAATAGGTGGACTTCTAGAACTATGTGTTGGCAAAGTTTGTCTCTGCTCTTTCTAGTATTAGCCATGCAGTATTTTTACTATCAGTGCCTTAGTTCATGTTTGAAAATTAGCCCACCATAATATGACTATCAATGCCTCAGTTCATGTTTGATATTAGCCCAGTGTAATATGACTATCAGTGCCTCAGTCCATGTTTGAATATTACCTCAGTTCAGGTTTGAATATTAGCCCACTGTAATGTGATTAGAAGTGCCTCAGTTCATGTTTGAATATTAGCCCCACTGTAATTTGATTGTCAGTGCCTCAGTTCATGTTAACAGCACCTATCCCTCAATATTCTGCTTAAACTGCCCTGCTCCCATGCAATACCACCAACACCCTTCCTCCCTGCTCTTCTTACAGGCATACGAATCCTACACACCACTATGGACACTTTAGCCCCCATCTCCTCACCCAGCCTGACCACCCCCATGCCCAAGCCACCACTGGTAGTACAGGCCCCTACACACCCTATACCTATCCACATTAGAAACCAAAGGCTAGGCACCTGCTTTCTCCACATCTCATCCACTTGCAGAAAGCACCTAGGAAAGCAACCCCATCATTCTCCTTCACCTGTCACCAACATTATGCCTAAAACCCCATGCATCACCACCAAGAATACTAATGCTTCAACTAAAACAAAAATAGGTAACAACTCCACCACCCAAATCCAATGTGCATGCATCAATGCACGATTCATGTCAACCCATGCCGCAGAAATTCATGACCTCATCACGGACTTGGATCTAGATGCCCTAGCAATCACAGAAACCTGGTTACATGAAGCCTCTGGACCAGCCATCTGCCAAACCCTACCACCAGGATACACAGTTTTCCACCAAGATAGAACCACCAGCAAAGGAGGAGGTGTCGCCCTAATCATTGAGGATGCCCTCAACTCCAGACATATAAAATCTGCTACTGCAGACATTATGATTCCCTCTTGGTGAAAATATCCTTTTCACCAAACTACACTCTAACACTACATGTAGTCTACCCCCCCCCAGTCCTCCTTCTCAATTTCCAAGCCATCATCATACACCTCCTGGGTGACAATCTAAAAACCAATACAAGAGCCATCCTCTTAGGAGATCTAACTCTTGGCTTCAGAGTTCCGAAAGCCAAGAAGGCAAAACCTTTGCTAAAGCTTTCCTCGAGCTAGGCTTCATCCAACTAGTCAACAACCTGACTCACGTCAAGGGTTGCATACTGGATTGGATAGCTGATCACAACTATGATGCTGACAGCAGTTCCAACACTCCATGTCCTTGGTACGGCCATCATTTACTGCACTTCCTCATACTTTCTAATATTAGAGGTAAACACAGCCCCTGTGCTTGCCGCTATAGCCAGGTCAAAAAAACTACTCGCCAAAGACAGACTTCTCCCCCTCCTTGAAGCACATCCACTCCCAAAAAAACCTATAGAACTAGTAGAGCTCTACAACGCCACTATTAAAGAAGCAGTGGATGCTGTGGCCCCACTGGAGAACAAAAAAGAGCCAAGCATATCAAGCATGCTAATTCATGGTTAACCCAAGAACTTCTGGACATAAGTGTTGCTAAACGTGCAGCACTAACGGAATGGCAATCATGTCCCTCAGTTTCCTCACAAGATACATACCTGACAGTTGCCAAACAATACAAAAAGGCTATCTCTACAGCCAAAGAATTGGCATACAACCTCAGAATTGGGAAAGCCAATTCACAGTCCAAAGAGCTGTTTGCTATCCCTAATGAACGGGTTGTTCCCCCACCACAACACAACAAACAGAGAAAGAGGAACCATGGTGTAATAACATCCAACATGCCATGCCAGACTAAATTAAAAAACTCCAGGAAAAAATCAAGACTCAATTCAATAACCTGCCTAAGGTCGCGCCCCCCTTCCAAGGCACTCTGCCACTGGGCCAGCCTCAGATGGCTCACATGCCACATATAAACGTAAACCCTTTGCCTTTAAGGAAGTAACCATACCTGAAGACCTACAGGATATGAAGCATATCAAACCATCTCTTTGCAAGGGTGACATCCGCCCAGCCAGCTTAGTCAAAGACTGTGCAGTAGCACTGGCCCCCTTCATCACCGCCTTTATTAATGCTGCTTTTGCTGAGGCATTGCCCCACCTTCCCTCAAGGAAGCCTGGGTTTGGCCGTGGCAAAAGAATCCTACCCTTGATCCAGACTCGCCCAACAACTACAGACCAATCACTACTGTTCCTTTTCTGTTGAAACTTTTGGACAAGTCTGCGTATCCAGTCTTACCTGGAAGCACACAATATCCTTGGTAAAGGCAATCTGGCTTCCGTCCTCGTCACGGTACAGAGTCAGCTCTGCTAGACCTTAAGAACCAGTTTCTTGAAACCATGGACAAGAGCAACTCCTCGCGTCTCCTACTCATCGATCTCTCAGCTGTCTTCGACCTGGTCGACCACGAGATCTTTTGCAATCACCTTTTGCGATAATGCTAATTTTTCCCAAGAAGCCACTACCTGGATAACGTCCTTCTTTTAGGGTTGAGCCAAGAGCGTCTTTTCTGACCAGGCATCAGCCACTCCATCCCCCATTGGTTGTGGAGTCTCACAAGGATCTTGCACATCCCCTACTCTCTACAATCTGTTCATTTTACCCCTGTTTGATGAACAAGATCACAACACTCTCCAGAAGACATATGCACTCATCCAGGCCTGGACGGTGGCGAATGGCCTTTTGTCTCAATGGGGAAAAAACTGAAATCCTATTGGTTGGCCCTAAAGAGTCCCTAAATAAACTAGACAACAAATACAGTTCCTTTAGCATTGAGAATATAGTAATCACAGTCTCTGCTGCAGTAAAAACCTGTATACCTGGATTCCCCCTGTAAATGGATAGACAAGTCAGCTCCATTTCTTCATCAGCAGCCCTCACTACTAAAATCATTAATGCAGTAAAACCCTATCTATCACCAAAAAGCTGCCTTACCATTGCGAGAGCCACCATTGGCGTGATGTTGGATTACTGTAACGTCCTTCTCCTAGGTACATCATCCAACAACATTAACAAACTACAAATCACGCACAATAATGCTCTCAGAGCGGCTCTAAGTATCCCCAGGAGGGAGCATATCTCTCGGGCTAGAAAAGATGCCCACTGGCTCCTCATCAAAGAGCGCATATTGTTCAAGGCTCTCACCATCACACACAGATGCCTCTCTAAGTCTGCCCCCTCCTACCTGGTGTAACACACACATTATGGGCCCTCTATCAGACCTAAAAGAGACCAATGCACACACCAAGTCTCAGTCCCCGCCTTCCACAGAGCCAAAGCCGGCGTACCAGCTTCGAAGTGTTAGCCCCAAAAGCCTGGAACGCCCTACCACTCACACTCAGAAAGGAAAACTCCCTCATGGCATTCAGAAAGGTGTTAAAAACCAAGCTATTCAACTAGATTCTACTTGAATGTTGTTCCCCTGTAACCATGGAACTTCCCTACTGCATTATTGTTGTTTAACCTCCTTCACCCTGTTTGATGAGTATGTTTTAAGCTGTATCCACGTGAATATACTGTAACAGCGCCACAATGCCTCAGGGCCGCTGTGCGCTTTATAAATTCAAATCTAATCCGCAACCATATGAGAAAAAAGTGAGACGAGCCCCGCTTTAACAGTTCTTTTATCATTGAAGAGTGCAGTGCAGACGCGTTTGAACGTTCCTAGGAGACGTAAAGATTTATGCTGGAGAGACCCCATCACCCCCGCACCTTTCGGAAGTAAGCATCGGGGAAGAACCTCAGCACGTGCAGACAAGGTCTATGATGAGGAAGAAGGAAGCAGAAGCTGTTGAGTAAAGACAAAGAGTTAATTGGACTGCGGCTTATATCGAACACTCTTTTCAGTCATTTGAGGAAGAGTTAAGGGACGATATTTGTTCTTGAGCCACAGGAGTTTATAAAAATGGACTGAGGCATTCTCAAGCCTTGATCAAAAGAAAAAATATACCAGATCTTGATTTTGCTTTTCGACAATTAGAAGAGGGTACAGTACCCTGATTAATTTCTCACTGGGTTCCTGTTTGGATTTGCTCATGGTGGTACCCGATGACAACGTTTCACAGATCGCTCTTGCTTATTTTGAGTTTGTATTACGCGCATACCCTTCGCTTGTGGGGAGAACTACTAGAATTCCTATTTTCTTGCAAGAACCTAAGAATGGCCCAGTTGTGAGAAGATTGCTTGTAGTTATCACTGAACAAATTATTCAGCTTCCTGAATACAGTGGGGAGAGTACAAATGCCCCTATCACCTGAAAATGTTCACAGACTGGTCAGTTTGGTCTTCTATTACCTGGTTGAAGAGTGTTCACAGCTTGTTGAAAGACACACAGATGTCCGTACGTTCATAAGGGATCCTAGGAATAATGCTACATTGAATTTGATTTTAAGAGACATTATATTTCAAGTAATTGCTTATTCCGAGAGAACTCTGAGATCTGAATTATGCTTTTTCTTCGAGGGACAGAACAAGGAATTGCTGGCTTGAAAGAACTGTTGTTTCATGCTGAAAGAAAATCATGTCCTCTAATGAAAGGCCGATTTGAGGAGTTCACGGGGAATTAGTGTTCATCATCCAGTAAGCAGTCAGTTGATCAAGGGAGGTTGTTGACTGGGATTAGCAGTTTCCAGAAGCAGTACGTAATGGTGCCATATTAAGGTTTTATTTTTCCTACCTTATGCAATCAAAATGGGAAATATTAGTAGCAATATCATCATGCCAGATCCAGAGGGACGCGTCCACGTTGTGTTAAAACTGGATGCTGTACACTGTCGTATGTCTGTGTTATTTATGCTTGCAGTCTGTTCATAATAATATTGCTTTCACTCACTGTGCAAACCTTCTATTACTTAGACGTGAATGGAGCAAAAACTCATGAGAATCTTCCTAAGCAGAAAGAAGGTATAAACGTGGTAACTACTAGGCATAAAAGACCCTATGTAGCTATCCCTGTTTCAAAGAATGATGAGGAATCACCTAAGTCTGAGGTAAATGTTACCAATAGTCAATCACATATAAATACCTTGAACGCAAATGGCAGAAAGACAAAACCCAAGAGAACAGGGCCACCTTGGCCCGACACCTTTATCAGTACAAGGCCGCAATCCGGAAAGCAAAGAAATCCCACTACAACTCCCGAATCCTAAACTGCAAAAACCCAAGCAAAGAACTCCACAAAATCATCTCCGAATTCACCAATCCGGCTTGCAACACGACCGTCCCGACTCCCTCACAATCACTGTGCGACTCACTTTCCCTCCACTTTTTCACCACAACTCTCGAAAGAACAAATACTCTAGCCACCAAATTGGCTCTCTTACATCCACCAAGCAATGCCCTTCGCATACCGAACGGCCCACCAGCTGCGACCACTACGCAACCAACGTTCGAATCCTTTAGTCCAATATCACCAGAGCAATTCCTCAAACTTCTATCTGCCCGCAAACCATCTGGCTCGCTGCTGGACCCTTGCCCAGCCACAACCCTCAAAGAAATTTTCGCTTCCACCTGCGCAGGTGAACACGCAAGGTCCATTATAAATGCCTCCCTTTCCTCTGGTATCTTTCCAGATGCATTCAAAATGGTTCATGTCAAACCTCTGATTGAAAAAACTTCGCTCGACCCTCTCGAGCCCAAAAACTACCGCCCCATCTCAAACACCAGATTCCTTGCCAAACTCATTGACCGAACCGCCTACTCCCAACTAAATGCCTTTGTCGAAGCCAACAATCTCCTTGACCCCGCTCAATCAGGTTTCAGAGCCCGTCACGGAGCTGAAACCACCTTAACCTCAATCTGGGATGACCTTAAAATGACGGCAGACTCCGCAGGATGCGCGGCACTAATCCTTCTTGACCTATCCGCTGCCTTCGACACACTCAATCACTCAATCCTCCTAGACCACCTCCACTCCCTAGGAATTCGTGGAACCACTCTTAAATGGATAGCTTCATTCCTCAAAAATCGATACCAAATAACGATACTCTCCACCTATACCTCCCAAGCCCGACCAGTAGACACGGGAGTCCCTCAAGGAACATACCTATCCGCCCTCCTGTTCAATCTCTACTTGATCACCCTCCCACCAATAATTCGTTCGCACAACATCCTGTGCTACAAGTACACTGATGACACCCAACTAATACTAAAACTCCTGGACTCAAAACCCAACTCCCGACCCAACCTGGCCTCCCGCCTCCTTGACATAGAACTCTGGATGATCCAAAGCCACCTCCTGTTAAACCCCTCCAAAATGAAAATCATGGAATGTGGCAACCCCAAACTTCTTCCACACCCACTACCCTGGCCATCCACCATGTGCAAATCACCAACCCCCTCCAACTCAGTGAAAAATCTTGGATGCACCCATGACTCTGAGCTAACACTCTCGCGCCAAGTCAACAATGTCTCAAAGTCCTGCCACTACCACCTTAAAACCCTTAGGCGCATCTTTCCATATCTCTCCTTTCCCAACAGACTCTCTGCAGTCCAATCGATCGTTATATCAAGACTGGACTACGCAAACCCTCTATACCTCGGAATCCACGCGTACCAACTGAATAAACTCCAAAGGGCACAAAACGCTGCAGCCAAATTGCTTCTTGGGCTCAGCCCAAGAGACCACATCTACCCAGCCCTTAAGACGCTGAACTGGCTCCCAGTTGCGCGAATGGTGACTTTGTGCATCTCCCATCGAGCACTGCATAAAACTGGACCTCAATACCTTCAAGACAAGCTAAAACCCTACCACCCCCACGCACCCTGAGATCAAGCTCAGCCGGCCTCCTAGTCATACCAAAGACAAACTCAATCAGGTTAGGCGGATCATCATTCTCAGCCTTGTCCCCCATGCTATGGAATTCACTCCCATCCCACATCCGCCTAACTGAGGATTTAACGTCTTTCCGCAAACTGCTGAAAACCTGGCTCTTCCCCTAAAAACAACCCGTACCAAACTTACCCAAACAGACCTACAGCAACTCAATGTGACCAATCCATCAAACCACCTGATGCGAGAAACTGACAGCTAACAACCCCTAATATAAACTAGAAGGACAAACAGAATTAAACGTATAAAGTAGTACAGAAGAGTGAAATGGTTAATAAGAGTAAATCATACGGAAACAGTAAAGAGATTTAATCTCCTGAAATGGACAGAATGCATGCGGAGTGAAAGAAAGTGAATGGCGTGGATGAAGTAGTTAAAAAGGGTGAAACAGGTGGAATAAATGAATGTGCTGAATGGAAGAATACATGAGTAGAAGATCAAATACCTACATAGTTCAAATGAGTGTGGAAATCGAACGAATATGTAGATCTGATGAGTGTATGGAATGGATGAACATGTTGAGTGGATGAGTGTGTAGAGCGGCTGGGTGTGTAAAACGGACAAGCGTGGAGCGCGGATGGGTGTATAAATACAGAGAAACGAGTAGAACGCAGGAGTGCGTAAATCAGATGAATGTCCAGAACAGAAGAGCGTAAACGGGATAATTGTGGGGAGCAGATGAGTATACCGAGCACATAAGTGTAGATAACAGATGAATATGGAAGTGCCGAGAGTGTGTAGATCACTTGAGCAGATGAATGTACAGACCTGGCGAATGTGCAGAGCGGATGAATATATAGAGCGGATGATTGTATAGAGCGGATGATTGTATAAAGCGGATGAGTGTATACAGTGGATGAGTGTATTCAGTGGATGAGTGTATAGAGCGGATGAGTGTATAGAGCGGATGAATGTATAGAGCGGATGAGTGGATAAAGTGGACGAGTGGATAAAGTGGACGAGTGTATAGAGCGGATGAGTATATAGAGCGGATGAGCAGATAGAGTGCATGAGTAGATAGAGAGGATAGAGAGGATGAGTCTAGAGTGGATGAGAGGATAAAACGGATAAGAAGATAGAGCGGTTGAGTGGATAGAGTGGATGTGCAGATAGAACGGATGTGTGGATAGAGCGGATGACTGGATGAGTGGATAGAGCAGACAAGCGGATAGAGTGGATGAGTGGATAGAGCTGATAAGTGGATAGAGCGTATGAGTGGATAGAGCGGATGAGTGGATAAGTGTACAGAGAGAATGAGTGTACAGAACGGATGAAGGTATAGAACAGATGAGTATAGAGATGAATATATAGATCAGCATATTGCTGTGGAATGCGTGGAAAGCACGAGTGCTTAAAGCAGATGAGTGCGGAGAGCAGATGAGTGCGGAGAGCAGATGAGTGCTTAGAGGGGATGAGCACGTAGAGGGGATGAGCGCGTAGGGGGGATGAGCGTGTAGAGGGGATGAGCACGTAGAGGGGATGAGCACGTAGAGGGGATGAGCGCATAGAGGGGATGAGCGCATAGAGGGGATGAGTGCGTAGAGGGGATGAGTGCGTAGAGGGGATGAGCACCTAGAGGGGATGAGTGCCTAGAGGGGATGAGTGCATAGAAGGGATGAGTGCGTAGAGGGGATGAGTGCATAGAAGGGATGAGTGCGTAGAGGGGAGGAGTGCGTGTGCCTGCATGGGGCAGACAGGAATGCATGCGTGGTGCAGACAGGTGTGCATGCGTGGGACTGACAGGAATGCATGCGTGAGGCAGACAAGTGTGCATGCTTGGCGCGGACAAGAGTGCACGCGTGAGGAAGACAAAACTGCATGCATGGGGCTGACTGGAATACGCATGATGGACTGGAGCGGTCTAGAATGTGCGAGGCAAGACAGATTGCATGTGCGCGTGGAGCGGACCGGAGAGTATGGAGCAGGCCAGAATGCATGGAGTGATAGGAGTGCATGGAACGGACTGGAGCACATAGGTATGCGTGACGTATATAGTATGGTTTGGAATGCAGAGAACGTTTGAAAGGTCTTTCCCTTCTGTAATGGCTTGGCAGGCGAAGAACGGTGGTCTGGAGGGTTGCCCAGAGCATTGCCAGTGGTTAAGATTAAGTCTAAACCTTCCAGCCATCACCTCTTTGTTTTTGCTATGTCACCCCGAGTGGGACGGGTATGCCCAGACGTGGGTCCCGTGCCTGCTGGGCCTAGAGACCCAAGCTACTCCTCACTGATGAGCCCCAACAAGGGCGAAACATGTTTGGGGATGCTTGTGGTCTCGTGCAGAAGGGATGTGGCCTAGCAGTTCGGGCTGGACTGCCCCTTTTGGGGTGGGGCCAAGCCTGATTTGCATATGGTCTTTCCCTTCTGTAATGGCTTGGCAGGCGAAGAACGGTGGTCTGGAGGGTTGCCCAGAGCATTGCCAGTGGTTAAGATTAAGTCTAAACCTTCCAGCCATCACCTCTTTGTTTTTGCTATGTCACCCCGAGTGGGACGGGTATGCCCAGACGTGGGTCCCGTGCCTGCTGGGCCTAGAGACCCAAGCTACTCCTCACTGATGAGCCCCAACAAGGGCGAAACATGTTTGGGGATGCTTGTGGTCTCGTGCAGAAGGGATGTGGCCTAGCAGTTCGGGCTGGACTGCCCCTTTTGGGGTGGGGCCAAGCCTGATTTGCATATGGTCTTTCCCTTCTGTAATGGCTTGGCAGGCGAAGAACGGTGGTCTGGAGGGTTGCCCAGAGCATTGCCAGTGGTTAAGATTAAGTCTAAACCTTCCAGCCATCACCTCTTTGTTTTTGCTATGTCACCCCGAGTGGGACGGGTATGCCCAGACGTGGGTCCCGTGCCTGCTGGGCCTAGAGACCCAAGCTACTCCTCACTGATGAGCCCCAACAAGGGCGAAACATGTTTGGGGATGCTTGTGGTCTCGTGCAGAAGGGATGTGGCCTAGCAGTTCGGGCTGGACTGCCCCTTTTGGGGTGGGGCCAAGCCTGATTTGCATATGGTCTTTCCCTTCTGTAATGGCTTGGCAGGCGAAGAACGGTGGTCTGGAGGGTTGCCCAGAGCATTGCCAGTGGTTAAGATTAAGTCTAAACCTTCCAGCCATCACCTCTTTGTTTTTGCTATGTCACCCCGAGTGGGACGGGTATGCTCAGACGTGGGTCCCGTGCCTGCTGGGCCTAGAGACCCAAGCTACTCCTCACTGATGAGCCCCAACAAGGGCGAAACATGTTTGGGGATGCTTGTGGTCTCGTGCAGAAGGGATGTGGCCTAGCAGTTCGGGCTGGACTGCCCCTTTTGGGGTGGGGCCAAGCCTGATTTGCATATGGTCTTTCCCTTCTGTAATGGCTTGGCAGGCGAAGAACGGTGGTCTGGAGGGTTGCCCAGAGCATTGCCAGTGGTTAAGATTAAGTCTAAACCTTCCAGCCATCACCTCTTTGTTTTTGCTATGTCACCCCGAGTGGGACGGGTATGCCCAGACGTGGGTCCCGTGCCTGCTGGGCCTAGAGACCCAAGCTACTCCTCACTGATGAGCCCCAACAAGGGCGAAACATGTTTGGGGATGCTTGTGGTCTCGTGCAGAAGGGATGTGGCCTAGCAGTTCGGGCTGGACTGCCCCTTTTGGGGTGGGGCCAAGCCTGATTTGCATATGGTCTTTCCCTTCTGTAATGGCTTGGCAGGCGAAGAACGGTGGTCTGGAGGGTTGCCCAGAGCATTGCCAGTGGTTAAGATTAAGTCTAAACCTTCCAGCCATCACCTCTTTGTTTTTGAGAACGTTTGAAAGAGCATATAACCCATCATATAACACCCCACGCTTACTCTTGCCTTACATCACCACTCAACTAGAACACAGAGATACTATGCCACCATTCGGTATAACTGTTCTCATAACAACATCCGCCGCTCTCTCCACATCATTCTAAGTAATCACTGCTGGGTAAACACCCCCCAGCAGGCGTTCTCCTCAGGCCTAACGCATCCACTTCCAGTCTGGGCAAATCCTGCCAGAACGAACACATTCTCCTGATCCCTCAACCACCACACCTACCGCTAAAAAGCAGCTATTACACGGATTTTGCACAAGCTGCACACATACCAGGTGCTCACACGCACCTTTTTGACTCTATCTACTCTCTCTACTGCTCTGAACTTCGGTTCCCAAGGGCGTTCAACCTACAAGCGCCTTCAGACCATACCAATGGTATATAAGGCGCTATATAAATGCAAAATAACAATAACAATAACAATAACATGCTAAAGATGTCTTAGAGATTATTTTTGGAAACCAGAGGCAGGCTTTACAAGTGAGACAGAAGAAATGGGTGTTGAAAGGTGAACCTACACAGAAAATGTGTGTAACCAAATCCAGTCCACTGACAAATGTGCCTATGAGTGGTCCAGTTAGAATGAGTTATGCTGATATGTTGTATGGGATAATCATGGCATATCATAAGAGTGGAGTAAGACCTAAGAGAGATATTGGGGAAGGTGACGTTGAGCTAAATGATTACCTGGACAGTACAGCACATTTGGGAAAAAACATATGGAAGTGGGAAGAAGTACCTCAAAAGAGGATTGATTTGTATGTGTACTCCTGCCTTATATTATGGGTAAGTCTAAAACCTTCATAGCTATTGAAATAGATGTCCAGACAGCACATTGTCTTTCCCGAATATCACTTTGCCGAACGCAAGGCCAGGTTATGGGCTGAGATTCTTATCTCAAATGGGCAACTGAATGGACAAATCCAGATTAAGATGACTATGTCCAGGACACAAAAACAAGAAACAGAGCTCATACTAAGAATCATGTGATCAGATATGAGAAGCCTGGAGTGAAAGGAGCTGGAGTCAGGTGGGAAGTAAACAAAAGACTGGAGAGTCCAGTAAACCTGCAGAAGAAATTTGTAGATGGAAGAACAGAGACCAAATGCAGATCTGGGGATCAGTGTTATCACCAGATGGATGGAAAGTAGGATTGGTCATCTGCAGAGCCTGGGCGATCATTGGTTTCTACAATCCTACCATTGACATAGTGCAGAATGGTTGTAAGCCACTATGGCCAAGACTTGCTAAACTACTGACCTGGGTCGAAGACAGGGGAGGACCCTTACAGATAGTGCCTTTGGAGAGTGCAAAGCTGTGCTTCAGAAATAATGGCACAAGAAAAAATGGAGAGAATCAGAACTGTGGTCGAATTTTTGATGTACCAGGAATGATACTTGGAACAGCACTAATCATGGATCACTATTGGGCTTGTGGATCCAAAGCATATATGAGGCTACCCAAGGATTGGGGAGAACGATGCGCACTCATAAATGTTCATGTTCCAGCACTGGTGATTCCAAAAAGTGACTTAAACCTTGACAGCTTTCCAAAAGCAGATGGTCACCTGAGAAAGAAGAGATCTGTGGAGCTGGTAAGAAGAATGAAGATAGATAACTATTTCTCAGCAAAATCTATAGAGGCTTTTGATACTATTCCTTATGAGCACATACTATTTAGCCAGACAGCTTCAGTGTTTTCATTGATCTTCATGCCAAGTGTCCAGGTTGGAGCAAATACCAAATGGCTGCAGATTACCAGATGGGAATTGGTACAAACAATCAACACTACCATAAAGAGATTCAAAGCAATCAGAGAAGAGTTGAGAGCCATACGACTGATGACTCTTCAGAATAAATACGTCCGGAATATGCACACAGATATGGATGGAGGTGTTTGAGCATATAATCATAGAATCATGTTGCACATTCATACCGTCTCATGATGATGAGAATGGAACCTTGATGGAGGCCATAGGTATGCTGAAAAAACTCCACGGCCAGATGATCAATGAAGTAGAAGACAGTACTGATGACCGCTGGTTTGGATCCCTCTTCTTTTGGGTTCCACAATGGATGGCAAACATTTTTAAGTTCCTTGGAGCTCTGATACTAATGATATTGCTTGGATTTTGTGTGATCAAGATAATAATCTTCCAATGCAAGAAAATAGCCAAGAAAGCCATAGGGATGACGACCATGATCAATGTTGAACCAGGATGGATAGCCAAAGACTTGACAAATGAAGAAATCAGAGACTTTGTGAAGGCCAGTATCCATGCACCTGAAGGGACAAAGTTCCTGTATCCAAAGAACCATAAGAAGTACATGGGAAGATGGATCTAAAGTAGTCCAAATGGACAATGCAGTCTCATGGCATGGAATAAAGATGAGCATGTGAAATCAGGAGTCATAAAGATATGGATTCCAAAGAAGCTTTTCTTCAGACCAAGATGTCTGGATGTGAAGAATGATGAGAGAGCGGTTGATAATTCACCCAGAGGGGAGAGTGTTGAGGAGGAGCCAAGTACCCCCACCTCAACCACCTCGCCCATATTGCCTATATGTTGGGAGCCCGGATGGGAAAATTGTGCGGTACCAGTGAAAGTATCGATACCTAAGAGAATCCTGGAGGCAAGGTTCCCATTAAGAAAACCATACCTGCATACAAGAAAATATGATGGCTGTTTGAATGAGATCCTGGAAGAAGCAGAGCAAATTAATGATCTAGATGAATGGTGACATTATGCAGAACTGAGCTGATGTCCCCAGAAATGATGCTGAGACCAGAGGATGCAGATATTCTATAAGGCATCAAGAAAGTATCAAGGATAAGTGACATCTTGGGATCAGCCACAGTACCTTTGATATTTCACCATGAGTAGGGTTTTGGTATGACATGACAGGATCCAATAACATCCAAATCCAAGCACATAATAGGCCATACCAGGCGTTGGGAGCACAGAGTAGATTTAGCCCTGCAACAATGATATTTGTTAATCAGGTGAAACCAATATATGTGGCTAGGTTCCTTGAAAACTGGAATGAACAAAGGGAACAGTATCAATCAAATGAGAGATATTATGTGACCGACAGCCCTCGTACCTATGTGCAGGCCTCAGTGCAAAGGGATTATGGACAGAGAACAGCCGCACGCTCCCCACCCCCTTTGTCATGGGAGTTCAGGGGAAACACTAATAGAATTCAGTCACCTGAAAGAAATCAAAATAGGACAGGCCAATTTGAACCCAACCAGTACAGGGCTAGAGCACAGAGAGATCATTATAGGGATCAAGAAAGATTTCAGTGCCTAGAAGCAGAGGTGAAAATGCTAGCTGATCAAATAGTGAACCTGTGCACTGGTCAAAAGAATCAGCAACAGATGACAAGACAGAAGGAACAGCCTAAGAGTGATGTTGCACAAAGCATCTGCAAATGACTAATCAGGCAAACATCCCACACTGGAGGTCCAAACGATTCACCATTGACTGAACACACAGAGCTGTGCAGTGATTTAGGGTATGGAAAACAAAGTGGTGATAACATAGGAAATAAAAACACACATAAGAAAAGAGTGTGGTTTAACCTAGAGTTAAACCAAATTATCGACTCCATTCAGGTGGGTGCAGCCAGGAAAAGGAAAATAAAAAAGCATAGCAGGAACCCAACAAACAGTGGTTTAAAAGACAGTCTAAAAAGAAGCATATTGCACATGAAAAGGATTAGGTTCATATAGATGAAACAGAGCTAAGTGAAATAATAAGTGAAAATAGAAAAATACAAAAACAGATGATAGGGTTTCATTATTACTTGAATCTAGTCATGCTCATATCTCCACAGAGGTGAGAACTTCCCAAAGAACAACTTGCAAGTGGGTCTCCAGAGGAACATTTTGAGCCACAGACGGTCAACGAAGTGCGATAAACAGGTAAAGTACAAGTGCAAGGTGAGTTCTAAACACAACATATTGATATGCTGCCACATGAAAAAGATGTTAATGAAAACACAAAGCAGTCGTGCCAAAGAAACAAGTTAAGTGAAGAAAATGAAAACAATGTGGAAAAAATAGGTAAGGAACGGGATGAAAACTTGGGTCAGCCGCTATGCAGGGAGGACTGTCAATAGCAGAGCTTCACATGGAATCCCAGGACAGAAAAACAAACAGGGAAGTTGAAGATGAAATGGCTAAAAGGGTGTGAGATATCATTCCACATGCCCCTTCGTTTAGCAAGAAGCCAGGAAGGCTTAACAAAATCAGTCCTGAGATCAGCAACAATTCACATTTTCTATGTATACTTAATGAATGTGAAGACAGGTATTATGCCCCTATTACAATTGAAGAGCAATGGAATGTATTTGCAATGGTGGATACAGGTGCACATGTGACTGTAATGTCAAGGAAAATGTTGACTAGCATAAATGAAGGGGGACCCTCCACAAGACATTTTCAAATTAAGATAGATTGAGGGCCATGTACATAATTTCAATGGTGAAGAGCTACCGATGGAAGGTTCCACTGAAGTTAAAATGAAAGTAGGGAAACATATACAGAGGCATGAGTGGTAGTCACACCGATTGAGGCAACACCATAACTATTAGGGACAAATTGTCTGAAGAGAGTGTTGCCACAAATTGATGTGGTAAATGGTGTTCTGTGGTCTTTGGTCAAAAAGACCCTGAAGTCTCAACAGTTGGTCAGCCAGATTAGCAATGCAAAAGCATGCCACACTATTGCCAAGTCAGAGAGAGACGTGGATGAGTATCTTCTAAATGGCTGTGTACCTAGTGTCACTGTCATTCTCATATGCCATGATGAAATGCAGGGAGAAAAAGAAAAGCAGTAATTTGAGCTACATCTAGATACCAAGAAATAATAGCAAGCAGGTAGATGATGACACACTATGATTCTATCTAAGTGATGAAGATTTTAGACAAAGTGACACCTCAGTGTCAGATCAGGGAAAATATATTTTAACCATTGCAGAAATACACATAAATGAAGATCAGGCATGGATAACAGTCCACATAAACAGGCATCCAGAAATTATTGAGACAGTGTTGGCCATGGAACAGGAGAGGAGTTTCTTTAATGAGAAAGTGTTTAAATAAATGCCTGACAGAAAAGAAATACCAAGTTTTAAAAAATAAAATATCAACAAATGTTCAGATAGTCCTAATTTAGGACAAAGAATTGTGGGGAAATGCATGTTGAAAGTAACAATAGGATCCACAAGCACTCATCACAATATATGGATTGTAATTGGAACTGAGGCCAAATTCAATACGGGGAATGACATTAAGCACAGAATGAGTATGAATCAAATGTTTTGGTCCAGACTGGGTGGGGTAGCACCTGAATTTGAGAATAGAAGGCAAACCTACCATTGTGCACAAATTATGCCATTTGCAGTGGAACTTAAAGAAAAGAAAGACGTTACCATCCCTTCATTCAAAAGGCAGTTTACAACAGCATTAAAATACAGAAAGGGCAGAAGATTATGGAGCTCTATGCAGGCCCTATGTGTCTCAATGAATCCAGCAGGGGCTTGTATGTGAATACACACAATTGATGGAAGTTGGAGATGGTCCCATCCAGATACTAGTGGATAACAAAGGATGTCAGGATATTTACTTTAAGGAAGGTACACCATTAGGGATGGAAATGCAAGAAACATGTTACACTGCAGATTTAAACAACCCAAGATTTATGCCTTCAAGATTCAATTCAAGATTTATGCCCGATTAACCAGATTGTAGAGGCTGAGTTCCCTCTAGTTCCTAATCCGGCTACAATTTTATGTAACATACCTGTTGAAGCACAATATTTTACTGTGATTGATTTGAATCCCACATCATTTACGTTCAGACAGACTAAGTTAAAAAGTACGAGATTACCTCAAAGGTATTGTGAGTCCCTATCAATTTTCAATAGGTTTCTCCAGATGGATTTAAGCAATATTGATCTGAAAAGTGTTGTGTTTCAATACGTAGATGACATTTTAGTTTGCAGCACTTCAGAGGAAAGGTGCAGAAGTGATTCTATTCAGTTGATGATTGCACACACTGAAAAAGGATATAAGGTTGACAAGGAGAAATTACAGTATTGTCAACAGGAAGTATTCTACATAGGTAAATTGATTTCGCATTAAGGAAAAAAGGTTACTCCTGAGAGAGCTGAGGCTATCTTGAAAACCACAAAGCCACACACAATAAAGCACATGCAGAGCTTTTTGTGATTATGTAACTATGTCAGAGCTTGAGTCCTTGACTATAGCTCATTTACAAGGCCTTTATTACAAGCTCTAAAGATAGCACAGGCAACACAAGAGAACATTGTTTGGACTGAGGAGATGGAAGAAGGATTTGAGGAATTGAAAAAGGCAATTTGTAAAGCTCCAGTTTTAGGGATTCCTAATTATGCTGAGGAATTCATTTTGTTTTCGCAAACTGATGGTACCGTTATGACAGCAGTCCTAACACAGAGAACCACATTGGGGTGGGGGACAAGCCCCATGCATATTAAAGTGGGATTTTAGACCCAGTAATGAGGGGTCATTTTCTGTGCGAACAATCATTGGCAGTCGCCACATTCACCATTGAGAAGGCTGCAAGTATAGTGATGGGATGCTCTATGACGTTGTTTGTTGAGCATGCATTATTTGCCATCTTGGAGAAACCTAAAGGGACATTGATGTCTAAAAAGGGTGTCTGCCTACGAAGTAGTCATATCAAATCTGGCGGTAAAAATAGTTCGATGCAAGCTAGTGAATACTGCCAAGTTTGTAGCTGAACCACTGACAGAGGATGAGAATGCCCACGACTGTTCGAACTATGAAGAGTTCTATGATGAGATCCCTAGGATAAAAGAAAATGCTTTGGCAGGGGGGGAAATTGTTCTTATTGACGGTTCTTCAAGGATCGATCAAAATGATGGGCAGAAATATAGAGGCGCCGCTATTGTAAAACATACAGCCAATGGGGAGTTTCAAACATTAGTAAGTGTACAACTCCAGTCTCACTATTCAGCACAGGTTGCAAACTTAGTGGCACTACCTGTGCAGCAAAATTCTTAGTGCGAGAAGTGTTTCCTAGATGGGGAATATGTGAAGTATTAATATCAGATAATGGTCATCATTGTGTGAATGAAACTTTTGAACAGATTGGCTTGTTGCTTGGTATAAAGCACAATTTTTCTTTGGCTTATCATCCACAAGGGAATGGAATCGGTGAGAGGCTTAACCGCTTGCTCACGGAAAGAATAGCTAAATTGAAGCTTACCTTGAAGAAAGGGTGGTTGCATTGCCTAGCACTGGCATTATATGCATTGAGGAACCAACCAGGTTTGGAGCACAATATTACCCCCCATGAAATAGTGACCGGGAGGCGAATGAGGAGACCCCTCACACCTCCATCCAGAGTTAGAAGTGATGCCCAGCCAACATCAGAACTTTTAGGAATGGAGCTACGTGATTATCTTACGTGCATGACCTCAAGTATCTCTCTCATTTCAGATCAGCTAAGCGAAGAGGGTGTGGGGAAGCACAGAATACAGAAGGAGATGCTTCAATAAGTGGACTTCAAGAACTATGTGTTGGTAAAGTTTGTCTCTGCTCTTTCTAGTATTAGCCATGCAGCATTTTTGAATATTAGCCCACCGTAATATGACTATCAGTGCCTCAGTTCATGTTTGAATATTAGCCCACTGTAATATGACTATCAGTGCCTCAGTCCATGTTTGAATATTACCTTAGTTCATGTTTGAATATTAGCCCCACTGTAATTTGATTGTCAGTGCCTCAGTTCATGTTAACAGCGGCCATCCCACAATATGTTGCTTAAACTGTCCTGCTCTCATGCAATACCACCAACACCCTTACTCCCTGCTCTTCTTACAGGCATACCAATCCTACACACCACTATGGACACTTTAGCCCCCATCTCCTCACCCAGCCCGACCACCACCATGCCCAAGCCACCACTGGTAGTACAGGCCCCTACACACCCTATACCTATCCACATTAGAAAATAAAGGCTAGGCACCCACTTTCTCCACATCTCATCCACTTGCAGAAAGCACCTAGGAAAGCAACCCCATCATTCTCCTTCACCTGTCACCAACATTATGCCTAAAACCCCATGCGTCACTACCAAGAATGCTAATGCTTCAACTAAAACAAAAATAGGTAACAACTCCACCACCCAAATCCAATGTGCAAGCATCAATGCACGATCCATGTCAGCCCATGCCACAGAGATTCATGACCTGATCACGGACTTGGATCTAGATGCCCTAGCCATCACAGAAACCTGGTTACATGAAGCCTCTGGATCAGCCATCTGCCAAACCCTACCACCAGGATACATAGTTTTCCGCCAAGATAGAACCACCAACAAAGGAGGAGGTGTCGCTCTAATCATCAAGGATACCCTCAAATCCAGAAATATAAAATCTGCTACTGCAGACAATTTGAATCCCTCTCGGTGAAAAATTCCTTTTCACCAAACGACACTACAACACTACATGTAGTCTACCGCCCCCCAGAGCCCCTTCTTAATTTCCAAGCCAACATCATACACCTCCTGGGTGACAATCTAAAAACCAATACGAGAACCATCCTCTTAGAAGATCTAACTCTTGGCTTCAAAGTTCCGAAAGACAAGAAGGCAAAACCTTTGCTAAAGCTTTCCTTGAGCTAGGCTTCATCCAACTAGTCAACAACCTGACTCACGTCAAAGGTTGCATACTTTGGATAGCTGATCACAACTGTGCTGCTGACAGCAGTTCCAACACTCCACGTCCTTGGACCGGCCATCATTTACTGCACTTCCTCATATCTTCTAATATTAGAGGTAAACACAGCCCCTGTGCCTGCCGCTATAGCCAGGTCAAAAAAACTACTCACCAAAACCAAAATTCTCCCCCTCCTTGAAGCACATCCACTCCCAAAAAACCCTATAGAACTAGTAGAGCTCTACAACGCCACTCTTAAAGAAGCAGTGAATGATGTGGCCCCACTGGAGAAAAAAAGAGCCAAGCATATCAAGCATGTTAATTCATGATTAACCCAAGAATTTATGGACATAAGAGTTGCTAAATGTGCAGCACTAATGGAATGGCAATCATGTCCCTCAGTTTCCTCACAAGATACATACCTGACAGTTGCCAAACAATACAAAAAGGCTATCTCTACAGCCAAAGCATTGGCATACAACCTCAGAATTCAAAAAGCCAATTCACAGTCCAAAGAGCTGTTTGCTATCCTTAATGAACTGGTCGTTCCCCCCACCACAACACAAAAAACAGAGAAAGATCAAACGTGGTGTAATAACATCCAACATGCCATGCCAGACAAAATTAAAAAACTTCAGGAAAAACCAAGACTCAATTCAATAACCTGCCTAAGGTCGCGCCCCCCTTCCAAAGCCCTCTGCCACTGGGCCAGTCTTAGATGGCTCATATGCCATATATAAACCTAAACCCTTTGCCTTTAAGGAAGTAACCATACCTGAAGTCCTACAGGATATGAAGCATATCAAACTATCTCTTTGCAAGGGTGACATCCGCCCAGCCAGCTTAGTCAAAGACTGTGCAGTAGCACTGGCCCCCTTCATCACCGCCTTTATTAATGCCTCTTTTGCTCATGCATCGCCCCACCTTCCCTAAGGAAGCCTGGGTTCGGCCGTGGCAAAAGAAACCTACCCTTGATCCAGACTCGCCCAACAACTACAGACCAATCACTACTGTTCTGTTTTTGTTGAAAATTTTGGACAAGGCTGCGCATCCAGTCTTAGCTGGAAGCACACAATATCCTTGGTAAAAGGCAATCTGGCTTTCGTCCTCGTCACGGTACAGAGTCAGCTCTGATAGACCTTAAGAACCAGTTTCTTGAAACCATGGACAAGGACAAGTCCTCGCTTCTCCTACTCATCAATCTCTCAGCTGCCTTCGACCTGGTCGGCCACGAGATCTTGTGCAATCACCTTTTGAGTTAATGCTCATTTTTCCCAGGAAGCCACTACCTGGATAACGTCCTTCTTGGAAGGCCGAGCCAAGAGCATCTTTTCTGACCAGGCATCAGCCACTCCATCCCCCATTGGTTGTGGAGTCCCACAAGGATCTTGCACATCCCCTACTCTCTACAATCTTTTCACTCTACCCCTGTTTAATTACTTAGAAGAATTCAGCATAGCATTTACCAACTATGCCGAAGATACTCAAATTCTGCTCCCTCTATCAGGTGACTATGAACAAGATCTCAACACACTCCAGAAGACATATGCACTCATCCAGGCCTGGATGGCGGCGAATAGCCTTTTGTCTAAATGGGGAAAAAAACGGAAATCCTATTGGTTGGCCCTAAAGAGTCCCTAAATAACCTAGACAACAAATACAGTTCCTTTAGCATTGGGAATACAGTAATCACAGGCTCTGCTGCAGTAAAAACCTTGGGTGTATACCTGGATACCCCCCTGTCAATGGATAGACAAGTCAGCTCCATTTCTTCATCAGCAGCCCTCACTACTAAAATCATTAATGCAGTAAAACCATATCTATCACCAAAAAGCTGCCTTACCATTGTGAGAGCCACCATTGGCGCGATGTTGGATTACTGTAACATCCTTCTCATAGGCACATCATCCAACAACATTAACAAACTACAAATCACGCAAAATAATGCTCTCGGAGCGGCTCTAAGTATCCCCAGGAGGGAGCATATCTCTCAGGCTAGAAAAGATGCCCACTCGCTCCTGATCAAAGAGCGCATATTTTTCAAGGCTCTCACCATCACACACAGATGCCTCTCTAAATCTGCCCCCTTCTACCCCGTGTAACGCATACATTATTGGCCCTCTCTCAGACCTAAAAGAGACCAATACACACACCAAGTCTCAGTCCACGCCTTCCACAGAGCCAAAGCTGCCGGTACCAGCTTAGAAGTGTTAGCCCCAAAAGCCTGGAATTCCCTACCACTCACATTCAGAAAGGAAAACTCCCTCATGGCATTCAGAAAGGTGCTAAAAACAAGCTATTCAACTACATTCTACTTGAATGTTGTTCCCCTGTAACCATGGAACTTCCCTACTGCATTATTGTTGTTTAACCTCCTTAACCCTGTTTGATGAGTATGTTTTAAGCTGTATCCAAGTGAACATACTGTAACAGCTCCACAAAGCCTCAGGGCCGCTGTGCGCTTTATAAATTCAAATAAATAAATAAATAACGTGTTCCACAGAGATGCGATCCTAATCCGCAGCCATATGAGAAAAAAGTGGGACGAGCCCCGCTTTAACAGTCCTTTTATCGTTGAAGACGTCACAACGTCTGCAGTCAGAGTGCAGTGCAGACGCGCCTGGACTTTCCTAGGAGACGTAATGATTTATGCTGGAGAGACCCCATCACCCCCGCGCCCTTCAGAAATAAGCATCAGGGAAGAACCTCAGCACGTGCAGACAAGGTCTATGATGAGGAAGAAGGACGCAGAAGCTGTTGAGTAAAGACAAAATGTTCATTGCACTGCGGCTTATTTCGAACACTCTTTTCAGTCATTTGGGGAAGAGTTGAGGGACAATATTTGTTCTTGAGCCACAGGAGTTTATGACAATGGAGTGAGGAATGCTCAAGCCTTGATCATAAGAAAAAATGTGCCAGATCTTGATTTTGCTTTCGACAATTAGAAGAGGGTACAGTACCCTGATTAATTTCTCACTGAGTTCCTGTTTGGATTTGCTCATGGTGGTACCCGATGACAACGTTTCATAGATCGCTCTTGCTTATTTTGAGTTTGTATTATGCGCATACCCTTCGCTTGTGGGGAGAACTACTAGAATTCCTATTTTCTTGCAAGATCCTAAGAATGGACCAGTTGTGAGAAGATTGCTTGTAGTTATCACTGAACAAATTATTCAGCTTCCTGAATACAGTGGGGAGAGTACAAATGCCCCTATCAGCTGACAAGGTGCACAGACTGGTCAGTCTGGTCTTCTATTACCTGGTTGAAGAGTGTTCACAGCTTGTTGAAAGACACACAGATGTCCGTACGTTCCTAAGGGATCCTAGGAATAATGCACCATTGAATGAGATCTTAAGAGAAATTATATTTCAAGTAAATGCTTATTCCGAGAGAACTCTGAGATCTGAATTAAGCTTTTTCTTCGAGGGACAGATCCAGGAATTGCTGGCTTAAAAGAACACTTGTTTCATGCTGAAAGAAAATCATCATGTCCTCTAATGAAAGGCCGATTCGAGGAGTTCACGGGAAATTCGTGTTCATCATCCAGTAAGCAGTCAGTTGACCAAGGGAGGTTGTTGACTGGGATTAGCAGTTTCCAGAAGCAGTACATAATGGTGCCATATTAAGGTTTTATTTTTCCTACCTTATGGAATCAAAATGGGAAATATTAGTAGCAATATCATCATGCCAGATCCAGGGAGGCGTCCACGTTGTGTTAAAAATCGATGCTGTACACTGTTGTATGTTTGTGTTATTTATGCTTGCATTTGTTCATAATAATATTGCTTTCACTCACTCTGCAAACCTCCTATTACATAGACGTGAATGGAGCAAAAACCCATTGAGAATATTCCTAAACAGAAGGAAGGTATAAACGTGGCAACTACTAGGCATAAAAGACCCTATGTAGCTATCCCTGTTTCAAAGAATGATGAGGAATCACCTAAGTCTGAGGTAAATGTTACCAATAGTCAATCACATGCTAAAGTTGTCTTAGAGATTATTTTTGGAAACCAGAGGCAGGCTTTACAAGTGCGACAGAAGAAATGGGTGTTGAAAGGTGAACCTACACAGAAAATGTGTGTAACCACACCCAGTCCACTGACAAATGTGCCTATGAGTGGTCCAGTAAGAATGAGTTATGCTGATATGTTCTATGGGATAATCATGGCAGATCATAAGAGAGGAATAAGACCTAAGAGAGATATTGGGGAAGGTGACTTTGAGCTAAATGATTACCTAGACAGTACAGCACATTTGGGAAAAAACATATGGTATAAACATATGAAGGAAGGGGGAAGAAGTACCTCAAAAGAGGAATGCTTTATATGTGTACTTCTGCCTTATAGTATGCGTAAGTCTAAAACCTTCATAGCTATTGAAATAGATGTCCAGACAGCACATTGTCTTTCCCACATATCACTTTGCTGAACACAAGGCCAGTTTATGGGCTGAGATGCTTATCTCAAATGGGTAACTGAATGGACAAATCCAGATGAAGATGACTATGTCAGGACACAAAAACAAGAAACAGAGCTCATACTAAGAATCATGTGATCAGATATGAGAAGCCTGAAGTGAAAGGAGTTGGAGTCAGATGGGAAGTATACAAAAGACTGGAGAGTCCAGTAAAATCTGCAGAAGAAATTTGTAGATGGAAGAACAGAGACCAAATGCAGATCTGGGGATCAGTGTTATCACCAGATGGATGGAAAGTAGGAGTGGTCATCTGCAGAGCCTGGGCGGTCATTGGTTTCTACAAACCTACCATTGACATAGTGCAGAATGGTTGTAAGCCACTATGGCCAAGACTTGCTAAACTACTGACCTGGGTCAAAGACAGGGGAGGACCCTTACAGATAATGCCTTTGGAGAGTGCAAAGCTGTGCTTCAGAAATAATGGCACAAGAAAAAATGGAGAGAATCAGAACTGTGGTCGAATTTTTGATGTACCAGGAATGATACTTGGAACAGCACTAATCATGGATCACTATTGGGCTTGTGGATCCAAAGCATATATGAGGCTACCCAAGGATTGAGGAGGACGATGCTCACTCATAAATGTTCATGTTCCAGCACTGGTGATTCCAAAAAGTGACTTAAACCTTGACAGCTTTCCAAAAGCAGATGATCACCTGAGAAAGAAGAGATCTGTGGAGCTGGTAAGAAGAATGAAGATAGATAACTATTTCTCAGCAAAATCTATAGAGGCTTTTGATGCTATTCCTTATGAGCACATACTATTTAGCCATACAGCTTCAGTGTGTTCATTGATCTTCATGCCAAGTGTCCAGGTTGGAGCAAATACCAAATGGCTGCAGATTACCAGATGGGAATTGCTACAAACAATGAACACTACCATAAAGAGATTCAAAGCAATCAGAGAAGAGTTAAGAGCCATACGACTGATGAGTCTTCTGAATAAATAAGTCTGGGATATGATCACAGATATGGATGGAGGTGTTTGTGCATAAAATCGGAGAATCATGTTGCACATTCATATCTTCTCATGATGATGTGAATGGAACCTTGACGGAGGCCATAAGTATGCTGACAAAACTCCACGGCCAGATGATCGATGAAGTAGAAGACAGAACTGATGACTGCTGGTTTGGATCCCTCTTCTTTTGGGTTCCACAATGGATGGCAGACATTTTTAAGTTCCTTGGAGCTCTGATACTAATGATATTGCTTGGATTTTGTGTAATCAAGATAATAAACTTCCAATGCAAGAAAACAGCCAAGAAAGCCATAGGGATGAAGACCATGATCGATGTTGAACCGGGATGGAAAGCCAAATACTTGACAGATGAAGAAATCAGAGACTTTGTGAAGACCAGTATCCATGCACCAGAAGGGACAAAGTTCCTGTATCCAAAGAACCATAAGAAGTACGTGGGAAGATGGATCTAAAGTAGTCCAAATGGACAATGCAGTCTCATGGCATCGAATAAAGATGAGCATGTGAAATCAGGAGTCATAAAGATATGGATTCCAAAGAAGCTTTTCTTCAGACCAAGATATCTGGATGTGAAGGATGATGAGAGAGTGGTTGATAAATCACCCAGAGGGAAGAGTTTAGAGGAGGAGCCAAGTACCCCCACCTCGCCCATATTGCCTATATGTTGGGAACCCGGATGGGAAAGTCGTGCGGTACCAGTGAAAGTACCCATACCTAGGAGAATCCTGGAGGCAAGGTTGCCATTAAGAAAACCATACCTGAATACAAGAAAATATGATGGCTGTTTGAATGAGATCCTGGAAGAAGCAGAGCAAATTAATGATCTAGATGTATGGTGACGTCATGCAGAACTGAGCTGATGTGCCTGGAAATGATGCTGTGACCAGAGGATGCAGATATTCTATAAGGCATCAATAAAGTATTAAGGATAAGTGACATCTTGGGATCAAGGTGTAGAAGCTTATGCCATAAAATGGTTGAAGATATCAGTCAGTTTACACGTGAACAGATGCAAAAGAAACTCAAGCAGATAAAGAGTTCTTGAGGCTAGCTTTATAGTGAATAGATTGCGGCATGCGCCAATATATACATTTCTGTATTATTTATTTATTTATTTATTTGTAAGGTGCCGAAAGCCTGCAGGCATCGGCGTACATATATGCATAAAGAGTAAACAATGGATGTTTCCACTACGTGTTATAGCAGAAGTAGACTAAAAAAGGAAGACCTCTTCTCAGTGTGTCGCAGTAAGTAAACACATGAATTAAAAGTGACTCTCGAAAAGGCAACGCTGGATGAACCATGAAGCCAAGCCAAGAAGCTAAGGTCTAATCTGGATTAAGTTAACTAGCACTGGATACAAATCGTGGGAAAGAACAAAACTCCTGTACAAAGACACAAATAAATAAGAAAGACGTCAGAGGTCTATTAAAAAATAGTATTTTAAAGACAGTGAAAAATGAAAATCATGGTCTTCAGTCACGTGGAAGGATGAAGTTGGATGAGCAAGATGCTCACACCTATACATGTGGGCAGAGCATGCCTTCACTTCCCTGGTTCTCCACAGTACAGAACAAATTCAAGGCCGAGCTTCAAAGCCTAATTGACTACTATGACCACTGAGGTGATGATTAATTGATATGCTAATTGGAGGGAAGCTGGGGTTAAGACAAGTTCACCAGCACCTGGAAGTCCAATCTGCGTGCTGCTAGACATAGGTGGAAAAGTACTGATGAAGGTTAGAGTGTCAACCAATTATAGGGGACCACGTTATTAAGGGTCCTATAGTTTGTGTAGCCAACGGGACGGCATGCATTTAGTGTCATTCATAGTGGCCATTTTGAGGGGAGTTGCCTCACCTGATGTTAAGCAACCTATCACTTTCACTCATTATCCCATACTATTATGGAACATATATTTAGATGTTCACTTAGAGCTTATCACAATTGTCATTAGGTTTTGTTGTTTGCCACGTTAGATGATGTTGGTCGTGACAGAGGTCAACGTCAATTATGACGAGTTTTTGATATATAAACTCTGTTTCTTAATGAATCTCGTTGAGTAAGAGGATCGAGCGAATTTGTTGATGTTCGTTATGCTCCCTGTTTTAGATATTTGAAAATAAAACAGTTATCCTTTTTTTACCAACTAACTGAGTCCTTTTTGGTTATTGATGTAAGAATAAAATCTGCATCCCCATCCATCTGCACGGTAATTGCTACTCATCTTTAAGGGCTGAGGTTATTCAGTTCAAACGAAGTTAGCAACTCTTGGTTCGTGTTCACATGTAAGGCTTATTTGTTGGTAAATATCCAATTGGCCTAGCACATATGCTAGGTGCATGTGAGAAAGAAGCCAACACGTGTTTTGACCTAAATCTTTATCAAGGCGGAGGGTGAGTGGTGGATGGTCCTTATTAAGGGCATCTGGGCCTTAAGTGTTTGACCGATGTCTTTTCGGTAGGCGACTGAGAAGCCAATCTGTAGGTTCTCAGGTTAAGTCCCATCGTGCAGCAGTGTATGCTAACTTCTTTCAAACCGATAAACAGGAAATGAATGGTTCCAACCATTCTCAAGCGTCATTACCAAACAAGGTTTGCATGTTCATGCAGATTGTTTAGACTACTCATCAACCCCTGCAATTTTTTCATAGTAAGGGGATCAGATCAGGAAATGTAGTCTAGTCAAGAATTACATTATGGCTATTGGCATTAGAGAGATTACCTGTAGAAGTGAGATATGGGCAGAATAAGAGATATCCAGTAGCTTAGGGATTGGCAAAATTGCATGACTGTGCATTTGAGGGTACTACAGATAGTGCAGAATTGGAAACATATTTGATTGAATTTGAATGGTCATCACACAAGGCCTTTCATGAAGAAATGTGTAAAAATGTCCCAACCAAATATGTGGATGGGTGTGCATACCACGTTGGTGACGACCCTGAAAAGGATTTGGTGGCAGGAATTATTAGGTATGTGTGGATCAAATGTGAAGGTATCCCACGAGTGAGCATAAGGATAGGTCCCAGGAGTAACCAGGCAGCAGAGTTGGCTGCAATTTACAAAGCAATAGCACACAGCAGAAGAAAACAAATTAAAAGAAATAGTGTTTCTGACTGAATATGCCCTAAAAGGTTTTGTGTTATACGTGCCTGGATGGAAGCTTAGAGGGGTGGTCACTTGTAACAAAAAAACACTCAAACATGGAAAGCTGATTCAGTCCATCGACAATTTGTTTCAAAGAATGAGGTGAAAATTCATTAGAGGAAGATACAAAGGCACCCCAAAACACCAGGGAAGGTAAGGATGGGAAGGACAAGGCTGATCAATTGGCCACAATTGGGGCTGTGATGGGGAACTGTTTCGCATTGACCGTTTGCCCGGTGAGATCCAAGTGGAAGTGGATGTGGCTTTGTCAGGCCCGATCAGGACTTGATCATGGCACAAAAAGAAGCCCCAATCATAAGTGTGTTGTACAATCATGTGTTGGATGCAGAAGAGAATCCCTTAACAGAGGAGGACTGCAAGGGAAGAGAGGAATTGAGGGTGATGTTGAAAAATAGTTTGGGCTGAAAGATGGGCTGTTGTTCTGAAAATCTATTTCAGGTCAAATCCAATGGGTGAGCCCTGCGTCATTATGGGGGTTAATCCTACATAATGCCCATGCTGCAATAACAGCAGGGCATGGTGGTTTGCAGAAAACAGTGAAAATATTAAAAGAATGTCCTTATTGGCCGAATATGTCCCAAGATGTGGAGTTGTATACACAAGGGTCTTTGGTGTATGCACAATTTCAGCCCGCCTCCCCAACACACAGACCACAATTAATAAAGAGAGATTTGACACTTACGTGGTCAGATTTGCAAATTGATTTAATTGGCCCCTTACAAAGGTTATCACAGGGACAGAAATGCATCCTACCAGTTACATGATTGATTTCAAAATGGTTGGAATGCATAACTGCCCCTGATTGTAGTGCACAGACTGCAGCTACATTGTTGAGGATTGTAAAAAGTAGGTGTCCTCAATTGACGGACACTCCTGTCCGCTGCACACCTTTAGTACTGTCATTTGCCAGTCAACAGTTAAAGACATTTATAGAGATGCATTCAGTCCATATAAATGTGATTCTAATTCAAATGGATGTAGTTTAAATAATACCAACTCATTTATGAAATTCATGCAAAAATGTTATTACTCATCAGTGCATAATACAAAAACGATAATCAAACAGTATAGAGCTCGAGGCGTTTTGGGAAAATATACCACTTCATCAGGAGAAATAAAATTTACATTAACTTAGTTAATCAATGACTCTTTTAAAACTCCAATCGTATCCGTATGTTAGATAAAACATATTAATACCTAGGTTGAGAGCCGGTTTTCTGGGAAAGGTTTAAATGGGGGGAAAGGCAGAATGTAGGGTCTTAAGCTGTGTGGAGCTTCTTGATGAGAGAGAGAGCTGCTGCAAATGAATGGAGGTGAAACCCTGCATAGCTGTCTCTGTAGACCGGTGTAGCTGCAGACATGAGTTCTTGGAAGGCCGTATTGAGCCTGAGGCAGTGTTCTGGCAGAGACGGGCTGATCATACTTGGCATCAAATTGGCCTAGTGTGAGTATAAGAAGGGCAGTAATCAATCAATCAATCAATCAATCAGTTAGGACCCCTTTCTGCGGGGATTGTAATTGTCAGGTGTCAAACTGGGCATAGAAGGCAGAACTACTTGTTCCGTGAAATGGGCCCCCTTTTTGGATATTTTCAAGCACCAAAATACAGGCTGTGTTCCTGGGGTATCTTGAGGTATAGGATGACACACAATTATTTACACAATTCTAAGGGGAAGAATGATATTGTGAGGTGACAAAAAGGCAAACCTATCCCTGACACACTGTATTAGGGTATTCATTTAGGGTGCTTCAGATGTAAAGCTTACTTCAGTAGTCAGGCACTTATTTCAATCATGGGAGGGAAGAATGGGTGGTTGGTGGTAGGAATTGTGACATTTTTGAGGTTTGGTTATTTGTGTTTAATATCATGTTATGCTTGTGAATTACAGACTAAGAATGCAGCTCCCCCAAAACAATCAGTAAAATGCTTCGACACACACAGGAAGATAATTCAATATTCCACCAAAGAAGAGTATTATGGTGTTCAAGGAATTAAAGTTATCATCTATACAGAGTTCGATAATTCCATTTTGGCAGCCATTTTCCTATTCCCATTGGATTTTTGGGTAGTAGCAGTAGGGACAGATTTCTTCCTTCTGAACAGCTGGCCTCTGACTCAGCTATACTCAAGAAACCCTTCATTCTGCATCATGAAAGAATGTTACACTCATACAGATGGAGAGGAGGGGTATGGTTTCACCTTATGAGGCTGATTCATACATTGCGCAGTGGAGCATGCAGTGCATAGATAGGATGGGCGGCCTTGCCAGTGAAGTTAATTCTAGCAGTGTGCTTGAAAATGCACCAATCACTTGCTAGGATTCCCTTATGAATGGAGTGCGATCCGACCACTCTATTGATTCCTGTTGGAACTGTTGGAGGCTCCAAGTCACCTTCCATAGAGGGCCAAATACATTTATCAGAGAAGGGGAAGATACTATTTCCTCAACAGCCTCTGAAGTACAGAGTAGCCAGCTAAAATAACTGAATCTTGTCTGCCTAAAGGACCCATTAAGAAGGGTACCCAACCATCCTGAGAGGGCAGTGTTCCTGTATGTGACTTTGTATGTAAGTCCTCTTTGTGCACTTTTGGTAGAATTCAGCCAATGATATACACATAAACATCCAAATGTATATGTGGGGGTTGCGAGTAGGCAGGTGGGGGATAAAGGGTGAGTGGGTTGGTTAAAGCGGGATATGGGGGACACCCCCATTTTTAAAAAATGGTGAAATGTGGTAAGGTTAGAGTTACTTTTTGCTTTGCTAATTTGCCATCCTTTTCAGGCATGGAACCCACATGAAATTACAAACAAAACAGCAGCAAAATCAAGCAAGGTCATCTCAAGTTTTCTTATCTCTAATTTCAAGAGAGCTAGTTCCAGATTCAAGCATTTGTTGGTCAGTTTATTATGTTTATTATGTTGTAAATTGCTTCCTAGAGATAGCTAGGGATTCGATTCTGCTGTAATTGTACAGGAAGACAGTTTCAGGCACGAGGCCCAGCAAAGGAGAAGTGTCTATCTCCCCAGGTGATAGTTTTAGAACAAGGAATTACCTATAAGCCTTGTTCCAAAGATCGCAATATGAGGGTAGGCCAATGTTTTACAATTTTAGATGTCAGATAGGATGGTGCAAGGCCATGGATTCACTTAAAGACAAGGCACAATATGTTAAACTGTATCCGTGGCTGCACCAGCAACCAGTGTAGACTTCTACGAAAGTCAGCGATTGGTGTCTTCCGTGACAAAGAAAGAATCAGACGCACTGCAGAGTTTTGAGCCACCTAAAGGCGCTGAAGTTGATATTTAGGTATGCCGGACAGCAAGGCATTACAATAATCAAGTTTGCTATTTGTGAGAGTTCCTACCACCAGAGGCTGTTCATTCTCAGAAATAAATGGGAGAGGTGGTTTGAGAAGTTTCAGTTGATAATAAAATGACTTTAAAATGTGATTAACCTGTGAATTGCAGCTCATACTGGACTGCCAACTGCAGCCCAGATTTCTTACTGACTGACTATATTTGGTTGCAGTTCCAAATAAGGTTGGACAGGGGATCAAAGATAGCAGATTAGCCAGTTTCTTTTTTGGGCCAAACACAATGATCTCTGTTTTAGACTGGTTCAGATGGAGTTTATTTTTCCAACATCCACATGTGTATCTTTTGTGAACACTTTAAAATTTGCTCCATTGTTTCCAACGGTTTTAATCGAACATAAAGTTGTGCATCATCCACATATGAATGCTAAGGCAGATTAAATTGAGAAATTATATTAAGGAGCATGCAGATGTACACATTATATATCAGGGTTGACAGAGAGAAGCCCTGTGGTACTCCACATGTCACTGGTAATGCCTCATAGAGGTGGGGACCTTCCTTAACCTGTTGACTGCGGTCCAACAAGAACAAAGAAAACTATTGAATGGCTTCTTCAGATATGTGAGCCATTGAACACAGTCTAGATTTAAGTATTCTGAGATCCACTGTGTCAAAGGCTGTCGACAGGTTAAGCATGACAAGCATGCAGATGTCACCCTAACCAGCAGCCTTCAACAGCTCATTCCAGACACCAACAAGGGCTGTCTCAGTGCCACAACCTGGCCTAAATCCTGCCTGAAAGGAATCAAGAACATTATTTTTTTCCAATGAGATCCGCTAATCACATCAATATGTCTTCAAATCTTCCTTGAGCTATTCTTTTATTTAGATTGATTGTCACAATGGTTTGGTCATCTAATTCCTCTGGTTACTTATTGGACAATAGGTGGGTCAGCTTGCTCATGATTAACGTACAGTCTAGAAAGTTTAAGAGAGGGTTTGAGATTCTAAGTTGATATTTATAGAGAACATAATGCTCAATATGTGGCCAACTGTATGACTCAACAATTTAACCCTTTAAGTGAAGGCGAGTTTGTACATGCTGTGAATTCTAAGCGTGTTTGTTATTTGATAGGTTGAGAAGTAGCTCCGACGATTAATATCTTTTCAGAGATTGACTGTAGACTGAGAAGCCAATCCAGCCATCCCTCATGGAAGTTGGGCCTAAATCTGTGGCTCAAGTACACAACCAGTGATGTAAATGAGACATTCTAGTTTGCAGTGCATTTGAGAGTGAGTTCCTCAAAATAAGGTTGGACATTGTTATTGATTTTGATGAGTCCCAATACCTAGGGTGGATGAGAGCTTCTCTACATCTGGTTTTAGAGTTATATTTTCAAGATGTATTTTTATTTTGGAATTTGCTGTTAATAGGATATCTGTGAGAGTACCTGTCATTACACTATGTTTCTGTCATCCAAATAATGTCTAGAGGTCTTGTTCCTCTATCCTTTTAGGATATTTCGACTTCACTTATTCCTGGATCATATCCTTACTATGCCTATAAATACATTATTGCCAATCGTGGTAGCAGGGCTTTCTCTTATAATAATGCTTTTAACTGCATTAGGATTTTAAGTGTCTGCTTCCCTCCCTTCAACATGGGTACAGTGTCATGTTCTTACAGAGGTTGGAATTCCCCATTCTCTTAAACAAGTGTTAGTAGGTTCTTGACTGGGATATGGTGATTTCAGCTTGGGTTCTTCGATTTGATAGGGATATGCAAGATGTTTCTTTTTCCATTCTTAAAGGTATTGGACTGATGTGTAGGATTTCAGGGCTACTTATACATTTAAGCATGAGAGAAACATCCATTGTACAATGATATGTTATGCTATGACATGTTATGTAACACAAAGTTTACACTGTTCCCATCACCACCATAGTGGACTTTTGGCACCTGCACTGGTCCGATAGGTGCCCAATGTTGACCCTGCCAGGGTCTCACCAGACCTTGGTGTGTAATCTTGAAAGGAAAATAGTTGAGGGAGCGCAGAGGAGAAAGGATAGGAGGGTTAGTCAACAGATTACAGTTTAGAGAAGGAGGAGTACATCAGATGAAGATGCTGGGATGCATGTTTAACTATGCTTTGTTATTGATAAGCACAGGGGAATATTTCAGGAATATGTAGCTCATTTCACTTGAAAGGCTTAACTCTGATAACGATAACAAGAGCAGACAATGCATGGTCCTAGATAAGGTTGTTGTATGGTTGCATGATGGACTTGAGAAGTGCTCTAGCAGTCCGTGGTGGTATATGTAAAACAACTATTTGGCATAAGACATCCATTTGAATGTCATGTGATAGTTTGCCTGTACATATAGCCAACCTCCAGGTGTAATCAGCTATATGTGGAGAAAGTCATTAGGAGTCATTACAAGTATGTCGGTCCAGTAACAACGGTGCTGGTAAGCTACCGTCACCATTGCTATCGGACCTGCATACTTTGAGTTCTACGGGCGGTTGCCTTTCCACCCGCCAGGTCTGACCTGGTGGGCGGAATGGCACCTGCCCGCAGACCTTGATGGATGCACCGGCACCATTCATGAGTGCTGCCGGTGCATCCGTCCTCCCCATTCCCATTGAGTCCAATGGGACTCTAATGGGAATGGGGAGTAATATTTTCTGGCGCCCCACAATCGCCAATTACCGGGACCGCCAGGGTTGGAAAAAAAATTACTTCGGCGGAAGCTGCGCCATTTTTAGCGGCATGGCTACCGCCGGACTGATAATGAGGCCCATTATGATCTGAAAGCCATATTTAACAACAATCTATTTGAGGATTCCAGAGCCTAAGATCACTATTCAGAGCAGTTGAGATTTTTAAGTACAGTCGTGCTATGTATTTGCTGCACCCCTGTTTGCTTTACAAATAGAGATGTGGAATTTAGACCAATTAAATTACCTCCGATCAGTGCTCAGCCATGCTTGGTCAAGTAAACATTATTTTGGTTGCTCAATGCATGTGAAATTCATTTTCTCTATTGTGCATTACTCAGAAATGTTTCCCTGTTCTCATTTTTGGTCACATGTTTCTTTTTTTTAAATGGGAGGTTCCTCCATCTCTCCAGCTAATCCACCACTTACTACCTCACCGTGCCACCAATCCCATATTTTAAGCCTGCAGCGCATCAGTAAGTCTCTGTAATGATTTGATGAAAATTTCAGCAGGTATGGTGGGAGTATATTTAGACCTTTGCGTTCCCAGATGATATAATGGCACAGGTTTTGTGACAGTCTATTCTCCTGTGTTTCCTCCCAGTCCTTTTCCCGGATAGTTCTTTTGGCCTTATCTGGGTTACACTTCAAGGTGTCTTCCGAGATATCTAACTGTTCCAAAGTTCCTTCACATCTCTTTTTCCAATTGTTGAAAATCTTGTCTTCATTTGGTATCCCGGTCCGTGCTAGGATTTTTTACGGCTGGGATGGATTGTCGAGGATACACTTTCTATAGAGGGATAAAGTTTTCCATAGCACAATTGAGACCATGGATTGGAGCCTTAGTTCTGTTCTTATGAGCTCTAACGGCAGTGAGGTCGGGAGGCGTAAGATCTTTCGACAGAAATAGGACTCACATAGATTCCAGACTTCCCATCTTAGTGCTAGAAGTGCCTCCGCTCCATACGTAATTACGGCCACCACCTTTTGCTTGTAAAAAGTAGTTATCAGCATCAGGGAAAAACTACCGTACCTGCGATGTAAGAGCATTCCTTGGTTGGTTAAGGCTGTTAATTTTTCTCGAATCAGTGCATAGTGTGCCCGTTCGTTGCAGTTGTTATTTATCCTTATCCCAAGATATATTGTGGTATCCACCTCCTCCAGTTTTTCCTTTTCCAACGACCACGACAAAATACTTTCCCTGCTGATTTTCTTCCACGGCATGACCTCATGGTTAAAACCATGGATTTTTTTATATTTATTTTCATGTCATTGTCTTTTAGGTATTTATTAAAGGCCTCTATCGACCGCTGTAGTCCTATTGGCGTTTGATCTGCAAATACAGCATCATCCACATACAGCATCCACGGTATCTCAGTTCCATTTATCTTCGGTGAGAAGGCAAGAATCACATCTTGAGTAGTCTTCATGTCTGCCATATATAGGACAAAGAGAAAAAGGGCTAGAGCACATCCCTGTTTTATACCCCGGGAAGTTTTGATCTTCCTAGATAGCCCTCCATTTGCTGTAATTTGTATCTGTACCGAGGTGTCGGTGTATAGGGCTTGGATAGCTTCCAGCAGGACCGTCGGGCACCCCCAGTTCCGCAATTTTAACCACAGGCGCTCTCTGTTTATCCCGTCGAACACCTGTTTGAGGTCAATAAAGGCCATGTAGGTCATTTTTTCCCTTCCAAAGCCTTTGCCTTCGCAGGTTGATCAGGAACAGATTAAGAGCGGTACCAACACCACTTACGAAGGCTGTTTGTCTCTCGTCCAGGATTTCAATCTCAGAGGCCCATTTTTTTAGGTCCCTTAGCAAGATGGACGCAAATAGCTTGCCGATTGAGTCTAACAGCGCAATCGGCCTATCATTTTTGGGATTCCCTCGATCCCCCTTTTTATAAATTGGCACGATGTAAGCCTCAGTCCACGTGGTTGGAACTTGCCTAGCTTTTATTATTTGTTGGACGAGTGCATATATTAGGTCGGCCCAACCTTCACAGTTTTCTTTCAACATTTTATTCGAGATACCATCTGGGCCAGCTGCCCTGGAGTTGCTACGTTTTTTAATTAGCATTAGTACGTCGTCTCTATCGAATTCCAGGTCCCATGGAGGATCGTCCGGCCTCTTCTCTGTGACTTTTTCCTGGGTTTTCCCCTCATACAGAGAGGTGTAATGCTGAAACCAGTTGCCGATTGGTGCAAGTCCCTCTTGTTAATTAGGTCCCAAGTACTTCTTGTATTATTTGTTGATATTGCGGCTAACATTTTCTCTGCATCTCTTTGTATTCTCAGATAGCGAGTTGAACGCAGCCAGTTTTTATAAGTTTGCCTGCACTTCCTCAAGAGTTCACATTTCGCTATGCTGTTGGCCTTTTTTATGCATATGAGATCCGCTTTGTATTGTTTTCGTCTGAAAACTACGAGTTCATCATAGGCATGTTTTTTTTCAATTTGTTTCACTTTAGTTGAATCGTGCTTGACCACAAAGGCTTCCAACAGCCATTTATACTCCACATCCACAACACCTTTCTCTGTGGCTTCCTTGTAGTCCTGTACCAGTTCTGGTATGGCCAGGTTTTTCAGTCTCAATCGGTTTCTTCCCCACGACACCTCCGTTCTCATAATTCTTTTACTCCCTGTGGTTGATCTTATTTCCCAAGTAAGTTCTGTTTCCAACAAACAGTGTTCACTATTCGCTTGTTTGTTTATTGTAAATGAATTTATCCAGGCAAGCGTATTACCTCCTACAAAAACAGTAGTCTAGGCATGCTCCCGATTTTCCACTGTGCCATGTATTAGCACCCATTAGATCACCTCTCGTCTGGCTATTTAGCATCCTCATATCACGGATTCTCATTTCCTTCATCCATTTTTTTTCTTTGCCCAATAGATGTTCTATTTCTTTGATTTATCCTTTTTGTCCAACAGTTTGATATTTAGATCTCCATTTAATAGTATCAACTGATCTTTTTCCTCAATCATAGATTTGTCAATGGCATTCATGATAGATTTTATATAGGTCACCTGGCTCGGCATGTTTTCACTCCAATAGGTGTTAATCAGGATCATCTTTGTCGGCTCCTCCTTTTCATCTGCTTTAAAGACTATTTTCAATATTTGCACATAGGGGTTTGGGATGTAATGTTCAAGCACTTGCAAAGGACTATCCAATTTCTTTAATATCATAAATCCTGCAGTGGTCTTCTTTTTGGACCCTTTTTGGCCGGGTAGATGTAAACTTCATAACCCTCGCAGACTGGTGGCTCACGCAGCCAAGATTCCTGAATGGAGATAAGGTCATATCTGGCCAGAAAACTACTGTCCTTAGAGAACAGGTGTTGAAAGCCTCTGGTGATCCATGAGGCACAGTAGACGGGTCTATACTGGCCCTCCTCACTCTATTGTTTCTTCTTAAGGTTGAAGGTGCTGGCCTTCCATGACTAGTCGTTTGTTTTGTTTCCTGCTTTATTCGGGTTTGGTTTCCCCTTCCTTGGGTTCTCTGAGTTGTCCACCGTAAACCTCAGCATTTTCAATTTCTGATCACTTTTTTTTGGATATGTTTGTTTTTTGATTTTTTCCCCCTCTTTATCATTTTCTCTTGAATCCTTTTTTGTGGCATCCTCATTCACTGATCTGTTTTTTATGTACTTTTTGTCGATAGCTTTATCCTTATTACATGCTGAGTTCTCCTCCTTGGGTTCCCTTCCTTTCTTCATTATTGTTTTTGGATTGTTTTGCTTGAAGTCATCATCCAAATCCTTTAAACGGAAACCCTTTTTTTTGAGGATATCACTAGCCGCCAGAAATGTCTGTTTGATCTTATTGGAGGTAAGGTGTAATATTACTTGGTCCATCCTCTGTTCCATTGGGAATGCCACTACTTTTATATCATCAGTTGATATCGTACGTAGGGCTGAGGTTTGGTTGTAAAGAGACATTAGATAGCTCCTGTTTAACATCGCCCTTCTAGGGCCATTCGGCGCAGTTTCTAATTTTAGGTAGCATCCTTTGAGTAGGATAGATTTCCTTGGACTTGGTGGAGGTGACTCTTGCCTTTTCTTGGCTTCAGTATGCTCCTTTTCTCTGTTGTTATTTTTTAGTTTTGGTCGGGAGTTTCCCTGTTGATTTCGTGCAGTCATCACTTTATTGGCCAGCTCTTTTCTTTTTTGTTCCAGAGTTCTGAAGTGAGTGGACTCTCTTTCAGCATCAGTAACGGGTTCTCTTTCTGAGAGGTCAGCTCTTCTCCCAGACTTCCTAGGGATCTTGGGGAAAGTCTCTCTTTGGGATTTCTCATGATCTAAGGGATTTGAGCCCAGATCCGCAGTACTCCATTTGTCTGTGGTTTGCCATTCCGATAGGCTGATGCTCTCCCAATCTTCCTCATCACTGTTTTTGTCCATAAGTTCAATCAGATCACTTAAATCTGCTGGTTGCTCCGGCTCTTCCCATTTTTCATCTGCTGGTGGGACAGTATTTTTAAATTCATTTTCCCCGTCAACCTCTAAACTGTCCAACTCACACATCGCCAATTCTCTTCTAGGCTTCTTTGCACACTGTAGATTTTCCCTTCTGGCCGGTGTTCTTAGATTCCTCAGAAATGCTCTTGAGTCGTTAACCTTCCGTTTTAGGGCTTCATTTTAAGATATTTTTCCCATTTTTAGTTTTTTTTTAGCAACCTCCTTTCCCTTCTGATGAACCTGAGCCTTGGGAGTTCCTCCTGCAAAAATGGCAAAATTGGATTGCTCCGGCTGAGATGTTAAATCACGTTTTTGCCTCCCCCTTTTTCCCAGGGGGAATGAAAATCACTTCCTCAGATGGTAACTCTGTTTGTTTGGGATAGGTACCATTTCCTTGTTTCAATTTCATTGGGCCTTTTCCTCCTTTGAGATTTCCTCCCAAATGATCCTCATCATTTTTCTGTTTATGCAGGCTTCTCATCCATTTGCAGTCCTCAAGGACTGCCTCCATCAATAATAATTTGTCATTTGCATCCCTTCTCGCTAGTTCACTGAGGCGATTTTGCCAAAGTTGTGTTTGTTCTGCTTCTTTGTTCATTCGTGTATTCAAACACTGCAGAGACAAGACCATTTGCATATTTGCATCTTTTATTTGTGTGTTGGTGCTAGTCACTTCTTGCACGGAGTCTTTGATCACCTCATAGAGTTTTAGAAAAGGAGCCAGGGTGATATTTAACGAAGCCATAACCACTTTTTGAATGTGATCTATGTCCTTTTCTCTTCCAAGTTTACAGGCTTCACTAATTGTTTGTATAATTTGATCTTTCAATTAGTCACCTGGGCGCAAATTTGCATCTTCCAATATTGGGGTCTGAGTCATTTTCACTGCCGTTTGAGCCTTTGAGTTTAGATCTTTCAATGGGTCGCCTAGCCATACATTTTCCTCTTCAAGGGTTAATACTTGATTCATCTTCATGGACGTTTGATCCCTCTGATACTTTGTTGGTATTATGACAGAGTCCTCAGCCTCAAAAGATCTCCCTTTGGCTTGTTCTTTGTCCAATGCTGCCATCCTCTCATTTATTAGGGAGAAACTCTTCCTTTTCTCTCTTTCAATTTTTACTGTCAATAGCGTTATATCTTGCATGATTTTACTTGCTAGGCTTGAGTTGCTCAGGCTAGCTGGCCTAAGAATTATATTTCCATTAATTCCTGGGCTTTCTGATGAAATCGCCCTCTCAGAGTATCTCTGGGCTTGCTAATCCCTACACACAGAGGTGGGGTGCGTTCTAATCATTTGCTTGAAGGAACTCAAATGTAGACTTCCTTTTTCCCCTTGGTTTTTAGAAGTCATAGCCATTACATTATGTTGATTGCCTTTGTCCTTAGGGCCATGGTTTCGCTGATCTTCCTTGTATGGTTGGAAGATATCAAATATTTCGGGGGCTGCCTCTGTAGAGCCTGAATGTTGCGATTTTTCTCCTGTGTCAATAGTAGTGTCCTGTAGGGCTTTTTCCCATTGACCCAACTCAATCACGTCCCACTGGTCTCCACATTCCCATGCGCCCTCTGAAACTAATGATCCACTTGTGGTTCGATTAGGAGGTATCATCGCATGACTGAATTCCTTTGTGGGTAGCTTTGGAGTCTCCCTTATTCTGCTTTCATCCCTCGCCTCTGCTGGACTGTCATGATAGTCAAACATGCTCTTATGCATGGCGGGTGAGGCCATATTTGGGCTACCGGCAAGGTCACATTCTTTCTTGTCCAAGGAATGATGTCCTCCACTGGGGGGGATAGAGGGTGGAACAGGACTATGCAAGTCATCCCTCACACCAGTTTTGCTTCTAGGCTCTGTCTTCTCGATCTCAATTTCTGGTCTCTGATTGTCTGGATTGTCTAAAACTTTCTCAAAGGATTCACCCAAAGGCAGACTTGGTTGATCCGAGCTACCTTCAGGCTCCTTTAAGGAAACGGGGCATGGATGGTTGGCTACTAGTTCCTAGGGCAGTGAGTACTGTGCAGGCAATGGGTATCTGAGGGGACTTTGGTACCGACCGTATGGTGTCCTCATTTTCCAAAAACAACAATTGTTTTTTTTCCATTTCCGTGTTAGCTGTGCTTTCCCCCACAGATAGGCTTTTGAGCTTTTTAGTGCAAAAGGGTAAACGGGTCTGTTTTAACATTGTCATTTTCAATGTATGCTCAGAGCTCCCATTTGCCTGTGGAAGTGAGGCGAATCGTTGCCTTGCCTGAAGGCGGGTTCTCAGTCCCGTGGTCGATAGGTCCGGGAGAGCAGGAGCTGGCTTCATACTGTCGTGCAGCTCCTCTATGTGGTGCTTAGTTGTTTAGATCGAAATCGGCTGTGTGCCGCCAAACAATTTAATTTACTGGCACAGCCACAGCAAGCAGCCAAACAGCACAGCAGCAGGGTAAATCACCCAGACGATGCCCTTTGCGCGCTCGGGCTTAGCGCCGCAAGGGTGCCTGGGTGAATATTAAATAGCACTTCCTTCCTGTGGGTGCCGCCCGTAGCAGGGGGCGGGGCCGAGCAGCACTACGGCGCAAAGGCGCTCTTTCCTTCTCCTTCCTTCCTTGTCCCTCGGCCTCACGCCGCGTCTCCCTCACGCCTCACAGAGCGTCCAAACAGCTGACAGGCAGCAGGCGAGGTGGTAGCAGCCACAGCAGCCACAGCGCAATAGCAAGGTAAATCACCCAGACGATGCCCTTTGCGCGCTCAGGCTTTTCATTTTTTAGCAAATATTTCCCATAGTTTCTAGTCTGCATTGGACCATGAAAAACCTTTTGTTTGGAAAAGGTCAGACAAATCGGTCACAAAAATAAAAATGTATTAGCAATAGAATGTTTAGATTTCCAATGGCTCATGCTACACACATTAACTATAGTTTGGCGACTGCCACACTATATAATATATATACATTATAGGGCAGCGCTAGCTGCCCTATACTTAAGGTGAGTCGGAGACACATGGGAACCTCTCAAAATTCTATTGTTAATAACTTTTGATTCGAGTAACGGATTTGACCGACATTTCAGAAGTGATTAAATGTCTGCAGGCCCCACCAGACTGCAATGTTTCGTAAAGATTCATTAAAAAATGAAGTGAATATTTTTTTCCCAAAAGTGCGCTTCAACTTCCCATACATTTTCCCATGGACAAAAAGGGTCAATTTTTGCCAAAGCGCACAGCCCAAACCGCTGGACGGATTTGGACCATGTCTGAAACAACTTGGGCACGAAGAATACAAAAGAATGCTTTGCTTGGTTTGGGTTATTCTGTGCAGTAGGTTTTTAAATATTTGATGGAGAAGGGAGTTACCCCTCACCCCCAAAAATAGAAATATCTCCCATGATGCATTGCAGGATCATGGACTACAGATAACTACAGGTATGTGCAGCTCAGTACCCATGGCTACATTTTTTAAAAAGATATTTTCATAGCTATAGTGAAGTTGGGGGTGAAAAATTATACTTGTCTCCCACCCATGCAGTAACCAGGCGTGACTCTGCTTAGCTTCATAGTGTGAAAGGGACCATCCTCCTCAGGTCATGTCCAATAAATGAGCAAGGTCAGCCCCCCTTTGAAGCCAAGCAGTATCAGTCCTGGTTACAGCATGGATGAGTGACCAAATGGGCATCTGATTTTTTTTTAAAACCATGCTATTGTCAGTCCTTGAAAGTTTTGCACTCAGAGAAAATGTTTTGCTTTTTTCTGAATTGCATTCTGTATTTATAGTCTCCGAGTCAATAATGAAAAAGATATTGTTACAGCAACAGTGGGTTTCCCATTGCTGCAGTAACTGGGATGAACCCTGCCTAGCTTCAAATTGAGGATGCGGTTAGCCACCTAAGGCCACGTTGCCTAATATATAAGCTCACCTTACAAGACCACTTAGAGAAACATGGCTTAAGGGGGCTGGATCCTTTCTTGCTTTGAAACGAAGCAGGGTCAGTCCGGTTACCGCATGGATGGCAGACAGTCCACAGTCCCGAATGCCATGTGTTTTCTTAGTTTTAAATATCTCATAACACACAGCATACACATTATTTTTTTTAGGCCGTGCTACTGTCAGTCCTTGAAAGTTTTGCACTCAGAGACCATAACACCCACATTTTCCCTTGTTTTTCCAAATTTTAAGAGTTGTGCCCTTCCCTGCCCTCTGTGCAAGCCACGCCCATGCTCTGCATGGTGTCTTGTGCGAAGGCACTCATCTGCTCGCAGGGACATGCCGAGCCTGCGCGTAGTCCCTGCAAAGTACAAAAAAAGTGCCACGCATTGATTCCATGAATTGAAAAATAGGATTTTGCATGCAGTTTGGCGCACACAGTCCCTATTTACAGCACAAATAATTTTATGAATCGGGCCACAAGTGTTTCCACAAAAGGTATTCTTTTTTGCCTGAGTCATATAATGGCCCAGGAGAAAAAATGAAATTTCGTTTTACATAGAAATTAAATCTAAAGTTGAAAAACACCTGAAATGGACAATTGCACACCGCCGGTGAAATTGGCAGATTGGATGAATTTTGCCCGAAATTCATCAATTTTCCTGCGGAATGAAATTCAGCCATTTCACCCATTCCTACTCACCACCCTGTCAGTGCCACTTGATACATGCTGCCGGAAGCCACCAATTAATCCAGCCCATTGTTCTGGATGATGGTGTACTTTCTAGGAGGACATTAATACCCAGATAATGAATGCTCCATAATGCTCCTGTATCAAGAATACGTGGAAAGTACTTTTGAGAAGTTTGGTTATTATACTTGGTTTTATTGCCATGGAACGCAAGGAGGTGAAGAAGTCATTCTCGCCCTTCGTGGGGCCCCGGCAAGGAGCAATTCATGAACACTCATCCTGATTCACAGAATACTTGTCTTGCGTGCATGCTTAGGCACAATTTTCGATGGAAGAGTTGTCTTTTTTGGCTCTGCAGTATGAGGTATGCACATTACACCATTCCAGCCCCACGCTCCAGAAGCAAGTTGTGGCTGTGGAAGAATGACCATGTGGCTTGTCTAGTGCAGTCGTGAGCAAGGTCCTGTATCAGTGGAAGCCCACCTGATTCATGGAATGTTTTGCAAGGTGCAAAGTGACTTTTCACAGGTACAAAGTGACTTCGAACTGCCAACAAACACCCCGATTCATGGAACAGTGCAAAGTGTCTTTTTGACGTGCATAGTCACTTTGCAATTCATACATATACTTTGCACTGCTCCTTCCTTATTCATGGAACAGTGCAAAGTGTCTTTTTGACGTGCAAAGTCACTTTGCAATGCATACATCTACTTTGCACTGCTCCTTCCTGATTCATGGAACAGTGCAAAGTGTATTTTTGCAGTGCAAAGTGACTTTGCACTGCCAACAATCACCCTGATTCATGGAACAGTGAAAAATACCCTTTTCACTGTTCAATGAATCAGGGTGATTGTTGGCTGGCAGTGCAAAGACACTTTGCACCAGTGAAATGTCACTTTGCACTGTGCAAAAAAATCCATTAATTAGGCTCAAAGTTCAGAGCATCCCTCCTCCTACGCCCCCTCCCGCAGTCTTCCCCTGCAATTGTTTTTATCGGTTAAAGACCGATTGCAGGGAAAAGTGCAAGTCAATTTCACCTCCAGTGTATGCATAGAAATGTACAACAACTTCTGGGAATCAGGCTTTAAGGTTTGTCATTTGTAACCTTCAAACAGGTGGGATGCAAAAATCCCTCTTTGAAAGCGAGCAAGCCAGCGGGGTGAGTAAGCCCGACCACCCCTTTCGTTTTCAGGAGCGTTGAAGGGTGAGGGCGGGGGTGGGGTGTTCTTGACCAAAGAAAATGTTAAAAGTTGTCGGTCAAAAAGCTGCCTTTTACAGCAGGATTTCAGAAGCAAATGGAAAAAAAGCCATTTGTGAAAGGGACCAGCTGAGATATTCCAGTAAAAGCAGCTCAATTAGAAGAAAATGAGTCATCTCTGTGAAGAGCAAATTAAGCTTTCCAGAGATGCCCAATTACTAAAACGCACAGTTGACCTTACTGGCAAAATTAACCTGTACATTCTTGGAAGGGTTAGACCGGTTGTGCAACAAATGTGCTACCCGCTTCCCGTTAAGACTGGCCATTAAGCTAAATGGCGAATATTTCACAAATCCATCCTTATCTGTAGCTCTCGAGTAGCAATGTACTTGGGAATACAGCTACATGTCACTGAAAGATAAGGCAATATCCAGAAGGTTCCGACATTACCATTTTGTACATTTTCCATCTCCTATTAGTACAGGTGGCAGGGAATTGAAGTTTTTTTCTTCAATTTGTGAGTTCATCCTGTTTGTGAATACAGTATGCTATTACAAATACCTAAGTTTGCAATATTGCACAGTTATCAAAAAAAGAGTGCTTAGGTGCGTCTCATAAATCTTCTCTTTTCCTCTACTCTCCTCTGATCTCTATCAGAATTTCAAACTGTCTCTCTGCCATTAAATAGTGGATGGCTGTGCACTCTCTGATGTTAAACTCTGTCAAAAACAGAGGTGCTCTTCTTTCCTTCCGAACTCTTTCTCTCATCTCTTCCTCTGCCTTTTCAGTTCCCACCTTACACTCTCTCCTACTCTTCCTCAGCTAGAAACCTCTGCATCATCTATGACCTTTGTCACACCTTCTCTACTTTCATCTCCAAAACCTGAACAGCAGCTTGCCTCAACCTCCTAAATATTAGGAAAATCAGGCACCTCCTTCCTTTCAACACAGCCAAGCAGCTCTTAACCACTCTTGTCTTCTCTAAACTGGACTACTATGCCAGCATCCTCTTTGTCTCCCTAACTATCTTTGCTGTCCTCTCACCAAGATCATTAACTTTGCTATCTGGACTCTCTTTGAACCCCCTCACTTCACAACTACTTCTTCGTACCATCACCAGCCTGGATGGCTGACGATCCAAAAGAGGGCTAGATTTAAATGTCTTCTTCTGGTTCACAAATCTATCCACGGGAATGCACCATAGTAGCTATCCTTCTCTATCCAACTCTACATGCATTCTCGTAATCTCTGCTCTACCTCCTCGACTACCCTAGAGGCTCCTCGCCCTCCATGTGCTTCCTCTGGATTCCGCGCCTTCTCTCTTCTTGCTCCACTTCCATGGAGTTCTCGAGAAACAGTCCACACAGATTTGTTAAAAACCAAATTAAAAGCCTACCTTCTCGTCTCTGAGTTACCCTCTTAACCTACCTCTCATCTACCTGCTAGCTAACATTTTCCCCTCGCCTCTAACCCGCCTCTGTCCCTCACGTCCTCTGCCTCCACTCTAGCACTTCACCCATCATAGTCACACCCCAAGCGCAGCTGGCAGTACCACCTCCCTGCACTTAAAAATGTTGATTGTTCATCGTTCTTAATCTATGTTTGTCTACTTATTGTATTGTTCCTGGTGACTATTCCATTTACTCCCCTCCACAACCTGGTCAGAGTGTCTCTCAAACGCACCCCATTGTACGAAGCTCACTGCTTCCCTTCAAATCTGATTTCTTATATATTGTATGTTCTTTTGTGATAAAAAAGACCATTGTTCCTCCTGTATATGAATACATAAAAACATAAAATAGATTTGAAACACCCCACTGAATACACAATTGTGGATCTTTGCATGTTTTCATTTCTGCGTGCGAAAGTGGATGCACAAATGATAAAATGCCATTGTCAACTGGACTGGACTTGCATTCATGTTACATTACCGCAGTCCATTTCTTTGCAGAAGTGCATGTATGTGCCGATCAGACTTTTGTGCGCAGATCAATGCAGTACCTGAGAAAGTGTCAACCATAAACCATATGACAGCAGAATATCTCTCATCTTAGATATTTTGCCAGGACACACATTTGCACCAGATTTAAATATTGTGCCATGTGATATAAAGCATACCCCTGTTACTGTGCTCCTTAATTCAACACAATCAGAATTGCAAGTCAATAAAATACAATGTGAATATCCATTAAATGGTAGGGTACTGTTACAAGTTGCCAGGTTATGTCCAAAGAATGTCTAAGTGAAAGCAAAACGTTGATCAAATATTTCAAGATGGTGCAAATATTTGGATGTTTACTGTGTCAACTTTTCAGAAGTGGTGTTCAAATATCCCATATTATTCAGAAATATCCCAGTGTGCCGTCCTGTCAGTTTAAACATCGCATGATAATTGCCATATTCCAAGCCAGTTCCAAAGTGCCCCACTTAATTAAACAGGCAAGAAGTCTGCACTTCTTGCATTCAGATTTTAAAAATGTACAGATGTGACGAAATTACTACTGCTCTGCTTGTGTACAGGGATGAGTAGTGGCTAAACCACCTAATCATTCTCACACTACTACTGAACTAGTCATTCCAATCATGAAAGTGGAACAGGCACAAAATGTCATTGAAATACGTTCTTTGCCTCTTTTGGTAATGTGAACTCAGGGCAAGCAATAATCTTTGGGAGGGGTGTGAGCTGATAACTGTAGGAACAAAACAGCCTTAGTACAACGGATCCAACATAAAACAATGCCCAATTAGGGTCCCACAAAAGAGGAACTATAATAAATCAATCAATGTACTCATATATTTAAAAGCACTGAAGACCCAACCCTGTAAGAGGAACACAGAGACTGCAGACTTTTATGAGAAAGGGCACTCTGGGTTGATAATGAGGGGTGGTCAGGTAAAAGGGTCTTAGCAGCAATGTCACTGTTGAAGAATATGCCTTCAAAAGGCAAGAGAATAGGAGTGTGGCAGAGGGCCCGATTCATGGAATCCGGCGCAGAAATGGCAGAAGGGCCGCACACTGAGAAGGACCCTGCGTGAGCCGCGGCACAGAAAACATATTGCAAGCCACGCGTATTCATGGATTTTAAGACACATTATTAGCCGTTGCGCAAGTAACAACAAGCTGCGCAAGGAATGTGCACAACATGCCCCAAGCCCAGAAAAAAGCAAATAAAAGGACCAGCGTGGCCGAAGCCTTCACACCACTGCTGGGCCAGCATCCACTACCCAGTGAGAAGGCGTGCCTTACCACGTAAGAGCAGGCTGCACCCCAGCGAAACTGCGTGTCTCACTCTGCAAGCCCAGGCTGCACCACAGCAAAATCATGAATCTCACCTTGTAATGCCAGGCTGCACCCCAGCGAAATCGCAAAACTCACCTCGCAAGGACAGGCTACACCCCAGTGACATTGCGCATCTCACTTCACAATGCAAGGCAGCACCCCAGCAATATCGTGTGCCTCACAAGGCCAGGCTGCACCCCAGAGAAAACGCGTGCCCTCCCTCGCAAGCCCAGGCCACACCTAGCGAAATTGCATGCCTCACCTTGCAAGTCCAGGCTGCACCTCAGAGAAAACACATGCCCCCCCTTGCAACTCCAGGCCGCACCCTAGCAAAATCGTGTGCCTCACCTCGCAAGCCCAGGCCACACCCCAGAGAAAATGCGTGCTCTCCCTCACAAGAACTGGATGCACCCCAGCCAAATCGCGTCCCCTCCCTCACAACGCCAGGCTGCACCCCAGCAATAAAGTGGGCCCCCTCATAAGTGGAGGCTACACCCCTTACCAAAATGGGTGTCCCCCTACACCCTCGGCACCCATCCTGTCAACATACCCCCCTACTGCACATTATCCACTGTAGGCCAGATATCACTCCCCCAGCATCCCTCGCCTGTGACACCCTTCCAGGTAGACCCCTCCAGACTGGACACAATGCCCCCACCCCCCACCAAAATAGACACCACCCCCATCCACCCTCACCTGTGAGACCCCCCCCCCACAGGCAGCCCCCTCCAGACTGGACATAAAGCCCCTGCCCCCTCCAGACTAGACACCACCCCATCCCCCCTTACATATGAGACTCCCCACAGGAAGCCCACTCCAGACTGGACACCACCGCCCAACCCCCCTCACCTGTGACACCCCCCCCACAGGCAGCCCCCTCCAGACTGGACGTTACCAATGCCCAGCCCCCCCTCACCTGTGACACCCCCCACAGGCAGCCCTTTCCATACTGAAAACAACCTCCCAGCCCCCTCATCTCTGACACCTCCCACAGGCAGCCCCCTACAGACTGGACACCACCCCAGCCCCTCTCCAGACTGGACACCACCCTCTGTCCCCCTCACCTATGACACTCCCCACAGGAAGTGCCCTCCAGACTGGACATCAACCCCCAAACCCCATCACCTGTGACACCCCCTACAGGCAGCCCCCTCCAGACTGGCCACTAGCCCCCTTGCCCCTCACCTGTGGCACCCCCCACAGGCAGCCTCCTCCAGACTGGCCAACACCCCCAGCACCCCTCACCTGTGACACCCCCCACAGGCAGCTCCCTCCAGACTGTACACCACCCCAACCCCTCTCACCTGTGACACCCCCACAGGCAGCCCCTTACAGACTGGACACCACCCCCAGCCCCCTCCAGACTGGACACCACCCCCAGCGCCCCTCACCTGTTACATCCCCCCCACAGACAGCCCCCTCCAGACTGGACACCACCCCCAGCACCCCTCACCTGTGACACCCCCCACAGGCAGCTCCCTCCAGACTGTACACCACATCCAGCCCCTCACTTGTTATACCCCCCACAGACAGCCCCCTCCAGACTGGAAATCCCCCCAGCCCCCTCACCTCCGACACCACCCACAGGCAGCCCCCTCATGACTGCACACCACCCCAGCCCTCCTGCAGACTGGACACCGCCCCCAAACCCCCTCACCTGTAACACCCCCCACAGGCAGCCCCCTCCAGACTGGCCTCCACCCTCCAGCCCCCCTCCAGACTGGACACCACCCCCAGCCACCCTCACATGTGACACCCCCACAGGCAGCCCCCTCCAGTCTGGATACCACCACCCAGACCCCCTAAAGACTGGACACCACCCCAAACCCCCTCACCTGTGACACCCCTCCATGCAGCCCCCTCCAGACCAGACACCACCCCCAGCCCTCCTGCAGACTGGACACCACCCCAGCCCCCCTCCCCTGTAACACCCCCCACAGGCAGCCCCTCCAGACTGGACTTCACCCTCCAGCCCCCCCCCCAGATTGGACACCACCCACAGCCACCTTCACCTGTGATGCCCCCCACAGGCAGCACCCTCCAGTCTGTATACCACTCCCAGACCCCCTCAGACTGGCCACCACTCCCAGCCCCCTCACCTGTGACACCCACCAGGCAACCCTCTAAACAGTCACCCACAATATCAGTGCAATGGATATCTGCACCTCACCTGAACTTACATGATCTGACAGCACCATGAAGTACAACACCAACATGTATACAGTCTGCACATATGACCGACTGGAATCAGTCCATAGGTCCATTAATGAGTGGAGCATCTGCTCATACACCTTCCAGGTCTTAATCATCCCCCACCATACACATGTGACATTTGCATTCAAATACATGTGCATGTTGTCCATGGCACATTGCCAAGGCATCAAAGCACAGTGACTGAATGTGTGCCCACGACAGAAGCAAATGTACCAAATGGTGTTGCAAGATCCACAAACAATGGCCAGCCGTGTCACAGCCTGAGCATGAGTGACCTGGGTGGCAAAATACCTGTCAGGGAACAATCACATGGCAGGGCCATGCATGGGTGATGGTAGGGCAGTCAGAGAGAGCATGACTCACAGAGACTGGAGAATTGTGCTGCCACTCCTGAAAATGCAACATGGCCTACTACTGCATTCCAGTGGTGGAGGTTGAACAACACATGAGAGAAGGCATTGTGTGACTGCATATGCTGATGAATGTGTCTGCACGACATGGGTTTTACACAGCAATGACAAACTAATGGGCTATGAACGAGACCATGGAACACTTCAACAGTGAGCCCACCTCCCTCCACCACAACCACACAGATGGCAAACACACAGTGATGCTGCATAGTTAATTGCTAATGAAAACATACAGTGCAGACCCAGTCGTCTAATGGACCCACACCTACATGTCAGGCACATGTGCATCCTGTCATTCGCAACCATCCCAGCAACAACACACAAGCATGCAAGCCACAAGACACATCACTTGCAATGGAGAGATGCACTGGTTTAAAATAGAACTATCAAAGAGGCTGACACACAAATGAACTGCATGAAGGGTGGAATGTAACAAACAGAAAGATGTATTTTACCTAACTCTGTACAAAAATAAACGGGGAATGAAGCTCAAAGTATTCCAGGAGAAATATATAATAAAACAAATATCCTATGCCTAAAGAACTACATACAATAAAAAACGGGGAAGGAATGTCTTCAAAGTCTGGGAAAATAATAAATAAAAAAGGAAACCTACACCTAAAGAACTATGTACACTGGCAGCTGGCTATTCCAACTCCTCCTCGCCAATCTCACTGATCCTTTCCACCACCAGCGAGTCCAGCGCCATGTCCTCACCCCTCATGCGGGCCTCGGTGCTTGCACGAAAGGCTTCCAGTGTCTCCAGCATTTGTGTCTCTATCACTTCGGCCTACCTGTAAGAGGCCTCCGGGATGGCAGTCTGGCTCCTCAGCAAATGCAGCACAATCTCAGCCCTGGCCATCACAACGCTCGCTTCCCAAGCCCATTGCCTCTCTGCCATGATCTGCTCTCCATATCCTCTCAACATGGAAGACATCTTTTCCATCAAGTTCACGTGTCCCTCCCACCTCACACCGCGCACCTGCCTCCTTTGGATGGTATGTCCTGAAAAAGATAGCCTCCTCCTTGTTGCCACCTGCTGCCACAGTGCCTGCCATGTGTTTATGCCCTCCGAGCTCATTACGCTACCCAGGGGCGTACGGCACACGCAGTGCTTATGGGTGCAGCTGTCCCTCCATTGCCAGTGACCCTGTTGGTGCCTAGGTAGGCACGGTGACCACCTCAGCTGATGTGCCTTGTCTCCCAACTTGAGAAGGGTAGTTGCCTCCACCAGACTTGGCAATGTTGGTGCACAGGGGGCCCTGCTGGTATCCGTGCCAGTTGGCACCCTGGAGGACAATTGGCACACAGAGGAGGAAGACAAGTAGGGGGTCGCAGCAATGAACATCCCATGGAGCACAACACAGAACAGGCATGTTGCATGCCAGCCGATTAGGCGAGATAGCTCACTGTGATGATGTGCAAGTAGACTACGAGTAGCCTGCACATCATCACAAATGACATCTGTCCGCCTCACCAATCTGGCCTGCGGGGGTAGCACATAATACTGGATGACAACATCAGATGGTAAGGGGGTGTCAGTCTGGGGGGACACATCAGCCAACACTGTGTGGTGGGTATGGGTGGAGGCATCCCGGCAGGCGCATGCTGCTGCATCCGATGGCCCAGAAACCAGATTTTGCACAGGCACCTCCATGGTGGCCTGTAAAGCCTCATGCCCCAGGGACAGGGCTGCAAAAGGCATGCCCATCTCCACACCCCCGCCTGACCCCATGGGCTGGGCTGCAACGGCCACCTCCTCTCCCTCCGCCAACTTGGATGACTCTGGGGCGTCTTCCGCCATGGATGGCCCCTGTCTGGCATCACCCGTCCTCACCGCTGCTAAGGAGTCCACTTCCACCTTCACCCTCTTGGAATTACCCTCAGCAGCTATGCCCAATGTCACCATCACTCCCCAAAGATGAGCTTTCATGGGGGCGTGGCTGGACCCTGCAACTCTGCCTGGTGGAGACATCCCTGCTGCCATGCTCCACAGCACTGGTTCTGCCCTCTTCATCAGATGTAACTGTGGGAAAGGAGACACAGAACAGAAACATCAGTGTACTGCAGCAATTTGTGCATGGCAACACCAACATTCACATGAACATGACTAGTCAGGGGAACACCCATCAACTTCTACATCCACACACATGGACATACAATCGACATCCATGTAGACACCTGCCTGGCCATCACTCCACACTTTCACATCAGGCTACTTACCACTGTCACAACAAATCAATTGTGTATGCTACAAACACACATGCATAATTTGCACATGAAAATGTCAGCATGCCACAGCAACAAGCACGTACACATGGCATGCACCCACATCAACTGAGAGGCCCCAAGCAGTTTGATGACCAATCACATCAGAGTCCTGTGAACTGTAATGGCTCTACGTGACAATGCCAGACATCCATATGCACGTGTTGCATCTAGGCATGAGTGATGCCCAGTCACACAATCCCATCTTTGGCACATACACATGAACATCATGCATGCACATGATGTGGGCAACACTACCTTCCTGTCACACTTGTCACCCTGGCACGTCTCAGACACAAGTAACATTGCATGTGCATGGTCTGAAAGGCAGCACTACAATGCACAATGCAAGTGATAGCTCATTCAAAATACATATCGGTCTGAATGCACACATGGAGAGCAATGTCTGGGGCATGCATGGAGACATCCGCCTAGAAGCGTGCTTGTTGCAAGCCTAAGGGGGTCACTGCCAACACGCTGCAACATGTACAGAGCACATGTACCATAGATCATTGCAATGCAATACAGGGCTACTAACAAGTCGAGTTCAGACATTCATGTAACTCGCAAACCTGGGTGTGCAGCGCCAGGTAAACTTCTCCAGGACCCGCATGTTGTTAGCTGACATCCGACACCGGCCTGGACGTAGCGCAGGGCCTTGCTATGGGTTCTGGATTTCAGGTCCTCCCAGCACTTGTGCTTGGTGTTGAAGGTGCGGGATGCCACCCCTCCGTGTTGATGGCATCCGTTATCCTGGCCCAGATCTGCTCACGTCCTTCCTCGCCGTGTTGCATCACAGGGTTGAAGAGGGCATAGTAATGCTCCAAGACTTTCTCCACCAGGATGTCAACTTCTCTGGCAGTGAAGTTGACAGCCCTCTGCCTCACTGCCGTGGGGTTGCCGCTCTGGTCTGATGATGATGGTGCAGACATAGCGACCCCCGAGGCAAGTGTGGGTGGGAAAGGTGGTCCTGGAGCTGGGCAGTGGAGTGGTGGTGGAATGGCACAGTGGGAGTATGATGAAGCAGCTGAGGTGGTCACAGGCCAAGAACAGGAGCATAAGCAATGGCTTGACAGCAGGCCCTTCAAATGCAGTACAGGTGGGCAGCAGGCACACACACTGGACAGGCAGCAGCACATTGCTAACTAGGAGACAACACAGAGCAGTAGGAAGCAGGTAAAAGTAATGGAGGCAGGAGTGTGGGTCTTCCGTGTATATCTAGGTTGGCAGCGGGAAACAGAGTGATGGGACTTTGGGCATAAAAAATGAGTGTGGACATGTGAAATCCGAGGAAAGGACCTCAGTGCGTCATACATGCTGCATTCAGGCATTGAGCATGCCAAAATCGGGGATACATTAGTACATGTAGAAGCAACTCCAAACGTGCATGCGAAGGGGACGAGACAGACGAGTGGAGTACTGCGTATTTTGGGGTGCCACGCAATCCGTTCACTTCAAGGACCGTAAAAACTTCTAATTTTGGTGGGGGATTTGCCTCTGTGCATACGTGCTTCTACTTTTGATTTTTGCAAGGGTAACGGTGAGTCGAGTACCCATTTTTCCATCTCTGCGTGGCACTGTTTATCGTGTACCATTATTCTTACCTTTCGAGTAGCTTTCCAGGGTTTGTATACATATTTTTTGTGTCGCTGGGTGCCACAGCGTATTGCATACCGCTTTTTTCTTTTTCCAAACACTATCCTGGTCTCGTGTACACATCTATTTTTTTGGGTGGGGGCGTGCCTGTGCATTACACATACCATATTTTTCACACCTGGGGTAATGTTCAGTCTTGCTAGACAACAGAAATACACCTTGCATCACGTACACTGCCACTTCACTCTAATTGCCCACTAGAATTGCTTGGTGTGCCCTCCATTTTCCCTTACACCTGGAACATGTGTGGAAAGGCCCCAAGAGGGAAAGGGGGCCGAGGTGGCCGGGGTCAGGCACATCCTGCAGAAGCAGCTGTCCCAGCCCGAGGGTTCAGGTACCTCTGGCGGAAGCAGCTGTCCCTGTCCCCAGGGTAAAGGGACATTCAGCAGAAGCAGCTGTCCCAGACCCAAAGTCCAGGGACATGAAGCAGAAGCTGCTATCCCAGTGCCTGGGGTTCCGGAACCTGTTGCTGAAGCAGCGCCCGAGCCCGAAAGGGTAAGGGACATGCTCAGAAGCAGCTGTCCCATCCCAGAAGGGTAAGGGACATGCAGCAGAAGCATCTGTCCCAGCCCAGAAGGATAAGGGATGTGCAGTAGAAACAGCTGTCCTGCCCAGAAGGGTAAGGCACATGCAGCAGAAGCAGCTATGCCAGCCCAGGAGGGTAAAGAACGTGCAGCAGAAGCAGACACCCCAGCCCAGAATGGTAAGGGATATGCAGCAGAAGCAGCTGTCCCAGCCCAAAAGGGTAATGTGCAGCAGAAGCAGCTATCCCAGCCCAAAAGGGTAATGCCATGCCCCAGGCCACTAGTGGTCCAGCATCTGGAGCCCAGAGTGGTCCCTGCCACACAGGGGCAACACCACATTGCAAGAAGGCAAAGCCTGCACAGCAGGAACAGGCTCAACCCCATGGCACTGGCACATTGAGGAAGAGGAGCTTACATGATGAAGAACTCCAGATCCTCATGGACTACGTGACCATGCACCACTGTGACATGTGCCTGCAACTGGGATGCACACATACACCTGCTCATCGTATGCTGCATTGGCAGCATGTCATGGATGAGATCAATGCCTTAGGGTTTGAGAAGTGCACTACTGCTCAGGTAGTGAAGTGCTGGAATGACCTCACCCATTGCACCAAGTCCAAGCTGGGTGCCAAACTTGCCTCTGCTCTGGCAATTGAAGGGGGGTCACCAGAGGAGGAGTAGCTGACCTAGCATGAACAGGCTATGAGCCAATTATTTTAATGGAGCAGGTGCAAGGCATCAGAGGCCTGGAAAATTATGAGGACACGTCCAGTGAGTAACCAAAATTAGGCATCATGAATACAAGTAGTGAAGCATCACCAAGATGTATGATTGTGATGCACATATGGCTGCATTTGAAACACTGCCCCGGGTGAACCATGTTGTGGTGTACTGACTCGTGTCCAGTGTACACAAGAGTGGATACAACTCATGTGTTATTCATCAGTTGAACATGGCCGTGTGACAGTACTCATTCCCCACTCACTAGCATACCCACCCAACATCTGCAACATGATACCACAGCATGCCCTCTTGTTAGCTGCATCCTTGATGTCAGTGACTCTGCTCTGCTAGATATGTGCTTGTGTCTGAAATGCTAGTTACACTCCATGCCCTGCACGGTATAGATTCTGTTTTCACACATGTACGTAGGTGCTATCAAGGCTTACCTTAATATTCTACTACAGCACACGACTTGTCGTATTTGTAATATCCAAGATTTGCTTGAAACTGCTAATACTTATTTACAGAGTGTGCAACCCTGGAACCAGTTATCATGACTACAATGGGTGGTTTTGTGCATAATTACAATTCCATAAAGCAGGACACATTTTGGAATCTTTGCCTTAACACGGAGAACAACATGGTACAGTTGGCCATGTATAGACTTCTTGCATTCACATTTTAAAAGAGCAATAATCTTTGGAAGGGGTGTGAGCGGATAACTAAAGGACCCAAACAGCATTAGTACAATGGATCCAACATTAAATAATGCCCAATTAAGGTCCCACAAAAGAGGAACTTTAATAAATGAATCATTACACTCAAATAATTAAAAGCACTAAAGACCCAACCCTGTAAGAGAAACACAGACAATGCAGACTTTGATGACAAAGGGCAATCTGGGTTGATAAGCAGGGGCGGTCAGATACAAGGTCTTAGCAGCAATGTCACTGTTGAAGAATATGCCTTCAAAAGGCAAGACAATGGGAGCTTAAATGTCACCATGTTCCCTTAAAGTGGGGCAGGGAGACAAGACCTCTTCGAAGTAGCCTCAGTCCTTGCTTTGGTCCTCAAAAGCATTGGCCTACTCATTTAGGTGCTTTTGTTACGATTGTGTGTGAGTGGCATGACGTTCAGGTCACTGGTGAGTTGCTGTCAAGTCCGTTCAATGTGGCTGCTCAGGCTGGGTGTAGTCGACATTTGGGATGGGTGAGTCAATGGCTTCCAGCAGGTCAAGCCGGTGTTCAAATCGGTTGCTTCCACTTAGTCGAGACGGCGATTGGGTTGATCAATGTGGTATGCTGCAATGGGCCAAGCTGAAGTCTGGTTAGCTTACAACGCAAATAAGCAGTTTGAAGATGCTGGGAGTGACAAATGTAGGGCCCAGGGTCCTGTAGTGGCTTGAAGTGCATTGAAAATGGTTTAGCCAGTTCAAATGTGTCTTGAGGTGAAGAAACAGGGTTACAGCAGCATCTGGACTTCTGGGTTGCTGGCAGGCCCAATCCAGGGTATCCAGGGACAAGGTGGGTCCTTATTTCCACACTTCCACGGCGGGACATTGGCTGCCACCTGAAGGGGCTCCTTTACTTATAGTGAACAGGATCCTTGATCCAGGGCAAAGGAGGGAGGGAGGCCTAGTCCACAGCAATGTTACCCAGATTGATCTGTGGGGATGGGTAGGAGTAGAGCTTGGCTTTGCCCCAGATTCCTCCTGTCTTCACCTCTATGACAGATGACTTTGGAATAGACTGTATTCCCAACAGAGGTTTAATTAATCCTTGTTCTTTTTGTAAATGTCAAAAGATTAATCTACTACTTTTGAAGGGGATCCCCTCCTTTTAAAAGCAAAATGTCACAGTTGATTGGTGAAAAGAAAAGCATCTCTAAGGGGTTCAATACAGTTTGTTATAACATGGCCATTGCGTTCTTTCACCATAGCGTTAGTGTTTTGTATGTAGGAATAGGGTGGCCAGAAAGTTTTAGAAAGTAGCACCAGAAGCCAACATGGTTGAACATCTCTCTCAACCTACCTCTCTCCTCAGGCAAGTTTAACTCCACCACTTCCCATGTCTGCCGACTTCAAAAGGACTCCAGTGGTCAGCACCCAAAAGGTGAGCATAGTGTTGTTATGTGAGGGGTGCCTTTGAAGCACCAGGTCCCAAAGTTCCATCCGGAGAGGGTTCAAGTACCTTGGGAGGGAAATGTTGGCCTTCCTCTGGGGAAGTAAAAGAGGCAGTTGCCTTGACATTGCCCTTTATGGCTATAGTGAAGATAGCCAGGCAAGAAAGCTATCCTGATATAGCTGGGCCCTGCTACCAAGCTGACATTAATATGATAACATATTGCTATGGCTGTGTACTTGTGAGACCTTAGTAGCCACCATGACATAACCAGGCATGGTTTATATGTAAAGATCACCATGCCACCAGGCTAACTAGTGTAAAGAATGATTATGTTTTAACGATACAAAAGTAAAATTAAAACACCTCTGCCTGTTGGAACTGTGTGGTCTAGCGGCTGTCAGGAATGCACATGTGACTGTTCTGCTGCCATTGAAGAATAACACTTCATAAAAGGGGGTTTGATCAAGAAAGCCCCCTTCACACAGGCAGAACCGCCACCATCACTTTTTGTAATAAAACTGAAAAAGATTCAGGCTATAATCTTCTCAGAGATGGGCATTCTGTCACAACAGGTCCCCTTATTCTCAAAGATGGCCCCTTTACATACCTTAGTGTTGTGAGGGCGCTCCCGATACTAATGCCGTGCATGTTTCCAACAACAGTGTGCTGGGAACACATTTCAAAGTGTCAGGCCCTGCAAGTGCCTGTCACTGTGAAAAGCTAAAGAAAAGGAAAACACATGTTTGATCTAATCCTGTTTGAGCGATTGACATCTAGGTGGGACAGCAGCAGTTCATAGTGTTGCTGTTCCACTTTCAAAATATTCACTACATGGTAAGAATTGTTTATGTCATGCAATGATATACTGCACATACCCCTGCTCCTGCTGCAAGTAGGCGCAGGGGAATGCCATTTATTTCCGGATATTTTTAAGTGCATCCCATTTGTGCATTTGAGCTGTTCATTAAAGGCAAAAATGCCCCATGATTTGCACAAATGCACATAGGGGTGACACATTAAGAAGTAAAGCTGATTTTGCTAAAGTGGAAAAGTGCATGCAGGGGACTAAACACACTTAAGTGCTGTCATTGCCGGTCCCCTGCATGCAATTAGCAATTTATGAAAAGGAACTCAACGGTCTTGCTAGTTTCTACATTGCCCTACAACAATGCCATGCGCTTTACATTATCCAAAGAAAATGACCCTGGCCATGGAATCAAGCCATTCCATTTAATTAACATACCAAACTTGAAAAGAGTAATAGCGAATAAGAAGAAGAACAAAGTAATTATAATGAAGGGTGGCAAGAATAGGCAGGAGCGCCTGACCCATTTGTAGCTGTTTTCCCAAGAGACAATACCGGTGAGATACTGTAGGAATGAATTAGCTTGTAAAAGTATGTAAAGGATAATATCATAGAGAGACCGAGGGCATTTCTTTTCACAGAACAAACTGGAACTCAAGTCGGTACTCATTATCGCTGGAAGGGCGGCAGCTATAATAAGTGCCACCGGAATTCATTTGGTGCAGTGAGAACAGCTACTTCCCCTTCATATGTGATTCTCAGTCACTTGGGTAGACTTGCAAATCCTTACGTGTAAAAGTAGAAGAATGTACATTTGAAAAAAGCAGAGCACCTATCACAATGCTGTTTGGGCATGCAGCACTCTCTCTCCTTCTGTGTCTCTCTCTCACGCGTTATGGCATCTGGGCGCATACTGTAGTTAAAATGGTTACATACATTACAAAAGAATGAACAGTTCTTGGTGGAACATACATACATAAGAAATGCAATTTACATATAGGTATGTACAGCTATATAGTTACAATTTACAGAAATGCAATATACATCTAAGTTTATACAGTTGTACAGTTGCATAGTTTACAGCAAAGGCATACATATGTTATTGGAATATGACATGCAGCCGGGAAGTTATGGGTGAGAGGCAGCTAAATCCTGCTCATTGAGCCATTTCTTGACTTTTTGCTTGAAGGAGTGGAAGGAAGGCTCAACTCTCAGTATAGTAGGGAGGGTGTTCCATAATTTGGCTACAATGACTGGGAAGCTGTCCCCCCCTGCTTTTTGCAGCTTAAATCTGGGTATGCACAGAGAATGGACTTGGGTAGATCTCAGAGGTTGTGTAGATGTGTGAGCTAAGAAACGGTTGATTAAGTATTCAGGGGTGCAGTTCGCTTGGCACTTATGAGTTAAAGTGAGTGTTTTCAGAGCTATTTTTTGGTCAACAGGGAGCCAAAGGAGGTTCCGTCTGGTGTCAGATATATGTGATTTCCTAGGAATGTTGAGGGCAGCCCTAATGGCGTTGTTTTGAGTTACCTGTAATTTATTGATGTTCCTGAGGCTAGTACCAAGGTAAAGAGCATCGCAATAGTCTATTTTAGACATTATGAGGGTTCTGGCGAGGGTGATGCAATTAGTGGCAGAGAGAAAAGGTCTGCATGCTGTTATAAGTTTGCATGTATAAGCTGCTGCTGAGACCACATCATTGGTTTGTCTGTTGAAGGATAAGGTAGAATCAAGATAGATACCAAGGGTTTTGGTATCATTGGACACATTAATGGTGTTCCCATCAATGCCGAATGCCTTAAAGGCTGGGTCCAATTTGTTCAGTCTGAAGAAGAGAGCCTAGAATAAGTAGCTCAGTTTTTTTGTCGTTCAAACAAAGCCCATGGTGAGCCATCCAGGCCTGGGTAATCGCATAAACCTTGTTGAGCGTGTTTGAATCAGATACATGGTCACCAATGATAGGGATGAGTATCTGGGTGTCATCCGCATTATTAGCATAAGTGACCCCAGATAGTCAAGGATATCAAAGAGTGGTTTGGTAAATACGTTGTAAAGGATGGGGGAAATGCACAACCCTTGCAGAACCCCACATAGTACAGGGATGGTTCTGCCGACGCAGTGGGTGAGAAAACCCTCATGGTTCTGTTTGCCAGGAAGGATTTAATCCAGGAGGTGGCTTCCTTTGAAAAATGGGCAGCAGTTTTGAGGTTGTGGCAAAGGATTTGATGGTCCACCAAATCAAAAGCTGCTGATAGATCAAGCAAGAGTAGTGGGGCCAGTTTGCCCTTATCTATTAAATCCTCGATTTGAGTTTTTAAGTCGATAAGGGCAGTTTCTGTTCCATGTCTAGGCCGGAAACCCGACTGGCAAAGACCCAAGAGATTGTTAGCTTCCAAGTAGGCCTGTATTTGGAGATATGCTGCACGGTCCAGAATTTTCAATAAAAAGGGCACAATGGTAATGGGTCTATAATTAGCAGGGTTGTTTGGGTCAAGGGTATTTTTTTGTTTAGAGGGATGACCCAGGCGTCCTTAAGGTTGTCAGGGACCGACCCTGATGTGAAGGAAGCATTAATAAATGAGGTAATGAAGGAAGCTAGTTTGTAGGCAGCCTCTTTAATGATTGGGGCCGGGCACGCATCACCTTGGCAGTTGGAGGGTTTAATCTTTCTGATTATATTTTCCACTTCCCAGGTGGAAAGTGGGGAGAAATTAAAAGGTTTGATCGTGTGTGCATGAACGGTAGGATTGTTGGTGAAGGAGTTGGAAGGGTCGTCTGTAGGAAGGCTGCATTTTTTGCTGTTGGTTTTAGTTTGCAAGGTGGAGATTTTATCAAGAAGCGCTTTTTGGATGTTAGAACACCATGTGGTATAGGTAATGCAATTGTCGATCGGGGCTATCGGAGATTCAAGTTCTTTGAGGATCTTGAAGAGCTCTTTGGTGTTGGATTCAGCCTGAGAAATGCGTTTATTGTATATATCTTTTTCTAGCTAGGAATATAGCATCTTTGTATGCAGTTGATGCTGTATTTAAAATGTTTCTGTTGGTTTCTGTAGGGTGGCCTTTCCAGTGTGCCTTTGCGTTTCTCTTGGCTTTGCGTAAATCTCTTAGTTGAGGGGTAAACCAAGATTTGAGGTAAGCGCGATGTTTAGATTTCCTTAATTTGAGAGAGACTATAGAAGCTAATGCCTTCAGTATGGTTTGTTTGTAAGTGTCTACTAAGACTGTAGGGTCAGAGTAGGTCACGGAAGCTTTGTTAAGAAGGGGAAGGATTAAGGGGAAAAGTTTCTCCTTGGAAATGTCTTTCTTGTTTCTGGTGTGGATATAAGGTGCAGGATTAGATTAGAGACTGTGAGGGTTAGATTTGATGGTGAAAGTTATTTTGTAATGATCCAACCAAGTACATGGTGAGACAGATCCAAGATTGATGGAGCAATTCAGATCACTGAGCCAGTCCAAGGTTCTTCCTATACTGTGAGTAGGTTCATGGATATGTTGGGTAAATCCTGAGTCCGCTAGTGAGTTGGCTAAATCTCGAGCTACCAAGTCATTGGGATCTTGATAACCTAGATTGAGGTCACCAAGTACAATTATTTGGGAGTTAGGCTTAGTATTGGCTGTAAGGAGGGCTGATATATCCTCAGCAAAGGTGGTAATCAGGCCTGGTGGCCTGTAGATAAGGTGCATTGAAGCTGCTTGATTAGGAGATAGTTGCAGTTTGACTGTTAGTAACTCAGCAGAGTCAATTTGCATGTTTGGGATTTGTCTAAGATTGAGAGATCTTTTGAAGATAAATGCTACGCCTCCACCTTTGGAAAGGGGGGGGATCTCTGTCGCATCTAATGATGGCTTAATTCACTGTTACTGCTAGGGATAGAGTAGGGCCAGATGCTGCATGTCGCTAGGTTTTTGAAATGGATAAGAAATCCAGGGCTTCAGTTTCAATAAAGTCAACGATGTCTAGCGCGTGAGAAGGGTTGGATCTACCATTGACAAGGGCACATTTGATCAGGGTGTCTTTTGCCTGGAGCAGAGTATTGCTGTGAATCACAGCTTTTTATGCGTGACAGTGGAAGTAAGTGCACTTGAGTAATGGCACGGTTTAAGGGTGGATGGCGAGGGGATGTGTAATGGTCAAAGGGTAAGTCTAGAGCCTAATCTTAGGTTCATGTAGTTAATGGAGCAGGGTTGGTTAGGTGTTGGTTTGGTTGTAAAGTGTTTGATCCATAAAGCTGGGTTATGCAAGTATTGATTAGTTCCGGCCATATTAATTGTAGATTCCATAGTGAGATGGTGTGTTGCAAATAAAGGTAGGCGAGAAGGGATGCACGGCCAGTTAAGTTTGGTGCCTAATGTGCAGCATGTGAATATAGTGGTAAGGCACAGTAGTGGGAGTGGTCCAAAGGTTTGATATGCACGGTACATAGTGTACTATGGGGTGCACAGGCGACCAATATAGTCAAGTGGGATACTAGGACTAGTGAGTTTGGGTACTAGTCAGTGCTGGGTAGCGAGGGCTGGTCCTAGCGAGTATAGTGTGACGAGGTAGTTAAGTACAGAGGCTAGTCACAAAATGCAACAGTAGGTCTAATGGCAAAGAACAAGATACAAGTACTAGCTCAATCGTAGTGAAATATGCAAATCTATTAGTACAGTCTATTACATAAGGTAAAGCAACAGTAATGCAGTGTCAGGCCCATTTTAATGATTAACAGTAGAGGTCTAGTGATAGGATGCATAAATGGGTGTAGTACAACAATATAGTGGCAAGGCTAAGTCATCATACAGTGTGGTCTAGTATTTGGGTACCTCAGCTGATCCCCAAGTTGTGGCACCAATGCCTAGCGACAGAAGCATAATACATGTACTACTAGACTCGGCAGTAATAGTCCTAAAGGTGCGGTCTAATAGTCAAGATAGATCACTGCTGCTGCTCACCTTCGCTAATCTGGAAGCTGCCGTGCCTTCAAGGAACTGATCCAAGAGAGGACCTGGTTAGGAGGCCTCTTCCCGAGCTACGAGGGACCATCATGCACCAGCTGATCTTTGTCAAAGCTCCCTGGTAGACAGACCTACAAAAGACTGCCGACCGGAGAAGGGGACCGCTGAGGAAAATGAAGAGAAGTACCGGACAGAGGTCCATCATCGCTGACCTTTGTCGCCGACCGGAGCCACAGTGCTCCCTTTGCCTAAGAACATTAAATCCAAGGACTCCTTCATTCACCCTCGTTGACCACTTTCATCCTGCCGGAGAAAGTCAAGGCCGCCGACGACCAAGAAGAATCCGTGGGCGGGTTTCCCATCACCTGAAGACCTCAGAGGTGCTGGCGTAGCTACTGAAGCCGGCCGTGGTAAGGTCCCGTTTGCCGACACCAGACACCGATGACTTGACGCTCTTGCTGGCTTCTTCATTGACTCTTTGCAGCACGAACACTCATCGTCGAGGTGCACCACACGCCTCTTCTTCACAGGACGTTCACGAACTTCATCACCGTGCACCGCGAAGATCAAAGCTGCTCCCTATAGGACAACGTTCACCTCTTTCTTCACCGAATCTCGACGAACTGCGGCTCCCGCCTTAAAGGGAGTGTGCTCAAGAAGGGCCTGTCAATGACTCACCGAAGAATTCTACAAAACCAGGTACATTGGTGCAGTATAACTTTTATAGAAGGAGACAAAATTCTAATAGACAATACATGGACTGGGCTTGTAGTTCATCTTCATTTACAGGTTTCTCAGGTGGGGGGACCCTCCTACAGAGCTGTGCCGGACGGTAGGGGCTCAGTATTTTGCCAATTGTCTAACCAACTTCTTTTCCTCCTAAATCTATGGTTGATACCGTCGTGCTTTGTTGATTCATATGCTATTTGAACTGAGTACAGTTGATGCATTTTAATGGAATCAGAGTAATCATGGTACGACCTAGAACTGAATATATTTACCATTTTTCAATTGTTGGTGCACAAAGTGTGTTATCGTGATTGTGCATATAACCTTGAACTTTATTTATATTAAGACTGTGTTTTCACTAATACAGTGTGTGGACATTCCTTTGAGGGTGCTAGGGGACTACACTGTACTTAAGAACCAGCCTGTATCACATCCTGAGAAGCTAGGCCTCGATTGCTCGCCATGTTTTACCAATATGGAGAATCCTGGCAGGGGTCGTCTGTGCCTCCCCTCTACCATATAAAGAGCAGGAGTACAGACAACCCCCTCCAGTCTGTACAGTGCTGAGCAAACAGATTCATCGCCTTCAAAAAGTGCAAAACGCCGGTGTAAGACTGGTTTTCGATGTAGCTAAGAACATCCATAAGTCTGGTCATCACCGATCGCTAATTTGGTTAGCGGTGGAAGACCAGATTAAATTAAAAATCGGGTGTTTGGTCTACAAATGTTTGTCTGGGCTGACACCAGTCGACCTGATAAATAAACTGGAGCACTGTCGACCTACTCGGGCCCTTAGGTCTGATGACCAAATCCTTTTCGTTATACCTAGGACGAACTTTCTATCAAGAGGAGATCAGTGTTTTTCAGTGGTCGGACCTAGACTATGGAATAGTCTTCCGTTGAGCCTAAGACAGGCACATTTTCTGCTGAATTTCAGAGCGGGTTTAAAAACGTATCATTTCAAGTAAATTGGGTGACTGTGGCTCTCGCTCAGCATCCTCTTTCTCTGATGTCATTTTTTCTTGACTGATGTTCTTCTTTCATTCTATAGTACCATCTGCGCCAGGACTTGATTAAGTTTGTTGTGAGCGTGTTACAAATCCTTCAAATTCAAATTCCTCGTGCCAGTCCAGGTTTTATTCTGCACGTAAGCAGGCGAGGATGCTTTATGACCCCTGATCGAGTGCCATTTGCATTTATCCAAACTTGTTCAGTGGTATCGATGCGAAACGCAGTAATCTTCTTCAACAGGCCATGGAGAATGCTCCAGTTGCACAATTGTTTTGACAGTGTATTGCATATCACGCTATCAAATGCTGCCAAACGGAACATACATTACTTTAATCTAGGGGCCTTGTGCTTTCTCAAGGAGTATTGGTAGATCATCACGTCAGAAAAAGTAGAATAGCCAAATTTAAAACCTGTTTGATTGATGGCCAGTATTTGAGATGCCTCTATCCACCGTTTAAGCTCTTTTAAAGTACACACGATAGATTTGTTGCCAGGGCATCTTCCTTCGCTAATAGCCAGTAACTCTTTGGCTCAGAACGCAAGACTTTTTACTAGACATGTATAAGTATACTGTGTGTCACTGACATACGAGTAATAGTTGCGTTAATAATGACCTGTAATACACGATGCATTGGCAATCCCCATTGCCTGGAAGACTTCTTGAAGACTGCGTTGCATAAGCCAGCAGGACCTGGGCTCTTGAGCTCCTCACGGATTAAATCACCTATTCAAGTTCTCCAGCTTTAGTGCCAATCAATATGAAGGTAATACTTCATCTTATCAGTGCTGTTGATCATTACACCAAGTACGTGTTGCTCCGAGTCCGGTACTGGAATACACTGGGCCCGAGCTTGCAGAGCAATACAGCCATTCACAAATAACCAACACTTCCGTTGTTAAGACGCACGAGGTCTAACATATCTTCCCACTGTTGCCAAATGCTGCGTGCATGCTGTGTGTGTGCTCACTGTTCATGCTGTGTTCTAAGTGTCCTGCAAATTCTAACCTGTTTCTCTGTCAGCTGGTCCCTTCACTATTTGTGGTGGATTTTTCTTCAGCTTTGTCTTTTCTCTTGCAATTGTTGGAACAATCACATGCATGTGCACTTTGAGATTGCCACTAGACAAATTAACACGCCGAGAACGCAGAGGTCTGTCTCTGTGCATTAAATACATTCGCTAAATTTACTGCTCCAAGCAGGGCATGATTGCCTTCCTACGCTAAAAGATTGCAGTTAATGTACCACTCAGTGTCATACCTCATAATGTATTCTATTGTACTCAGGATGTGAAATTCAATCAAGTTGATACAATTGCCTCCTTTATCTAAAATAACATTACAGATGTTTGTCAACGTGCAGAAAATAGTAAGCACTAAGTGACCAACAAGCAGATTTAGTGAAGTAATCACGTTCTTCTCCATTTAATGCAACATGGCATCAGAGTCAGGGCCACTAACAGACACATAAGAGATTCTCCATTAGCAGTTATGCGGGTATATTGACCTGGGATATCCCCCATGCATTGTCCAGTTTATTACCTTTTGATCGACCTGTTTCTGCCTTAGCACACTACTTGGTATGCCCCGGTCTCACCTTGTAGCTCCTGGCCCATGTTTCCGTCTAGTATTTGCGGGCACATACCATTCAAATCCCCTGCAAAATCAATGGCCACGTTCTCATTCACTATTAAATATGTCACCTAACACAATTTCTACGTATGTTTTTCCTGGTGGGTCATAAACCACAATAATAAATAATGTATTGCCAAACAGCTTAGTATTCTTAATTACACCAATCAACATATGTAAAACCTTCATGGTGAACGGAACCATCCTGACCATGTTCATCTGAGTTGTATTTACCAGGTTCACCCCATTTAATAATGTTGACCCTATTATTTTGATTGACCGTCATGATTAATAGCTCATTATTAATCGTCCTACTATTAGTAAGGCCGGACATTTTTAAAGACTTGTTAGAATTCTTAGTTTTTTCTCATGAAGGTCATCTGCATGATATTAATAACATCAATTTATGAAAAAGGCACAGTCTGTCTTCTACTTACTAACATCACTGTATTTACAATACTCCTCAAAAAAGGTTCAACCTCTGCTACTTCTTCCAGAGGTCAGGAGCTGCTGTTGTTATCCGGCACTTACATAGCTCCTTTGATAATAGGCACTGAGGACATCTTTATTATGCAGATCATTAGTATGCTCACACTCTCACTGCTCCTCTGGGTGCAGTGTTCCTTTCAAAGTCAGAGACCTCCACATTGCCTTAATACCTTTTTATCAACCTGGTTTTACTCTGAAGGACTTATTTTTCATGAAGGGCTGTAACGAATCAACTTGCAGGGCACCATTGGTGCAGGGATGAATATCAGTTTCTAAACCATCAATCAGCCCCACACCTCTAGTACGCCAGAAGGGATCCGAGCAGATTGGAAACCCAAGTCAATTATAAACCCTACTGTCCAATGTTGGTAACCTGGAAGGACCGGCAGGCTTGTCTCTGCAAGATCATTGGTTATTTTCAACAAAGCGAAAATACAATTATTACCCAATGATAAACGGGACTGTCCAGTCAAGGTTGTATAAAAATATCTACTTTATTTTTATTATTATTACAACAGACACCACAAAATACAACCCACCCTGAAAAGGAACATATAGGACAGATAGTTTTACGAAAGAATAGGAAGCCCTCTGGATACTGACAGGAGGATAGTCGGTAAAGCAATCAGTCTTAACTGTTCAAGGTTATTTGGTTTCAGCACCAAGGGGACGTAATTTCACCAGGGGGCCTTCGGAGAAGGACCAGTGGGACAGAACCACAATGTACCTGTGCTTGAGATGATCTTCATGCTTGACGGCGTTGAGTCAGCTCCAAGATGGTTTGCACCTTCTGCAACAGAGTTCAAGATGGGAGACAGCTGTGGGTATCAGGCCACAGGTAGTTTGACAAGTGAGGCGGGATGGATGGCTTCAGGCTGCCTTACACGGTGGCTCAGGGTGGATAATGGTTTTATCTGTGCTGATTGGTGGATCTGGAAGGCTGGTTGAGGCGTTTCAAACTTCTTTAGTGACTGCAGCCTGACGACATTCCGTGGTGCAGCTGGTCACGGTTAAAGGGTTCGACTGCCTCGAAAATGTCCTTAAATGATGGATGCTGGTTGATGCTTGTGTGGCACTCCTCCTAGCTTCTTCGCAGGGCTTGTGGCATCCTTTGAAGTGTGAGAGCTCCAAGATGAGGGAAGTGTTTGCAGACAACCTCCTTGTCCTTTGGTCAGAGGCACTCTGGCACTTCACACCTAGGAAGTTTGCTGGCAGAACAACTGAACTGTAGAACAGGTCCTTTGAGTCCGGTATCTCCCTCTGTTCCCTGGGAGATGTTTAGGGGTGGAATCTTGCTTTCCTCTTGGAAATCCTGGCTTTCCTTTACTAGTGGAAGCTGTAAGGCCGACTGGACCTTTTGCAGGGTCCAAATGAGTCCTTCTTCTTACTCTTTTCAAAGTCGCCGGATGATCTGCTAAGTGAGGGGACCTGCCCTCTTTTAAAGCCAAATTGGCCCCAGTGATTGATTCAGGCTAAGCCTACCTTATAGAACCAATCCTGAGTCCCCATCCAAACAATCATCTGTTATGTGTGAGGTCATAACCAGAGTGATTTGCAACAGGAAAGCTAGGGGTTGACACCATGTACTACTAAGTCCCACCCATCTTCCTATCTGTTGTGGATCAAAGTGTCTCTCTGGCTAATGGAGCTTGCTGTGACTCCTGATGAAAGCGAAGGACCCCTTGAAGTTTGGGAAAGAACAGACTTTCTGTCACCATCAAATCACATACTTCTTCCTCTAAAAGGGGAACCCTGCAAGTGTTCCCGACTGTAAACAGTTGTCCCAGACATGACATTCATTCACGGCCCTTCATAGAGAAGGGTGGGAGCTAGCTTCAAACTGACACATTGCATATCAAACAGGTGTTGTCCCCTTTTATCACTTCTGCCATCAGGCCTATCGCAGGCCTGTTTCAATTAACTCTCATCAGTATGCGCTTGCCACCAGCAGAACATAGACAATAGAGAGGGCAGATCCATGGAGCATTTGATATTTTAATTAGGCTGGCCATGGCCGGAGGAAGGTGTTGCTTTCCCCCTTCCTGAGATGCTTTGATGTACCTGTGGATGTCATATTCCAGCTAAAAGTGACAGGGAGGACTGCTCCTGTAGGCTCAGTGTAACGCTCACCTGATTCCCACGGAGGCGCAGGTCTGGCTTCGAGTGCTGATGCTTCTTCAATGGTGAAGCGCAGGACTCTGAAGATGGACAGGAAGGGCCCTCTACTCTGGCTTCTCCGGCTCGCAGGAATATTCCCCTGTGCGTGAAAAGGGAGTATTACCTACTGACTGAGTTATGCTCAAGCCTCCCACTCTCTTCCAACCCTCCACGATACCCTTCCACGATTCCCCGTGAAGTCTCACCTTAGGGTCTGAAAGGATGAGCTCTCCATCCTGCTTCTGACGCAGGGGCGCGTTGAACCCAGTTACTTCACTGGATTGAGGTTGGATGGGAGTTCAGGTAAGCTTGATTATACTGGTAAGGCGCTGTAAAAGTTCTGTTGCAAGTTCGAAAGTTCAAGCTTTAAATAATAATGTTCATTGTCTTTTTTCAGGTGATAAATGAAGATTCCTTTGGAGACTTCTTGCAACAAAGCGCTGATGTTGATGTCTTTTCCCCATAGGAGCCGGGGTTCGGAATGCCGGAGATATGGCGCCGACCCGAAGTGAAACGTGCAGTTCCAGTAAAGATCTGGTAAGTCCTAGATGAGCGCTCAGGTAATGTTTTTGCATTCGCTCATCTAATGTCTTTGTCTTTTTTCCCCATAGGGGCCGGGGTCCTGCTTGGAAGCAGCAAGACCCGAAATGAAATGGGAATGACCCAACAGGTAAGTCTTAGAAGGAAACTGAGCTTCTCCTATTCCCTTCCTTCTCTCACCTCTTATTCTTGTCTTTTTCTCTAGGCTCTGGGAAGTGGCTGTGTATCCGGATGATCGCTGCTGAAGATGGAGGAACCCAGGAAAGGTGAGTGAAATGCAGCGCTGCAGCGATCGTAACGAAATGCTTTTAAAAATGATGTCTTCCCTTTCAGGATCGTCGGTGATGTCTCTGTGGTGCAGATTAGCTGGTAGGTCTCTTGTCTCCCTTTGCAGGTGACCCAGGATGCTGACAGGTGTGGCTGAAGTCCAGATGCAGGAGCTGACACGGTGAGCGTCCAGCTGCGAGGAGCAGAACAACGCGAAGCATGAGTTGCTGATCGGGTGTGGTTTAAATAGCTTTGGAAGAAGTACCAAGTGTGTATCCTTCCTCCGATCAGGTATGTATCCTTCCCCGACCACACCCGGGTGGAAAGTAGTCCCACAGGTAAAGTAGTTCCTATTCAGGCCTCAAGAGAACCTGGATGTGGCAGCATGGTCTGCATCAGGTAAGTGCACATTAAAACACTTGAACACATGTCGAGCTTTATGAGCCTGGCGCCTAAGGCGCCAGGACAGAGGTCCAACATGAGCCTGGCGCCTAAGGCGCCAGGACTGAGTCCAAAGGGCCCCAGCTTGGGCCCGCTGGCACTCCCCTGGGGGAAATGATGCCTACCTCTGGGGTTGCTGGGTCGGACCTGGCTCCTTGGAGGTAGGCATCATGACACTCAGTCCTCCCACAGTACACATGACTATGTGTTTGTTGTGCGGTGAGCAGAGAAAAATGTGTGCGGATTAGCCGCACACATTTTCTGAGGTTGATCTCCCATCATTCATTTTAGTTACAAAACTCCAAAAAAGCCCAGGCAAGCTCACACTCCCCGTGCAGATGGTGGAATTCCTCACAGCGGCATAACTTAAATGGAAGGTGAATGCCTTCCATTCATGCTATGCCCCAGTTTCAATCACATGTATGGCAGAGAAGGGAGGCGGAACACAACTCTTGTTTCCTCCACTCCCTTCCTCTCTGCCATAAAAATATTCTGAACATTTTGGTCGCCATGGATTTTCAGTCTAACGCATAATCTGGCAGACTCCATATGGATCCATCTTAAACGCTGCCGGCATGCGTACATGGCCAGCAGTGTATAATCAATTTGCATGGTGGAGTACAAAGTGCAAGGCAAAATATGATGTACCTGCGTTTATGCCACCTTTTGACCTGCACTTTTGCAATCTGCCGTGCCATGCAAATGACCATAATTTGGTGGCTGGAGTAGGATATTTTGTGTAAATTTGGGTTTGGCTGTATTTTCCTACCGCTAAAAGAAGAGCAGTAATTTGTTAATACTTATCCTTGCATTTAGTTTGGGATTGGTTTCATATCACTCTAGTGACCATAACTTCTTATATTATATTGGTGAATCTATTAATATATACTACTGTTGGTAGTAGGTTATTTAGTGGTGAGCATAGTTTCCTTCCCACATTATAACTCCATCATAAACAAAACCTTCCTTTTTATTAGAATATCTCCTAGTGATCTATAGAGGACCTTAGACCTATACACATAAGGGGACCCAACACTTTTATATAAAGTGCCACCTACAGTTCGTGGCCGGTATCACTGGTTTATCTACACCAGCGATCTAGGTGCCCATAGGCATTGCTGGCTTATGGACCTCTAGCAATCTATATTATATTAGATACCCTCCAACAACATGCAAGGAGGGCACACACGCACACACCTGTTTATCACTGCTTATTCTTGGTTATTATTCTATCTGCATGGGCAAATTGACAAATGTATTACCAAAGAAACTGAATCTCCTCTGTGTCACAAATACAATCCCAAATGCAATATAACAAAAAAACTCTACACAATCTGCTTTTATATATTATTTGTATTGCAAACAAATACAAATCACAATAATAATCTTACCATGTGCATTTTCCCATAATCTGTAACAAAAAATAAGAAGAAAGAATACAGAAACAGAGCAAACAAGCTTTTTTCTTTATAAAAATATGAATTGCTTTTTAACATTATACACATGACAAATCAAGATGCCGAGGATTTCCCTTGCTACTCTGCCTACCCGATATTTTTAGATCGGTCATTCGTACAACAGCACACAGTAACCTCACTTAAACTGCGTCTGCTTACCAGAAATATTTGTGGCTCTCTCCCACACACGACCTTCCTTCACTCGCTTCCGAAGAACAGGCCCAGTCAGCATGAGCTGTCCCTGTAATCTTGGTGTCTGGGATGCACGGCGAAACTTCCAAGCCAGTGCCAGTGACACCAAAAACATCTATCTCCAGAGCCCAGCCAACACAAACTAACTTCTCTCTGTCAGTTTTCCCTTTAGCAGACCTCTGCACCTACTCACCTTGCCTACGTGATATATTTGCAGACACTTTCCTCCAATCAGGTTGAACGGCAGCATCACCCTTCACTTTTACACAATAGAATCTTTGCTCAGTGAGCAACTGTTTCAATTATTATTTCCTTTCGCACATACTTTCTGCTTTCTGCAAACACAGACAGAGAAAGAAGAGGAAAAAAAATACCAGTGCACATTTGAAAAACGAATTTCAAAATATGTATTTTCACCTCATTTTGTACATGCGACTACATTATAATGTAAAGAAGTTAGCATTAGTGATTAGTAATTGTTAATTAAGTCAGTCAGTTATATAAATAATGTTCAATAATGTAGTCTTCTATGCATGAGGTATTCAAGAGAAGAAAAAAAAATTGGCACACTTTTACTCTCTGCAGTTTCACATTGAGCATTTTGCTGCACTATGAATCCTGTACCTTGCATGCCACCAGCAACCTATTCACATGTTATACTGGCAACATAAAAATGGCTATTTGTGTGTGCTACATTATCTGGCAAAAAAAAAATGTCATCATATTTAGTGAAGCGCTGTATATTCTAAAGCGCTATAAATACTATAAAGCGCTATATATATTACTACATACGCCTCCTTTTCTGACAATTTGGCAGTACTCAAATCCACAATTGGAAGAAACCCAACTTGTGTTTCCCTTTCCTTTTAAAATGTATGAGCATTGGGATATCTTTCATTCCCTATTGTTACTAATATCATAAGCAACATCCTCACCTTTACTGACAAAATGATTAACCATCCTCCCATCACTAACACTACAACAGCTAATCCCACCATAGTGTGTTCCACCCAGGTTCCCCAATTAAACACTTCCACTTCCATTACACCCAGGCTACTAACTGTAATATTGTTCTTTCTCGGACTCATTTTAACAGTGTGTTTTTCTTTATAATTCAATAAGAACTCCACATCCGGGTCTAACGGGGATGTATCCCTTTGAAAAAACTCCATATTTTCCACTTGGCTTTCCCAAATATCATTTGTAATATGGAATAATGTTAAACCCCAATTGAAACAACTGTATCCTTTGGAACCTCTAAGTAAAATACATTATATTTCAATTGCTTGACAACAAATGTTCCATGATTCAAGTGCGTGATCGTTATATTCTTCATGAAGTTGCTGACCAACCATTTATTTTTGAGCATTTTAGCTTGTGCCAATTCCTCACCACCCAAATTGCTAATGACTACTTCACATCCCCCTGATATACCTGAATCAGATTTCAAACCATAAATAGCATCCGTAGCATCATGAATATACATGGTTTACCTGGACACATGTAATTATGTTCTTTACATTTTATACATGTTTCCGGGTTCGGGATCAAGTAAACCTCAGGCTCCCATGACTGAAATGCTACCACTTCTGGAGTCTTAATTTTTATATATTTACCTTCTTGCCAAAATCCTAAGTTATGTACCCATTTAGTTTGATACATAAGTTCAGGAGCTATATATGGTATGCACAACAAAAACCCAAATTCGAATCTTTCAAATTCACATATAGGGGCATTGCATTGCCCATTTCAAATGCAATTTTCACTTGTGCCATATCAATCTCCCTTCTGGTTAACCGTTCTATCATTTGATGAACAATAGCTTGTGAAACAAAATATAATGGTACATGTCCTTGAATTAATTGGGAAATTGCAGTTTGGACTTCCCTCATGTAATTTGTCAACAATCTATCAACAGGATCTATTACATTCAGGATTTCATTCAATATCCGGTCATGCTTAAATATTAATTTAGTAGTACGCTGTACAACTTCAGCCTGTTCATTTAGTATTACTGCACTTTAATTGATCAACTTCACTTGCTCATCCAATCCACCTCTAATTCCATCCAAAGTCTTTTGGATCATTTCCAAATCGTAACTCAATTGTTGTGCTTTAGTACTCAACGTCCCTACTGAAATGGCATTGGCTGTTGACATTGTAGTACCTATCACAGCTCCAATAATAGACATTACCAAGGAGACCACAAGCATTACTGCTCCTCTCTTTCCCCTCCTTTTCTTTATATCCGCCAAATTCACAAATGTCTTTTCTACTGCGAAGTACAAGCTAAATACTGTTGGCTGTTCGAGGGTAATCTCCTGTGTGAACGCTGTGGCTCGCCATCGCATTGCAGCCCCACAGAATCCGGACCAGCACTCGTGCCGTGCTATTAACTCAGCCCCGGAGGACGTCTTTTTTGGAGACACTCGATGTGCTTGACCCTCCTTTGAGGAAGAAGGAGGTGACTGGGTGTTCTTACTTTTGGTCCATACTGGAGCCCATTGAAAACTGTATGCTCTCACTGTTGTTTACATTAGGAGCCCATTGAAAACTGCGTTATCCCCAGGATAAGCTCGAAGTGGATATTTTACAAAGCTGCACATCTAAAACCCCTTTTCTATCTCTCCCAAGGTGTTCCTAGTGGAGGCTGGCTCCGCCCCTTCTGTCGCGCAACGACCCGCCCATCTCTATAAATACCTGCACCCCGGCGCACCTGCGCTGCGCACTGCGAAGTACAAGCTAAGTACTGTTGGCTGTTCGCAGTTCGTGGTGCGGGGCGCCGGGTACATACACCCCAGCGTTAGTGGCCATTGATCTGGGATTATTACAATAGATTGGGACTAACGGGCAGCTGTTACTGTATATTTGATATCCGGTGACCTTAATGAGTGAGTACCCGGTTCTGATGTATAGATCTTTGCATGCTTATGGTTTCCAGATTTTTGTTTAAATGTATAGCTTGCAGTAAAGGTCTGGCATAACTGCTTATAAAAGTGGAACAAAGTAGGGCTGGGTGCCATTGAGATGTATAGATGCTAATTTGGTGAGCATCAAATTCTCTTTTCTTTTCTTTTTAAAAAAAGCAAGCGCGGTCTGGGAGTATGCAAACTTTGGAGAACCAAAGCTTGTGACACCATAAACTATCTAAGAATTGAAATTTACCATAAAGATGGAAATCACGTTGCGCAATGGGAAAAAAATTAAAGACTCTATCTTAATAGAGCCTGTAGATATAAACCCCGCTATGACTAAAAATAACAACAACAAAAAACAAAAGGAAAACCTGCCTATTCCTTCAAAAGAAAAACGCTAATTTCTTTCAATGTCAGTCCAAGTGGCTGCCAATGTTGCTGAAATGAGTTCTAACACATAGACTCAAGATGGTAAAGTTTTGAGTTCTCTGAAAGATGCAAACGAAGATATCACTCACGACCCATTCTCTGAAAATGAAACTATAAAAAAAAAGACATACATGATGCAGACATCCAGGGGGACAATTTTCTTCCTGCTACAGATATATCCATGCTAGCACCTGTTATTATGGCAGACCTGGATAAAAGGGTATGCCTTTCACTAGGCCCATCGACTCCAGTGTCTACCTTTGGACAGTTTCAAGAACACGTCCATTTTCATAAATTAAATATGAAACAACATAGTAACCTCTCACATAGTTTCTTTCAAAATGGAGAGGAACCTACTTCAAAAGAGCCATACCAATCTACTAGTTCACCAACTTCAACATTGGCAAAGAAACATAAATCAACACAGGAAAGGTTCTCATTAGATGAAATAGAAACTTCGATCCTGGTACTTAACAACAGTCATTCTCATGAGGTACCTGAGCAAGTAGAAAGAAAGCTTTCAGAATTATTGGAGAAAGAAACGTATGATTTCCTGGTAAAAACTAGAATTCTTAACTTGTTATATAAGGGACACGAACTTACACTACTTTACTGAAGGACTTAAAAAATAACATCTCGATAAACTACGAAAAATTAAGTAAAGTAGAAGGATATATCCTTGCGCAAGAAGCTTGCCACAAATTTCATGTAGAATGCCTTACAAGAACTGCCCTGATAGTAAAACAGGAAAGACTTGCATCGAAAGCATTTCCACAAAACTCTAGAGGAATACAAACGAGTAATGAGTCCCTATTACATAATAGAATTCCTAAATCGTTTGCACACATGGCAAAGAATCAGACTATATCCACAACCATTGATGTTAATGGGGATTCGATTGATATTATTGAAATTGCTAAAACACAGCATGAGCGACTGTTGCAGATTGAGCAGTTCTTGTATCAAACTAATCCCAGACTACACAACTCTGAAATGCCTCAAATGGTAACACCATCAATACCTGATAGTGAAATACAGAGTGCCTCCCCTGACAGCCCCTCAGCGATACTAGAAATTATAGAAAAAGATATAGAGCTGGCGAAAATTGCTGAAGACGCAGAAAATACAGCTGCATCTGCTGAGGGGTTTTATCACATATCTAGAAGAGCGAAAAAAAACTATCAAAGAGCGCTAAAAAGAAGGCACAAGAAAGGGGTAGACAATACTGGATGACATCAGGGAGCGAAGAAACTCCCTCGGGGCGAATAAAGGCACAACACAGAAACAACTTTCCATCTCTAACCCAGACGAGCATGCCTTAAATTTAAGTCAATTAAATGAAGAAAGTAAAATAGTACCGCAAATACGTCCACAAGATGACAATGGGGAACCCCTAGCGGAAGAAAAAGACCAACCTTCGGCTCATGAAGACCTTAAAATGGTACATGTAACTCAAACAAAAATAAATGCATACTTTCATGAAACACAAACAAAAAAGACAGGGAATACAAAGAAAACAGAAGGTCAAGTAGGAGGAGGTAAATCAACTTCATACTAGTAATATGAAAACTTCAGACACAAATTCGGTATCAAGCATGGCAACTAGACAACCCTTGACAGCTTCGACTTTGGTACAAACAAGTGCTGAAATTCACCCTACTCCTAGTGAACAACAGGCACAAAACGTTTCAGAGGTATCAAATAATGCCCAAAATTCACAAAAGTTAGCCACTGCTTCTCAAGTGAGTTCCACAACTAATTTGGAAATAAAAGCTCCTTCCACTCAAGTAGGAAATAAAAACAGGTCCACAATACCAGCAGTCCCACAAAATGCAGGGAATTCAGTAAATAATTGTCAACTGCATAAACATGGGTCTTTGTCACTTGACTCAATGTCTGGTACAGCAATTCAGGAAGTGAAGTCTCAACCTTTGACTATCATTGAATCAACTTTGGTAGTATTTAATAACATTCCAGAGGCTATGAAAGCAACTATTGGATGGAAGAGTGATCCAATGATCAATGGAAAGGAGCATATTAATCGCTCCTTCCTAATGAAATCTCTTTATAAAATTCCTTCACTTAGAAACGTAGTCTCCAATGACATTGAAAGCATCCGGCTATCCAATACAAATAATAACCGCATGCTTTCAACTATGCGCTCTCCCATTATTGCAAAGTTAATATGGGAACACAAATCTAATCTAAAGATGTTGGGTCTAGAATTGTATGCATTCTATTTAGTGGAAGAAGCGATGGAGTTCCTTGACTTTCAACCTCCAATTATACCAACAGCAGGCAATAATGTAAATCAAGCCATTTGCAATATTGATAGTTCAAAACAAATGATGGAACAGCTAGCCTCTCTTACTACTGCATTAAATGGTTTATCGTGGTTGGAACCTTTGATAAAAGCTGAATCTGTGATAAGTTTGACACATGCATCCTCATAATTAAGAGAGTTAAAAATCATTACGTGGAATTGCTGTGGTTTCAACAATCTTAGGAAATAGTTGCAAAAAGCTCAGACGAACATGTTACCACAGATATTTTTGAATCAAGAAACCATGTCCATGTTTGAACTGCATTTCGATGGCTTTACTTCTTTTGTCCACCACGCAGATGGCAGATGAGGTGGCAGACCTGCAGGGGGCTTGGCCATCCTTATTCCCAACTCACTTTCCTTTAAGGTGAACCATATTTTCCATTCAGACTTGTTGCTCTTGGTAGATGTGACAATAGAAGCCCCACAGAATTTAAGGGGGTAATTCATAGAATTCAGCGCACAAGTGGTGCATGCGGCTGGCGCACACTGTGCGCGTGCGAATCCCTGCGCCAGCCGCGTGCGCTAAAATCCATTTCCGCGCACAGCGTATTCATGGATTCCAGCCACCAAAACCAGCCATGGCGCACAGTGGCGCAGCGACCCTGCAGTAGCGCCAGTTACGCCCCCAAGAACGCCTCTCGCGCAGGGAAAAGCCATCAATATACCCAATCCAGCGCAAAGGGCTGCGCTAACCCTGTACCAGCACGGCAAGCGGGCTACGTGTATCACTGGGGTGCGCGGGAAGTACCTCACGCGAATGGCCCTGTGCGAGCAGGGTACGCGTATTTCAGGGGTGCGCGGGAAGTTCCACACGCGATATCCGCAGGGTACGTGTATTTCAGGGGTCCGCGTGAAGTTCCACACACAATATCAGCAGGGTACGCGTATTTCAGGGGTGCGCGGGAAGTTCCACACGCAATTTCATCATGGTACGTGTATTTCAGGGGTGCGCGGGAATTTCCACACACGATTGGGCCCGTGCGAGCAGGGTACGCGTATCTCAGGGGTGCGCGGGAAGTTCCACACGCGATTCCATCAGGGTACGTGTATTTCGGGGTGCGCGTGAAGTTCCACACGTGATATCAGCAGGGTACGTGTATTTCAGGGTGCAGGGGAAGTGACACACGCGATTCCAGCAGGGTACGTGTATTTCAGGGGTGCGCGGGAATTTCCACACGCGATTGGGCCCGTGCGAGCAGGGTACGCGTATCTCAGGGGTGCGCGGGAAGTTCCACACGCGATTTCAGCAGGGTACGTGTATTTCAGGGTGCGGGGGAAGTTTCACACACGAAATCAGCAGGGTATGTGTATTCCAGGGGTGCGCGGGAAGTTCCACACGCGATTCCCTCAGGGTACGTGTATTTCAGGGTGCGGGGGAAGTTTCACACGCGAAATCAGCAGGGTACGTGTATTCCAGGGGTGCGCGGGAAGTTCCACACGCGATTCCATCAGGGTACGTGTATTTCTGGGTGTGGGGGAAGTTTCACACGTGAAATCAGCAGGGTGCGTGTATTCCAGGGGTGCGCGGGAAGTTCCACACACAATTTGTCTGGGTACATGGATCTCAGGGGTGCGCGGGAAGTCTCACACGCGATTTCCGCAGGGTACGTGTATTTCAGGGGTGCGCGAGAAGTTCCACACGCGATTTCAGCAGGGTACGTGCATTTCTGGGTGCGGGGGACGTTCCACACGCGATTGGGCCTGTGCGAGCAGGGTACGCGTATCTCAGGGGTGCGCGGGAAGTGCCACACGCGATTTCAGCAGGGTACGTGTATTCCGGGGTGCGCGGGAATTTCCACACGCGATTTGGCTGTGTGCTCCCAGGTATTCCCTGTACACCCTCCACGGCCCCTGCAGGCAGCCGACACCACACAGGACTACCCTGCACACCTGCTCATGTCACCCAGCACCCCCACCCCCCAGCCACCATGGGCACCCCCACCAGGCCCCCACTCATGTCTCCCACCACCCCCAGCCCCCAGCATCCAGGGGCACCCTCCACCAGGCACCCACTCATGTCTCCCACCACCCCCACCCCCCAGCATCCAGGGGCACCCTCCACCAGGCACCCACTCATGTCCCCCTGCACCCCCACCCCCCAGCATCCAGGGGCACCCTCCACCAGGCCCCCACTCATGTCCCCCTGCACCCCCACTCCCCAGCCACCAGGGGCAGCCTCCACCAGGCCCCCACTCATGTCCAACTCATGTCTCCCACCACCACCACCCCCACCCCCCAGCATCCAGGGGCAGCCTCCACCAGGCCCCCACTCATGCCTCCCACCACCCCCACCCCCCAGCATCCAGGGGCAGCCTCCACCAGGCCCCCACTCATGTCTCCCACCACCCCCACCCCACAGCATCCAGGGGCACCCTCCACCAGGACCCCCACTCATGTCTCCCACCACCCCCAGCATCCAGGGGCAGCCTCCACCAGGCCTCCACTCATATCTCCCACCACCCCCACCCCCCAGCATCCAGGGGCACCCTCCACCAGGCCCCCACTCATGTCTCCTACCACCCCCACCCCCCAGCATCCAGGGGCACCCTCCACCAGGCCCCCACTCATGTCTCCCACCACCCCCACTCCCCAGCATCCAGGGGCACCCTCCACCAGGCACCCACTCATGTCCCCCTGCACCCCCACCCCCCAGCATCCAGGGGCACCCTCCACCAGGCACCCACTCATGTCCCTCTGCACCCCCACCCCCCAGCCACCAGGGGCACCCTCCACCAGGCACCCACTCATGTCCCCCTGCACCCCCACCCCCCAGCCACAAGGGGCAGCCCCCACCAGGCCCCCACTCATGTCTCCCACCACCCCCACCCCCCAGCATCCAGGGGCAGCCTCCACCAGGCCCCCACTCATGTCTCCCACCACCCCCACCCCCCAGCAGTGCAGGGGCACCCTCCACCAGGCCCCCACTCATGTCCCCCTGCACCCAGGTCCTCACAATCCCCAATCATGTGCGTTATGGTCAGTCTCCACAGCCAAAAGGCCCTACCAAGTAACCCATTCACCCACATGGAAATGGAAATTACATGTTACACCCCCAATGTTCATAAAGCAAATGAACCCATGTCCGTCACACACAATGGTTGCAAATGAATGGGAAAACACCCAACATGACATGCATGAAACCAATGAGATGATACCACACAGTGAAGTATGAAAACAAAATTGTATTAAAAAAAATTGAATGCAAATGAAATGAAACAAACTACAATGGCAATGAAAAAAAGATAAGCTGCATGTCCGTCCAAAAAAATCAAAACTACAAATCCAAAAAAATGTTGTTCAAAGTCACATTAAAAATAAAATCAATCCGAGAGATGAAAATAAATGCAAAGATCATTGCTCCATGGAGAATAAATCAAAAATAAAAAAATAAAACAATCCAATGAAGAACTATGTACAAAACTCGAAAGGGTCCATGAGCCCAACTGAACAAAGGAAACCTACAAAAAACCCTAACTAAAATGCAACTATATACAAAAAGTGGAGCTGTGTCCGTCGACTCCAAATCATAAGACGAAACAAATGAAACCTAAAATAAAGAACTATATACAAAGGCGGCGGGCAAGTCCAGCGGCTCACTCCGTGGTGTTCCGGGCCAGGGCATCATCAAACTCCTCGTCTATGTCCCGGAGGCAGTCCTGTTCCATGGCCCCGAGGGTTCGTAGGGACGACATCTGCTCCTCCAACCCCCTGCGGATTGCCTCGAGGCACTCGGCCCGCCTCAGGGCCCTCCGCATGGAGTTCTCCGCCCTGACCATCGTGAGCCGTGCCTCTTCCGCCCACCGCCGCTCCGCACCTATCTGCTGGCCCAACCGCAGCCACACGAAGACACTTCCTGTCCTGGGTCCTCCTGCCCTCCGGCCGATGCCTGCCCCTCCGATGTTGATGGCCCCGAGCCATGATGCCTCCCACGTTGACTCTGTTGCTGCCTCCGACACAACTGCCTCTGCCAGCACGACGGCATCCAGGCTGATGGAATCCACCGACGCCGTCGTGCACGTGCCCTGCCTGATGATGCCGGCACATCCTCCATCTGCTGGGGTACAGTTGCTGTGGTGTCCACCCCTGCTGGACCTCAGACTCCCGACTGTGGCAGGGATGGGATCCCCACCGAGCTGGCTGCATTGGTCAGGGCAGGTCCACAGGGGGCCCTGGTGGCATCTGGGCCGGAAGACGGCAAGGAGAACGACTGGCGTTTAGTCTCCACAGAGGAGGAGAGGGCCGCCAGATTGGCCGACACATGCAGGAAACCCCCGAATATGGACGATCCCAATTGGGCCACATTGGCACGGTGCTCTTGGTGATGACGTGCGTGCTCCTCCTGGGAAGCATGCACGGCATCACGAATCACAGCCGTGCGAATCCCGACCCCAATCAGGACCTTCTCCATACGGCCAGGGGTCCCCTCGTCCGCAGGTGGAGGGGAGTCAGATGACATGGACATCCCCTCTACCTGCGGACGGGACTGGGATGGGGCATCCCTGCTGGTGCATGGTGGTGCACCCACAGGGTCAGGGACAGCGACATGCACAGGCCCCTCCACGGTGACCTGTGCTGCCTCCTGCCCCTGCCCCTGGACTGCACCACTTGCACCATCAGGGATGCCCCCACCAGGCCCCATGTGCGCCTCAGTGGCGGCCTCCTCCTCCTCTGTGGAAACCACCAACCTGGATGGCTCCTCACCGTCTTCCGCCGTAGCAGGCCCCTGTGGGGGCTCACCCACCCCTTCCGCTGCAGCCGTGGGGGCATCCCCGCCGCCTTGCACCACAGCGCCGTCTCCGCCCTCTTCTTCACTAGCCGCTGCGTAGAGGGAGACATAGAACACAAGCATCAGGGTACTGTACAATGGTCCCCTAGACAGGAAGCAATAGCAGATGAGTGCCACTGTCAAAGTACACTTCCATCATGTCCCTCCACAACACATGTGTCAGTCCAGGCAAAACACACACAGTGACAGTCATGGTGCATGCCATGGACATTTCCACACATGTCCAATGGACTCCCGAAACATACAATGTAATGGAACTCACATGCATCATGGGTCATGCCTATCACATGCACACACTTCACCTCAGTCACATCCATCTGGCCCCGTACACCCCAATCACAGTGGATACAAGGATGACTAGGCTGCATCAGTGAATCTGTACATTGTCACAGACATGTGTCATGCATCCATGGCATTCACAAGTCACAGACACGCAGGTCAGGCACACAGACATGGATACCATATATGTACCTGGCATCAGCACCCATCCCTCACCCCCACCCATGTCCAGGAACAGAGACTGCCATGCTCTCATGTGTACAATCTGCATAGGGCTCCCCATGTCGCATTTAAACACATGCAACAACCGTGCGGTTCACACATTACTGGTCGCACATGCATTACCATTATGTCCCTGCACACATACATGCGTACATGGCCTATGTCACACATACAGGCAAGTATCAGACAACCAGCACACTGCAACATGCCCTGTCTCACACAGCAATGCTTGGCCACTTACCGCTCAACTCCAGACGGGTCTCCCTCTCAGGGACCTGGGCGTGGAGCGCTGGGTGTACGCGTTCCAGGACCCTCATCTGGATGGAACTCATGCGGCCCTGGCCCCCCTCCACGAGGCGCCGGGCCTTTATGAGGGTCCTGGACCTCAAGTCTTCCCAGCGCTTCTTGACCTTCTGGATGGTGCGGGTTGCCACCCCCTCCGCGTTGATGGCAACAACACAGTCGGCCCAGATCATCTCCCGATCTCCCGTCCTTCCTTGTTGGCGCGGGACGATCCGAAGAGGGCATCATACTGCCCCAGGACTTGCTCCACCAGGACACCAACTTCGGTGGCAGTGAAGCTGGTGCCCCTCTGGCCGGGGGTTGCCACTGGTGCCAGATGTGGATGTGCCCGACATGGCAACTCCAGGGCAGGAGTGGGTGGGCAACTGGGTCCTGGGCCTGGGCTGTGGAGCGATGTTATCTGAGTCGGGAGTCTTCTGTTCCAGCAGGGGTGGACATAGCAACTGGACCCCTGCAGATGGCTGATGTGCAGGCACCAAATGGCAGGGCACGGTGGCAGCAGGCAGGCAGGCAGCAGCAGATGGCACGTGGGAGGCTGCTCGGGGCACTGGGGGGCAGTAATTCGGCCTTCTGGGCAGGAGCGTGGTCTTCCGTGTGTTTTCGCGTGGCCAGCTTGATACGGAGTGATTTGGCACGTGAAAATCCTGCACGTCAGCGTGAAAATCGAGGAAAGGCCCTTAGCGCGTAAGCGCGTCAGCACGCGTACGCGATTTCATTGGACCAAAGGCCCTTACAGCGTAAGCGCGTCTGTGACGTTTTGCGCACGGGTGTTGCCCTGGCAGGGCTTGGAGATCCTGCGTGCCTTTACACTGTTCTGTACGTGCTTTTCGTGCGGTGCGTGTGTTTTCCATCCGTTGGGGTTCACACGCTATTACTTCACAGCGGGTGTTGGCTACGCGTTCTTCTACACGCAAGGCAGACGGTGAGTGGTACCCCGCTCCCCCCCAGGCCCGATCGCGTGAAAAACTTCACGCGAACCCCTGAAATACACATAGCCCGCTCCCCCAGGCCCGATCGCGTGAGAAACTTCACGCGAACCCCTGAAATACACGTAACCCGCTCCCCCAGGCCCGATCGCGTGGAAAAGTTCACGTGAACCCCTGAAATACACGTAGCCCGCTCGCACAGGCCCAATTGCTGTATGTTGCCACTTTTGTAATGCGCAGGGACGCTACCGCCTGCCTTCGTGTGGCGGACGTGTTTCGGCTTGTGCGTGTCTTTGGCTGTGCGTGGCTTTGCCCTATTCGATTCCATGAATACGTATGGTTCGAGTGCGTGTGGGCGTTCCGTCTGCTTCCCTGCAGTACATCCCCAGTTACGCCCTTATTTTCGCGCGTTGTTCCCCATTCCACGCATTACGCCCCGTGTCCCGCCCACTTTCTGGTGTATGCGCCGAGGTTGTGTGCTTTCACTGTGCGCGTCGCGCATGCCTTTCGGGATGTTGCAGTGACTTGTGCGCCATGCACGGGTTTGGCGCACATCCCGGGGTGTACACGCGCAGGGACTTCCATGAATCGCACGCGTGCGCCTGTTTTTTTCCGCTTGCGCCTGCTTGCGCGTAGATTTTCGGCGCACGTTTGTTCCATGAATCGGCCCCAATGTCTTCTTGATTACACTATATTGGAATCTGTCTCGCATGTCATTTGTAAAAGCATGCAAAATAATTGACACATTGTTACAGGAGGCTTATGAAAAGTCTCCACAAGCAGAAATCCTGATTGCAGGAGACTGTAATGCAACCTTCCTATCTGCATTGGAGGTTGAAAGTAAGGGCAAATCAAAGGCTTACGCTAGATTTTCACAGGAAAAAGGAGAAAAATAGGTACAATATTTAGATAGTCATGATTTATATACCATTGAGCCGGATCTTAATCATGAGGCATATACATGGAAAAGAGGCCCATGGATTGACTACTTGGTGGGTTCTAAATTTCTATCTGTATGGATGAGTCTCTCAAGTACGATAGACTCTGTACTGGGGGACCATTTAATGATTACCTCCTTGATGGTATGCAGAATCACTAAATATGTATGTGATTCCACGCTATCAATGATCCAAAGCAATATAACAAGGCTCTCAATTAACTGGAATATAAGCACTTGTAGAAAAATATCTTTTCTTGTTAATCGAGACATCTGGATATGCAAGAGTTAGATATCTGAAGAGATGGAATCTATTAAGCAATGCAATCTAAAGATGATAGATTTTCATCTAAGATCCATAGCTGTATTGCAAAAATCCCGAGATTATAACAAAAACACAATTCCCCAGGGCTCTCAGGACATATTGGAGCTTAAACGCAAAACAAATATGGAATTGAGAAAAATAAGTAAGTCCCTTGTGCTCCATGATTCGACTTGTTTTACAACTGCAAAAAAAAAGATACTCATGCAATTTATAAATGATATATCACAAATTCGAACACATACGTTACTGAAACAAAGCCAAAATATGGTGGTGATGCTATGCAAACTTAAACCCAAAGCTATATGGAAACATCTGAGATCTATTAACAAAGATCAATATCTAGAATTCCATTCAGCAATCGATGGAGCAACATGGACCTCCTTTTTTCTTCATAAATATGCAATTCCGCCTGCATTTTCTTACTTAGAAAGTGCTCCACTATATGCAAACATTCCTGATACTTGTCCATGGGACATTGAAGATATTTTGTATGCCATTAACAAATTAAAAGTGTCTAAACGCGCTGGCCCTGATGGCTTGCCCCCTTGTGTTATAAAAGATGACCCCTTATTCTGGGCACAAGTTTTCTAAGCAATATTTTGAATTAAAAAAAATCCATCTTCTTGGCTCACATCCATTATTATACCTATACACAAAAAAGGGCCCATTGATAACCCTAATAACTTTAGGCCTATAGCCCTAATGGATGTTGCAGCCAAAGTATGCTCTATATTGATTCTCCAAGAAATAGAGATTGTGATCCGCAACACCGACTGTCTAAGTGTAGCCCAAGTAGGCTTCCGAAAAGCAATGGGGACAAGTTTAAATGCAAGTATTCTTGCTCATTTGATAGCATCCTGTAAAGCATCTGACAAAAGTCCTATCTCTGTTGCTTCACTAGACCTAAACGTGGATTTTGATTGTGTCAGGGATACTATGGAAAAAAATGTTAAGTGCTAACTTTCCACCATATTTAGTAACTCTGATCTCTATGCTTCACTATAGAACAAATTTCAAAGTAAGAATAAATCGGGAAGGTACTCTTAAAGAAGCCATCCCTAGTACTATTGGTACTATTGGTGTAAAGCAAGGATGTAATTTGGCAGCCATACTATTTAACATGTACATGGCCGATCTTGATGAGATTTGAAATGAAAACTAATTGCTTAGGAAACCTCAAGTTATCATGGCCAGCCTATGCTGATGATGTTCTTCTATTTGATAAAGCACACTCTGGACTACAGGCAAAGCTCGAGAGTTTCCTTTCGTACTGAAACAAGAACAATCTCATGGTCAACCCTCAAAAATCAAACATCATGATCTTCTCAAATAGAAAGAAATTACGCCACTTTACGTGGAACATGGAGGCAACACATATAAAGGTGGTACCAGAACTATTTTATCTGGGATACAAGATGTCAAATAACATCTCCTTAAAGAAAGCCAAGGAACAATTTATTGAGAAAATGCGACCCCTTAAAGGACAAATGAAAATGATCTATCACAAATTTTGTAACTTTTCATTGATTCCACTGTATGAATACTATAATAAAAAAGTTGAAGCAATTTTATTATATGGGGTCAAATTACATTTAGAAGATCTGGGACCCTTTCTCAACCGCTTACAAGGAATTTTATGGAAGAATACCTTAGGCTTGCCTCTGTGCCTCCCTAATGCCATTTTGAGACATGAATTAGGACTAACATCATTAGCGGCTCGCTATCACTGGCGCTTATTGACACTCTATTTTAAAATGTTAGATCCTCCAAGATATTCTATATATACAGAATTTGCTAAAATGGTATTTATCCTATGGTGATTTATCCTCTATCCATCGCAAAATTTAAGGAGAGAATGGATGAACTCTTAGATAAGATCAATATACGAGCAGATGACCTTGACTTGAATAAAAATAATATGAAAAAAAAAACTGTTCATTGTCGATTGGGCAGAGTGAATAACACAAGCACAGTCTTACTCGTCCTTTGATCAATATGCAGAATGTATTCATCGACAAAGTCCTCGCTTGAAATACCTAATGCTTTGTCCAGATAAAATGATTCGAAGAACATATATGTTATTTCGATTGGATCTGACTCACACCAAAGTCAGAACCAGACACTGGATGAAGAATCAGGATATGCAAATGGATCAAACTTGTAGATTCTGTAAAGAAACTGTAGAATCTTTAAAACATCTATTTTTATATTGTCTTCATTTTGAAAAAACAAGGGTACGCATGTTGAAAGAATTCACAAATGTGAATACTATTTTTGCAAGAAACTGCATATGGAAGCATTGTATTATTATTGCAACGGTCCGTCTGGTAAACTATATTAGAACCGAAATGGAAAAAGATTGCTTTGCTATTTAGTACAAAACAAAACAAAAAAAAAAACAAATGCTGGAAAATTATGATATGAATATTTGACATTGAAAAAAGTTTTTTCCTATGTTTTTTAGGATCTAGCTTCTCAAGATGTGTTAATGTAAAATGCTAAATGTATTTTATGAAGTTATTTGTAAAAGTGTGTACACCAAAAACAAATTTTAAATAAAAAAATAAATGTCTTTTCTAATTGCATGAACATATCTCTTATTGTCTGCTTAGCGTCCTGTTTTCTCATTTCTAGCCACTCTTTAGTCTGATCAACCATGATCCCAGTGTTATTAAAGTGCTTTTCCAACAAACTATCAGGATTCATGGGTACATATATATGCTGAAAGATCATCCTTCTCTTGCTCATAATGAACCCAGGCGCTTCTTCCACCGCAATGCCAGATGCTGGTCCGGGCTCAATAATAACCTGTGCTTCCATAGTTTTGAGATCCCCTACAATCATCAATAGTGTCATCCATATCGCCGGCGCCATCATCAATGACATTCGTTTAACAGGCTTGGTCTTCACCCCCGCCCAGGGTTTTTTCGGAATTTCTCCCCACGGATTCCAGGACTCTATCCTCTCCCGTGTCCTTCGGTCCTGTGACCTCCAACCTCAAAATACAGTTAGTCATTCTAAATTAACCAGAAAAGAGACAGATTAAGTACATAGCACAATACCAATTTCACCCTTTTACCGAAAATAAAATATTTAGTCCAAAACATTTCGTCCTTTTTCTTTGGTCTCTGAAACTAAGTAAATGTTAGAGAGAAAACAACCATATACACAAAACATCATTATACATTAAACATATTTCAACCAGTAATAAAATAATACCATCTGCACCAGCCCCCTTTTTGTTAATGTTTATCACCTATGATATTTTTATTTACATTTATTTCACAACAAGAATTACATCTATCACTTCACTGTGCTCAGCAAATTGTGGTATCCTAGGGCTTTTTTCTCCCCACGCAGGATTCTCATACTTAAGTGGCCTCTCCACTGGGTATCTAATACGTTCTTACTGTGTTCACTGTGCTCTGCAAATTGTGGTATCCTTGGGCTTTTTTCTCCTCTCGCAGGATTTTCATACTTAGGTGGCCTCTCCACTGGGTATCTAATATGTTCTTATTGTGTTCACTGTGCTCTGCAAATTGTGGTCTCCTAGGGCTTTTTTCTCCCCTCGCAGGATTCTCATACTTAGGTGGCCTCGCAACTGGGTATCTAACATGCATTTACTGTGTTTACTGCTTTTCTGAATTGTGTTAACTATGGCTGCTGCTCACTCCCTGTCCCCTGCTCTCGTCTGTCTCCCGCCTCCCCCCTATTCCATGGTGCTCTCTATCTCGCCTATCTTCTCTAACTGCTTCTCCATTGACTATCCTGCTCTCCTCACTAAATCTGGTAGGAAAAAGTTTAAAAAGGACATCCTGGTCTCCAACCCAGGCCTCCCTATCGCAGACACCTACACCAGTGCCTCCTCCAAGGAAACCCTCACTCACATCCTCTTGTTCGTGCCTTCTCCTGACCTATGGACCCTTCATATGGTCTCTGTTCTCTCTCCTTTCTCCTCTTCTCCCATTAATGGTGGCACCCGTTGGGATGTCCTCTTGGCCTCCTTCCACTCCTCGAAGGCCATCATTAATGTCTACACTAATGGGACCATCTTGGTCCAAGGCTCTCAGGCCAACCTCCACCTCTTTGATTGACACTTCCCGTGCCTCATCAACTCCATTTCCTCTCCTGCTGTCCCCCCTCCTCTGTCCTTGGCTACCTTGCCTCCACCCTCCCTCACTGCCCCCTCTTGTGCTCCTTCACATCCGCAGGGCGTACCTCTGATCTGTACCCCTCCCCGGAAGTCCTTCAAGGATGGCAACCTTCTCCACATTGCCACTCTTAACTCTCGCTCTGCCATCAAACATTCCTCTGACATCTGTCGCCTTCTTGAGGAACTGAACCTTGACGTCCTCAGTCTCACTGAGACATGGTTCACGGCCAGCTCTGTCACCAGCTTTGACACACTCCTACCTGACGGTTACAAGATCCTCTCTGTGCCCAGTCCCAATCGTGCTGGGGGGGTGTGGCCCTTATCTTCCCTGAGTGGATTCCTGCCACTGTCATTCCAATGCAGACTTACTCCTCTTTTGAATACCTTGTCTGCCAACTCTCTCTCACTCCTGGCCATTCCCTTACCATGGCTACTATCTATCGGCCACCTGGTCAAATTTCGTCCTTCCTCTCCGAGTGGGCAGACCTCTCCTCCTCACTCCTGTCCTCAACCACTCAACTCCTCTTTCTTGGAGACTTCAACATCCACCTGGATGCCTCCTGTCCCCCCTCTGGACTCTTTTGCGACCTCTGCGACTCCCTCTCTCTCTCTATTCTCCCGTCTGGGCCGACTCATTCTGCAGGGCAAACTCTTGATGCCCTAATCTCTTCTGACCTTCCCCTCTCTCCACTCCTCTCTCCTGGACTGATCACTTTCTCCTATCTTCCCACCTCACCCTCCCTACCCCACCCCACAGGCAAATCCACTTCCATCATTGCCACCCAGCCTCTCGGTCATCCGACCCATGAAGCGCGTGTCAGTTGAGGCTTTCGCTGCCACCCCCCCCCTTCGGCTGACTCCCACCCTGACACAGCGCTCTCCACGCTCCACTCTGCTATATCCGATACTCTTGATATCCTTGCCCCTGTCATGAGAATCCGCCTGAAGCCCAAATCCAAATGTAACTCCTGGTATGACTCGGATCTCGTCACCCTAAAACGCAAGTGCAGGGTGGAAGAGAGGAAATGACGTGCTTCATGTTCATCCTCTGACAAACTGGCCTGCCGCCTGCTCCAAAGACAATACCGGCTCTCCGTTCTCACCAAGAAGAGATCCCTTATCCAAGCCTGCATCTCTGCGGCATCTAACAATTCAGCCGAACTCTTTAAAATCTACAAGGAGCTGGCCAACCCTGCTGCAGTCTCTACCTCTCCTGTCCCCTCCCAGGCCCTCTGCACGGCACTGGCCTCTCATTTCATCTCTAAAACTCAGGACATCCTGTCCTCGCTCTCCTCCTATCACCTCCCTCCCTCCCTCCCTCTATTCCCTGCACTACCTCTGGCCCTTCTGTAGCCACCCCTCCTCCCTCCTTCTCTGCCTTTCCCCTTTTCTCTGCTGACGAGGTTTCAAGACAAGTCCGATCTATGAAAGTCTCGTCAAAACAAGTTCACTCCTGTTCCTCCAAAACCACATCGACTCCCTGGCTCCTGCCCTGGCTGACTTTTGCAACCACTCCTTCGCCTCTGGAGTCTTCCCATCCCCCCTTAAGCACTCCCTTGTGCACCCTCTTCTTAAGAAACCCTCTTCCGACCCCTCCTGCCCGGCTAACTATCGCCCAATCCCCATCACTCCCTTCCTGGGCAAGCTCCTGGAGAAACTGGCCATCTCCCAGCTTAATCTCCATGCTGAATCTGTTGGTAGTCTTCATGGCCATCAGTCTGGCTTCAGAGCTGCCAGAAGCTGCTCTCCTGAACATCATTTTGCTCGATCTCTCTTCTGCCTGTGATACTGTCAACCATGCCATCCTGCTCAACCGCCTCCGCGATAACCTGGGAATCACTGGTCAGGGTCTGGCGTGGCTGACCTCTTTCCTCTCCAATCGACCCTCCCAGGTCCAACTTGGGCCCTTCCTCTCTGACATCTTTTTCTCTACCTGAGGTGTCCCCCAGGGATCTAACCTCTCTCCCTGGCAGTTTAACCAGTATCTGCCACTCCTTGCCCACCGCATCGGCGCTCTCTGCCCCAACTTTCAGTGCTATGCGGATGATACCCAGCTCATTTTCAGGCTACATTCGGCCGCCTCCTCTCCTTCCCTCCTCTCTGACTGTCTGTCTGCTATCCAGGAATGGTGTGCCGCCAATGACCTCTGCCTTAATGCCAGTAAGACTGCGATTCTACTCATTGGCACACCCACTCCCGCCTTCCCTGCAGCTCTCTGGCCGGCCTCTCTTGGCCCTCTTCCTGCTCCTACCTGCAAGGCAAAAGACCTTGGGGTCACCTTCGACTCCACACTCTCCTTCTCTCCTCACATATCTGACGTCTCTAAGAAGTCACACTACCAGCTGCACCTCCTCAGAGTTATTCTTCCTTTCCTCTCCTTCCCCCAGAAGCTCACTGTCTCCCGAGCCCTGGTTCTTTCGAAGCTGGACTACTGTAACAGCCTCTATTGAAATCTGCCTGCCTCTACACTCCGCCCTCTGCAACTTATCCAAAACAGGACTGCAAGACTTGTCCATGGCCTCAAGCCCAGGGACCGTATCTCTCCAGGACTGAAATCGCTACACTGGCTCCAGTGGCTGCAACGATTAACTTTAAAACACTCTGCACTGTCCACAAGGTCTTCTGGGGCCTGGGGCCTAAATACCTTCAACTCTCTCTTCCTAGATTTCTTCCTTCTCGAGCTCTTCGCTCATCCGTCTCCAACTCCCTCAGGCGTCAGCCGCTTCTCCAAGCAACGAGTTGGGGGTAGATCTCTCTCCGCAGCAGGGGCCTCCCTCTGGAACAGCCTTCCTGCCTCCCTTAAACTTGAGGAGAACCATCTCTGGTTCCAGAAGCACCTCAAAACCTTCCTCTTTGCTTCTGCTTTCTCTCCCCCTCTCCCCTGCTAATACTTGACTGAACTGCACTGAATCTGCAACTGGGCCACTCTTACCGATCTCGGTCCTTGGCCCAGCCACTCTCCCCTTGCACTGACAACCCCTGGACTGCGGGACTGTCTCTGTATCCCTACAGCCCCCTTCCCAGCTCTTTTTCTGCACTTACCTTGCACTTGCCACTAGCTGGCCATATTATTTATTATTATTCTACTTACCCTGTACTGCACTTTCCCCCCTCCCTTTCCCCTTGCACTTTTCCCTTCTCTCTACCTATGCACTTCCGCGATTTGAATGACACCTGGCCTAGTAGGATTGTTGTCGGTCTTCCCTTTGTTCCCCCTCCCTGCCTCATCGTGCCTTGAAACACTTGTGTATAGGCCCGTTACAAATGCCATATCATATCATATCATCTATTTTTATTTCTCTGGTATTGGATATTATGTAGGGTACTATGTGTTTTTCTTTCATGTACTCAGGGCACTTGAGCTGTTTCTACTTGCTCAAACCTCCTGACTTCATGTTTGAGATGACAGGGCTTAATTTGGTTAACATGAACAAATTGCTCTGTTACCGTTTCACCCTCTGTTCTTAATATTTTATATACCACTGGAGACACCTTGGCCCTCATTACAACCCAGGTCGTTGGACCATGGTGCTAATAGGTTGGCGGGGTGGTAATTCCCCATGCCGCCATGGCCCTTCCCCTTTCCCATTTTTGCCCCATAGTGCTCAATGGGAATGGGGAAGGCGCTAAGTACGGTGCCGCAAATTGCGGCACCGTACTTAGAACCAAGGTCCCTTTGCGGGTTGGTTTTTAACGGCTACAAAAAGCAGGCGTTAAAGTCTCCAACCCGCAAAGCGACCTCGTAATCAGGCGTTAAGGGTTTAACGGCGCCGCCACCTTTTACGGCGCCGTTAACCCCTTAACGCCTGGGTTGTAATGAGGGCCCTCATCTATGATTTGAAATGGCCCCTGCCAGGCCGGCAGAAATTTATAATTTTTCGTTTTACCCTTTCCAAAATTAAATATATATACCTGATCCCCTATACTATACTCTTTCACAGATGTCTTTTTATCATAATATGATTTTGCACTGTCAGCAGCCCTTTCCAAATTCCGCTACACAAAAGCAAATGCATGTTGTAAATGCTTCCTCAATTCTTCCATATATTCATGAACTGTACATGCGCTTACAAGTGTCTGTTCATGTGTCCTGTATAACAAATGTTGTGGCAACACCATTTTCCTACCTGTCAACACCTCACGAGGGCTGATACCTGTTGCTTTGGCAGGAGTTGATCTGATTGCCATCAAAACAGGAGGTAAACGTAAATCCCAGCTGGAACCTGCTTCGTTGCAACGTTCAACAGCCCCAGAAGAGGCGGGTCTGTATGCAATATGCAGTTTTCTTTTCACCCCCAGTATCTGCCACACTTTACTCATTAAAGCGCGTGTAAAATGACTTCCTCTATCTGATTCTATTCTTTGTGGTAACCCACTACAATCTGGTGCAGGAATACACTCTATCCATTTTGACATCAAACAAACCAAACACAAAATATAACGGTTCCCCCTGCTCGACCTTATTACAGGCCCTACATAGTCTATTTGCAAATCTGACCATGGAAGGGTTAACCCTCTTTTCATCAGCGGAACTCTATGCATTGGAGAAGCGGGTTTGAATTGGGCACAAACTAGACATCCCCTAGTATATAATTCCACATCTTGGGACATATGTGGCCAGTAAGCATAATCTTTCAGTATCTCTAATGTTTTTTATGAACCTCTGTGTCCTGCAGTTATTGCATCATATGCATGGTGTAGCATTAGTCCTCTGAATGAAAGGGGTACCACCCACTGTATTTGTCCTGTTATGGATTCCCTAATCATGAGTCCATCCTGTAGTCTAATTCATTTTTTACTCTTTAATAGCACCCTCAACTCTTCTTTTCCCGCACAATAATTTTCAGTTAAAGGATTTTGTTCAGGGTCTATCAAATGATTATAATAGATTCCCAAAATGTGTTCATCTTTTGTGCCTTAATCAGGTCTTGATCTGGTGTATCATAACTCCATTGCACTACTGGTTGTTCTACCTCTTTTGGAGCCTTAGAGGGTGTAACTGCATCAATCTGTATTTCACCAAGTAAGTGTTCAATAGGTAGCAACTCTCCCATCACAGCCCCAATTTTGGCTTAATGATCTGCTTTATCATTTCCCTCCTTATCGTCTCCTGGAGTTTTTAAATGTCCACAAATCTTTCTGCAGCATATTGTTAAATCATTCTCTGACATAAATTTATCTACAGCCTGTATCATTTTTCCATGTTTGAGGGGCTTTTTATTGTACGTAATCATGTCTCTTGCTTTCCAGCCAGGGAAATATTCCACAAAGCTATTTCGTGCATAATCAGAATCAGTCACCAGGACAATTTCACAAAATGTATTATCAACTGCAGTAGTAATTGCTCTATAAATAGCTGCCAATTCCGCTACCTGACTACTCCTAGCCCCAATTCTCATCCCTATATTAGGAATGCCTTCACATTTCAACCAGACATTTCCTATTTCTGATACCAATTGTTTATTACTGTCATTTTCAATGTGAAAAGCACAATCGTCAACATATACAGTTGGCAAATCCTTGCATGTCTTTTCATCAAAAGCTTTGTGTGGTGATTGTTCAAACCCCTGTAAACTAGATTCCACTTCTACTTCATTTGATACATGTTCAGCTACACAGTCATGTAAATCTGTCAATCCTTGAGCAACTGGGCTCTTTTTATGTTGGCCATATCTCACTTCTATGGGAACGCCTTGTAATGCCAATGGCCACGAAGTAATTCTGGGCTGTGCTAGATTGCCTGACCTAATCATTTTACTCTCTAAAAATTGCAATGGCTGATGATTTGTTTCAATGATGACCTTTTCTCCCTGAATAATGGGGCGGAAATGCTGTAACGCCCACACAGTGGTCAAAAGGGCCTTTTCACATTCACTGAATTTAATTTCAACTTGAGAAATGCCTTACTTGCATAAGCAATGGTTTTGTGATTCAAATCATGTTTTTGAGATAACACTGCTGACATGCAATGTTCAGAGAAACCTATCTCTATAAAGAAATCCCTGTTCTTTATGGGGTATGCTAAACATGGTGCCTTTATAAGACATTCCTTTAATTTAGCCACTGACTCAGATTGCTCTTTTTCCCATTTCCAGGGTGTATTCAGCTTCAGTAGTTTAGTCAATGGTTGAGTAATGTCAGCATAATTTTCAATAAACCTCCTGTTATATCCCGTCATTCCTAATAAACTTTTGAAACATTTCACATTTCTAGAGTCTTTTAATTTCTGTATGGCCTCTACCTTTTTCTTTTGTGGGTTTAGTCCATGTTCAGTCCTTTTTCTTGCACCATTGTGCTTTCTGTAAAGATACTTTGGCAGCGCCTTTTGCAATTGGCGAAGAAAATGTCTAATTTCATCAAAATGGCTTTTTAAGCTTTCATTATTTATCAGGACATCATCCACATAAACTATAGTTCCTCTTTCCACTGCATCAGGCATAGCCTTTCTCAAAAATATACCAAACACACTCCCACTATTGACATACCCGAATGGTGTTCCCATTTATAATGCTGTTTTGTGATTTTATTTTCATAGGTCTCAATGGTTTTTTGGTTAAGGACCACAGTACTCCATTCACCCCATCTATGAGAGGAGACAATCTTTTCAGGCAGTCTCTCCCCATCAAAAATGGAATGTGATCAATACTTCTTGTTTCATTCTGTGTTTTCCTATCTTTATGTTAACTTCGGTAACACCTATAATAGGCACCTCCTCACCGTTAAAATTATGCACTGGACCTTCACTTTGCCTCACTGTGATATGATTCTGTGGAGATCTCCCTTCATTGATACTTTTTACCAATTCTTTGGACATAATTGTGGCCTGTGTGATGGTGTCAATCATCGCAAATGTATTGCATTTCTCTTCCACAGTGATGGGAGCATAATACCTGTCTTCAACTTCTTCCAATACACATAAAAAGTGTGAATTCTTACTGATTTCAGGACTCACCTTTCTCAGGCCTTTTTCACTTTTGGCTAAGCACATTGGTAAATGGAAAGGCATTTTTCCCTCCTTTCTGTCCATTTCTGTGTGGGAGACTTTATTCATTTCCCCATATTCAGAGGTCTTTTGGAGTGGGGCCAATGTTCGCCCATCCATCCGGGGAACATCAGAGTTCACACTACAATCCTCCAACTGAACATGTGTAAAATCATCACTTGGTAATTTGCCATTTTCTAATTCTGTGCATTAGTGGTTATTTGGTAGGGTACCAGTCTTTTTAACTTCTTCGAAAATCTGTGGCTCAAAGAACTTTTCAGGTGATTGATCTGCACCCTCCCTTTGAATACCTATTCTTTCTGCCTGTGTTTGGTTAGTGTTTCGATTGCCCAGGGAAGGGGTTCTAGCATCCACACTTACTCCCTGTTCACTTGTATTACCCGTGCATGAGCTGTCTTTCTTAAATCTGTCCCTTTGTTCTTTTGGACATTCATGTTTTTCTTTTTCATTTGTGCAAATTTCTACTGTTTGATTTAGCTCCAGATTAAACCAAACTTCTTTTTTAGATGTATTTGCACTTTCTGTCACATGTTCATTTGCCGGTACTTTCATTTTTAAATCATTAGGCATCTCAGAGTCATTATGCAAAATCACATCAGGGCAATCTGTTTTCTTAGCATTGCAGGTATCAATAATACTTAGTCACTTGTCAGAAACCACCCGGTCATTGCTTTGGCCTTCTGCCCCCTCCTTTGATGACTTTTTTTGTGTTGTACAGAGCTTTCCTATTTGCTCAGCTAACATTTTCACTTGGGCCTTGAGACACTGGAATCTTTCCATTTCTCTAGAATCCTCTCTCTGTGCCCTAGGTCGATATTGGTTACTTTCCCCCTGATTGAATCTATTCTGATATCTCTCAGGAGAACGATTTCTGTTGGGATTGCTTCTGAACTCTTGATTCATATGTGGAGGGGAGCGGGGTGCGCCCATCCTTTGGTTGTAGTCCCCTGGTGGTGGTGATTCATTGTATTGACATGGAGCATAATTCATATTCTGCCTCATGTCCCGTCTCTCATTTTGTGGGTACTGACCCCTATGTTGATTCCCATTTTCAGTAAATCGATCCGCATATCGGGGTCTATCCTGATTACCATATATCATGGTGTTAGGGTCAAATCTTCTCTGTGTCCCCAATGTCTGGTAGGGACCATTATTTCTTTGATCCTGACTTTGTCTCTGATTATTGTTCATACCTGACATATCAGGCCGATATCTTGCCCGGGGCCTGTCTCCTAAGTACCTATAGCTAATGTAGCTCTCCTTATTACTAGGATCATGTGATTGAAACATTGGTGCAGGGAGTGACGATGGGCCTCATTCCGAGTACGGCGCTAACCAATGGCGCTATTAACGCCTTGGTTGACGCCGTACCCGGACCGGCAGCGCCTTGGTGGATGGCAGAATTACTGCCCCATTCCAAGGTTGGCGGGGCGGTAATTCCCCATTCACCAAGGCTCTTCCCCATTCCCAAATGAGCCCCCATAGGGCTCAATGGGAATGGGGAAGATGCTAATAACGGTGACCGTTCATTACGGTCACCGTTATTGGCTTGGAGGCCCCTTTGCGCCCTCGACTTTAACACCTGCTCAAAGCAGGCGTTAAGGGTGCAAAGGGAACTCAGAGTATGGCGGTAAGGGATCACCGCCACCGGTCTCGTTACCGGTGGCCGCTATCCCTTATCGCCATACTCGGAATGAGGCCCGATCTCTGTTGATTACCCCTTTGTTCAGGTGCCAAATTATTTTTACCTGGACTTTGAGCAGACTCAAGGGACATTTTGGCTGACCTGATCTCCATCACTGGTGCTGAGCGTTCTTTAGATTTTGGTCTAGTGTCTTTCATTTTATCATTTTCTCTACGCGGACAATAGAGTACTTCATATAGTTTTGTACTTTGGTGTACAATCCATTCAAGGGACTTGCCATGGTCAAATTCACGGACTAACTGTGATATGATGTCTTTCTGTAGCCCATAGAAGTAGGCAGCTTAAAACTCTTTGGAATTGGGATCAAAAGATACATCAAAGCGAGAAAAAGCTCTTTTTAAATCTTGTAAAAACTGGCGAGGTGACGTGTTAGGCCCAGCCGTAATTGTGTATGCAACCTTTTTTTCCTCTTGCAATGATTGGAAAGGAGAAAAATGATGTCCAATCTCTTTTTCAAACTCTGCCCATGTCTTGTTCTGCTGTTCATTTAACCCTCTAATGATGCTGGCTGTGGGAGCATCCAGAGTTAAGTGAAAATATTGCCTGTATTGTTCCTTGGGTATCTGGAGGGCCTTAAATATATTGTGCACCGCTTCTAAGTGATCCTCTATAGAGCACTCCCCTCCTTTTTTAAATGGTTTGATCAGAGCTTTGATTGATTTCATTATTTTTATGGGGCTACTTGTTGCTATGCAAGGAATTGCACTACTTTGTGATTCCACCATGGTTTCGGGTGTATGGGATTAGTGGCGGCCCCCAATGGGTGTATCAAATCCCCAAGGGTGCTGCAGCCAAGTTCAGTCACCGACCCAGTCACTGGGGCACTAGCTCTCTGTGAAGAAATAGGATTCACCTCAACTCCATTGCCGTCTATCTTGGGACCTGGAAATGCATATTTTCTGTTCCAAATCCTTGCACTCTATCTGCCTCCTTACGCAAACAGTGGTTTTCATCAGTCATCATACTAATTACCTCCTGCAAATCGCCCATTTGCATTTGGCATTCATTGAATCTTTGTTTCTCTTGTCTCTTTCTTGAAACATTTTAACCATTTCCTGTTCAGCATTTTGGAGATCACTTTCTTTCTCAAAATGTTCTTTTTGCAAAACCTCATCTTTGTCTTGTCTAATATGGTCTACCAACAATTTCAAGTGTTTCAATTCTTGTTCACTATCCTCAAACTGCTTCTTGCTTTGAGACAATTGAGTGTTGAGATCTCTACATTTTGACTGCATGTCCTTTTGACATACCTCCAATTCTGCTCTTAACATTTCCTCTTTTTCACTTGCTCCGTCCAGATCAGCTTTTAACCTGATATTCAACTTGGAATCATTTTCTTGCATTCACAGGGATCTATTTAGGATAAACCATATCTTGGCACATAGCCGTATCAGGCAATCTTTCTCTGCACGTTTGTCAGCTGCATTTAGTAGTCTCAAAAGGCAGACCTGAATTATGCTGCCTTCTGCAAAAATGCTGTCTAATGGTTCTTTCTGTACTTCACCATAGATGCGGTCATGCCATTCTGTGGCATTATTTGATGACAATGTCCCATGTGCATATAGCTTTGCCTCCAGATATTACACCAGCTCTGGGCATGTGGCCTCCGTTTGAGACATTCTAAAATTCACTTTTAGTGTCACACTGCTATCATGAAATGGGTTCCCTTTCATGCACATATGGTAGTGTGAGACACACTTGCCACGCCCAGTAGGAGCCCTATAGCCACTTTCCTGGCCAACACACCATGTAGGTAGGATATTTTGTGTAAACTTGGGGTTTGGCAGTATTTTCTTACTGCTAAAAGATGAGCAGTAATTTGGTAATACTTATCCTTGCATTTAGTTTGGGTTTGGCCTCATATCACTCTAGTGACCATACCTTCTTATATTATATTGCAGAATCTAATAATATATACTATTGGTGGTATTTTGTGGTAATAGGTTATTTAGTGGTGAGCATAGTTTCCTTCCCTACATTATAACTCCATCATAAACAAAACCTTCCTTTCTATTAGAATATCTCCTAGTGATCTATAGAGGGCCTTGGACCTATATACATAAGGGGACACAACACTTTTATATAGAGTGCCACCTACAGTTCGTGGCCGGTATCACTGGCTTATCTACACCAGCGATCTAGGTGCCCATAGGCATTGCTGGCTCATGGAACTCCAGCAATCTATATTATATTAGATACCTTCCAACAACATGCAAGGAGGGCACACACGCAAACACCTGTTTATCACTGCTTATTCATGATTATTATTCTATCTGCATGGGCAAATTGACAAATGTATTACCAAAGAGAATGAATCTCCCCTGTGTCACAAATACAATCCCAAATGCAATATTAAAAAAACTCAACACAATCTGCTTTTATACATTATTTGTATTGCAAACAAATACAAATAACAATAACAATCTTACCATGTGCATTTTCCCATAATCTGTAACAAAAAGAAAAGAAGAAAGAATACTAAAACAGAGCAAACAAGCTTTTTTCTTTTAAAAAATATGAATTGCTTTTTAACATTAGACACGTGACAAATCAAGATGCAGAGGGTTTCCCTTGTTACTCTGCCTACCTGATATTTTTAGATCGGTCATTCGTACAACAGTACACAGTAACCTCACTTAAACTGTGTCTGCTTACCAGAAATATTTGTGGCTCTCTTCCACACACAACCTTCCTTCACTCGCCTCCAAAGAACAGGCCCAGTCAGCATGAGCTATCCCTGTAATCTTGGTGTCTGGGATGCACGGCAAAACTTCCAAGCCAGTGCCAGTGACACCAAGAACATCTATCTCCAGAGCCCAGCCAACACGAACTAACTTCCCTCTGTCAGTTTTCCCTTTAGCAGACCTCTGCACTTACCCACTTTGCTTACATGATATATCTGCAGACACTTTCCTCCTATCAGGTTGAAAGGCAGCATCGCCCTTCACTTTTACACAATAGAATCTTTGCGCAGCGTGCAACTGTTTCAATTATTATTTCCTTTTGCGCATACTTTCTGCTTTCTGCAAACACAGACAGAGAAAGAAAAGAAAATACCAGTGCACTTTTGAAAAACGAATTTCAAAATATGTATTTTCACCTCATTTTGTACATGCGACTACATTATAATGTTAAGAAGTTAGCATTAGTGATTAGTAATTGTTAATTAGGTCAGTCAGTTATATAAATAATGTTCAAAAATGTAGTCTTCTATGCACGAGGTGCTCAAGAGAAGAAAAAAAAAATGGGTGCACTTTTACTATCTGCAGTTTCACATTGAGCTTTTTGCTGTATTATGAATCCTGTACCTTGCATGCCACCAGCAACCTATTCACATGTTATACTGGCAACATATAAATGGATATATGTGTGTGCCACATTATTGCTGGCAACAAAAAAAAGTCATCATATTTAGTGAAGCGCTGTACATTCTAAAGCTCTATAAATACTATAAAGCGCTATATATATCACTACACAGGGACCCACCTAAGTGTATGTCTACATGTAATGGCCCTCCTTGCCGAATTACATGCCTCCCGAAAATGAGCCCTTTAGAGTTTTTACATGTTTTCCTCTTTTCCTCCTCCCAGTTTTATCATTATGGACCTCTTGGGGTAATCATATTACATTGTCCATCAGAACTGATGATTACAGAAGCCTCAGGTAACCTTTTATTCAGCTGTATGTGATATAATCACTGGAAGTAACACAGAGGGTGACTCGCTAGTTTTTTGTAAAGGCACTAAACTCCCTCCCCAACATATTTTAGGACTGGTGCAATTATATAAGCAGACTCCAGTCATATAATATTTGGGGGAAGTGTTGGATAGAGCCTTTAGAAAAAAATCAAGTCACCCTCAATGTTTTTTCCAGTGATGGTATCACTGGAAATCCCTTTATTCTTGCATTAATTTTTTGCACTTTGTGTGTTCTTTAATCGAGACATTTTCGTTTTAGTACTTTTTTCTCTCCTACATTTAGTTCTCTTTTCACTAATATCACATTTAATGTTAGGTTCTTTACAGGTAATGACTATTGGCTGAACTGTGTTATTATGCTCAAGACTTTGCACTATCACATCTTCTGCAGAAACATTGTTATTTGGTTGCAGGGCGGAGGAACAAATGCCTTTCTCAATACTTTTGCGAGATTCCGGATTATCTTTGGACAATCAATCACTTACTGTCATCTTGTTTTTAGAAGTCCCCTGCATAGATTCTCTCACATCTTTACGATAATTATGAAGCAATAAAATAATCTCATATAAATAAGCAGTTCACTTAATAGGTTCCTTAATGGATTGCTTCAGATAATTGTGTTAACGCTTTGAGACATCAAGCACCTTTAATTACGGAGCTGTAAAGGTTAGTGCCTCTTCTTCCCTGTATGCTTTAGCTTCTAAAGATATATAAAGGGTGCCTGGCGGAGCCCTGATCTGCCCAGGAAGGTTCCTGTATATAAAGTACTAGAAATCAGGGTGGGAGATCCGTAGACAGCTATCTGGTTTGGAAACTATTTTATTTTGTCTCCAGGAGGACAGCTGCATTCATTGCGCTCCGCTCCTAGACGTTCCAGGCCTAATCCTCCCACCTGCAGGACCCAAATTATCTCTGAGTCAGCCCATGTGACCCCTGGGCATGGGTTCTTCATAGTCCGGCATTTCCCTAGGACTTTAAGCACAGCGTCCCCACTGCAACCACAGCAGACGATTACCTACATGGACAGTCTCACGATCAACTTTCATCCTGATGAAGGCCACTACAACTCCGGGCTCTTACCAAGCCCTACATGGCCGAAACACTCCAGTGTCGATGTTCCGTGACACAACCTCATTGTTTATGTGTTTGTAGATAGTGTGGTGTACACCGTCCTGTTCAGCATCCCCGGACCTATTATAGTCCTGGGAAGCACCTTGTAAAATCCTTTGTTCTCACTTGCCTGTATTTTGTACTTGTGCATCACTTTGTCACGCCACTTCTGGGGAGACCGAGGTCCAGTGCGATCGCTCTCCCTTCTCCTTCCTGGCGGATCTACCCGCGCTTTCGCGTCTGGGGAGCCGCCAGGAGGAGAGCTTCAGGAACCGCTGTTGGTGGGCTACGGCGCATGCGCGGGAGACCGCTGTCTCGGTTCCGCGCATGCGCCGTGGATCGGAAGGGCTTGCCTTCCAAGCCTCGTTTTGGGTCCGCCGGCGCTCGGAGGTGAAACGGCTTGCGTTTCAGGCCTCGCGGGCGCCGGCGTCCCATAAAAGGAAGCCGCAACAGAAGCCAATCGCGTCTCAACGCGGAAGCTTCGTTCATGTTGCTCGCTCCTGGTTTCCTGTGATTCCAGCTTCCCGTTACCTTGCCTTGTCCTCAGCCTGCCTGGACACCCTTCCCTGCCTGAGTATCCTATCCTACTTGCCCTGCCTTCAGCCTGCCTGGGTATCCTGTCCTACTTGCCCTGCCTTCAGCCTGCCTGGGTATCCTATCCTACTTGCCCTGCCTTCAGCCTACCTGGGTACCCTGTTCTACCTAGGGTCCTGTTGCTTACTTACCCTTTTGTCTGCTTGGGAGTCCAGTTAGCTCAGGGTCTTTTGGGTCCCTCTGGTTCTGATTTCAGTCTCCTTGGTTCCTTTGTTCTCGCCCTGTGGTTCCCGGGTTCAAACGTACCCCTCTGGTTCCCCTGGGACCTTTAGTTGGTTCCCTTCCAATCTGGTTCCCCTTTTCCAGTCTGATTCCGCCTGGTGCTTGGTGTTCCATCTTCATACCAGCTATCCGAAGTTCGCCTGCAGCTTGGTGCATCGACCATCACCTCGGACTTCGCCTTGTTTCTACTCTTCAAACTGACCGTTGCCTCTCCTGTCTGTGCTTGCACAGTCCCACCGTCACGTTAATCAGGAGAGTGCCTTCCGTGACGCTGGGAGTCTGTCCATCCTCCACCCTGTACCATTTGGGTGGTCGAGAGGCGGGTTCCCCGAGTCACACATTCATCACTCAGAAGACTGCAGTCTGGCGGCCCCAACAAGATCCTCATCAAGGAAAACAGGTACGCAGTTTTCACGAACATCTCAGCTTGACACACTTCGGAAATTGTACCTCATTAATAGAGAGGTCGATACTTACCTGTATTTCCTGTGTTTCAACAAATATCTGTCCGTACACTTTCGTGCTTATCGAAAGTCATGTAAACATTTAACTGTATTATCTGTGCAAAATTGTTTTGGAGACAAAATAAAATACTTTCCAAACCAGATAGCTGTCTACGGATCTCCCACTCTGCTTTAGTTTCTATACTCTTCTCAGGCATAGGCGAGAGGGGGCATGCATTATCTTCCAGCATATATAACTTCTGCACCCCCATATTGTTCATCAATGGGAGATCCGGGGTATGCAGTAGGCTATCAGATCTAATGGCATCCTCTGCATGAGAGGTTGTGCAGCTCAAGTCCTCAAGGGCCGCACACATGTCAGATTTTCTGAATAACCCGTATTAATATTCATGAGATACATTTGCATACAATGGCTCCAAACGTATGCAATTTCTTTCTCATGCACAATAATGAGGGCTATCCGAAAACGCATCAAATTTGCATTCTCCGATGCCTGGAGTTAGGCAGCCATACATCCCATCCGTTTATTTTTAACTTAATCCTCATCTTCAGCAATTACAATAATCCCATGCTCATTTAATTCACCCAAAACGACGTTCTTGCTACTTTGTAGCAAAATTGCTATCCTTTTTCTGCATAAGTGTGAATAAGTATAGGAATGCTCATATAGTTAACCAATGCAGCCTTGGCTACATGATGGACGATGTATGCTTAGGTAGCATCTTAAAATGGGGTTTCATTTCATTCACAAGCTTTGCTCCTAGACTAGTAATGTTCAGCAAAGGAGATGTATGCAATGCCTGTTGAGAAGCGGACTGCATAACAGGAGGAAAATAGCTGTATCTTAGCACCAGTGCCTGTCATCAAAACACAGGCAACACCTTTAAAATGCTTGTTCTTATGCATGCCATAATTATTTTATTTCACATTTGTTAAGCGCATAAAACCCTAAGGCATCAAGGCACTGTTGTTACAACCAGTTACACTCAAATCTGAACAAGAGAGGGGGCATACATTCGCCTTGTTCAAGAGCCAGTTACAAGGGTATGCGAATGTCAAGCAGATTGGGAGTTGGAATGTCAGGTGGGTTTGGTGAAGAGCCAGGTTTTCAGAGCTTTCCTGAATGACTGATAGGATTGTTCTGCCCTTGGATGAGTGGGGGAGAGAGTTCCATAGGTGAGCTGCCACTGATGGGAAGCTTGCACCCCCACTTTGTATCCGTTTGGATTTAGGCTGAATAAGTCTGTCTAGGTCCATCTAGTAGGTCTAGAGGAATAGGACTTTAAAACTCTTTGGGAGACGTAGGGCGGTGCAGATTTGGACTGACATTTGTGAGTGATGGATAAGGTTTTAAAGAATATCCTTTCCTTGATCGGGAGCCCCCACAGTGGTTGCAGACCTCCATTGAATCTTGGATATACTAACACTTTTATACTTTTTCAGCTATTTTACTCTACCAGAGCTAGAGACCTTCCTGGTGAGTTTTTCAGTTTGTGACTTGCTAGCAAAACTGTAAGAACACCAACCTGCACTCTGCTGATGACATAGAAGATGGCGCGATGGGGATGTGCTTTGTGAGCTTCACACGTGATGCGGAATGAAGACCACTGTTTACAGTGTCAGGGTCAGGGTACGCCCCAATGTGAAATGGCATCTGACTGCTAGCTCAAAGGAGGAGCTCCCACATTCCTGTGTCAGATAGAAAATGGGATACAAAGTGACTACTGATGCTTTTGCCCATCATGTTTGTGCCTGTCAGGCAATGAAGAAAGTTTGTAAGACATTCATCAGGAGTTGGAGGCAAATACGAGAATCTTTTGTCATTGCTACCAGAGGTCTACACCAATATGATATGATAGTTTATTTATATAGCACCTATACACAATGTGTTTCAAAGCGCTTCAAGGCAAGGGAGGGAACAAGGGATAATACAACAACATTCTTACAGACCATGAACAGTAAGGATGTGAAATTAACTATTGTACTCGGCCTGATGACATTTCAGATAGTGCAAGAGCTAAGACATAGATAAGGAAGGCAGGGGGAGAGTGGGAAGGAAATGGAAACAGACAGGCGACTACCGTACTAGGCCTGACGACATTTCTGGTAAAGCCGGAGAAAAACAAAAGGTGAGGGAGAGGGGTGCAGAAAGGGAAGGAGGAACAAAACAAGAGACTATTGTACTAGGCCTGACAACGTTTCAGATAGTGCTGGCGGGATGGGGGTGGGAGTAAGGGCATGGGGGAGCGACAGACGAGGTTGCTATCATACTAGTTCCAGGGACAATTCTGATAGAGTAAGTGCATAGAAGAAAGTAAGGGGAGGATATAGGAAAAGGGAGAGAGGAGGGGAGGAGAGAACAGAGAGTAAGCAGTCAAAAACAATTGAGAAGCAAGAGGGGAGAGCAAATACAATTGCAAAAGTCAGTAGTAACACATAATGTTGCAAGCCAGGATACAAGATGAAGATGTCCAACATATCAGACATTCCCTGCACATAGAACACACATCCACAGGCCAATCTGATTTCCCCATTGACAAACCCTTTGTACATCAGGTCCATAGAATTAGAACCTTATTGTGGGCTCAGGGGAGAAAGGGTGTGGGGCAAGTGCTTCCGTGGGTTCTCTGAATTTTCTCAACTGTAACTATTGTAACTGCTGATTTTAGTTGGAGAGTCTGGAAATAAGGGTCATGATTATGAACACTAATTTCAGTTTGGTACCTCAGTTTTAGGTGGAATACAATAAAGTATTATTCTTTTCTCCCCAATTCTTATCTTGGTTAGTATTTGCATAATTGCTATTTGTGGACTAGTTGCAGGTGTTGGGATCTGGAGGGGATGGAGGTCTTGCATACAAACCTTGTGGACAGACATTTATTTACTGATTGTTCTAGAACACTTTATATGACAAATGTGTTACAATGGATATTTGCTAAACAATAAATTAACGGATTGATCTGAAAATACATATATCATGCATTACAATATGTTTCATTTTTCTCAGTTTAGTGAGAATGTACTTGAATACCATGTCACTTTTTTAAACAAATGGTTTATTTTTGTTTAAGCAGTTAAATATTCGTAAAAAAAACGCAAACATGGTTAGTGATTTTAAAAAGCTTTGTACAAACTTTGGTGTCACTCATATCCCTTTATTTTTGTAATCTCCCAACATGATGCCAATTTCATGCAAATTGTGCAATTTCACACAGACGACCAATGATTTCAGCCATCCCCAGCAAAAATGTACGTTCTCCATCAAACAACTGTCAGTGGTGATGCTGAGTCTAAACTCATACTGATCCAAAAGAACAGGGAACTTTTCAGTAATATCACTGTCTGACATCCGCAACCAGTATTTTGATTGCAATTTTTTTTAGGGATGTCGCATTGGTGTATCCAAGAAACAGAGACAAAGGGCCTCATTACACGGTAGGCGGTGAGCCATGGCGCTATTAGCACCATGACTAATGCCGGTAAAATACCGGCACCGCCTTGGTGGAAAGGGGATTTACTGCCCCATTCCAAGGTTGGAGGGGCGGTAAATCCCCCTTCCACCATTGCCCTTCCCCATTCCCATTTCTGCCCTATAGGGCTCTATGGGAATGGGGAAGGCGCTAATTACAGCACCGCAATTTTGCGGTGCCGTAATTAGCTCCGAGGTCCCTTTGCGGGTTGGATTTTAACGCCTGCAAAAAGCAGCCGTTAAATCCCCCAACCTGCAAAGGGACCTCGTAGTAAGGCGGTAAGGATTTACCGGTACCGGTATATTACCGGTACCGGTAAATCCTTACCGCCATCCGTGTAATGAGGCCAAAAGAGTTCCCCTACTCCATTTGTGAAGGTAAAAGTGTATGTTTTGCACACACCCAATGACTGCGCCATAGTAACAGATACGTTCCGGAATACTGATTCTTGTTGTATTGATAGGTTTCATTGGTGGCCCTTTATGATAACACGTGTTTCGGCATTATAAATGCCTTTTTCAAATCAGGGCATATCTTTGTATCTAAAGTGATCAAAAAATAATAACTTAACCATGTATGCACATAATTGAGTGACAAACAATTACAAAACATCATATTAACGTCATATGATCAAATGACAAAGAAGAGAAAAAATATAAGAGAACAAATAGAATAAATAAGAAATGATAGAAAATGTGAGAGCATGTGGTTAGAAGGTAAATCATACATCATGTGTCTCCAATTTGCATAAAATGATCAACAAGGATCCAAGATCAACCAAAAGAGCATAATATTGACACGTATGCAAAGTACAAATGGAAAAGATTCAAAAAATGCAATGACATGACGTCAAATGAAGTAAATAGGTGAGAGAAGACTGAGAATGAGGGTGGGGGTAAGGAAGGTGAGTTAGGTATTGAGAAGGGGGAGAAAAAAGAATTGACAAAACAATAGCTTGGTATAAGTACTAATGTGCTTGTGGTATATGGATATCGAGGGACTTGTTCTTACTCTTGAACGTGGTTCAAATATGCATAATAGCTGGGAGTTTTGTGTAGTACTGGGCTAAATCCCATCTAAAACAAGAAAAAGTCATAAGAAAAAATAGAGAAAGGACCATGTTAGCTGGTTGTCCTAAATTAAGTCGGCTTGAAGAAGTGCCCTTTCCCTAGGTTCGTATCACTGGAAATAATATGTTCAAACAAGTTGCAGGGGTTTGTCTCCTTGTCTTAATTAATATGTGTACTAGTTTAACTGTACTGTCACTAATTGGATAACATTATTTTTCAGGCTTGCCAACAGTCGGTGCTGGTCTTTCCTTGCATAATCACAGTCGAGGACAATATAATATAATATGATGGTAACAAATAGCGCCCGTTAGAGAAAGCTTCAGACATCTTAAATGTGCAGCTCACAAGGAATCTAAAGCGTGTCGCTTTGAAAATACATGACATTCAAAATATCAAATGTTGGGCGTTGCGTGCCATCCCGTGTGCAGCACGGAACATCATCTAATTGGTGGGACATCGTAGGTGGGCTTTCATTGCCCACTAAGGCTTACCTGAAAGTAGTAACTTTCTCGAGTCCCGCGTCCTTAGCAGAAATGGACGTCGGTCCCCTGTATTTAGTTGTGTTCCAGCATCACCATGGAGACCCAGTAGTCCTACATTAGTTTCAATGGTCCGGAAAAACCTATCGGCCATGTTTTGGGGTAAACCACTGTTACACTGCGGTGAGTCCGTTTTAGTGCCAACATGGTTGGTAAAAGCAAATCTTATTGGAAAATGATTTCTAACGTTCAGTAAAATGACTGAGTATATATAAAGGGGAGCTAGGGGTGAAGCAGTGATATGTTAAAGGCTGCAAAAAGAATAGGGTATACGTGTAACCTTATCTAATGCTGCATTCTGGGGACGTATTTTTTATATATATTTCGGTGTGCCTACATTGCATGATACCAAAGAGGTGTACCCATGCAAATTATTGCTAAAGGTTTGTGGGTGACCCTCAAAATGAGGATTTGGGGTTGGCTCTCGGTATTGACAGTTACTGTTCCCAATGTATTGTGGGGAATGTAGTCTTAATCGGAATTTGCAAAAAGAATGCCTCTGTCCTATGAGCATTGTTGCATGTGTCTCATAGGGTTGTGTTAGCCCAATCTGCTGTGGTTTGTGCTAGCATGTGTGGGTGTTAAGATATTAAAAAAATTAGTTGTGTTAACATATGTCACAGCTATTAGAGTATAAGGGGGTAATTCATAGAATTTAGCGCACAAGTGGCGCACGCAGCTGGCGCACAGTGTGCGCGTGCGAATCTCTCTGCCAGCGGTGTACGCTAAAATCCATTGCTGCGCACAGCGTATTCATGGATTTCAGCTATCAAAACCAGCCGTGTCGCACAGTGGCACAGCGACCCTGCAGCAGCGCCAGTTAAGCTCCCAAGAACGCCCCTCGCACAGGGAAAAGCTATCAAAATCCCCAATCCAGCACAAAGGGCTGCGCTAACCCTGTACCAGCACGGCAAGCGGGGTACGTTTATTACCGGGGTCCGCGGGAAGTTTCACACGCGATTGGCCCTGTGCGAGCGGGGTACATGTATATCAGGGGTGCGCGGGAAGTTTCACACGCGATTTCAGCAGGGTATGTGTATTACTGGGGTACGCGGGAAGTTTCACACACGATTGGCCCTGTGCGAGTGGGGTACGTGTATATCAGGGGTGCGTGGGAGGTTTCACATGCGATTCCAGCAGGGTACGTGTATTTCAGGGGTGCGCGGGAAGTTTCACACGCGATTTCAGCAGGGTACGTGTATTTCAGAGGTGCGTGGGAAGTTTCACACGCGATTTCAGCAGGGTACGTGTATTTCGGGGGTGCCGGGGAGTCCTACATGTTATTTGGCAGTGTGGGTCCTCCCAGGTGTTCCCTGTACACCCTCCACGGCCCCTGCAGGCAGCCCACACCACAGGGGACTACCCTGCACCCCTGGTCATGTCCCGCAGGCAGCCCACTCAACAGGGGCATGCCCCCGAGCAAAGGCATATGTTTCCTTGCACTACTGATCACCAACTCATGTCCCCCTGCACCCCCAACCCCAGCAGTGTGGGGCACCTGCCAGCAGGCCCTCACTCATGTCCCACTCATGTCCCCTTGCACCCCCACCCCCCAGCAGTGCGGGGCACCTGCCAGCAGGCCCCCACTCATGTCCCACTCATGTCCCCTTGCACCCCCACCCCCCAGCAGTGTGGGGCACCTGCCAGCAGGCCCCCACTCATGTCCCCTTGCATCCCACGCCCCAGCAGTGCGGGGCACCTGCCAGCAGGCCCCCACTCATAACCCACTCATGTCCCCTTGCACCTCCACCCCCCAGCAATGTGGGCCACCTGCCAGCAGGCCCCCACTCATGTCCCACTCATGGCCCCTTGCACCCCCACCCCTCAGCAGTGTGGGGCACCTGCCATCAGGCCCCCACTCATGTCCCCTTGCACCCCCACCCCTCAGCAGTGCGGAGCACCTGCCAGCAGGCCCCCACTCATGTCCCACTCATGGCCCCATGCACCCCCGCCCCCCAGCAGTGTGGGACACCTGCCAGCAGGCCCCCACTCATGTCCCCTTGCACCCGCACCCCCCCAGCAGTGCGGGGCACCTGCCAGCAGGCCCCCACTCATGTCCCCCAAACACCACGCCATGACTATACAGACCCATGGCCCTAATGCCAACCCAAATCCCACCCCTCCACCCCCCAGTGCAAACACCCAACGAACCACTGCACCCACTCCCTAGTAAATCACCCATTCCATGATAGTCTGAAAAGAACCAGCATGCCCATCAGCAAATGTCCTACAGAGCCACACAATTGCAACACATGACTGTGCCAATGCTCATGGAGACATGCACCAAAATCATCACTGTACACCACACCAATAATGTTGAATAATGAAATGTATTAAAAAGTATAACAAATGTCAAAATGAAAAGCACACATGCAAATGAAGAAATAATATTTGAAATAAGAAAAAGAAAGTCAAATCCAAGCAAGAAAAGAAATCCAAAACATGAAAAAATATAAGTGGTGCATCCCCCAAGTCCATAGAACGAAATCCAAAGATGGAAAGCGTAAAAAAAACATTAATCAATGTGAATATGACTAAAAGAAAGTATATACATGTCCTGAAAATTGAAAACGAAAGTCTGAAGCGTCCATTATCCAAAAATCAAATGAAACCTAGCAAGAACGCTATCTGAAATACAACTATATACAAATAGTGGAGCAAAACCTGTGGACTCCAAATTATAATAATAAAGAAATTAAACCTAAACCTAATTAAGTATATACAAAGGCGGCGGGCTAGCCGGACGGCTCACTGGTTGATGTCATGGGGCAGGGCATCATCGAACTCCTGTTCAATGGCTTGGAGGTGGGCATGTTCCCTGGCCCCGAGTTCTCGCAGGGATAATGCAGTGTCCAGCTCCAACTCCCTGCGAATACCCTCGAGGCACTCAGCCCGCCTCAGCGCCCTCCGCATGGAGTTCTCCGCCCTGACCATTGTGAGCCGTTCCTCCTCCGCCCGCCGCCGCTCCGCACCTATCTGCTGGCCCAACCGCTCCCACACGGAAGACACTCCCATTCCAGGGTTCTCCTGCCATCCGGCCGATGCCTGCCCCCCTGATGTTGATGGCCCCGAGCCATGATGCCTCCCACGTCGAGCCTGCCGCTGCCTCCGACGCAACTGCCTCTGCCAGCACGACGGCATCCAGGCTGATGGAATCCACCGACGCCGTCGTGCACGTGCCCTGCCCGATGATGCCGTCACATCCTCCATCTGCTGGGGTCCAGTTGCTGGTGTGTCCAACCCTGCTGGATCTCCGATTCCCGACTGTGGCAGGGATGGGATCCCCACCGAGTTGGCTGCGTTGGTCGGGGCAGGTCCACAGGGGACCCTGGTGGCATCTGGGCCGGAAGACGGCATGGAGAACGACTGGCGCATAGCCTCCACAGAGGAGGAGAGGGTCGCCAGAGTGGCAGACACATGTACAAAACTCCCGACCATGGCCGCTCCCAACTGGACCACGTTGGCACGGTGCTCTTCGTGATGACCTGCGTGCTCCCCCCGGGAAGCACGCAGGTCATCACGAATGTCACACGTGTGCAAAGCGACACCAATCAGGACCTTCTCCATACGGCCAGGGGTCCCCACATCCACAGGTGGAGGGGTGTCAGATGACATGAACATCCCCCCTACCTGCGGACGGGCCTGTGATGGGGCATCCCTGCTGGTGCATGGTGGTGCAGTCACAGTGTCAGGGACAGTGACATGAACAGGCCCCTCCACGGCGACCTGTGCTGCCTTCTGCCCCTGCCCCTGGACTGCAGCACTTGCACCAGCAGGGATGCCCCCACCAGGCCCCATGTGCAGCTCAGTAGCGGCCTACCCCTCCTCTGTGGAAACCACCAACCTGGATGGCTCCACACCGTCTTCCGCCATTGCAAGCCCCTGTGGGGGCTCACCCACCCCTTCCACTGCAGCTGTGGGGGCATCCCTCCTGCTTTGCTCCACAGCGCCGTCTCCGCCCTCTTCTTCACTTGGCGCTGTGTAGAGGGAGACATAGAACACAAGCATCAGGGTACTGTACAATGGTCCCCTAGACAGGAAGCAATAGCAGATGAGTGGCACTGTCAAAGATCACTTCCATCATGTACCTCCACAACACATGGGTCAGTGCAGGTAAAACACATGCAGTAACAGGCATGGCGCATGCTATGGACATTAGCATACATGTCGAAGGGACTCTTGAAACGTACAATGTTGTTTTGGAACTCACATGCATCATGGGTCATGCCTATTACATGCACACACTTCAACGTAGTTTCATACATCTGGTCTCGTACACCCCAGACACAGTGGATGCAAGGATAACTAGGCTGCATCAGTGAATCTGAACATTGTCACAGACATGTGTCATGCATCCATGGCATGCACAAGTCACATACACGCAGGTCAGACACACAGACATGGACACCATACATGTACATGGCATCAGCACCCATCCCTCACCCCCACCCATGTCCAGGAACAGAGACGGGCATGCTCTCATGTGTCCATTCCGCATAGGGCTCCCCATGTTGCATTTAAACACATGCACCAACCGTGTGGTTCACACATTACTGGTCTCACATGCATGACCATGATGTCCCTGCACACACACATGCGTACATGGCTTATGTCACACATACAGGCAAGTATCAGACAACCAGCACACTGCAACATGCCCTGTCTCACACAGCAATGCTTGGCCACTTACCGCTCGACTCCAGACGGGTCTGCCTCTCAAGGATCTGGGCATGGAGCGCTGGGCGTACGCGTTCCAGGACCCTCATCTGGATGGTACTCATGCTGCCCCGGCCCCCCTCCACGAGACCTCAAGTCCTCCCAACGTTTCTTGACTTGCTTGATGTTGCGGGTTGCCACCCCGACCGCGTTGATGGCAACCACAAAGTCGTCCCAGATCCTGTCCCGTCCTTCCTTGTCGGCGCGTGATGATCCGAAGAGGGCATCATAATGCCCCAGGACAAGCTCCACCAGGACACCAACTTCCTTCTGACTGAAGCTGGTGGCCCTCTGCCTGGGGGTCACCAGTGGTCTCAGATGGTGTTTGCCCCGACATGGCGACCCCCAAGGCAGGCGTGGGTGGGCAACTGGGTCCTGGGGCTGGGCTGTGGAGCGATGGTATCCCAGTCGGGAGTCTTCTGTTCCAGCAGGGGGCGGCACCGCAACTGGACCCCTGCAGATAGCTGATGTGCAGGCACCAAATGGCAGGGCACGAGGGCAGCAGGCAGTCAGGCAGCTGCAGATGGCAGGTGGGAGCGTGCTCGGGGCTCTGGGGGGCAGTGATTCAGCCTTTTGGGCAGGAGCGTGGTCTTCCGTGTGTTTTCGCGTAGCCAGCTTGATACGGAGTGATTTGGCACGTGAAAAAATTGCACGCCAGCGTGTGATTCGAGGAAAGGCCCTTAGCGCGTAAGCGTGTCTGCACGCATACGCGATTTCATTGGACCAAAGGCCCTTAGCGAGTAAGCGCATCTGTGATGTATCGCGCACGGGCGTTGCCCTGGCAGGGCTTGAAGATCCCACGTGGATTTCCATTGCTCTGTACGTGCTTTCCGTGGGGTGCGGTTCGTGTGTTTTCCAGGCATTGGGGTTCACACGCTATTACTTCACAGTGGGTGGGTGTTGGCTACGCGTTCTTCTACACTCAGACGGTGAGTGGTACCCAGCTCGCCCAAGGCCTATCGCGTGTGAAACTTCCCGTGTACCCCCGAAATACACGTACCCCGCTCAATCACGTGTGAATCTTCCCGGGCACCCCCGAAATACACGTACCCCGCTCAATCGCGTGTGAAACTTCCTGCGCACCCCCGAAATACACATACCCCGCTCAATCGCATGTGAAACTTCCCATGCACCCCCAAAATACACGTACCCCGCTCGCACAGGCCAATTCGCAGTATGGGACATTCATCATTGCTGTATATTGCCACTTTTGTAATGCGCAGGGACGCTACCGTCTGCCTTCGTGTGGCAGATGTGTTTCGGCTTGTGCGTGTCTTTGGCTGTGCGCGGCTTTGCCCTATTCGATTCCATGAATATGTGTGGTTCGAGTGCGTGTGGGCGTTCCGTTTGCTTCCCTGCAGTACATTCCGCGCGTTACGCCCCGTGTTTCGCCAACTTTCTGGTGTATGCGCCGAGGTTGTGCGCTTTCACTGTGCGCGTTGCGCACGCCGTTCGGGATGTTGAAGTGACGTGTGCACCATGCACGGGTTTGGCGCACATCCCGAGGAAAACACATGCAGGGACTTCCATGAATCGCACGCGTGCACGTGCGCCTGTTTTTTCGCGCTTGCGCCTGCTTGCACCTGCTTGCACCTGCTTGCGCAAAGATTTTGGGCGCACGTTTGTTCCATGAATCGGCCCCTGAGTCTCTTAACTGAAATAAGTAGTTGTATTTTCTTATTAACATAAGTCACAGGTATTAGAGTATGAGTCTCTTAGTTGAAATAGGTAGTTGTATTATCATATGTTTCACAATTATTGGAGTATAAGTATCTTGGCAATGGCATGCAGTGTGTTCCCATATTCACCAAGGTCATTGATGGCATTCGCATATTTCACAGTTGTGCATAATGCTGGCTTGAGATTGACTGTAAGAATTCTCACTCTTTCATGGTTCTGGAATTTTAATTCTGAAACGCAAGCAGTCACTACTAAGTTGTGCTTCATGTTGGGGCTCTGTATGGTTAGTTGATGTCAAAGGAAGTATGCCATTTTGTTGTCCGTATTTAGACCGGCTTCCATGCATCTGAAGCGACGGATAAGTTTAGCCTCTTCCTGGCGTAGAAGCAGTTCTTGATTGCCTCCTCTACGCCCCAGAGTGACTCTTTTGAGACCGATAAATGTAATTTCTTGTTTATCATTCATTTGGTGTAGGTGCTGCCAATGATCAGCTAGTGGCAGATTCCTATCTTGGCTGCCGATTGCTGATAGGTGCTCCCTGATCCTGAATCATAGTTCTCGGATTGTGCTGATGATGTACATGTTTTTGCAAGTGCATATGATCGCGTACATCACAAATTTTGAAGATGTCCGTACTGACTGCGCATGTTTGCACATAGAACCAGTGGCACATTTCCTAAAGCCTGGCTTGGATTCTTGAAGCCAGGTCCCAGGTGTTTCTTTTTTCCCTTCTGGTAATTGAGATGGGCTTAGACTTGTTCTAAGTGTTCTGGCTCATCTGTAGACTATGGACGGATGGTCATAAATGAAATATCCTATGTGGGAATCTAGCTTGAGTAAATACCAGTTTCTTTTAAGAGTTTTCTCGATTAGACAGTTATCAGCACAGTATGTTGTAATGAATTGAACCTTGTTGTCATGTTTTGGCTTGTCTCGCTGTTTTAGAGTTTGTATTCGTGGGGTCTGTTGTGCTTTGTTCTGAGCTGTTTGAATGCTTTTTTTGAAGTATCCTCTGGCTTTGAATCTGGTGGATAGGATTTCGCATTCTTCATTGAAATGTGTTTGATCTTCGCAATTCCTCCTGGCCCTTATAAACTCTCCTTTTGGAATATTTCTATTCACCGTTTCATAGTGGCAGCTGGTGGCAAACAGTGTAGAATTGACTTCCGTCTCTTTACAATAGGTTTTGGTTTTAAGGTGGTCTCCTGATACATAAATTGTTAGATCCAGAAAGTTGATCTCAGTATTACTGCTAATACCCGTAAATTCAATGCCCAACTTGTTGTCATTAATTTTATACCTAAGGTTTCCAGTTCCTGTAATGTGCCATTCCATATGAAAAAGACCTCGTCAATGTAGCGCGTCCATTTTATGACGTTTTTTGTGTATGCGTCTGTGGTGTAGATTAGAAGATATTCAAACATACCCATTACCAAATTGCCAATGCTGGTGCGTATTTAACATACACCTTTGTTAAATACAGACGGCTGTTATCAGAGGTCAAGGGACAATGATAAGGGTAAGTACCAAGATAATAGAAAGGCGAAAGGGGGAAAGGGGGGCAAGATGGCTGCAGAAGGCAGGCAGCTACAATTACTATGCCTGACGGCAATTGGGGTAGTGTCGGAGTTTTGACAGAAGGAGGGAAAGGAGGTGAAGGAGGGGAGGGTGTGGTGAGGAGGGGGAGGAGAAAAAGTGGGGAGGCGAAAGGATGCTAAAGCAAGCAGGGGTTGAGAGGGGCAGAGAGACCCTCATGGAAGGCATGGAGAGGGTGGGAGAGGGACTAGGAGACAATAACAGGGGGCAGGGGGGTGAGGAGGGGACTAATGGTGAAGGGAGGGATGGGGAGTGGGGGCGTACAGAGGGTCTCAGTGGCAAGTGGGGGCACACAAATGGACTTGGGGCAAGGGGCGGTACACAGATGGACTAGGGGGCAGGAGGGGGTGCACAGATGGACTTGGGGGAAAGGGGGGTACACAGATGGACTAGTGGTCAGGAGGGGGTGCACAGAATGACTCAGGGGCAAGGGGGTGTACAGAGATGGACTTGGGGGCAGGAGGGGGTACACAGATGGAGTCGGGGGCAGGAGCTGGTGCACAGATGGACTCGGCAGCAGGAAGAGGTACACAGATGGACTCAGGAGCAGGAGAAGTACACAGATGGACTAAGGGGCAGGAAGGGGTAAACAATACTCACGGGGGCGGCACTGCAGTGTAATGTGGTGGATAGGGGTAGACAGGGCCTTCGTTGTCAGGTGCTGGCCCCCACCTCACGGTTGCACTGATTGGCCTATATAGAACAGGCAACCAATGGGAGAGGGAGTCAGGGCCTTGCCACAATCAAAGGAAGTCCAATTTGAAACAGAACAGCCATCTTGGAAAGGCCTTAGAATGCATGTGATTTTTGCAAAATAAAAGCGAATAACCCAAGAAAAAGGTTTCATCCAGGTGCAACATGAATACTTCAGCAAACGTTGTGCGGCTAACATCAAGTCACAAATTTTCAGAAGAAATGCGGGGAAATTGTGCATCAGGCACGGTGTACTCCGCAAATGCCAGGCTTAAGAAGAACGATTGAGATTGAGAAGAACGATTGAGATCGAGAAGAACGAGTTGAGTTAAGCACAAGGATATGGTAAGGTCGCACCCAACATCTTCTCAATCTCTCCCTCCCCAACCTTCACAGGTTAACATCAGCATGCCAAAGTACCAAGTAAGGTCCAAGATTAGGCCACCTTCTGAGTTGGCTTGGCAGCCTCAGTATCATCATATGGGAATTTACCAGCAGTTACCATAACTTACATGGCAACTATTTTAAGCCTCTATATCAGCAAGGATTTCCCGGGCACACTCTGAAGCCCCTCAAGTGCCCAAAACGACTTGATCCCAATCTTGCCATTCTTCGATGCTACCTTGGAATCTCAGTGCTTATAATAGATGAACGCATACTCTTCTGTGTCACCTTCCTCTAGAACATAGTCCATATGAAATGGACCAACATGCATCCATACTAATACAATTCAATTCTGCATATGCATACTCCTTCCCTCTGACTTCAATTCTTTACAGCAGATTCGAGTCTGTTTAACATGAGCGGGAGCATGATATGCCTCGGACAAGGACTCGACTCTAAAACTACTGTGGTGTTGATGCAGTGCTGTACAAAAGCCTACTATCATAACAGTAACGTGCAAACCTATCTGGGAAGTAGTGAATCCATGTAAATAGGGGAGACAAACAAGGGGTTACAAGTAGGAGTCAGGGAAACTACGATGGTAGCATCAGCAGGGGCGAGGGGGCATTCCAGAGGGAAAGAAGCAGGTTGAGTCCAGTGATCAGTTATTGGAGGTAGGTTGCTTGAAGAGTAGGGTCTTCAGGTCCTTCCAAATCATTTTTTATAGTGTGAGGCATTGTTATCCGTGTGGGAACTTGTTTCAGAGAAAGGGGGAATAACCGCCATAGGCTTGTTTTCTTTTTTTAACCTTCTTACATTTCTTTGGGCCTGATTTATGGAACTTTTAGTGCACTGCAAAGTGACTTTGCACTGCCAACACACACCCTGATTCAGGCAGTGAAAAGTTTATTTTTGTAGTGCAAAGTCACTTTGCAGTGAAAAAGTACTCTTTCCACTGTGATTTAGGACTATCAAGCGCAGTGCAAAGAGTATTGTTGCAGTGCCAAGTGATTGTGCATCAGTGCCAAGTGACTTTGCATTGTGCTAAAAGTTCCATGAATCAGGCCCTTTGTCTCCAGGCTGGCAATTTCATGGCGTCTCATTCTGCACTGACCTCTAGAGTTGGCGACTTTATCGGACAATGGTGTTTGTTTGCAATTGTTGTTTAGGTGATGGAGACTGTTTTGAACATGATGGGTGTTTGAAGTGGTTGCCAGTGCAACTCCTTGAGGATAATGTATTGATTCATTGCCTATAATGGATAAGTACATGCTGCAGCTGCAACATTACACATGCAAGGAAACCACATTCCGACTTGAAGCATTACCAAAAGGTTGACAAACAAGTCACAGTAACGTTGTCAGGCGTGTCCTACCATTAGAAGATGAACCTTCTGAAAATATTGCTTGAGTTAAAATGCAATGGCCCAATGAAAGGCACTCTGTTCTTCACAAAGCAGCTGGTTGTTATGTACTGGGGGACTTATTTTTATCTGCCTTAAGGGCACAGTACTCCATCCTACAAATCACAACAAATCTATTTATCTAGTAATATGAAAACTAAGGAAACTCTTAAAGGCAAATAAACAACAGCAATTGCTACTAGCTTCCGCAGTTCCAGTGGCTTCCCTAGCTGACATTAGAGCTAAGCTTTCTCATTATTCAGTCTTTATCTACCCCAGAACAGATGATTGACACCAAGGGCATTTTACATACTGCTGCAAGAGCTCTAGCACAGAGGTTTAGCCCCATCTATCCAGAACTAATAAAACATCCCTACAACATCATTAGTGAATGGGGATGGACCTCCATCAGCATCCACTTTGCACATGGAAATGGGTGCATCACACACACACAATTTAAACATTCACACCTGTAACAAATTGCACTTTTTCCACCGTGGTGTGTTAGTATTGCGGCACGGAATGAGAAAAATGTTACTTTTCTTCAACATGTTTGCTGGAATGTGGTTCACTTTCCCCAAAATCTTCATTCCCCCTCCCACCCCAACCTCTGACTCTCATACTGACACAGCCCTTGCTAATCTTCACCTCTCCATCTCCAACACCCTGGACATCCTTGCCCCTGTCATGAGGATCTGCATGAAGCCTGCCTATAAGCGCAACACCTGGCATGACTCCGACCTAGCCTCTCTGAAACGCAAGTGCAGAGCTGCTGAGCAGAAGTGTGAGGCTTCAAGCACATCCTCTGACAGACTGGCCTGTCGACCTGCTCCAAAGGCAATATAGACTATCCATCCCATTGAAGAAGAAGGCCTATATCCAAGCACGCATCTCTGGGGCCACTAACAACAAAGCTGGACTATTAAAGATCTGCAAGGATCTCACCGATCCTACTGCAGTCTCCATTTCTCCTCTGCCTTGCCTGACCCTCTGCACTGCACTGACCTCTCACTTCATTACTAAAACTCAGGACATCCTGTCCTCACTCTCCCCAGCATCACTCCCTTCTCCCTGACCCGCTCTCAGGCCTCCCTTGGCCCCCTCTACCCTTTCCTTCTACTCTCCTCTTTCTCTCCCATATCACCTGATAAGGTCTCTAGACACGTCTGCTCTATGAAAGTCTAATCCAAACAGGTATTCGCCTGCTCCTCCATCACTATCAAGGACAACATTGCCTCCCTTGCTCCAGCCTTGACTTATTTCTGCAATCACTCCTTTGCCACTGACTCTTTCCCACTATTCCTCAAGCACTCCCTTGTGCACCCTCTCATCAAAAAGCCTTCTGACGACCCCTCCTGTCCAGAAAACCACCACGCTATCTCCATTACCCTCTTACTGGGCAAACTCTTGGAGAAACTGGCCATTTCAGAGCAGCCAGAGGCACTGAAACTGCAATCCTGAACACCTGAGAAGTTTTGCTCTCTAATCTTGATTCCAACTCTCCTTCCATTCTCATCCTTCTTGACCTTTCTTCTGCCTTTGATACAGTCAATCAAATGGCTCCCTGATACCTTTGGGATCAGGGACTTGTCTCTGGATGGGTTGACCTCCTTCCTCTCTGACTGACGTTCCCAGGTTCAACTGGGCCCTTTTCTCTCCTCCATCACACTCTCCACATGTGGTGTCCCTAAGGGCCATGTACTCTTGCCTTAGGTCTTCAACATCTACCATGCCCCTCTAGCCTATTTGATCTCTGACCTTCTCTCCCAACTTCCAGTGTTATGCAGATGACACACAGCTTTCCTTCAATCTTCCCTCCACAGCCTCCTCTTATTCCTCTCTTGTTCCTGACTGTCTGCTATTCAGGCATGGTGCATTGCTCATGATCTCCGCCTCAATGCTAGTAAGACTGAGTTCCTTCTCATTGGGAACCCAGCTCCCTCCTCTCCTACTCTCTGCCCGCCCTCCATGGGTCCTCTCCCCTCAGTCACCTGTGAGGCAATAAACCTTGGTGTCATCTTCAACTCCTCTCTCTCCTTCTCTCCTCACATCACGGACCTTGTCAAGAAGGTCCACTTTCAGTTGCACCTCCTCAGAGGCATTCTCCATTTCCTAACCTTTCCCTAGAAACTCAATGTCTCCAGAGCTCTGGTCCTCTCCAGGCTGGGCTAATGCAACCGTCTCTTCCTCATTCTTCCTAATTCCTCCCTTCGTCCCCTTCAAGTAATCCGGAATAGGACTTTGAGACTTATCCTTGGCCTCAAGCCCAGGGACAGCATCTCTCCAGCCCTAAAATCTCTCCATTGTCTCTCACTTGTTGTGAGGATGAAGCTCAAGACCCTCTGCATCATCCACAAGGCCTTCTGGGGCCTGGGACCCGTTAAATCCAACTCTCACTCCCTAAATACCTCCCTGCTAGAGCCCATCGGTCTTCTAGCTCCAAATATCTGCACATCAAATGTTTTCCAAGCAGGGAGGGGGGGGGTAAATATCTTTGATCCACAGGTGCTTCCCTCTTGAATAGCCTCCCTGCCCCTCTCAGACTTGAACTAGGATCTCCTTAAGTTCCGGAAGCTTGTCAAGACCCACTTTTTCTCTTCCTCCTTCCCTCTCCTTCTCCCCTGATGATATCCCCTCTGCCTGTTTTTGACTGGCAGCCTGGTTCCTTCTGAGACTACAGGGCACCAGACCCTCATCCACCAGTCTACCCCTGCACTTAGTCTCTCCTGAACCCCCTTTCACCCCTTCTACCATCACTTGCCCTTCCAGGCCCCTCACCCTGCACTAGCCTTGTTGGGCCTGCACCCCATTGAGCCCTTCCAGCTCCGTCCCTCACACTTAGAATGTGGACCTTCTTTCCCCTGGACTCTCTGCATTCCCCTCACCTGGTCTCGCCTAACCCATGGGCCCTTTTTCCGCCCTGACTGGCACTCCCCCTCCTCTCCCCTACACTTCTTTACTGCACTTGAACGATCTGAATGACACAAGGCCTAGTTGGACCATTTTTGTTTTTCTTCGTCCCGGTCCCCCCACCCCCACCGTAGCAGGTTGAAATACCGTTTGCTGTATAGGCACATTATAAATATCCAATAAATAAAATAGAATACCACTTTCAGATAAAAAATGATCCAAATTGGGGATTTTCACTTATTTTCAATTGGATTAAGAGGAACCACTTCATTCTGAATCTCTTCATTTCTAACTGACCAAACTGAAACAACCCACATGGGCCTCTTCAGGTCATGCAGCGTCAACGTCTCTTGTGGAGTGCCACAGGGATCCAGTATCTCACTGCTCCTTTAAATTATCTATATGACCCCCACTCATGGAATTTATCAGTATCTCGGGCCACATATGTTTCAACAGTTGATACCTAAATCGTCTACTAGCTCACAAACAACTCTACATCAAATGTATCAGATCTAAGCACAAACTGTGTGCACATTGACTCCTAGATGATGATTGACAGACTTAAATTTAAAAAAAAACAGAACTGAGCCGACTATTGACGGAGAGCAACTTCACACTCAAATCACATGTAAAATAAATGGTAGCATTCTTTTCTTTTGACTCCAAACATTCTGGCTCATCGTACCTTCCTTATATAAAAGGAAACAAAGCAGTGATTGCACTAGTAATCTCAGGAGTAGACTACACCAACAGTGCCTAATGGATGCTAATGGATTACTTAATGAAAAGGCTGCAAAGAATGGAAGGTGTAGCAGCTAGACTTCTTAACCCCAGCCCTCTGAACAAGTTGCTGGCTCCCAAACAGACATTTAATTTAAAAACTCTATGCGTTGCCCATCATACCTTCCACGGCAAGGACCTAGAATCCGCGACAAGAATGTTCATCCACTGCTACGATTTGTGGGATGTGTGGACCCACTCTGCTATACTATGCGGCCTCACTCTGCTATCTATGGTGTGAGAAACAGTAAAATGGTGGCAAAAACCTTATGCGCGCCAAAACCTCCAAAACTGCATTTTTCAACACACAAAAAGATGGCTGCACAACCTGCCACCAATGGTGCATGTGTGGTGCAACAGAGCACATGCTGCAGAAAAAGTGCCAGTGGGCTCCATGACAAGTAAACATAGAGTGCAGAGGAAGAAGCAGCGCTTTGCAAGTGAAACTCCAAACTTTGCCTGTAAATGACATTTACTTTGCTGTTGAAACTTCAAAATGCCTGTACATAACACTTTCCAATACTCAAAATCTTGCTTGGCGCTAAAATTCATGTAATCTAATGAAGCACTGTGAATTTACAAGGTCCTGAAATGTTAAGAGCAAAACACCTTCTCAGCAAAATTGGATTGCCTGTGAATGACAACTCCTGTCAAAAATCTTTGTGCAACCACACAGGGCGGCACGTGAGTGACATCTCCTGTCAAATGGGCTCTCCTGATTAAACTTTAAAGTTGTCTAAACTAAAGGTCTGCCGGATTAGCAAATATAAAAGGACTTTTGCTGAAAGGAACATGGATCCCAGTTGTTTTGATCCCACAGGTTTAAATCTAGAATGTGCATTATATATGTTATCTGATGCAACATGTTTGTTTTATGCTGGATTTCAGGTCAAGAAATTAAGAATTAACCTAGGCTGGCTGGGCCTGCAAGGGGCTGACAAACAGGTTTCCACCCAAAGGGAGGGCATTGCTCTCTGCAGATGCTCACTGACACATGATAATTGTGGGGTATGCCGGACTTGTGTCTGCTGCCAGGGACTGAACAATGGAAGATTCTCCAGGCCAGGAAATGGATGTGTGAAGAGGTCATAAACTAGGCTTGCAGAAGGGAATCCCAAAGGTGCGGGCTTCTACTTGCCTCCAGAGACAGACAAAAGGCTGACCATTTGCTGCTAAAGAATATGTAATGAACATTTTTTAGAGATTTAGAACTTGCTATGAGAAGTGGTGAACGATATAAAATGGGAAGATTTGTTAATCTAATTTTTAGCATATTCTGAATAGGAATGGCAATATATGTGGTTTTATGGGAACTGTATGCTGGAATTGTTAAACTTTGCACACAAATTCCAATGGTAAACGTGCATATTTGTGGAAATTTTGAGACATTTTTGAAAATGTTTTCATGGCGAAATGGACAAAATGCTACAGAAAGGTGAAACAAGGTCTCACAGCTGTGGGATTTTGATGAACAGATACTCCATAAAATATGTAATCCTTGTATGTGATTTTCGTAGAGGTTACAAATGTACAAATATGTATTTAGGACACAATTCAGTTTTGATACTAGTGGCTAGGGGAGGTTTCTAAGTATTGTAAAAATCAAACCATAAACCTGACATCATCTGTCTTTGATCCAATCACCCGGATGCAAGGCGGAGATGATGCTCTGACCCAATCCCATTTCACAGAGGCAAGTTTAGTTAAGCCGGCCCATATACCCATTTGGTGATGTCATTTGACATGATAAATAGGGACATCTGACAACACATAGGACTCTCTTTTCTGATTCCAGTGAAGCACTATGATCCAGCATTCAACATCCAGCCTTCAACATCCTTCTAGATCCAGATGCCAACCACCAGGCCAAGCAGTAGCTGAACCATCTTCAGCTAGGCCTCAATCCTCAACTAATCCTCACAACCCAGTTAAGCGCTTTGGTGGGGGGAAGCATACTGAAACTATCTGGCTTGCTACCATAAATGCTTGCCTGCTGAACTCGCCATCCTTCTGATCTGAAATATCCAGAAACAAGAAGGGCAGATCCCGTGCAGTTCCGGCGACCTGCCTAGCTGATCCTGTCCCGCCTGATGTGCTGTCCTTTTCTGATAGACCTGATCCAACTGACCAGAAGCGTGACGGTCCAAAAATCTTAAATCCCATTGGATTGTGAGTATTAACCGGATGCTAGAGAACTATTGTATACCTTGCCTTATCTTGGTCTACCCTAATATCTGAACTATCCTTACTTTCATAACCCAACCAGTAACAGTGTCAAAATCTTTAGTGGTATCCTATCCTGTCTATTTGCTAAAGTGTAATTTTCATAGTCATTTTTATTTGTGTAACTCTTATCCATAAATCCCACTTCGAGTGTTTGGACTGGTTCCGCCGTGAAGACACTGGGGATCTGTTACTGAAGTCATGAATCGGTCTCAGAGCTCACTTTGTCCCAACCTGGTTGTCTAGTCTGAATGCTCTAGTCTTGAGTAAAAGCATAATCCATATTTTCTGGTTTTAAACTGAAGTTCTTGTCCAAATTCACGTCTTTATTTTCAAAAAGCACCTCTCACTAAAACCTCTATAACTCCATCAGTTTTAAAGATAGAAACACGTTTTTCTTCAATATCGCATAGGAAAAGTTTGCCGCGAATTTGCAATTTCAGCCAAAGTTGACGTGTCTTTTGCCCATTTCAAAGTGCTTTTTCCATCCCATCATGATCTGAAGTGTATATTGTGGTTTATATTACGCCCATGCATGTTAGGACCTGATTAGTGTTGCTTTCTTTAGAGTTTGTCTCCATTTTAGCATTTTGACCATTTTGCACTATTTCACCAAGCCATTTTCACCTGTCATTTCAAAGTGTAATTTGCCAAAATAAGGTTTTCTCCCTTGTGTGGGAGGGAGGATTGCCTATAACTCTAGACATTGTATTTCCTGAAAACCTGCTGATTACTCACATTGGTGTAAGATTGCTCATTTGTATTTAAACAAAACTTTGCAGGGGGAACATTAACCTAAACTCTATCTGTGTGCAAAACAAGACTGTTGTTTTTCCCTGTGTTTCTATTTTGCCTCCATATAAGTGAATTCAATTGCTTAACTTATATTTCTGAATTGTATTGTCACCCTTTGGGTGATTGATGCCCCTTATACATATCTATAGTAAACCTATGTGTGATATGAGTGGTATATCATTCAGAATACTGAACTTATAGACAAAATAAATATGGGTTGCATTTGCCCATGACATGCTAGGCGCGACTTGGGTTTGTGCCTGATTGAAATCCTTTACAGCTTGGGGGCTCATCCGCGATTCCGAATTGAATTACCACCCATGATAGTCTAACACAGCATACTAGCATGCAAGGTACAGACACCTTGTTGGGTTGGCATTCTGTGCTACACTGTACAAGCACCCCTCAAAAGAAATACTCAAATGAATTGGGCCTGTTTGCAAAATTAAATTAACCCTGAAATAAGCCATAAGGAAATTGATATTTCTGAGATGGCGACCCCAGCGGAAATTGATATTGCTAGGGACCACTTCCTGCACAAACTGTTTGTCAGGGGTGAGTGGCCAGAACAGGATGAACAGGTATGGCTGCAGGAAATAAAGCAACAAGTCACTTCAATCGACTTTGATACATGGCAGGACAAGGGTCCATTACATGAAGCGCTTAGCGAATTGTACATGGCCCCAAAAATAAAAGAGGAGCAGTGTAAAAATACCAAAATAGCGGCCTACCTGTACCTCCACATAGGAATCACACAGGAAAAGCATGCAGGCAACATATATCTGGCAAAGAGGCAAGGGGAAGTACTGCAGAAAAACAAAACTAATCTGGACTCTGCAGAGCAAAGTTTCCAGGAAAGCAAAGAATCAGAAACAGAGGCTAGGCAGTATATTACCAAACTGAAGAAAGATCTGGACCCCTTGCAACAGAAGAATGTAGAACAAGATCTCAAATTACAGATTCTGCAAGATAAGTATCAGGAAAGAGTTGACTCTTTACAACAAAGTCAACAGAAACTGGAGCATCAATTGAATTATAATAGAGTCTGTGCAGAACAGATAGTCACCTTACAAAACCGCCTGGAATCCTTGAAAGAGGAAAATAATAAATGAATTATTAAAGACATCCACTCTCAAGAGGAATTTGATGAAGAGCGCCAGAAATCTAGTGCATTTAAAAACAGAGGTATGACCTGCCTGAGCAGAGGGGCACTCTAACTCAGGAGAGGGACGCCTTAGGCCAGGAAGTCAGCCAATTAAAAACTATGTTAGAGGAAAGAAAGCTGGCCCTTCAGGAGTTTAGTGAAATTAAAACTGAATATGAAAAGCTACCAGAGCACACCAGGTGGGTGGAGGATGCTCTGGAAAAGAACAATCAGACCAAAAATTATCAAACTCAGGAGGTGAGTCTCCTGCAGCAAAAATTGGCCCAATATTTCGAATCCAGAGAGGAAGCATAGCGAGACAATGAGGCTCTCTGTGTAAAGAATGACAGGCTCCACAAACAGATAGCCATGCAGGAGCAAATCATTGAGACCAGTAAGGCCTTAATAGAGGAGCAAAAGGGTCAGATTTTGGCATGTCATCAGGGAATAGGGGCTGAAAGAGATGAGGTAAGAAGGGACAGAGAAACCCCTGAGCATAACCTCAGGACCCCGGTGATCAGGGACTTTAATCCCTTCAGTTTCATGGACTCTGACACACCCATGTCCAATGGCTCATATGAACCAAGGGCGACGGGATGGTAGACTTCAGCACAATGGGAAACATGGGACTGACTGATCAGCGCCTCCCAGAAATGGATGGACGAGCATTGCTGTACAGATTGCCAAATGTTAGGGCTAGCCTCTCTGATCAGGAAGACTCCAGTGAGGGGAGAATCAGAGAATTGGATCCTCAAAAATATCGCCTACCAAGGGATCAGTCTGTCAAATTTGGCGGGGAATTCCATGAAACTAGTCCCACAAACAGTATCTTAAAAACCACTTCCCAGATATGGCAGTGGGGGGGTACTCAGCTAATCCTGGGAGCAATGGAGAGTCATAAGACTCTTCTGAGCGCTTCAGGTCTCAAGAGACTAGGCCCACACATTCTGTAAGCCATTCCCAAGCTCGCAGAATTAGGGAGAGCCTAGAGGATCAGATAGTCACCTCCTGTAGCAGTGCCTCTGAGTCAGAGGATGAGTGCACATGGGTGACTAAGATGAAAAAGGCCAACAAAATTAAGAGGGCCTTACTGAATTGTAACAAATAAAGGCCATTAGGAGCATCATAACTCCCTATCATAAAAATGCCAAATATTCAGTTTGGGAGCACCTCGAGTTGTATGAGCAAATTATGGATACTTTCCACCTGGAAGATAGCCAGAGTTGCATTCAATATGTCAAGTGGACATTTTCCCCTGAATACTCCAGCTTCTTTGCAGGACTGGAGGATCAGAACCACTCAAGATGGTCCACCTATAGGGCGGCCATCTTAAAGCATTTCTCCATACATAGGAACCCTCAAGAGGCCCGCAAGGCGGCCAACAATCTGCAATGTGGGGAAGACTAGGCCCCACAAGAATTTGTACAAGAGTTAAAACGTGCCTTCGCACAGACCACCAGGAGGGTGCACACAAATAGTAGGGAGTTCATTAATACCTTCTTTAATGCACTCCCTAAATACATCATGACCCAGCTGGTGAGGGACTTTCATGAGAAGGGATTACTAGACTGGGTCATTGAACAGGCAACTCGCCTATGAAGTGCAGAAACTGGTAGAGAATAAAATAACAAATAAAAACCCCAAACCAACCAACCCACCTGCTGCTGCCCCCATTTTAGATCTGGAGATGGGGGGGCCTAAAAATATTCATGTGCAAAATCCTCCTAACCAAAGACCCAGAAGGCCCTTGGGCCAATCCCAAACAGGTAGTCAGGGAGGTAACCCCACAAATGGGACCCCTAACTCCCCTGACTATATCAGCCCCCGTTACAAGGGCCAGAGACTCATCCTGGCTATGTGTGGACTCCCCCAGCCCAAGGGGGGTCCAACCAGGTAGCTGCCAACCCAGGAAACTTCCCTCCTAACTTTCCCCAGGAGGGCAGTAATCCCCCAAATGCCGGGTTGAGTTTCTTTCCCCGGTACCCGCCAAACATCAACCCCCAAAACAACCCTTCTTTCTTTTCCCACATTCCTGAGTCCAGACAACCCAATGAGAGGGGGAGAAGGGAGGCCAAGTGTGGAGGGGTACCAGAACTATCCCAACCAAGGGTATTATGGGAGAAGGGACAGTTACCCTTCACGTGATCAACCTAGGATGGACCAGAGACCCCCGTACAAGCCGGAGCAGGTGTCCCAACTGGAGCGCCAAGTCCAGAACTTGACTCAGTATCTGGGTCACATGTTGAGGGCTCAGCAGAACCCTCAGATGAACATGACAGCCCACAACCCCTCAAACCAAGGGTCTGGTACTCCAGAGCAATGACGGGGAGAGCACCCAGACAATCCACCCATTCCAAGGGAGGAGGCACAGGGGGAAGGGGGTGTAAAGTCTTAGAGGAAGCTTCCTTCCCCACTTGTGAAAAGCCCCTGGAAACCCAGGAACCAGAACCAGAATCTCCTGCCCCTGAAAGTCTGCAACCTAAGGAACAGAGGATGGGTAGGAGAAATAAAGGGCCTAAAAAGACCCATTTTGTGGAGGAATTTAGAGTCTTCCAATTTGAAGGAGAGGGGTCCTCAGAGGATTCTGGGGAAAGGATCTTCTCCTTCAGGGATGGGGGAACTCCTCCCAAAGAAAAATGGGTCCCTGGAGATCCTAATCCAGTCTGGGTAAATATGGGGACTGAGTCAAAACCGCCCATCATTGAACCCCAGAATGACAAGCCAGAAAATCACCTTGCCCAAACCAGTTCTAGTGACTGCCTCCAAAAAGGGGGAGGCAGCCCAGAATCAGAACCAGGGGAGCCCAAAACTCCCCTAATATCCAATTGTCACCTTTTTCTTACAGATTCCTATGCTCCCAAACAGAATCCTGCCCAAATCACCTCTCTGTCAGAATCGAGAGTAAAGAAATTAACCCACCATTTGGCCCAAAATGCACATTATCTTTGCCCCCTTGAGGAAAACGAGGGAAGATTGTATGTTCTGCTTCAAATACAAGGGCAGTGTACCTTTTTGGCACTGGTGGACATTGGATCCCAAACCAACCTTCTGTCAAAAAGGGCCTTTGATCAGCTGAATTCAGGAAGCGGGGAGTGATAACAGATCCCTCTCACCCCGCTTCCTGGACAACTGTAGAACTTCGATGGGAATGAAATTCCTGTCGAGGGGACTGCGGATTTAGACATTAAAATTTTGCAACACATGGTGAAACACCCAGTCATAGTTGTGATTCCAGAGAGCACACCATGTTTACTAGGGAATGACATCCTGCGTAGATAGTCTCCCCTCATAGATTGTGTAAACAAGATCCTCTGGACCCAGACTAACCGACCATTAAAATTAAAACATAGTGTCAAACATGTTAGTTTAAATGGCACATGCCACATGGTTGATTAAAAACCTGACCAAATTGAATTCCATTTTCAAAACAACCAAATCCCTGACGTGACAGTAATTGCAGTAGGACAACAAACTGGGGAGGGGAAGTCCTCTCTATTTCTGAAAATCAACCTTCCTTCCAGTCTCAAGTGGCATTCCACACTGGAAGGAAATACTCTGAAATTCTATACCAATTCATAATCAGAAAATCCCACTTCTATAGTCCAAAATGATGAGAAACCAGCTCAAAGCTTGGCTAACCTTCAGAAAATTGGAGAATAGTTGTTCATCCCCATTCAGCTAAATGGGGGGAAGGACTCTGTTCTCGCCCGGGTGTGCGTGAACAACAGTAAGAGCGTCATCAGCGAGGCCATGTTCCAAAAACTCCCAAAAGATCCAGCCAATCCCACATTTAAATTGATAGACAAATGGGAAATGGACCTGGAAACACCCAATTCCAAACATCTCCTTTCTACCAGGTGCATGCTCAAAATTTCTATAGGCAATAAGAGGATAGTCCATAATAGTTGGGTCGTGCGAGATGTCCCTGCTGCATTTTATTTAGGCAGTGACATTCTCAATCGCTTTGCCATTAGTTTGGACCTAATAAACTTCAAAGCCTGGTCCTGACTAGCGGGTAACCCCATGGACTTTGATGACTCAGAGAAAGCATTTCAGTCAGCTCAATTGCTGCCATATGCAGTTGAAATTCAGATTCAAGAGGAAGTCACCATCCCAGAACAGACCCGACAATACACACTGAAAATAAAAATTAAAAGAGGACAGAAACTGAAATATCCTGATGCATATGTTCACCTCAATGCCCATTTCAAACAGCAAGGGTTGGGGTTAAACCCAACACTGCTAGTCAATACAGAACACGACACCATTCCAATAGTGGTGGATTACAGTGACCTTAAGAGTATCAATCTGGGCACAGGCACCATTATTGGAATGGCGGTTGATGACCAACATGTTTCCATAGATTTAGGTAATGAACTGGTAGGACCAATCCCCAATGACTGTTTTGGTAGTGATAGCGACAATGACACAACACCAGACAGGATCTTCACACGGCATGTGGGGAATTTCCTGGTGTACTCTTCCTGCCCTTATGGTAAGGACGAGGTAACCTGCGACTTCACAAGGGATGAGGTGATCTTTCATGTCCACCAGCACTGTCTTCCCCATCTTAAGCCATCAGTCCAAGTCAGTACTTTAACCAGGGACTTCTCCACCCAGCTGGAGGACCCTGCTGAGATAGCCAAACCATGTAGATGATCTTCTAATCAAAAGCTCAACTGTGGAGGAACATCCGTTATGTTTTGACGCAGTTGAGGGCAGTGGTCGAAGTGGGCGGGAGCGGTCGGGAGCGGTGCTCCTCTACTTCTTTTAATTTGGTTTTACCATTCCTATTCTTTCATTTTAAAAAGAAACCATTCCGGAACGGTTTCGTTTTGAAATAAAAGTGTAGGAAGAAATTCAAATTTGCACTTTCAGTGCACTGCACAGGCCGTTCCTTAAAGAGCAGGCACATGTGTTTTCGGGTTTTTATTGTGCATGGGAGGGGGCGCGGCGATGTGGTCTGTGGGGAGCGGTGACAGCCAGTAGGGAACATAGTTCCACTACTTCTTTTCGTACACTTCGACCACTGGTTGAGGGGTGCCGGAACAAAACTCTCTTTCCAAAAGGCACAATGGTGCAGGACCCGTGCCAACTTCTTGGGACATGAGATAACTCCTGAGGGCCTCTGTCCCCAGGAAAAGAAGGTAGAAGCACTCCAGAAACTAAAAGACCCTACAACTCTGCAGGAGATAGGGAGCCTCCTTGGACTGAATAATTACAGTAGAAAGTTCATTGAGGATTACGCAGAGATCACAAGACCCCTAATCCATCTCTTGACGGGGGGGTCAAGTGGGAGTGGGGTCCTGAACAAGCTGAGGCAATGAAACAAACTTAAAAGAAGCCTCTCACAAGCACCGTGTCTAGATTACTCTGTCAAAAAAAGGAGTTCTTCTTGGAGCCAGGGTTCTCGTATACTTGCTTGAAAGCATTATTATATCAAAAGCATGACAAGGTCAATAAAGTAATCTACTATGCAAGCAAGACTTTATCCTCTGTGGAGGAAAAATTCAACGATTGTGAGAAGGCACTCCTGGCAACTGTGTGGGCATTGAAAAAGTACCGCCCGTTTATCCAGGGGGAACACATCATAGTGGAGACTCCACACCAGCTTCTGCAATATATCCAAAGTGACAGAATCCACCCGGAAATGTGAGTAATTCCAGAATTACTTCCTGGATTCTGTCAATGCAAGGCTTTCCTGTGGAGGTCAGATATGGCCAAAACAAAAAGAGTCCCCTTGCGGAAGGTCTGGCTGACTTGCATGATTGTGCCAGAGAAAAAGGTATAGAGGACGAAAGTCTTAAAATCAAGGACAACATGGATGCATACCTTCATTCCCCACACAAGGTCTCTGAAGACGACAAGTGTGATGGAATGCCGACTGTCTATGATGATGGGTGCTCCTACCATGTTGACAACAACGCGGAAAAGGAACTTGTGGCCGGAGTGGGGAATGCTTGGGTGAATGATGCCCAAGAACCCTCCGTTACAAAATTGGTCCCCGTAGTAGTCAAGTGGCAGAGCTGATGGCTGTGCATCAAGCTATCCTCACTGCTCTCCAACACCAACTCCACAAACTGGTAATAATCACTGATTCAGATTATGTCTGGAACGGGTTCGTGGAACACCTGGTTAACTGGAAAATCAGAGGCATGCTATGTGCTAACAATAAACCACTAAAACATGGAAAACTAATACAAAATATTCATATTGATGATCAGGTCACCTCGAATGGGATGACCATCTACTGGAAAAAGATTAAGGGTCATTCTAAAGTAGAGGGACCAGACAAAACTAGAAATGACCTAGCTGTTCAGCTGGCCAAAACCGGAGCATTCCAAGGGGATCTACTTGAGATTGAGCCCCTGTTGGGGGAAATCCAGGTCACTGCTATCACTAGGTCCCAGACAAATGCTCACAATGAACTGTCATCTGCCCAATGGAGTAAGGAGACCCCAGATGCTGATTTGATTACGGCTCAAAATGGGGATCCAATAATTCGAAGTTTTATCAACACATTGAGGACCCTGAGAACTTTCCCCTGATGGATACCGATTACATTGGGAAAGAGGACCTCAGAGTGTTGATGAAATGTCCAGAAATGTTCTGAATCCAAGACGGTTTGTTGGTGAGGAGATCCATATCTGGCTATGACCAGTGGGTGGTCCCTACCTCATTCCGAAGCCTGATGCTAAATCATGCCCGTGATGCATCCACAGCCGGTCATCGGGGGTTTCATACGACATTAGAAATTTTGCGAGAGGTTGCATACTGGCCACACATGGGGCAGGAACTCGACCAATACTTGAAGGGGTGTCTTGTGTGTGAACAATTTCAGCCAACATCACTCCAAAAGAGGGGGATGACACTGCCTTGGTCAGATTTGCAAGTGGATTTTATCAGGCCCTTGATTCGCTCCTCTAGGGGGAACAAGTACTTGTTGACCGTATCATGCTTGTTTACTAAATGGGTGGAATGTCTTCCGGCCCCAAATTGCAAGGCAGAAACAGTAGCTGCCTTGATGATCAATCACATCTTCTCGCGTTTTGGACTACTCCAAAGGATTAAGTCAGACCGAGGTAGCCACATCACTAGCAAAGTGATGACAAAGATGTGGGAGATACTTGGGGTCAAAGGAAACTACACATTTCCTACTGCCAGTCCTCTAGTGGTGGAGTTGAGAGGTACAATAAAACTATTGTGAGCATATTAAAAAAGTTTGTGGCAGAATCTGGGCCAGGTTGGGACATTCGATTACCCCTTGTACTGATGGCCATCAGATCTACACCTTCTTCTGAAACAAAAATTCCTCCATTTGAGCTGATGACTGGATGAAGGATGGGGCTATCCCAGTATCTGCTCTACAGAACCCCAAGAGCAGACCTTGATAAATGCCTCCACAACTCATGAGTATGTTGAGAATCTGAGAAAACACCTTCAACATGCTTTTGCTTATGCTCAGCGGAATCTAGAAACATCTGCAGACAGTATGAAGACCCACTATGACCTTAAGACAACTAAAAGGGAATATCAATTAGGAGACCGGGTCTACTTATACAATTTCCAAAGGAACTAAGCCAAAGAGCGTAAGTTCCTCCCAAGTTGGCAGGGTCCATTTGAAATTGTGGACAGAATTTCACCAGTCGCTTACAGAATCTGCATCCCCAAGGGCAGTTTGACTGAGGGGGAAGACAAGTGGGTCCACATAAAGCAGAAAAAGAGTTGACACCCCAGGCATACTTTGCAGAAGATAGAAGAGCTTACCGGAAACCCAGAGGGGGAAAGTCCGGACAGCTAGAAAAATTATTGAATATTCATTGATTACACCTGAGAAAATGGGGAAATTATCACTGAATATAGGAGGGAATATTGTGAATTGTTAGGGAATGCAAGTGTCGTTCCCACTGCTGAGATCCCCCGAAGATGTGTGGGTACAGTAGTGGGAAAATGTTCATAACCGTGTTATGTTCTGTTTTCTAGTATTGGCACTCAATCCCAAGAATCACCAAGGAGGACCACTCGGGGACCGGGAGGAAAAACCCAAGGAATCCAGAGTATCATCCCATCCCTACCGGAACTGGCGAAAAGAGCGTGTCGCCTCAATCGCTGATGGCAGAAGCAACTGAATTTCTCCACATGGACAGAAAAGAACATACCACTCGTCCGACTCCCCCTCGACTGGAAGTCAAAACGAAGTCGGGAGGGGGATTTGTGGGATGTGTGGACCCAATCTGCTATACTATGCGGCATCACTGTGCTATCTATGGTGCGAGAAACAGTCAAATGGCGGCAAAACCCTTGTGTGCGCCAAAACCTCCAAAACCGCGTTTTTTCAACACACAAAAAGATGGCTGCACAACCTGCCACCCATGGTGCATGTGTGATGGAACAGAGCACATGCTGCAGAAAAAAGTGCCAGTGGGCTCCAAGTGAACATAGAGTGCAGAGGGAGAAGCAGAGCTTTGCAAAGGAAACTCCCAAATGTTCCTATAAATGACATTTACTTTGCTCCTGAAACTTTGCATGTACAAAACACTTTCCTACACTCAAAATCTTGCTTGGCACTAAAATTCATTTAATCTAATGAAGCACTGTGAATTTACAAGGTCCTGAAATCTTAAGAGCAAAACATCTTCTCAGCAAAACTGATTGCCTGTGAATGACAACTCCTGTCAAAAATCTTTGTGCAGCCACACTGGGCTACCTGTGAGTGACAGCCCCTGTCAAATGGGCTTTCCTGATTAAACTTTAAAGTTTGTAAACAAGGTCCTAGTGACCTCTGACGGGTCCATGGGATCAGGGCTGGCCCTCGAATACCTTAAGACAAAGTAACTGCACCTCGAGGAGGTTAGGGTGCAGGATTCACATACTCCAACACAATTCAATAAGGACCACTCAAATGGATCAGCACAGAGACTGTTAAGTTCATAAGGGTTTATTCACCATAGCCTGACACAGTGCAGCCCTAACAACTGTGCCCAAGTTCCCTGCCTCTACAAGAACCTCCCTCCAAGCATTACACAGACACATTTAGAGCAAAATGGGAGGGAGCAAAATGCCCCCACCTCTCCCTGCACATCTTGTGCAACTATATTGTTACATTAGCTCATTGTCCAATTAATTTTAATTGGACTAAACCCTTCAACAATGAATTACGTTCTAACATGCATTCCTCACTCTGTCTCGGTGCTCGGTTCAACTTATAATTGTGCAGCTGGACTTTTCAGATAAGAGTTTCGACCAGGACTGTCTGGTTTCTGCTCCTTAATCAAGTTTCTGAAGGCTTATGTCCCTGAACGTCTCACCTTTTAAGATGAGCTCATTATTACAGACTTTGAGCACTACTCAGTTCTTCATTTTTTAGTTACAATTTAAGAACATACATTTTTGTTAAAAACATTTAGCCCAGGCGATTTTCTGTCTGCATATAGAATATCTCATTGTCCATTCTGTGCTTTGCCACCATACTACAACATGGTAATACAATTTTTGACTTTATAAACACAATGCCTTTGAATGTTAGTATGTTGCAACATTATAAAACCCATTTTCGCATAATTCAACACCACATACGTCCCTTTGACTTTCTCAGGTTAGGTTTAAGTGGGGGGTGGGCGTCCACTTCATTCAGTTGTTGATTCAACATATATATATATATATATATATATATATATATATATATATATATATATATATATATATATATATATATAAATTGGGACCTCCATTACACTCCCTCGTCTTTAAAGTTCAGTTGGTTGTAAGCCAACAACTTTAAACCATATTCTATTTCCATTCACCTTACCACTTAGCTAAACATTTCTTAACACAATCTTATAATTTGGCCATCTCCTTCCATGTACGGCCTACTTCCTGTAATTGTGTGCCTTTAATCTAACTGTATGCCTTGGACCATTCACAGCCATTGTGAGACTCAAGAGGTTTGGTCAAGCTTTGAGGTAACCCATTCGCCCATTGTCTCTCTGTATGTCAAACCTTGTCTGCAACTCCCACCCCAACAAAGTACAATCTTTCCTTAAGCATCTTCTCCTGCCCATGAACGTCATTTCACTTCGTCCCTTCCTTTTGTCCATACTCTTTCCTTTTCTTTATCTTCCTTTGTAGTTGTCATGAGTTTGGAGTTAGTGGACCGTCTGTGTCCTGTCGCCTTTTCTTTTCCATGTGCTGTTTTCACCGTCGGTTTCCCAGGTTCTTTTGATGCTTAGACCAGAAGTCCATTGTTTTTCTTTATCACATAAGGTTCAGTGTTATTTCCAGAGTGTCTTTCTTTCAAAAGAGTTCATTGTTCATTAGGTCCATAAGAGGGGACAGTTCAGCATGGGGATGCAGGGTTGGGGGAGTCTCTTTGCAGACATAATTCAGCGTCGGGCTTTCACTGGGTTCCTCTACGACCTTCTTCTCTCCTAACGCGGTTCAATGTCAATATCCCAAGGCATACAGGTCCCTCGACGTATACCTGTAATATAAAACTGAATGAGTTTCTTTTGTAAATAAACGGGTCTCTACTTATCTAACACATTTCCTAAAAAACCTCTTTTCGCATTGGCTATTATTACCTATTCCCTAAAATTAAGACATTCCCTCTTATTTGACACCCCTGCCTCCTAGACAAGCTACAAAGCATTTCCTTTTAAACATTTCCCTTTGTGGGTCATTTTCACACCATAACTAAAATACCCCCCATTCCTAGCACTGTGTCAGCTGGCTTAGAAAATGATTTTTGTTTACAATACCACATTATGTCCATCATGGGACACATTCTCCCTTCTGGGTGCCACATGCAACCCTAAGGAGACCATACAATTAAAGAAAGATGTCGTCTTCTTTCCTGGTCTTCTAGGCACGCCCGTAGAAGATGACAGGAACGTCCTTGGGGATCCCCGTCATCTGTAGAAAGTCAAGTAATAAGGAAAAAGTCATTTGGGCATTTGCAAGGGGTCAGGTTTTCTTCCGGACTTTAAGCCCCCTTCTCCCTTTCTGTTATCAAAAATACTCTCTGGGTCATTCTCCCCTATTTGTTGGTGCACATAAATGATTAATTCCCAAACCTCTCCGCAGTGATACTTAGTTTGGCTGGGTTCTTTGCTCAGCTTAGGTGTATTCTTCCAGGTTAGCAGTACATTCTTCCTGGTTAGCTGCACATACTATCTCAGCTCAGCAGCCATTCTTCCTATTCTTTTTTCCCGTTCGGTGGACCATGGTCTATACTTGTGCTTTGTGTTCATCCTAGGGAGATAAAACAGAGGCATTTTGCTGCACACCGTCCCTGTCTAACTTGATCTAGCCTACCCCTGTCTTCTAAAATTATGGCACCAATTCGAACTACGTGCCTCCACCTTTATTGTTCCCATTAATGTTTTGCCTATTCTAATGCTTGCATACCTCTAATATCATACTACATTTGACATTATGAACATAAAAATACTTACTCACCTTCAATTTTACTTCTGTTTTCTGTGGTTGTCTGGTATGGCCATGCTGTTTATCTATTTCTCTACTCTTTCCGCACCTGATAATACCTATCTTGGGAAAACGGCTAACTTGTGAAGACTTTGTGTCTCTTGCTACCTTTTCCTGTTACTCACCTGGATCCTCTTACCTTTAGTGTTGGTCAATTGCATTTTCACGCCCATTTAGCGTGAACTAGTACTTACCTTTTTCTCTTTTCTCCCTAATTTAAGGCCATGCAGACAATTTCTTGTGGTTCCACGCAAGAGGTCCATAGCTTGTCTGTAAAATAAATCAACATTTTTACTGGCATTCACAAGTTGTTTTGCTTACTTCACCATATTTACTTTAAAATTGTTTGTGCGCGTTTTCCTTTGTTTAATTGACCCAATTTTATCAGCCATACTCCTTTTCTTGGTCTTCATGGTCTCCTGATGTTTTTTATTGCCCAATGCTCCTTTTTTCTGTTAGCCAGGAACCCTCATAAATGCTAATTTTTTTCCACATGCTTCTGAGTGTATCCCTTATCCTTTTATTCATTTTATTTTCTCAAGATAACCACTCATCTCCATTGTTTCCTGATTTATTTATTTATTTGTTTATTTATTTTCTGTGACCACTCCTTTTGCGCTTCCTCGCCTTTTCTCTAACCCTATCTTCTTATCTCTGTATTCCTTCTTCCTTTGACTTTCCGCATCCCTTCTTTCACGTACCTTTGCTTTTCTTCTAACCTTTGCTGTTTCTGTCTGTCACGTTCATAGGCTGCTCTTTGGTTTGCGATCAAGATGATTTTCTTGCTTTTTGCGACAAAGCTGTGCCCGCCCTAGCCTAACTTTCCTTCTTAACCTTCCGTCCCTTAACTCCTTTTCTTTCTTCTTCCTCTGTGCCTCATCTAACTTCTCTTTAAGTCTCCAATCAACACTTCCTTTCCCATCGAGTTTCAATGAGATTTGTCCTCCCATCCATTCGTCCTTTGTAAATGCTACCTCATCAGTTCTATCTTCACTTTCTTTCCTCTTCCTTCACTCTCCCTTGTTGAGAGATGCCCTTGTAAGTGCTTGATCCCCTCCTTCATTAACGCATCATTGTGTCTCCCCTTGTCCCTTGGCTAGGGATGTGCGATTCTTGTCCTTAACTTTCTCTTGCTTTTTGCTACTACTGTATGAATGTGACTCAAAAGCGGGGTTACTATAACCTGTGGTTGCTTTTAGCTTTCTTTAATGGGTGAATTCCCCTAGGCTTACTTCCTTCGGCTCCTGTTTCAGGCGGAGCAGGCGTTGCTGCAGGTGTCTTAACCCCCCTCCCCACCCCCCAGTGCATATTTCAACCAAGCTGCTGGAGGCTCTACCTCCTTTCCTTGCTCTTATATTTTTACAATTCAAGAGTAGCATAGGGGTTTTCTAAATTTTTGTTTGTATATGTGGCATGCAAGTAAGTTGCCATGCGTGGTAAAATGGCTTTAGATTAAGGCTCAATTTGTGGCCGAGGCATAACATCTTGTGGGAGGTACCTTTAACCCACTCCTCCAATTGGAGTATGTTTCCCGGGCTTATCTCTGTTTTTATTGATATCCTTATGTGAGTCCAAACCTCCCATTACTATGGCCGAGCATCAAATGCAGCGAGCTCCAATCCAGCCCCTTCCCTCAAATTATTATTATTTATTTTTTCTTCGCCAATTTACTTGAGATCATCAATCTATGTGTGATTCCTTCTCAACTGTAGAATCGCATTAAAGTTTTGCTTGATTTCAACCAACAAGGAGACAAAATTCCTTACAATTGACATACAACAGGACATGTATAACAGACACTTTACAGACTACACAAACACCAGCTGGACACACATATACCTGCCTTCTAATGAATACCCCGACATGGGGTTTAAACAAACCCCGTTTGAGCCGTCTTAAATCGTCACCGTACCCCATCAACCCCAATTATTTGGGCTCTGGGTTCACGTTTCTTCTGACCGCTCTTTAAAGCGCAGGAACAAGGCGAATCCGTACTGTTTTCTCTCAGGTGCCCCCCCCCCGGTATTCCTTACGATTTTGTCTCAGGTGCCCCCCTGGTAATCCTTACTTTTTCTCTCGGGTGTCCTCCCAGTATCCTTACTTTTTCTCTCGGGTGTCCTCCCGGTGTCCTACAGTTTTTCTCTCGGGTGCCCTCCCGGTATGTCACAGTTTTTCTCTCGGGTGCCCTTCCGGTATTTTACCGTTTTTCTCTCTGGTGCCCTCCCGGTATCTTACGGGTTTTCTCTCGGGTGCCCTCCCGGTATCTTACTGTTTTTCTCTCGGGTGCCCTCTCGGTATCTTACCGTTTTTCTCTCGGGTGCCCTCCCAGTATCCTTACGTTAACCACTACTGTCCTTCATGACTCTTATTTCATCCTGCTCGCTCTTTTATTTATTTGCCATAATCCCCTATTTTATGGCTGCCTTCATTTTCCTGGAGGCCAACTGTTTCTACCTCATGTTTGTGAATTTTCATAATTCGCAGCCTGCGCCTGAATTTCCAAAATATGTCATTATTTCTTTGCCAGGTCATACCGCTGGCTATGTTCATTTGCAAAAAAACTATAATTCTTTTACTTCTCAATCACCCAATCTCATTGGCCTTCTGCCGCGTTCATGCCTTCACAATTGCTTGTGTTTAACTTAAGGCATGCCCCAACTAATCATGCTTTCCTTGATAACCTCAACACTGTCATCATGCTTTCACGCTTTGTCATTCAAGTCTTTCTTCATTCATCTAATTCCTATGGTTCCAGAATCTCAACCGCTCGTCTCAAACCGGAAGTTTTTCCCTATTTAATAAAATGTTCTCCACTCCGGCTGACGAGGCCTCAAAATTGTAAACGACCACCCCTGGTATGACTCCATGCAGACTGTCCTATCAATCACGGTGGAGCTATTCGAAAGAGTCTTTAGGAGCACCCCGAAAACCCTCTTCACTACATGAGTGCTATCCCAAATTTCCCACAAGCAGGTCGCTGGTGATCCAGTAACCTCCTTTAATTTCAGGGGGCAGTCTAATTTAAAAAATGATAGAACGCATGAATGGCAATAGACCATTCAGCTATAGGGCAGTGCCTGCCCCTGTGTGCACGTTGATTTTTAAAACCCCCATGAAAAATCACTCGCTCCTCATCTCATGAAGTTTATCACTCTGTCTTTTTAATTCTAACACTAATCCGCGTTGCAAGGTCTTGACCTCAGAGTTAATGTAAACTGCCACTCTGTGTCTTAAAATGGTGGACAGTGTCATTCCGAATGTAACATGTCTGTCTTGACCTCCGTGTACACTCTAATGTGTAACTTGCCCGCAAGCCACATGTAAGGGTCATGAACTGAGACCTTGTCCTTCGCCGACTTGTGTGTAGAGGATTACCTAGGTCAATGAAGCTAATCTGTGAGCATATGTCAAACACAATGTATCCAAATACTGAACTGTGGACACTTGTTTGACTGCATTGTATAAAAACTGTTTGAGAAGGCTTTGCGAGAAAATACACTATTGCCATTGAGGCTTGTTGGCGAATGTATTAAAGGCAAACCCTAAATGTACAGACGCGTGAACTCTGCGCGAACCCTAGATCTGTAATACATTAACCAATAATAACTCGCAGTAGGGTTAAACATCCTGTTTTCAAAGGTATATAAAGCGAGACTATTTTAATGTACAGTCCCACTCACTGAGCACACAGAACCATGCTGGAGTTCGCAGTGTTGTACTGAGGGCCTGATAGCTTATCGGTTACATTGGGCCTCATTACGACCCTGGCGCTAATGGTTTAACAGTGCCGTAAAAGGCTGCGGCGCCGTTAACCCATTAGCGCCTGATTACGAGGTCCCTTTGCGGGACCCAACCTTAACGGCTGGTCTACACCACCCGTTAAAGTAGGGACCCGCAAAGGGACCTTGGTGCTGAGTACAGTACCCCAATTTGCGGTACCGTGCTTAGCGCCTTCCCCATTCCCATTGAGCCCTATGGGGCAAAAATGGGATGGGGAAGGGCCATGGAGGAAGGGGGAATTACCGCCCTGCCAACCTTGTAATGGGGTGGTAATTCCCCCTTTCTCCATGGCGGAGTCGGTAAGTTACCGGCATGGACCATGGTGCTTTTCCGCCTGGGTCGTAATGAGGCCCATTGTCCTTTGAAACTGTTCAGTGTAATATAAAGATCTTTGTATGTTCCATTGTAACCTGCGTTTGGTGTATTTCCTTTTGGGGTAATCAGTCTCAATATCTTTTCCTTGTTTTTACAACAGCACCCCATTGAGTGACATGTATGTGGCTGGTCGTATTCACAGATATGCACAGACACAGACTCTGCCCTTTACAGAATCTCTGCTAGCCCCGAAAGGGGTTGAGCGCGAGGAGACAGCTAAATTAAGCTATGACCTCCATTCCCTGGCTCCTTCAGAGCCACGCATGCTATAGAAAGCGACATTCATACACTGACTGCCATATTCCATTTGCCTAAGTTGCTGGCAGTCCTGTATGTATGTGTCACTGTGACTGCTGGCGCAATGACCCAGCCAATATTTTCTGCGATGCTCGAATTCCCCCTTCCTATACAAGGACAAATATTCTCATTTAACAATTCATTTATGCGCGCTCACTCTGCAACATAAATGTTAAAAATCACCACTACCGCTAGCATTCTATTTCCATACAGCACTTAACCATACATAAACACATACACATGGGTCACTGCAGGGCCTACCTAGGTGAGAAGCTTTTTCGACATGTAATGCGAGAAGCAAGCATTTCTTGAATCCTGCAATGCTCCTCAGTATTCTTGCTCATGGACTCCTTGTTACCCACTGCTGTCCCCATTCACCAAAAGGACTAATGCCACAGGGCTAAGCTCCCCCGTTTCGTCACCAAATCATGCAATGCTGTTTCTAGAGGATTTGGCGCAGAACCATTCCTTCTTATTTCTCACACAATTGTCCACCCCGCCTTGGTTATCTACTTCCATCTTTTCTCCCAGCAGTTTTCTGCACTCATTCCCCTTTCGCTAACTTATCCACTATGATGTGCCCTTACGCAACATACTCCACCCAGTGTGAGCCCAACATGCAGCCCATTCATACTAACCACAACTTACACCTATTTGTCCCACAACCACAGGCGTTGCTTCATCACGCAGCCCCTAGTGTATGCCCTTTACTGTAATCTGCAAGCCCCTTCTTTTCACTAGCACCACAATGCCTATGGACTCCTGCATGCTCCGTGCTACTAGGAATCGCTCATTCCTTGCCACACAATAGTAGACCCCAGAGACATTTTTATTGGAGGGCTCATGGGGTGGCTGTCCCAACCCCCACAATGCTGCCTGAGCTAAAGCAATATTTCAGTTTACATTTTGCTAAAATAGCTCATGTCAGGAAAATTTGACTGCATGCTGCTGAGGCCTCAAACCCATTGCCTGACGGTTTTGACAAGTACATTCTGCCTTGATCAATTAAAAACGTGCACTGCATTTAGTTTTCATTGTGAAATACATAGTCTGGGTAACACAATCTTTGTAGCATTCTTTCCCTCTGTTGGAATGTTGCTGATCGTGTGCACTAGCCAAAGTGGAAATCCATATTCATCCACTGGGGTTCAGAAGTTGTCTCAGTGTGTTAAGCGCTTATTGTAGGGATATGTGTTCATGTGAAGGATCAGAAGGGCACATCCCAGTGAGGTTGGCTGAACCGGTTTTAAATCTGAAGTTCACAAATATACCTGCACAATTACTTGGGTTTGCAGCACTGTTCCTGCATCATAATGGGGTTAAAATTAACGTGGTCAGCTGGGCATTCTTAAAACCTGAGCACTCCCTAAAAAGATGTGCATAGAATATCCGTCCCAGAGGCAACCCAGTGTGCAAATTCGAGACTGTGCAGCAAATGTGTTCATGCTTGTATCCTTGTTATGCCAGCAGAAGGTACAGTGATCCTGGTCAAAACATATAGTATCCCTTGCATTAATGTGCTGTTTTCTGCGAGGTCTTACCTACTTGCATGCAGTAAATCCCTTTTATAATGGAGAACTGATGCTAACATCATTCCCACGTTGTGTAACCCCCTTCTGTGATATTTTGGTTTTTATAAGTTGTCAGGTTTGGAAATGCGGGTTGCATACTTTTGCGGATGCTAATGGTATCTTGGTTCTATACTAGAAGTGAAGTAAACTCTTTGCAGATTTATTAATGTTGGCCTTCAAATGTTTCTTGTTTCTCATTCTGAACAGCGCAAGAATGGAGAGGGTAGGGGCCTTAAAAGGGCGAAAACATGCTTAACTTGAATGCTGAACAGCAGCATAGTATGTCTCATTGAGAGTACGGTCTCAGGTAATACTGAATATTCCCATATAGATGCCTCTCATGAGAGAAGCGCACAGGTTATTAGTAAGAATGCATTTCTTGTTAATCTCATTGGCAGCGCGCAACAGATGTCTTTTCGACCGCACTCATTCATCCTTATCGGAATGCTAGCTTTAATCATCTGGCTTTTAAGAGCTGGGATGTCCGCTTAACAGTACTAAAATGAAAGAATCTTGTAATGTTTTCCACAACAGGCCGGGTGCATTAATATGTATTCAAGCCCTTTTTCTACAATGGCTGGGCTGCTCTATCATAAAACACATTCATAAAATACATTCATTCTACATGCAATGCACTCTGTCTTTTGAAATTAAATGCAATCTCTAACACACATGCACTCAAACATTTTATAGATCACTGAAATTACCTCACAATTATGGGGGTAATTCATAGAATATCGCGCACAAGTGGCGCACGTGGCTGGCGCACAGTGTGCGCATGTGAATCTCTGCGCCAGCGGCGTGCGCTAAAATCCATTTCCGCGCACAGCGTATTCATGGATTTTAGCTACCAAAACCAGCCGTGGCGCACACTGGTGCATCGACCCTGCAGCAGCTCCAGTTATGCCCCCAAGAACGCCCCTAGTGCAAGGAAAAGCCATCAAAATCCCCAATCCAGCGCAAAGGACTGCGCTAACCCTGGACCAGTTTACAGGGCTGCCAAACAGCAAACGCCAAGCGGGGAACGTGTATTACTGGGGTTCACATGAAGTTTCACACGCGATAGGCCCTGTGCAAGTGGGGTACGTGTATTACTGGGGTTCGCGTGAAGTCTGACACGCGATTGGATCCGGGTACGTGTATTTTGGGGATGCGCAGGAACTTCCACACGCGATTGGCCCTGTGCGAGTGGGGTATGTGTATAACTGCGGTGCGCGAGAAGTCTCACACGCGATTTGAGCATGGTACGTGTATTTCTGGGGTGCACAGGAAGTATCACACGCGAATGGCCCTGTGCGAGTGGTGTATGTGTATAACTGGAGTTTGCGGGAAGTTTCACACGCGATTGTCCCTGTGCGAGTGGGGTACGTGTATAACTGGGGTTCACGGGAAGTTTCACACGCGATTGGCCCTGTGCGAGTGGTGTACGTGTATAAATGGGGTTCGCGGGAAGTCTCACATGCGATTGGACATGGTACGTGTATTTCGGGGGTGTACGGGAAGTATCACATGCGAATGGCCCTGTGTGAGTGGGGTACATGTTTAACTGGGGTTCGCGGGAAGTTTCACACGAGATTGTCCCTGTGCGAGTGGGGTACGTGTATAATTGGGGTTCACGGGAAGTTTCACACGCGATTGGCCCTGTGCGAGTGGGGTACGTGTATAACTGGGGTGCACGGGAAGTCTCACACGCGATGTGAGCATGGTACGTGTATTTTGGGGGTGCGCAGGAAGTATGACACGCGAATAACCCTGTGCGAGTGGGGTACGTGTATAACTAGGGTTCGTGGGAAGTTTCACATGCGATTGTCCCTGTGCGAGTGGGGTACGTGTAAAACTGGGGTTCGCAGGAAGTTTCACACGTGATTGGCCCTGTGCGAGTGGGGTATGTGTATAACTGGGGTGCGCGGGAAGTCTCACATGCGATTTGAGCATGGTATGTGTATTTCTGGGGTACACGGGAAGTATCACACGCGAATGTCCCTGTGCGAGTGGGCACGTGTATAACTGGGGTTCGCGGGAAGTTTCACACGCGATTGTCCCTGTGCGAGTGGGGTACGTGTATAACTGGGGTTCGCCAGAAGTTTCACATGCGATTGGCCCTGTGCAAGTGGGGTACGTGTATAACTGGGGTGCGCGGGAAGTCTCACACGCGATTTGAGCATGGCACGTGTATAACTGGGGTTCGCGGGAAGTTTCACACGCGATTGTCCCTGTGCGAGTGGGGTACGTGTATAACTGGGGTTCGCCAGAAGTTTCACACGCGAATGGCCCTGTGCGAGTGGGGTACATGTATAACTGGGGTTCGCGGGAAGTTTCACACGCGATTGTCCCTGTGCGAGTGGGGTACATGTATAACTGGGGTTCACGGGAAGTTTCACACGTGATTGGCGCTGTGCAAGTGGGTACGTGTATAACTGGGGTTCGCGTGAAGTCTCACACGCGATTTGAGCATGGTACGTGTATTTCAGGGGTGCGCGGGAAGTTTCACCTGCGATTGTCCCTGTGCGAGTGGGGTACGTGTATAACTGGGGTTCGTGTGAAGTCTCACACGCGATTTGAGCATGGTACGTGTATTTCAGGGAGCACGGGAAGTTTCACACGTGAATGGCCCTGTGCAAACGGGGTACGTGTATAACTGGGGTTCGCGTGAAGTCTCACACGTGATTTGAGCAGGCTATGTGTATTTCTGGGGTGCACGGGGAGTCCTACACGTGAATTGGCAGTGTGGGTCCTCCCAGGTGTTCCCTCTACACCCTCCACGGCCCCTGCAGGCAGCCCACACCACAGGGGACTACCCTGCACCCCATGTCATGTCCCGCAGGCAGCCCATCCACCATGGGCATGCCCCCCAGCCAAGCCACATGTCACCTGCAACCCCACCCTCCAGCAGTGCGGGGGTACCTGCCAGCAGGCCCCCACTCATGTCCCACTCATGTCCCCCTCCACCCCCCCAGTAGTGCGGGGCACCTGCCAGCAGGCCCCCACTCATGTCCCCCTGCACCCCCACCCCCCCAGCAGTGGGGGGCACCTGCCAGCAGGCCCCCACTCATGTCCCCCTGCACCCCCAACCCCCAGCAGTGCGGGGCACCTGCCAGCAGGCCCCCACTCATGTCCCCCTGCACCCCCCCAGCAGTGCGGGGCACCTGCCAGCAGGCCCCCACTCATGTCCCACTCATGTACCCCTGCACCCCCACCCCCCAGCAGTGCGGGGCATCTGCCAGCAGGCCCCCACTCATGACCCTTGCACCCCCACCCCCCAGCAGTGCGAGGCACCTGCCAGCAGGCCCCCACTCATGTCCCTCTGCACCCCCAACCCCCAGCAGTGCAGGGCACCTGCGAGCAGGCCCCCACTCATGTCCCACTCATGTCCCCCTACACTCCCACCCCCCAGCAGTGCAGGGCACCTGCCCGCAGGCCCCCACTCATGTACCCCTGCACCCCCACCCCCCAGCAGTGCAGGGCACCTGCCAGCAGGCCCCCACTCATGTCCCCCTGCACCTCCACCCCCCAACAGTGCAGGGAACCTGCCAGCAGGCCCCCACTCATGTCCCCCCCTATACGAAATAAAGATGCACAATCATGGCCCACTTCTACATCAAAAAACCATATGCCGCCACCCCATTCTTGAGACGCAATGATTTCCCAATCCACCCCACACTGACATGCCCATCTCAAGACACAACCCAAAACTCAACTATGTACATCAACACATGTCCATCACACACATACACTGGTTGGCATTGCTTGTATAAACCCACATTTTCACATGCATCAACACAATGAGCGAATCCCACACATGGAGCTAACATATGAAAATGTATTATGTACGTAAATAAATAAATGAAATGAAAGCATACCAAAATATCAAACATGAAATGAAAAGCATGTGAAAAAGATGAGTGAATGAAAATGATAATCAATCCAAAAAAAATTGAAAGAAAAACAGTGATAACTCTCCCTCCACCAACGCAAATCCAAAGGAAAGGTAAAAAAATGATATCCATTGTTTCATGTTCATAATAAAAACTAATCAATCCATAGTCCAACTATTTACATTGTCAGAAAAAAAGAATAATCAATTTCTCCATGTCCATATGAAAAATAAAATCCAAATTAATCCATGATCAAACTATATACAATCCATGGTCCAAAATAAAAATCCATTAATCCATTTGCAAAATTCCAAAAAAGATATCAAATGAATCCATTGTCCAACGATGTAAAGGGTCCATGAGCCCAACCAAACAAATGAAACCTATCTAAGAAACTACCTAAAAATAAAACTATATACAAATGTGTGTGGCATTGTCCATTGACCACAAATAAAAGGAAAAGGAAAAGGAAACCTAACTCTAAAAACTATTTACAATGGCAGCAGGCTAGTCCGACGGCTCACTTTTGGATGTCCCAGGGCAGGGCATCATGGAACTCCCGCTCAATGTCCTGGAGGTAGTCCTCTTCCATGGCCCTGAGGGTTCGCAGGGACGACGACATGTTCTCCTCCAACTCCCTGCAATTGCCTCGAGGCACTCGGCCCACCTCAGGGCCCTCCGCATGGAGTTCTCCGCAATGACCATTGTGAGCCGTGCCTCTTCTGCCCGCTGCCGCTCCGCATCTATGGTGTGGCCCAACTGCTGCCACACGGAAGACACTTGAAATCCAGGGTCCTCCTTCCCTATGGCCGATGCCTGCCCCTCCGATGTTGAAGGCCCCGAGCCATCATGGCTCCCACCTTGTTGCTGCTGCTGTGCCTCTGCCTGTGCCCTGGCTCTTGCTGCCTGCACATCCTCCTCCGGCTGGGGTGCAGTTGTTGAGGTGGCCACCCCTGCTGGACGTCCGACTCCCGACTGTGGCAGGGATGTGTCCTCCACCAGCCTGGCCGCAGGGTCAGAGGCAGCTCCCCAGGGTACCCAGGTGATACATGGGTGGGAAGATGGCATGGAGGACGACTGGCGCATAGGGGGTTCAGGTGAGGAGGGGGTCGGAACAAGGTCCAGCAAATGGAGGAATCCGGCCCTGGTGAGCTGTCCCAGTAGGTCAACGCGGTAAACAAGCCATTCGAGATGACGTGCAGTCTCCACATGAAAAAACTGCAGGTCACCTCGCATTGGCCCGTTGACGCAACTCCACCCCATGCAGGACAGGTTCAACCCGGTCCCGGATAGCCACGTCCGCAAGTAGAGGAAGGCCAGTTGTTGTGCGCTCATCCCCTCCCTGAAAACGGGTCTGGATGTAGGCATCCCTGCTGGAGCCAGATGATGCAGTGACAGGATCAGGGACAGGATTGCACACAGGCACCTCCGTCGCAGCCTTTGCTGCCTCCTGTCCCTGGTCCTGCACTGCACCACTAGCACCAGTGGAATCCCCACCTCCAGACCCCGTCTGTGTCCCTTCCAAGGCCTCCTCCTCCACGAAACCCCCCACCAACCTGGATGACTCCATGCCATCTTCCTCCATCGGACCCTGTGGGGTCTCAGCTGCCCCTTCTGCTGCCGAGGAGTCAACCTCCACCTCTTGGACCTACCTTCGGCAGCTGCGGCCTGGGACGCGGCACCAGACTCCTCACTCCCCGACGAGATGACAATGTGGGAGGGGAGCCGGGCCTTGCGTCTCCGGCTGGTGGTGCGATCCCTGCCGCTGTGCTCCACAGCACCCTCTCCACCCTCTTCATCAGTCGACGCTGCAGACAGGGAGAAATAAAACACAGGCATCAGGGCACAATACATTTGACTGATACACACATGACAGTTGTACATGAGTGCATTGTCAAAATTCAGACACGGCATCACACTCCACGACACACATGTCATTTTAAATCACACACATGAGCATTTCCACAGCAATATTGCACCAGGCAGCAGCATCCATACACATTCAACAGCATGCATACCCAAAGGTGAGCCGGACATCACATGAAACAATGGGAGTGCACTAGACATGCACACACGCCACCACAATTACATGCAGGTGTACATATCCAACTGTCACAGTGATGAGATCGCCATGCATGTCACATCTGACATTCAGCCTTCTACATATCAGTGTCACGTGCATCCATGTTGCATCACAGTTGCACACTTGTCAAATACACATACATGCACATGTACACAGTGCAGATACATGCATAATGAACCAACATCCATGCCACAACCGTGCCAATGTACATACACAGAAATTCAAACATGTGTGCTCCCATACCTGCATTTGCCCAGCATGCTTACCAACACATACACCATTGATGTGTCTCACACCTGAGAGGACTCACATGTGGCAGCCTCACGCCCATGTTCATACACATCCCTATATGGACCTACAAAAACACATGTGCAACCTGCACACTACAGGCACACCACGACACGCACATCGTCCAATCGTCATGCATGTACACTTACCGCTCGACTCCAGACGGGTCTGACTCTCAAGGATCTGGACGTAGAGTGCTGAGCATATGCGTTCCAGGACCCTCATTTGGTGGTCCGACAGCTGTACCCGGCGCCCCTTGGCATCCGCTGTCTCAGCGAGGCGCCGGGCCTTGTTGAGGGTCCTGGACCTGAAGTCCTCCCACCGCTTCTTGACATGATGTAAGTCACGGACTGCCACCCCCTCCGCGTTGATGGCACTCACAATGTCCATCCAGATCCTTGTCCGTCCTTCCTTGTTGGCGTGCAAACTTCCAAAGAGGGCATCATACTGCCCAAGGACTTGCTCCACCAGGACACCAACTTCCCTGGCACTGAAGCTGTTGGCCTCTGCCTCTCTGGCTGGGGGTTGCCAGTGGTGCCAGATGGTGTTGTGCCTGACATGGCAACCCCAGAGGCAGGAGTGGGTGGGCAACTGGGTCCTGGGGCTGGGCTGTGAAGCTATGGTATCCCAGTCGGGAGTCTTCGGTTCCAGCAGGGGTGATCACAGCAACTGCACCCCTGGCTGACATGCAGGCAGCAAATAGCAGGGCACGTGGGCAGCAGGCAGTCAGGCAGCAGCAGATGGCAGATGGGAGCGTGCTCAGGGTTCTGGGGGGCAGTAATTGGGCCTTCTGGGCAGGAGCGTTGTCTTCCGTGTGTTGTTGCGTGGCCAGCTTGATACGGAGTGATTTGGCACGTGAAAATCTTGCACGTCAGCATGTAATTCAAGGAAAGGCCCTTCGTGCGTAAGCGCGTCAGCACAAGTACGTGGTTTCATTGGACCAAAGGCCCTTAGCGCGTATTTGCTTCTGTGACGTGACCCGCACGGGCGTTTCCCTCGTGACGTGGCATCGCGCGTGGAAAAACTGCACGTCCATGTGTGGATGCGTGTATTCCGAGGAAAGGGCCTACGCGCGTAAGTGAGGTGACGCGCACGGGCGTTTCCATCAACACGGGTGCATGTTCATTGTACACGTCCAAAAAATGCACGTCCGAGTGACAGCTCGTGTAATTGGAGGAAAAGGCCTTAGCGCGTACACGCGTATGTGATGTGTACGTGTGGGCTGGTTTAAAAGCTACGCCATTTCCTTGTACGTGCTTTTCGTGGAGAGCGAGTCAGTGAATTCTGTACATCTTGTCGGTTCACACGCGATTACTTCACAGCATTTCAAGTTCGTACTCCCTGTTACCTCTGACAGCTTTTTTCTGATTTTTTGTTGGGCCTGTTTCCTCAAACAGCGTTCACTTCTTCTTTTGTCCTGTCTCCTCAGACAGCGTACAGTTGGCGGGGTGTTGCCAACGCGCACACGCGCGTATTTTTCACGTTCTTTTTCCAGGCAGACGGTGAGTCGCGCACGTATTTACCAACTGTGCTTGCCCCGTGTGTCGCGTACCCCTTCAGAGGTCATTGTAGCCTGCGTGTATTATGCGTACGCTTATTTTTGTGTTTCTGGGTGCCACAGCGTAGTTCGGGTACATTTTTTTCACGCACGTGGTCTACGAGGGGTTGTGTGCACGTTATTTTTTGATTTTTGGCTGCCTGTGCATTGCGTGACCCGTCATCTACCCCCAGGGGTCGCAGACAGCCTTGTTAGAGCACTAGGGTACGAATTCCATCTCGTACCCTACCCCTTTGACCCCCAATTGCCCAGGACAATTGTTTACTGCAACTCCCATACGCACAACAACATCAGTGCCGTGGTTGGGAGGCGTCCAAGCGGTACGAGAGGCAAAGGTGGCCAACCTTCAAAAGGTGGCCGTGGTGGGTGCAGTAGGGGACGTGGCCGGGATTTGCAGGGTGCCCCTGTACACCCATGTGTGGAGGACCAATCAGGGACACCCATGCCCCCCCATGGTTGAGTGAAACGTGGCTGACACCATCCCAGCTCAGCCCTTGTTGGACCAGCCCATTGTGGCACCTGACCTGGCACAGGATGACTCCCAGGCTGACTTCCAGGTCAGCAAGTCTAGGCCACGTATGGCAGTGCAAGTAGTTGTCACCAAGCCACGTGGATCTGGGGCAGCTATGTCATCTGCTGCCCCGAGTAGGCAAGGTGGGGAGGCTGCAGGGGCAGCTGCAGCTCCATCTGCCCCAGCTCTGACTCTCCCAGCCAGGGCAGTGTCGGTCCAGGTCCATCAAACTGACGTTCCCCCTGCCAACATTACCCTGCAACCAATGCCTGCAACAAGACCTATGGTCATTGTGCATTCCCACACTCCTACTACCCAGTCCACAGGTGCTTCTGCCCCTACTGACCAGAGCGGCGTAAGCCACTCTGGCTCCACTCCACCTTTAAAGAAGAGGAAGAAGGGTGCTCTGGCACAACAGGCTGAGACCCCAGACATGGCTACACACTCCGGCACGTCAAGGAAGCCTAGCTTTAATGACCCGCAGCTTGATGCACTTGTTAGCTATGTGTCGGCACATTGCCGCGAAATGTTGGGGACTGCAGGGTGCAAGGCCACACCTGGTCAACGTAGGGCACACTGGCAGACCATCGCGGACCGCATAAGTGCCCTTGGATTTGTGAGGCGCAGAGCTGATGATTGCTACAAGCGGTGGAATGACCTGAAACGCAGAGCAAAGAACAAGCTGGCCTCAAATCATGCCGCTACTCTGGTGACTGGCGGTGGGTCTCCACAAGAGGATAACAAACTCACCGAACATGAGTCTGTTGCTGGGACCTTTGTCACAGAGGAACATATCCAAGGTGTGGGAGATCTACCTGATTACGAAGCATTGTCCGGTGAGCGGCCATGCGTGTGTGTGTAATCCATGTGTATGTTGTTTGGGTGACGGGTTCTGATTCAGTGCCAGCTGAGGGTGTGTACTCCTGAGTGTTATGGGTCACCCATTTGCTTCCTCCCATACATTCACATGCCTTGGATTGTGGCATGACTGTATCCCTTCTGCCCACAGTTGCCAATTAGGCACACATTAGTGCACTTTACCTTGAACTGTCATCTTGCAACTACATAGTTTACATTGTGTAAGTGTTCATTCAGGCTGATTGTTTCCACTCTCCCCTTTTTGCTAGACATTTTTTTGCACTATTGCGACATATGTGCTATGTTTCGGTCATTGTTCACAGCCCACACTGGGGCACTATTTTCACATGGTTATGTTAATGATTAGACCATTCAGGCCGATGGAGTCTTGGCCTGCAGAACATTTTCATAAGGGCCTGTTTGCATGTGGAAGATGACAGGTGTTTCCTGTGATGTCAAAGGGACCAACCGTTGATCGGCCCACAATGACTGTGTTATTGGACACTGGATGTGTTTCAGTGTGTGGCACATGCATATTTTGCAACACTATTCAGCATCAATCTTCGCATCATGTCGATGTGACATGGATGTGTGACATTACTCATTCACTGACATATTGCTGTAGTTTTGTAATTTGCCGTGGCTATGCTACATGACATCTGTGTGGTGGCATGTGTCATGTATGTGTATTTGACATGTCATTCACAGCCTGATGTGTGATACCAGTGCTACCCAACATGCTGCAAATGTGTTGCATATCCATATTGCTCTCCCCAGTGTCTTCCTTTTTGACTCCACTTTCAACTATTTGACAGTGCATGTATGGCAGGGTTATAGTCATGTGGGACATGTGTAATTCATGTACTGGATCTCTTGCTTGTCACGGCCTATGTGTGTGCTATGGTGCTCATGCCTGTTTCCATTTGTTGTCTTTCATATTTTTGCAGATGATGACGCACTTGGTGCTGTTGAGGTTGAGGAGATGGTGCAGACCCAGGAGGAATCTCAGGCACGACCGGGCACCAGTGGGGGACGTGGTGTGGTGGGGGGTGAAAACCCAATGTTACTGCAGACCATACTGCCCGGGGGTGCCTCTGGGTGCACCTCCCCAGACCTCTGTTCAGGTGCTGAGTCGGATGATGAGACTTATATGCAGTCGCAGGTAAGTGTTTCTGGCAGGGATTCTGTTCTGTCCAACCCACCTGGACCAGGGGTAGAACCCTATATGGGGATGTCAGTGTTGGTAGGTCCGCCTTTGGCGGTTACGGATGCACGGTCACACTCCACAGCATCTGATCCTGTTCCTGGGCCAGCAGATCAGAGGGGGAATGCAGTCCTGCAGTCTCAGGCAGTGCCAGCACAGCAAGGTGCAGATCGCCTTGCCCCAAACAGGTGTGGTGCCCATCGACGCGGTGGCCGTGCGCCACCAGGCAATACTGTATGGGAAAACTCCATGTACAGTATTGCAACCCAACAGGCAGCATCAGTAGAAATGATGGCTCAGGCAGTGGAGAGGGTGGCCACTTCCATTCTGCCCCCTGAAAGGCAGATGGAGCAACAACAGCAGGCAACAGACTCCATTTACCAATTAGACAGGGAAGACATGTTGGCGACCAACAGGGATCGATGGGCGGCACTGGAGACTCTGCACCAATCGATATCAATAGAGTCCCAGGCCCACAGGGAAGCCCTGAGGGAAGAACTACATACCCTCAGGCAGACTCTGGTTGACCTTGAGGCTTCCACTAATTTTAGGGCAGAACAGCAGCTGGAGCAGCTCACACGTTCGCTCTCAGCTGAGATGCAGGCAACGCATGAGGAGATCTGGGCATCACTCGAGGCCATGTGTGCAGAAATGCAGACAACCCGTGAGGTGCTGCATGGGGATCTCCGCACTTTAATCCTCCAGAATGAGACCTTCCAGACCTGCATGCTTGCTGCCATGGAGGACCATACCAGGGCTTTGCATGGGCTGCCTCCCATAGTGCCACCACCTCCTGATGCAGCGGCAGAGGGTGAGGAGAGAGACAGCAGTTCTCACACAATGGCATAGCCGTGCAGGCCATGAGCCCAAGGAGGTATTTGTTTTCTCGCAACATCCACGCAGGTAGGTGTTGGTGTGCACCCTGTCCTCGAACCTCCTGGGTGGCCTCCCCCATACCCCCTGGCCACCACATGGCCATTTTGGATTTTTTTTTTTTACAGTGTGTTGCCTTGTGTGCCTCCCATGGGCATCCACTGTATTCCGGCTGGGCACATGCAGGCTTGTCCTGAGTTTGGGTTAGATGCTTGGGCTTGTCAGATACACACCCCTCCTGCTTCCCATTTCCACTGGCTTGCAAAGGGTGTGACCAAGTGACAGTGAATTACACAGTGACGTTGGGCTCCCATGAGCTGTGTGGGCAGTCTGTAGTCAATACTGTGTAGACATTCCTAGTGGATATTGTTTTTGTTTTGTACACTGCATGGTGTATTGATATGTGCTTGTGCATACATGTCTTCCTCCTAATTTGCAGGTTCCTTCCTCATGTCTTCACAAGGCCGTCTACTTTGCAGATGGAGTTCATGTTGTATGCAGTACACTGAGACATTTGCGTGGCAGTAACACTGTACAGTTGGAAGGGGTCGATGTGCTGGCATATTCAGGTTGTAAGACATGCATTACTTTGATTTTGTACTGTCATATTTTGCAACTGTTTCATCCTGTGTTTCTGTATTGTGTTGCTGGTAAGTATTTGTTCATGTGTGCTGTTTCTTATTGATTACTGGGAGCATATTGCCTGTGGCCTTTTTCCATTACAGACAGTGCACTATGTGACACTTTTGTCATGTGTTGTGCATTCATTTGGTTGTTTTCACATTGCATGACATGCCATGGTGTGTTGGGTAGCTGAGATGGGGAGGGGTTGGGTGACATGGCACTAGTTTCATGTTGTATTTTGCAAGGGGGTAGTCATTCATGCAGCATGAATATGTGTGTCTTTTTATCACACATCATTGGTTGTCTTTAAGTAGGTAGGCATGCACACAATGTTGCACTTCCGGGGTGACCAATCTCAGGCTGGTATGGTAGTGACAGTTGACTGTCCCTTATGTCATCATCATTGATTGTCAGCTGGTATGTGGCAGGGCTGTGTGCACTCCGCAGGGGTGTGATTTTAGGTGAAGTAATTAGCCACCAGCTGTGTACGGGCTGCCTCACCACGTGCCCTTTCCCCTCCCATGTGCAGCGGGCGTGCATGTGGTTGGGGATGTGGGGGCACCACCATGTCCACGGGCAGGCCCCAGCGTGTTGCAACGTTGTGCAGGACACATGCTGCCACTATGATCCTGCACACTACTGGGTACTGGGGGAGCGTATAGTAGCTGCCCACCAGAACAGTTAAGGGAGCGAAAGCGTGACTTGAGCACTCCGAATGTGCGCTCCACTATGCCCCGGGTTGCAATATGGGCTGTGTTGTATCTTACCTCGGGTGGCGTGGTGGGGTTCCGAATTGGCGTCATCATGTGGGTGCTCAGAGGAAAGGCACCTGGAGAGGTGATGATGGGTATCATTAGTAGGGTTGTGACATTACTCAGTATGTGACATGCATGCATGTGCAGAGGCATTTATACTCACCGAGCAGCCATGTATCGCCATGCCACGCAGCTTCTAGGTCCCGGTTTAGGGTTGACATTCTGTAAATGAAACTGTCGTGGGTGGACCCTGGATAGTTGGCATATACTGAGGTGATGATTCCCTTGGCATCACATACTACCTGGACGTTGGTGGAATGCCAGTGCTTGTGGTTTCTGTAGTTGTGCTCAGATGCCCTGGGGGGATGTAGAGCCACATGGGTGCAATCAATGGCACCTAGCACTTTAGCACTTTGGGGAATTGTGCCACCCCGTAAAAATCCTGGACGGCAGCCTGCCTTTCTGCAGGTGTTCTGAGCAGGTATATGTGCCTGAGGACTGATGGGCGTGCAGTCATGATGGCCAACACTTGGTGTAGGCAGCGTGACTGCGTGGCCTGTGACACCCCCCTCACTATAGCAGTTGTCCGCTGAAATGATCCAGTGGACAAGAAGTGCAGTACATTGAGGACCTTCTCCAGGGGGCTGAGTGCTTGGGAGCACAGGGTGGGTGATGTGAGGTCATCCTCCCACTCACTGACCAGGTCGAGTATTATGTGAGGTGGAAACCTGTACCTCCCATACACCTGGTCATCAGGCATCCCAAAAAGGCTGGTTCTGGGTGTAAAAATTATGGGCCTGACTATCCTCCTCCTCCTCCTGTGGTATCCCACGACCACTACTGCTAGGAATGATATATTCATCCTGGCGTCTGAGCTTGTTTGTTGTTTGCGCGCACTTTTATGCTGCGTGGTTCCACGTATGCCTGCTTTCTGCTGTCGTACGTGTTTCTGGATTAGCGCATCTTCTTTGGCACACGCGTTAGCCCCGTTCGATTCCATGAATACATGTTTTGAACGTGCGTGTGGGCGTTCCATGCATTTGCCTCCTGAGCTTCCCCGTGTCGCCCACATTTTCACGCCTTGTTCCCCACTCCGCCTGTCACGCCCCATGTTCCGCCTACTTTTGTTGTGTGCGCCGCGCTATGTACGATTTCACTGTGCGCATAGAGCACGCTGTTTGGAGACATGTGCGCCAGCGTGCGCCATGCAGAATTTTGGCGCACATCCTGGGATTTACATGCGCACGGACTTCCATGAATCGCTGTGCGCAGGTTTCGCTGCGATTTTTGCACTTGCGCTGCGATTCGCACGCTTTCGCACGCTTGCGCCGAAAATGTCAGCGCACATTAATTCCATGAATCGGCCTGTACATCGGCTGCTAGCATGCCCACCACAAGTCAAAATGAAAACGTGATGACCCAGCCAGATCTGAGCCCTGAGTTTACCAGCCATCCCACGGAAATATTTGGCTGCCTGTCTTTTATAAGATTCTTTGTGATTTAGACGGTCTCGCAAGTCGCACATGGAGAGCCTTCTCCGTGCTTATCTGTAAGGGCTGCTAATTAGCACATTCCTTTCTGGCTTGATCATCGCATTCTCTCTGCTCTGATGAAAAAACACCAAGTAAACAACCCCACTATGTTTAATCCCAACTTGCAACTTCATGCAGACATTCTAACAAAACCAGAGCTCTGTTTTTGCTTTAAGCATGTTTCAATAATTTCTTATATTTGTACACATTTCAGGCTGGCAGTTCCTGGTTCTTAGCCGTACCTCCCCTACACCTCACAGTTAAAACATTGCCACATGTTGCATTCCTTTTCAGCGTAATGAGCTTAATGCACGAGAACAGTACTTCCATAAATCACCATACCTCAGCTATTTCAATGCGAAAATGTATGGTTCTTAGCACAATCTATCAATTATTTTGCCAGCTACAAGTAAATACAAGCAAATACAACTTTAACTCCATAGCTGCTGGTTTGAAACACAATGTGTTCACTAAAAATGTACCAGCATTTTTCACTTTTGACAGGTTGTTTAAACTCTTTTTGGGCTGCAATCACCACGAATGTGTGTGCTTTTAAAATAAAATATCTTGACCAGTACTTTTGATGTAATTTCAAAACCTTGGCTTGACGCCAATTTTTTTATTCAGCTTAAAATATCATTTTTATACTAGTTCCACTGTTTTAACTGCGCACGCAAATAGTTATGCCACGAAGCGAGCCACATGCCTCAACATACAAATTTAGACACATACATAGCGTGACATGTACACAAACCCTGAACACTTGCATGCATGTCCCTCATTAATATTTTCCTCTTATTATTTAATTTTTAAATGCAGTTAACGTATTTGTTTTGTTCCCATATCTTAGCTGCCATTACCTGTCTCTTTTGGCTATGGCAGTTTTTCACTCACCTTCTGTTCTCCCCCCTCTCGATCACCGCCTTCTTCAGGTTACCGTCTGGTCCGCTGGTCCGCTAGGATGTGCCGGGTCCCTTCAGGCCCCGCCTGCAGTCATTGTCTATTTGGAGCTTCACAGTCCACTCAGCTCAAAATGGAGAAGGACTCGTGATATTGCCGAAGACCTAAAGTTACTTTGTCACCGGCCATTCGGTGACATTTTTGTAATCAATAATCGATGGTCAGAAACCTTCCTCTTGCTACCAAATGTAAACGAGGACCTAGTGACCTCTGACAGGCCCATGGGATCAGGGCTGGCCATTGAATACCTTAAGAAAAAGTAGCTGCACCTCGAGGAGGTTAGGGTGCAGGATTCACATACTCCAACACAATTCAATAAGGACCACTCAAATGGATCAGCACAGAGACTGTTAAGTTCATAAGGGTTTATTCACCATAGCTTGACACAGTGCAGCCCTAACAACTGTGCCCAAATTCCCTGCCTCCACGAGAACTTCCCTCCCGGCATTACACATTTATAGCAAAATGGGAGGGAGCAAAATGCCCCCACCTCTCCCTGCACATCTTAAGCAACTATATCGTTACATTAGCTCATTGTCCATTTAATTTTAATTGGACTAAACCCTTCAACAATGAATTACGTTCTAACATGCATTCCTCACTCTGTCTCAGTGCTCTGTTCAACTTATAATTGTGCAGCTGGACTTTTCAGATAAGAGTTTCGCCAGGCCTGTCTGGTTTCTGCTCCTGAATCAAGTTTCTGAAGGCTTATGTCCCTGAACATCTCAACTTTTAAGATGAGCTCATTATTACAGACTTTGAGCACTACTCAGTTCTTCATTTTTTAGTTACAATTTAAGTACATGCATTTTTGTTAAAGGCATTTAGCCCAGGCGATTTTCTGTCTGCATATAGAATATCTAATTGTCCATTCTGTGCTTTGCCACCATACTACAACATGGTAATGCCATTTTTCGACTTTATAAACACATGTTAGTATGTTGCAACATTATAAAACCCATTTTCGCATAATTCAACACCACATACGTCCCTTTGACTTTCTCAGGTTAGGTTTAAGTGGGAAGTGAGTGTCCACTTCATTCAGCTGTTGATTCAACCTATATATATATATATATATATATATATATATATATATATATATATATATATATATATATATATATATATATAGGTTTAGACCTCCATTACAAGTTGTCTAAATTAAAGGTCTGCCGGATTAGCAAATATAAAAGAACTGTTGCTGAAAGGAACACAGATCTCAGTTGTTTTGATCCCACAGGTTTAAATCTAGAATGTAAATTATATATGTTATCTGATGCAACAAGTTTGTTTTATGCTGGATTTCAGGTCAAGAAATTAAGAATTAACCTAGGCTGGCTGGGCCTGCAAGGGGTTGACAAACAAGTTTCCACCCAAGGGGTGGGCATTTCTCTCAGCAGAAGCTCACAGGCACATGATAATTGTGGGCTATGCCAGACTTGTGTCTGCTGCCAGGGACTGAACAATGGCAGATTCTCCAGGCCAGGAAATGGACATGTGAAGAGGTCATAAATTAGGCTTGCAGAAGGAAATCCCAAAGGTGGGTTGTGCTCCTTGCCTCCAGAGACAGTCAAAAGGCTGACCATTTGCTGCTAAAGAATATGTAATGAACATTTTTTACAGATTTATAACTCGCTATCAGAAGTGGTGAAAAATATAAAATGGGCAGATTTGTTAATCTAATTTTTGGCCCTACATTTGAAAATTTGGTGGAACTGTGTAGCATATTCTGAACAGGAATGGCAATATATGTGGTTTTATGGGAACTGTATGTATGCTAGAATTGTAAAGCTTTGCACACACATTCCCATGGTAAACGCGCATATTTGTGGAAATTTGGAGAAATTTTGGAAAATGTTTTCATGGTGAAATGGACGAAATGCTGCAGAAAGGCGAAAGAAGGTCTCACAGCTGTGGGATTTTGACGAACAGATACTCCATAAAATATGTACTCCTTGTATGCGATTTTTCATAGAGGTTACAAATGTATAAATATGTATTTGGGACACAATTCGATTTTGATACTGGTGGCTAGGGGAGGTTTCTAAGTATTGTAAAAATCAAACCATAAACCTGACATCATCTGTCTTTGATCCAATCACCCGGATGCAAGGCGGTTATGAGACTCTGATCCAATCCCATTTCACAGGGGCGAGTTTAGTTAAGCCGGCCCATACACCCATTTGGTGATGTCATTTGACATGATAAATAGGGACATCAGACAACACATAGGACTCTCTCTTCTCATTCCAGCAAAGCACTTTGATCCAGCATTCAACATCCAGCCTTCAACATCCTTCTAGATCCAGATGCCAACTACCAGGCCAAGCAGTAGCTGAACCATCTTCAGCTAGGCCTCAATTATCAACTAATCCTCACAACCCAGTGAAGCGCTGTGGTAGGGAGAAGGATCCTGAAAATATCTAGCTTGCTACCATAAATGCTTGCCTGCTGAACTCGCCATCCCTCTGATCTGAAATATCCCGAAACCAGAAGGGCAGATCCTGTGCAGTTCCAGCATCCGGCCTAGCTGATCCTGTCCCGCCTGATATCCTGTCCTTTTTTGATAGACCTGATCCAATTGACCAGAACCATGATAGTCCAAAAATCTTAAATCCCATTCGATTGTGAGTATTAACAGGACGCTAGAGAACTATTGTATACCTTGCCTTATCATGTTCTACCCTAATCTCTGAACTATCCTTACTTTCATAACCAGTAATAATGTCAAAATCTTTAGTGCTATCCTATCCTGTCTATTTGCTAATGCGTCATTTCATAGTCATTTTTATTTGTGTAACTCTTATCCATAAATCACACTTTGAGTGTTTGAACTGGTTCCGCCGGGGAAGGCGCTGGGGATCTGTTACTGAAGTCATGAATCGGTCTCAGAGCTTACTTCGTCCCAACCTGGTTGTCTAGTCTGAATGCTCTAGTCTAGAGTAAAAGCATAATCCATATTTTCTGGTTTTAAACTGAAGTTCTTGTCCAAATTCACTTCTTTATTTTAGAAAAACACCTCTCACTAAAACCTCTATAACTCCCTCTGTTTTAAAGATAGAAACAACATTTCAACTCTCACTGATACCTAACATCCTTAGCCATCTCCACTGTGAGCTCAATCATTATTCTGAGCAACATCAGGCCAATTCAAAGAGCATTCACCCCCACCATTTTCCCGTCTTTGCCAAAGCAAATGGAAGGATATTATTTTATAGTTTGCTTTCGTTAGATCACCCACACTAGCACTTTCTTTTGGTCTTTATTGAGGTCAATGAAAGAGTATAATCCCTCTCCAAGCTTTTTGACGTACAGAATATTGACATACTAGGTGAACCTGTGCCGTAAGGAGCAATGCAACGGGACTCATCTATCGTGGGCACAGCATTTGCATTTTCACAGATATAAGCAGGGTTGGCAGTGCTCTCCCCATCCAAAATCATCCCTTTTTTACCCACAGGGGTTTTACTCAGAAGCCTATACATAGTCGTATAATGTCAGGGGTTATATCAGGGGCACTGAAAAAAGGATTTACTTAAGTTCCACATCCCCTGTCTCCTAACTGCACTCCGCAACACTGAGGTGTGGTTTTCTTTTCAAGTGACGGTTCAATGAATAATGGTCTGTGTAGCAAACAAAAGTCTCCTAAAAGAGGTCCTGCGCTCAACTGAACTCTGCAGCAATCTATTTTGAGCCACAGCAGCATGAGGTTTATTGCCAGTTTTCTCACTTCCATGCCCCTCCTAAACCCCAGTTCCTCACAGAAACAGGCAATATCAAAATCTTTGCATTCCCAATTGTATAGTTTCAAAAAGCACTTAAGGTTATGGACATCAGCTAAGACAGTTAATTGGGTGCCAAAAATACAGTATTTTACCCGTTTTTCTCCAATATCGCATAGTAAGAGTTTGCCGCGAATTTGCAATTTCAGCCAAAGCACACATGTCTTTTGCCCATTTCAAAGTGCTTTTTCCATCCCATCATAATCTGAAGTGTATATTGTGGTTCATTTTATAGCCCATGCCTGATAGGACCTGAGTAGTGTTGCTTGCTTTAGAATTTGTCTCAATTTTAGCATTTTGCAGTATTTCACCGAGCCATTTTCCCCTGTCATTTCAAAGTGTCATTTGCCAAAATAAGGTATTCTCTCTTTTGTGGGAGGGAGGATTGCCTATAACTCTAGACATTGTATTTCATTCCTGAAAACCTGCTGATTACACACATTGGTGTAGGATTGCTCATTTGTATTTAAACAAAACTTTGCAGGGGGAACATTAAGCTAAACGCTATCGCTGTGCAAAACCAGACTGTTCTTTTTCCCTGTGTTTTCTATTTTGCCTCCTTATAAGTGAATTCAATTGCTTGACTTATATTTCTGAATTGTATTGTCACCCTTTGGGTGATTGCTGCCCCATATACATATCTATAGTCAACCTATGTGTGATATGAGTGTTATATCATTCAGAATATTGAACTTATAGACAAAAATAAATAAGGGTTGCATTTGCGCACTACATGCTAGGCGAGACTTGGGTGTGTGCCTGATTGAAATCCCTTACACTGTCATAAATGTTTTGATCCAGGAATATGGACTTTGTAAAAATGGCAAGCAAAAATGCCATGGAGGATTCCTCTTCGCCTTCCTCTCTGCACAGGTGCACGGTACAGAGGAAAGCCAACGACCTTCATAAAATCCCTGAAATCCTCTTCAACGCAAGGCAAACCTCAAGCAACAAAAACATACTCTTTCTAACATTGACTCGATTGAGCATATTCTGCTTAGGCACAGGAACAGGTCATGTACCTACACATAACTCATTAGCTGTGAGCGAAGAGAGATTGGACTCCTTCGCTTGGTCTCCCCACGCCTTTCACATGGAAGGGAGCCAGTACACAACACATCAACTGATCTGGACTGTCATTCTTGTAACTATACAATTAGGCAACACACAACACATTAGTCAAGGAGTATGGGAGAGGAGAGTGTTTTGGGCAACTCTCCCTGCAACCTTAAAATGAAATTGGATGAATACTCTTGTTAGCATGCAACAGACTAGAACACAAAATGGCAGTCAATGATTATAGAAGATCCCAGTGCTCTTTTAACTAAATCATAACTGCAAAAACACTTGTCAAAAGAGACAATAACCAAATGCTCCACCAATACTACAGCTATCCCTTCGGCCCAAAGATCACAGCTAACCGCTTCTCCTCCCCATTTAACTTATTCACAAATTCACCTGTCTTCAAATTGCACAACTTTCATAATCAACCCTCACATAGGACAGCTGACTGCCTACAAACACATTGCATTAACAGAGCAACACCACCACTCTCTTCACAAGCCCTACCACACCACCACGCACACCAGTGTCTATCTAGGTCCTTTAAGCACTGACTCCATCTGATGGATCGTGGGCCCTACCTTCTTGATAAAACGCAAACTCACAGTTTATGACCACTACCGACCTAGAAACACAGCATAATTCTGACTCCAGAGGATAGCTCAGGGGCCACATACTCGCCTTAAAAGCAAAACGACATGGTGCACCACAGGTTCAATCCCCGGGTCCGCGTTTCGAAACCTCTGGGTATTAAGCGCGTTATAAATGACCTATCACATCATATCACTTTCGTACTTATGGCCTGCAAGCATCAACACCACACTCTTCGCCCCTGCCTTTTCCTCTGTCCCAATAACATTGCCACCCATCCCATTTTTTCTGCAGCACCACACACAGCGAGGCCCCAAAAGAGTGAAAGTGCACTACACAAGACCCCTTTACATTCCATTTATTTCAGGGACTTGGGGCTAGTTTTCTTTTTTTGTGTGAATCAGGAGTATTTGTTGTTGCAAAGTGTTGAAGGCACGATTCTCATCTTCATATGTAACAGTTTGTAATATGTCTACCTTTACATGTGAAAAAGCACATTTTTCCACTCTGATTGTTCACAAAGAATTGGCCAAGCGTAGGATGTCATAGCTGTGTTATGATTTGACACACTCAGCTTCCCAGTACAGAGCTTTAGATGACAGGATATGATTGCAAAAGTAGGGCACATGATGGGACCGCAGAGAATGCGCTTGCTACTTTTAGTAATGCGCAGGTCACCATATTCTCAAGGTGACCTGCACTTTTCAGGAGGGGCTGAACAATAGTGCAAAGATGCTCCAGGCAGGCCCCTTGCACACATTACTAATGCATGGCTGGCTCCCTTCAACCATTAGTACACCCAGATGGGCCCTTTAAGTATCCACCTTTGGGAAATGGCCGAAGAAATAAAAACATCCGTGTTTGGGCAATGGAAATGCAAACCGCGCTTGTCACACCTAAAGAACATTTTGGGGCAGAGTCAAAAATGACCTTGTTATGATTTGCTCCTCCCCCTGAGCCTGTTCCCAACAGGCGTATGGGATGATCCTCATTTCTGCATATTTGAAAGAACGCCCATTTTGTGAATTTGGGATGCACTTTTAAATGTGCAGAAACATGCCCTGATTTAGGTGAATGCACAATCGGGTAAACAAAGGTCATGTGTATGAGTGCAACTAAAATGACCCAAGTCAGATGTCCTTTGTGGATTGGGCTGCACCTTTTTTTGCACTGGTTCATCTCACCAAATGAACCCAAAAAAGTTTTTAGAGAATCTACCCCAATGTGTTTTATTTTGAAAATAACTATATATAGTACTGTGTCCTGGTTGTTCGCGCTTTAATGAACGCGAAATATGATGCTGAATTAACTGTATTGTACTTGTGCTGGGTCAGCCGCTCCGCAATCCTCGACAGGTAGTGTGCAGACTTATATCTTGCCTGTATTTTGCACAGCAACCGACTGCAACTGCGATTGAAGGACAGACGTCTAACCTCCAATAACTCCAGGAGACTGCAATTGTAGCTGTGACACCATGTTCCCACTCGTGTTCAAATCATTTAACAAGCCTGGAATCATGATAACAATACCGTATCATTTTACAGGCGTCTCTTCCTTCATAAAGGGACTGCCTGACTAAAGAAGGGTTGCTATCAGTATAGCAATCCACAGGGTGGGGAGAATGATGAGAGCTGTGTCTTCTTCCTTTTCGAAATTGCTCGATGTCAATATTATTTTAACTGCTTAACATCATGACTTTAAATGTTCTTTTGTTGCCTGAGAGGAGGGCCTAAATGTTACTTATATCCCTTTTGTGTTTGCTGAATAGCACACGGCTGGCCTCACACACAAAGCCCACTTACAACACAACCCTCTGAGTTGTTCCCTCTCTCATAGTTGGCTCATCCATGTCTTTATGTTACATCTTCAAACGCTCATCTTCAGGGGACTACATTCCACCCGTTTCATACAGAAGACACGTGACAGATCATTCAAGCATCTTGTCACATGGATAGTGCTATCCCACCTCTTATTTGAAACCTATGCTTATTCATTTCAGGGTCACTACTGACGTGTTTTATAAGCTTTTTTTCCAACCCCTCTAACTTATTTTCTGAACTTTGCTCTCTGCACAAGAAGCAACATTCTGACTACACAATAACGTCACATGGCATGTGCAGTGGCCCTTGATAAAGAATTGGCAAGTGAGCAGGCTCAGTATTGGGCATCAGCACCAGGTCAACTATTCCTCTTCCCAGTCCATACTTATGAAGGCAGCCAGCCTTCGCCAGGTCTAATTCCCAAAATTCCTATACATGTTTTCCCTTGATGATGCTGTTGTAGTTGGCCCGGTCACAACCAGTGCACCCCGTGACCCTTCTTCCTCACACAGAGCCACACACACGCCTGTGTTCGGTTCGGCCTCCCCAGTCGCTCTGTCACAGCCGGGAACGCTGCCATTTATTTTTACTGCACGTGGCCGTGTGCAACATCACTCTGCCGCGCGCATGTGCCATTAAAGGGGCAGCACCACACTCCTCCTTTTTCATAACAAACTAATAAAGAAGGTCAACTACACACATGATATAACAACACACTGCACGGAAATAAAAAACAACTTTAATCCCATGAGTCATTTCCAGTCCATGGGCTGGTCCCACCAGCTCAGGGGTCCAAAACATAGTCACTCAGGTGGGCAGGCCTTCCCCTCCTGACCCTCTGGGGATACCTCCTGCCCGCGTCCTGGATCAAGCCCTCCTCACCTGAGCTCCCCTCAGCCGTGGAGCTTGGTGTATGGGCCAGGCCACCGCCCTCATCTGGCACATCATTCATGTCCCTTCTTTGCAACACCTCCGACCTGGATTCTCCAACTTTCTTGAAGAAGCTGGTTTTGCAGGTATCAGAGGCAGTCCCATACGATGCTGTTACCATGGAGCCATGCACCGCCAACACATCCAAAGGACCAGGCTTGTATTTCAAGGATAGCTTTCCTTGAGGATGTTTGTTTTTTACGAGTACTTCATCGCCAGGGATGAAATACTGGGGGCGGAGTCCTCTTCTGACATTTTCCTACTCCGTTCTGATGCTCCTCGTTGTTGATGACCACCGATTCTCGCTCACCCACCTCTGGGATAAGACCCCTGGGACACTGCCTGAACATTGCCTCCGCTGTTTCCACACCAGTGGATGTGTGTGGGGTGGCCCGGTACTCCCGCAGGAACTGGTATAGAGCCCTCTGCAGGTTTTGCACCTGACCAGGAGTGAATCAAAGGCTTTGTTCAGTGTTCTCATGAAGCGCTCTGCTTCGCTGTTCGCCGAAGTCCACAGAGGAGCGACTTTACGGTTATGGACGCCATACTCCTCCATCAGCTGGGTGAAACTATCCCCTTGGAAAGGCGGAAAATTGTCAGAGCAGAGCAACTAGGGCAGGCCGTGAGTGGGGAAGATTTTCTCAATCACGAAAGCTACATTCTCAAAGGACACCAACTCGACAAACTCCCCCTCCAGATACCTGGAACACTCATCCATGACCACCAGGAAGTGTGTGTCCCAGCATGTGGACCCGAAGACTGTGTGAACGATCTCCCAGAGCTTGGTTCCTCTCGGCTTGGTCTCGATGATGGGTTCCCTATGGGCCAGGGACGCCACCTAGCACCACACACAGACTGCCACAAACTCTTCAACCTCCCTCTCCAGTTGTGGAAACCAAACCATCTGTCGCAGGTGGGCCTTGATCATAGCGATTCCTTGATGCCCTTGGTGAGCTAACTCAATCACCTGCATGATCTTGCACTGTGGCATCACAACTCTGTCCCCTCGGAGCAGCAACCCTGACTCCGCAAATGGCAGCTCGTTCTTAACTCTCCATAACTGTTCCAGCGCCGACTTTGCTTCTTGGGTCCTCAGAGCCAGCGTCTCCAGTTCAACCTTCTAGGAACCCTGTTGAAGTGCTGCCTTCAAGATGATAAAGCACTCGTCCTCAGCTGCCGCCTGCTCCAGCTGCTGAATCAGCACCGAGTTGGGAGTGGCCGCTTCCAACACCAGTCTGACATGCTCATCGGCCTCATCCACACTGATGTTATTCCGCCCCTCCGGATCACCTCACGGATGTCTGGACAGATATTCAGCAGCATTGTTGTTGCCAGGCCCATATACTAGGGAAACACCATACTCGAGCAGTGTCAGCACCACCTTCCAATTCTTGCGGGCGGCTTGGACGACGACCCATTCAAGATGGGCAGCAGGGGCTTGTGATCCGTGACCACCGTCACCGGTCTTCCCAACACATAGACATGGAAATGACGACATCCCCACAGGACCGTCAGGGCCACCAGGACCTCTCTTTCAATTTGTGAGTACCGTTGTTCCGTCTCAGACAGCGCCTTGCTGGCATAAGCAACTGGCCGGACCTCACTGTTGGCATCTGTCTGCGTGAGCACTGCACCTAGGTCAAATGGGTTGGCATCGACCACGATTTCCGATTGTAGGGACGGGTCAAAAAAGGTCATTGTGTCTTCCGCTGTCAAAGCCCTCTTAACATCTTCAAAGGCGTCCTACTCCAGGGCCCCCCACTGCCAGGCAACATCAGCAGCGTCTCTGACTGGGATGCGAGATTCTTGATGAACTGGCCACAATATGTGACCATTCCTAAAAAGTTCTCAGGGGGATGTGACTCCACAATGTCTTTTACTTTCCAATGGTCCGGTGACACACCCCCTACCTTGAACACAAAGCCAAGGAACTCGATCTTCATCTTCAGGAATTCACTTTTGTCCCTGTGCAGTGTCAACCCCAGTGATTGGAGTCGCTCGAGTGTCCTGGCCAGTACCCAGGTGCTCTGGCTCAGACCGTGTAAACAGCAGGATGTCGTTGCTTATGTTAAACACACCCTCCAAGTCAGCAAGGGAACCGTGGATAATGTTCTGGAATACTTCAGCCTCCGACGACACCTCAAAGCTCAGATGCTTGTAGCGGTAGAGGCCGTGGTGCATGGTACACATCATTATGTACTGCAATTTGGGGTACAGCACCACTTGATGGTATCTGGCCCACAAGTCAAGTTTGGAGAAGAAATTAGCTTCTCGTAGTTCAGCGATGATATCACAAATCGTGGGGGTAATGTGCCACTCCCTCTTGATGACCTTGTTTTGGAGCCGCATGTCCACGCATATACGCACAGTGTCCGGTTGTTTCGGTTTTCTGGCGATAACGATGGGAGATACCCAGGGTGTCGGGCCATCCACTTTCTCAATGATGTCCAACACGATGAGGATGTCCAGTTCTTTATCGACCAGATCCCACAGGTGGAATGGAACCCGGTGTTGCTTCAAAGTGATTGGTTGGACCGACTCATCAATGTGTAGCCTCGCCGGATCCCCTGCCATGTGGCTGATACCCTCAAACAGCTGATTGAACTTATCTAGGAGGCCCTGCACGTCCTCCACGTAGATGGAGTAGGCAAAACTCACAAAGCCCTGTGACTCTGCAGCCGAACAGTTCAACAAGGTGTTACTGCTGACGGTTGTGACATGAAAGCGGGCCCTGATGGATGACACTCTGTGCTCCACGTTGGTCACAAACGACCATCCAGTGGGATCGGCCATTCAGTGCAAAACTTGAAGATACGTGCTTTAGGTGTTTGTAGCTTCCCTGGCATCATAGTGTCCCGATGCCATGACATTAACAGATGCCCAAGTGTCGACCAGCACTGGGACCGGGGACTTTTTCACCTTTACTAGACACAGTGGCTGTCTCCAGTTCTTGGGCTGCACAGCACTGACACAGCACTGACACTCAAAATTAAGAAGACATTCTCCTCCTCTTCCTCATCATCGTCCTCCCGAGAGGCCACATCATCACCTTGATCAACTTGGGTGACGTTGGGCTGGTGCTGTGCCTGAAGAACCCTGCTCTATCTGACCCTCTCGGGACTAGCACAGGCATCGGAGCCCTGCACATCCGGGCATAGTGATCTGATGCTCTGCACTTGCCACATGACTTGTCTTGGGCTAGGCATTCAGCAGGATGTGGTAGATCATACCCACATTTCATGCAGGAGTCCATCACTCTTGTACCACAATCTCGTTGATTGCTGCTGCAACGTCTAGTCCCTCTGCCTCCGTTGTCACAGCCTACTGCGCACACTTCTTCCACCTTCCCCAGGCGCACAGCCATCTTCATTCTAGATGCCTTCACCTCAGACACCTCCTCGCAGCTTCCAAGTTCCAAGATTTGCAGCAGCGTGATCCCAGGTTCACGCAGAACCTGCTTGTGCAGCTTGCTGGAGGAGCATCCCTGAATCAACTTATTCTGAATCATCGTGTCTGCATTGTCCCACATGCATGGCAGAGCCATTTGGTGCAACATCCCGTAGAAGTTGTCCAAAGATTCATCATCCTTCTGGCGTGCGGAACACATAACAAACTGTTCATAGTCAGCGGCATAAAGTACTCATGCAGTGCATTTTTTTCGGCGGCATCATAGGTGGCATCGGCAGGCTGCATAGACTGAAACACTTCATGGACCACTGGGCCTGCGGAGTACAAGAGCGTTGCCACCTTGCTGTCATCATTGGGGTCTCTTGTTGCCCTGAAGTACATGTCCATCCTGTCTATCCACATCCTCCATCTTGGACCCAGGCTGGTTGGGGCACCCGAGATGTCGAATTCCAGCATAGACGTGAGCGTTCATTGCTTTCTCATCACCGGTGGTGCTTGGGGAACAGGAGGCACTTGTGCACCCTGGCCACTGTCCTGCATAGCAGCGAGCGCACAGGCAGTCCACTCGAAGACAAATGGGGACGTAACTCACTGACCTGCACTGGTCTCCTTTGGTGAAGCTGCACTCATATAATGAGTGTGAATATGTTGGTCAGATACTGCTCCCTTTAATTTCTGATGACCTCCTCCACCACCAAGCAAACTGCCAGAGTGTCCTCAGAGGCACCTCTTGCAAAATGACCAAAATGTGAAAAAAGGGCACCAGGCATACACCCAGGAAACACAAGTCCAACAATGTCCAGATCAGGGAAGAATTGCACAGAAGGGAGTCTCTTGCCACACTAGTATCTCCAAAAATTGAGTTGGGTCCGCCCAGTGGATCAGACAAAAAGATAGTAGGCCTCCCCAGCTCCTTACCGCACACTTGATGTGAAAAAATGCAAAGCAACAGCTTTTCCCCATAAATTGTGCTCACATGGTGCACATGCACTCTGAAATAGAGCCGCGACCCTCCAAAACATGTGCTCAAAATGGTGGCCAAACTGCGTGGACAGCTCTGTCTCCGCAGCCTTCAGGATCGGAGATAATTAAAAAAAATGATTATCCCGCCCCTCACCGCATGTGCCCGGAGTGCAGGTGTTCCGCCTCGTCACCACTGTTGTAGTTGGCCCGGTCTCATCCGGCACCCCCCGTGAACCCACTTCCTCACACAGATCCACACACATGCCTGTGTGCGGTTCGGGCTCCCCGGTTGCTCTGTGGCAGCCGGGAACACCCCCTTTATTTATACTGCACGTGGCAGAGTTCAACGTCACTCTGCCGCGTGCATGTGCCCTTAAAGGGGCAGCACCATAGATGCCTCTCCGATCCCTGCTACCGGGGCTATAAAAACACAACCCAACCTCTCTTTTTGCTGACCTTCCGGTCAAGCTTTTCCAGCAGAGGGCTGTATAGGATTCCGCTCTATTGACATCCTCTCTTAACTGGCCACCAGTGGTGGAAATGGAAAAAATGTGTGGGGGATTCCACAAGGGCCGGGGTGCGGGCGGTGTCCGAGGAGGCTGGATAAAGAGGGGGCAGAGCTGGCAGTTGACCTCCATTCAAAAGAAATGTCCAAAATAATATTTTAAAATGGTGCAATTTCTTTCATGATGCTTCTTTTCCAAACTACATATCAATTCCACTTTAAACCATTTGCATGGCACTGGTGCACCCAAAATATGCACCGTTAACCAGGAAACTATCTTTTGTAGGACAGAAATATGGGGCTTGAAGGTTAAACACATTTCCCTTGCAGCCTTACATATTCACCGGAGCCAGACGACATTCATATCTGGCCTCTGAAAAATGCAGCACGTCGGAAGATATTTAACATATCTGATGTGCTGCATTTTTTAGAGGCCAGATCTGAATGTGTGTTGGCTCCGTGTTTGTTCTTATTTGACAAACACCAGAGAGAAAAAGGAAACGTGGCTGGTGTCCTGCTGTGTACACGTAGGGGGCAGAGCCAGAAGAGTGCTCATGGCGGCAATGTGCTGCTGCGCCCCCATACTCCATGCCATTGCAGGCGCTTTCTTTTAAAAAACATTTTTTTAGTAATCCAGCGCAGAGCGCTAATGGCATGGATTTGGGGCGGCTGACTCTGGCTGGATCCCGAGATCCGGCTAAACATCTGGTGCCGGATCTCGGATCCAGCGAGAGCCAGTCTAATCACCAGCGCTGGTGGCCACCATATCATACACCACCTACCGGGCTTGGTTTCATGGTGGAATGAGGAGGGTGTGCAGGGCGCCAGGTGATTAGATGCGTCCCCTTTTGGACTTACTGCTGGGCCAGGGTTTGGGGATCCCCTTGGGCACTGAGGTCACGGTTGCTGAGGTCTTTATATGGGGCGAGATTTGGCCACCAGAGGGCAGCCTGCTATGATATTGGTGTCTCCTCATGGTCTATGCATCCAAGAAAATCATGCCCATGAATTGGGATCCAGGAGTGTAAGCACAAGGTGATGTGAGTGTTCCAGGGGCTCTAAAGGACCAGCATTCCCCATGTTGGTTTGCTTACACTATTTCTCTGGGCAGATCCATTGCTGCAGTAAATGTCCATGGGGGCGATGGAGGGGATTCAGAAAAGTGTTTCACTGTTTTCTCCTCGGGTTCTAGTCTTTCAGTTACTACAGAATATCAACCCCATACTCTCATGTTTCGAAGAGAGCTGACAGGGCAGAGGCGGTCTGGGTGCATGAGGATCTGTACTCCCCCCTTTCTCCCTATGTTTATTCGGCGTCTTTCTTGCCCGTCTCTGATCCAGAGGATAAGGAGGTGCCTGGAAGAGATGGACGCTGTAGGGTAGGTACATTCATGAAGTGATCCACAGGGAGTTCACAAGGGTACCCAATCCATAACATCTGGGAGACAGTTTATGAAGTGGCTCTCCCTTCCATATCTGGTCCAGTGGGGGGCGGGGGAGTGGGTTGGGGCAGTGGGAAAGGGAAAGGGACTGTTAGGAGAAAGGGCTTTCCTTCAGTCCTCCAGGTTATCTTCTTCACACCCCAGTCACAGTTGGACTGTTGGATATTGGCAAGAATCTGTTGATAAGGTGGGAGTCGGCTCAGCCCTTTTTGAGGGCATGCATGGCCAGATCATGTTGCTCCTGTTCAGATGGGAGCAGGCCGCAACTCTCACCTTGCGCTTGCCATTCCTTGCTAGGCTTCAAATGCCTGTGGACATCTGTCATGCATTGCTTCTCAAATAGTGTTCAGCCTCCAGCTTCATTGCCATGGAGGGATGCTTTGGAAAGCTGATTGAGGGGAATTTCATCTTCATTTCAAAGAGGGAAGCACTCCCCAGCAGCAGGAATCTCACCCAACCAAGCACAGATTATCTTGCTCCACCCACCCCTGAAACTGGACTCTGGTACAAACAGAGGGTCCATTCTCAGAAGCCTGAGAAGTCCATCCCAGTAGGTGGCCTGGTAAGAGAAAGAATGTGGCACTTTTGAGGTTTCTTAGAAAAACCCTCCAATCAGTAGGGCATTAAGTGGTCCAGGTACGGATTGCTAACCGTCTGGTACATTCAGATGTCCTTAAACTTGCCTGCTTGATGCTCAATCTCAAAGGGTAAACTGTGGTTCAATATGGAGACAGTCCAGGGATTAGTCTCTCATATATACCAGAGAATGGATCCTTTTGCTGTCCTTCTGGAAACGTACCTTCATGTTTCCATTGGGCCCACCAACCATGGATATGGGGGCCGTCAAGTGAAGTCCAGCATTTATTATGCTCCCATTTTGCCTAGAATCTCCCCATGGGGTGCTTCTGTAGATCTGTTAGCCTTTGATGAGAAGGAGGCACCAGAAAAGTGGGATCATCTGTCCTTCTTTGCACATTGTATTGCTCCAGCCCCCTGACATGACAGTGGTTGGTCTGGTGTCCCCGGTAGGCACAGATGGTTAGTCACTCATGGATTTCTTTTGGACAGTTAATCATAGCCAACCCAATCATGGGATACCTGATTTATTAGGGCTGGTTACACAGTTAATATGAGCAGCAGAAGTCACTTTTCCAGGAGACCTCACATTCCTGCTACATAAGGACAGCCTTGGTCATTCGGAGCCGAGATGAGCATATGCACCCAATATTCTTTGCCCTCTCCAGATTTCTCTTCTCCAGCACTGACACCAGTGTTCAGGGGCTGTGGAAGCTTGTTCACAGGGTCATCTCAGGCCAGGCCACAGCTCGCTAATGAACAGGGGCATTCTTGCATAGTGCTATTGTGCAAAGTCACCAGTCCCTTCAGGAACCCCTCAGATTCTTCATCTGGAGGCCTCCAGCTTTCCTCCCTTCTGCGACTTGTGCAGGGGCAGGGTGGTGCAAGCACAGTCAGGACACACTAGGGTGGTGTCCTACATCTTAAAGAGGACAGCAGGGTGTCTGTCCACCTGGTTTGGATCTCTTTTTCAGTGGGACCTTGGGCTGAGAGGTACTCGTGGTTCTTGGAGGTCTGTCTCATCGGGAAGGTGGGAAATTACCTGGCAGGTTCTGTGCAGAGGTTGGGTCCTTCAGCTCAGAGTCTTGGTGGAGGATCAGTTGCCTGTCTGATTCTGGAGAGAAAACCATTGTCTAGGCAACCAAAGTAAAGGTCCCTATCACAAATGTGAGGGGTTCAGAGCCCCAGGTCTGGGTGGAGGTCCAAATAATCTGGCTATCCCGCGATTAGATTTGTTCTGGGATCATTGACTTGATTGTCTGAGTTCGAAGTTGGCTCATGGATATAGGGCTCGAGTGTTAACAATTAACCCTTTCTAGACTAAGAGAGCATGATCTCCACTCCGGCAACGGCTGGCCTCCCCCTCACTGATGGGGAGGGTGGCACTATGTAAAACTGTTGTACTACCAAGGCTTCTTTATTACTTTACAACATCCCTTATAGCATCAAGAAAGTGTTTTCAAAAATGTTGGATGAAAAGATCAGGGATTGTTGTTTAACACAGGGAGGAGAAGGGTGTTGCTGACGACTTTGAGGTGCCCGCACCTGGCAGAGGGCCTCAATCTGGCGGACTATGAGCAATATTTTATGGCAGCAGAACTGCAGGTGATAGTAGTATGGGTGGATACGAGGGGGGAGCTATTGACAGGACTGCTGGGGGCACTTCCAGATAATCGGCAGGGAAACAATTTGTTATGGTGTATGGTGGGAGAAAAGGGGCCACTAATGTGTTTCAGGTGGTGTGGTCAACTTGGAAAAAGCTTCTAGGGAAGCTGCATGTGAAAGGGTTGAACAGTGCAGACGTACCATGGAGTGTAGATCTGGGACTTTGGTTGGGGATGAATCCGCTTCTCTGACCTGGGAGACAAGGGTTGTTGCACATAAGGGGATCTGTTTGAGGCTGAAACATTGATGACATTTGGGCAGTGGAGTATTGGGTATTGGGTCTAGAGGGGGCACTTCTTCACTTATGGGATGGTGCTCAGATGGCTGGCTACCACATGAAAGGATATTCAGAAGAGCCTAAAACAAGGGTTTTCTGAATTTATGAGGCGATACAGGGAGAATTTCCACAGCAGGATTTAGTGGTTAAGAGCAAATGGGAAAGAGATGTGGGTTCCCAAATTTCGGAAGCAGAATGGGGATGAACATGACAACAAGTCCGAAAGGTTTCCAAGAATTCCAAGTTACAACTTATTCAATTTAATGTCCTACACAGAATCTATGTGACCCCGAACAAACTGCATGCAATGAACAACACCCTGACCCAGGATTGTCCCAGATGTGGGTCTGGGCCAGGTGGGGATCTGGCACATACAGTGGGAATGTTCTGTGGTCACACACTACTGGCAGACAGTGATTTCAAGGGTGAATGAACTTCTACATTCCAGCTCTGAATGTATTCCGAGGGTGTGTTTATGGGGTTCAAACCTGGCGGGGGGAACGATAAAGGACTAGGTGTTGCTTGGACCAATTACTGTTGGTACTGGTGAAAAGGCGGGTGGCTATTGCTTGTGAGAGACCCCAAGGTCTCTCCTTGGTGCATTGGAAGGAGGATATCTGCCGGTGGGGGATGGCAGAGCTGGACATTTTGCAGAGATCCAGGGACCCCGATTTGGAGGAAGGGATGTTGGTGGACTGAAGCCAGATGTTAAATGAGTTACACTCCTCCAAAGACTTGTAGCCACCTGAATAGGAAAGATGGGCTGATTGTGTCTGTCGATAGATGTGGACTACTGGTGGGAAAAGAAGGGGTGGGGAAACAGGATGCTCTGTTCATGGGGGAAGGGACTATTGGCTGGAAAATTGTTGGATGTAACCCTCCCTGTCGATTCTATGGTGCTATCTTCAATGCCAAAACTCAGCAAGACGCACAATCACTCTTGTGACATGGAATATCAGAGGGATAAATGGAGTAATCAAGAGGCAGAGGACAATCTCATATTTACTGAGGTGTAGAATAGACATAGTTATGATGCAAGAGATGCATCTTTCAAACTGCAACATGATGATGGGGCAGTTATACTTTTTGTCATTTTCATCATTTGTCGGAGGAGTTGCAGTTTGGTTTGCCCTGTAGGCCCAATTCTAAATGGAAAGAGAATACTCTTATGATACAGGCAGGTTCGTGGTGCTAAGGGGTATGCCATGAGGAGTGAAATCTTTTCTGCTTAAAACATATACGCCTAATATAGATGACGATGCATTCTTCACTAGAATAGGCCGGCTGTTTTTGGAGCCGATAGGTTATATGATAGTTTAGGGGGGGGTCATAACTGCGTACTTAACTTTACATTACATAGCTCCAATGGTATGGACCATCTTTCGGGAATATCGGCAAGATCTCTTAAGAAGGTGATGGACAGATTTCAGCTCTGTGATATTTGGAGGGTACAGCACCCAAATGTAAGGGGTTACTCCTTCTTATCGCAGGTGCATACACATTTTTAATGCATAGCTATGATATTGGTTAACACACACTTCATGCACAAGGTACAGAACACTGTATATTTAGATCATTATCAGACCACTCACCATTACAAACACAGCTGATGTAAGGAGATCCATCTCGCCAGTGCTGCGGCATAGGCTTTGGGCTTCCGTGTTGGAAGACATTGCTTTCAAGCATATGATAAGGGATGAAATTCGAGAATTCTTTGACAGAAATGTAGGCATTGTTGTATCCGGTGCAGTGGTATGGGAGTCCTTTAAAGTCCTTATAGGAGGTTCATTGATGTCCAAGACATGAGGAGTGAGACAAACATTTTACATGGAGATCACGCAGTTTGAACAGCAAGTTCAGCTTTTAGGCAAAATGCATGACACCAGCGCACAAATAGATAAACAATTAATGGAGACACGCACCTGCTTGCACCTAGCTCGGAGATACTATCTACATTTGAATACATTGAAGCCACTAGATTTCAGCATGAGTTTGGGGATAATTCAGGCAAACCGTTGGCCTGGAAGATATCTAAGTCCCAGGAGATAAAACAATTACAAAGGTAGAAAAACCGGACGGACCAATACACCTGATCCACTAATGATTAAAGATACGTTTAAGGAATTTTACTCTGAACTGAGTGCTAAACGCTTCCTAGCAGATGAGGATTAACTTGTAGACTTTTTTGAAGGAATTAATATGTCCACTGTGGCTCGTGAACATTACAACATGCTGGAACCACTGATCACCATGCAAGATATCATTTGGGCTATTTCTAAACTGTCAAAAGGGAAGCCCACTGTGCCAGATGGCATACCCATGGAATTTTATGCGGCATTATCTGATGAATTATTCCCTCATGTATTTGCTTTGTACACAGAAGCATTGGAAACAAGATATTCTGCTGTCCTCACTAAGGTAAGCCACAATCATACTATCCCTAAAGACTGAAAAACGAGAGAACAAATGTGGCTCATATAGACCACTTTCTTTAATAAATACGGATGTTGAAATTATTAGCAAGGTACTGTCGAATAGACCTACCCACATTGCTCCTTCATCGATTGCATAAGATAAAACGTCTTCATAGCAGGCAGGAACACTGCACACAGCCTGTATAGGTTGCTCTTAGTGCTTGACCATGTAAACCCATATGCCTGTAACTACGTATTGGTGAGTTTAGACGCAGACAAAAAAGTGTTTGACTCAGTTGATTGGTCCTTTATGGGTAATGTTCTAGGGCGTTTTGGTTTTGGACCGATGTTTGGGAAATGTTTAGCTCTGCTATATAACAATCCTACTGCTAGGGTACAGACTAACAATATGGTATCTAAGGCTGTGATGATAGAAACAGACACCAGACAAGGTTTCCCTTTATCACTGCTTTTGTTTACCCTTATAGTTGAGTCTCTGGTGATCATGATCAGAGCAAACTTTGCAATCTATGGCATTACGATAACGGGTATTAATCCCATAGTGTCTCTATATCCTGACAATATACTCCCCACTTTGTGAAGGAACCTTGTACATCTCTATGCTGGAGATACTGCAGGTGATTGAGTGATAAGGGAAGTGCCCAGTTTCAGGATCAATTGGTCTAAGCCTTGTACCCGCTACCCGGGGCTATTAGGGCTGGCCTTGACAAGCTCTCACTAAAGTGTTCTGCTGACTCCTTCAGATACCTTGGGGCAATGGTGAATTTGAATCTGCACAGGGTATACTGTGCAAATCTGGAAAGCGTGCTACCTAAACTGAACAATACTGTGAACATGTGGGCGGGCCTTCCCTTGTCTTTGATAGGTAGAACAGCAGAACATGGTGCTACTCCCCAGGCTTTTATATTACTTTCAGGTTATACTCATAGATATTCCAGCAGCCTAGTTCAAAACCTTAGATGAGTTGCTACTGAAATTACTGTGGAATAATGGCCTACTTTGAATTGCTCTTGGCTTTCTGAAACTACTGATTGATGCTGGTGGGCTGGGAGTGCCGTATTTGTAATGTGGCACGGCACAATTACAGTATACAGTCACATGCTGGGCAGAAGATGTGCAACATATGCCAGGTACTCCATAGTAGACTGGGGTACTGCAGCCTGATCAATGCACTCAGGGCATTTGTGAATACATTTGAATCATTGTCCATCCCAATCCGGACTATCATTAATATATGTACTAGAATTGGAAAACAATGCGAAGGTAACCATAATGGCAGTCGACAAAGCGCTGTGGGCAAACAACAAGTTTTTGAGACCCGAAGTGTGGTGCGACACCGGGTTTTGGGTAGGCAGGGAAGTTAAATGTTAATAGACCTATATGATCAGGGACTTGCTATACCTTTACCAGCCATCTCTGTGTGGTGGGCGATGGGCAGTAGTCAGTTCCTATCATATGCAGCTACCATCTCTAGTCTTTGCAAGAGATGGACAGGCTTTCCTGCTCTTCCACTTGAGCATAGTTGGTAACCACAATTAAATTGTTAGTCGAGGGTGGCAAAAAAGTGTTTAGGGTGTTTTGGGTTGTAAGGTATGTTATGAGGTTTTCTAGCATACCACTAAACACAGGCTAGATTCACTTTGAGATCACTTGCTGGGGAAACAACAGGACTTGCACTAGGGACACAATTTCTCTACCTTATTAGTATTGTATTGTATTGGTGGTTCAATATGATTAAACAGAATTAAAAATTATGAGTTTCTAAGATGGGGTCTACCAAGCACAACTCTTTACACCTTACAGAAATAATGTGTCACACAGTAAAAGGCCATGCACAGTCTTTGTTATTTCATAGGATGCTTTTTAGATTGTCTGCATGATCAGAACAAAACGCAAACAGAAAAACACAACATGGCATCATTGTACTTTGAACATTGCAGGCGAGCTGAAAGCAAAGAAATGCAAACTCATTTACTGACACATGCTGGTTTCATAAACTGTCAGAAATGATGCAATTTTATAACACTGTGTGCTCTCTTACCGAGGTGAAAATGTTCCTCTGTCTGCCCAGTGAAAATACTGCTGCTATCCTACTGTGCGAACAAACTTGAGGAGTAAGTGAATGCTCTTAGCTCATGTGAGTGGTAACCTCTTTATTTTTATTATTATGTTTTGGAAAGTAATCTCGCATAGGGAAATGCACTTCACTTCACGAAATGGAGAACCAATAGACTTTGAATTGCCTGATATGATTCTCTTTTCTCACAAGCAAAACTCACCACAGCTAAATTCTATCGCACACAAACACAACATAATGTCCTCACTTATTACTGTTATGTCACCTAAAATGCCGGAAGGCTTTTCAAAGTCAGCAAAGGACAGGCTATGCGTGCCCTGGGCTGCTGCACTTGGAATCCGCTTCCTTTTCAAAATCTGTGGGAAAGGCCTCTTTCAGCTCTGTTCTGCACTCGCTCATGGAAAACCCCTTCTTGTCTGCGATCTTACTTCTCTCCCTTTTGGTAGGAAAAAACCCAGCAAGCAGCCAGCCATCCCCCTTTTTCCTCTGTGTCTTCTGTTTAAAGCCTCTCTCCTACCTGCCCACTTCACGTATATTCTCTTACATTTTGTGTAAAATCTGTCTGCCTATGACTGTGATGTCACCCCATCAAACAGCCAACCCTTCTGGATAGACAAACCTCCTGGAAGCTTCCAGAGTTAAAACATGCCACTTTCCGTTCACCTTTAACACAGAATTCAGCTCAGCGAGTGGATGGCCTGATTGAAATAGCTTTCCTTTTGTTTTCCTGTGCTGGAAGTTTTAAATAATGGACCTAGTTAATTGCATATTCCATGTCTTCTAATGGTCACGTCTCCATCACAACAGCAATTTTGAATAATTTGTTTTCCAAGCAAAACCGCAAAGCCTGTGCCTGCAGCCTCATGAAGAAGCCCAATTTGCACCAATGATGAGCTATGGACAGAGTTGTGCCATTCTAAACACTAATTATATTAGTTTGTTACATGTTAGAATGAGTGATTAGTAGATTAGTAATTGTTAAAGTTAGGTCTTAGTCCCCACACTCCCTGCAAATTTGCACAACTATTGCGGGTCAAATCCCTAGCCACCCCTTCATTGGTGTACGCCTTTAGCCTACATCAGCATTAAAGCACACCTATGCTGCACACCAATCTGAACATTTTCTACATATACTGTCATTAGCACTGCAAGTTTGAGTTGTGTCAACCTTTCTACATGGTTAAAATTAAGGAGCAACCCTACAATCCCCCTTTTTGTTTCTTTAGAGCCCTGACCTAAGGACCTCTGCGGGAACAAAACAAATACCGGATATAATATTTCACCAACCCTTGTGATCTTGGGCATATTTGTGAAAAGTAATGATTTTCATTTTTTAAGTAATGATCATCAGTTTTTATTTGCAAAACATATCCCTAACAAACATTCATGTCATCAGACAGCATGTGGTTTGCAATTATGTGCTTATGATTTTAGTTTTTTTTGGTTGATGTTTTTGAGTTTTTATTTCTTTTTATTGTTTTTTTAAAATCTCCTTTGTAAGCACTATGATGTTTTATTTTACCACAATTCCTTCTGTCTTTTTTTCAAGTTTCTCAAAATAAAATATTTCAGCACCAATACATCAAGTCCTTTTGCTGAAAAGAAATATCCCCAAAATATTACCAACTTCTGATATTTTCCAAGTTATTCATAACTGCTGCCTACTCAGCAACTGGAAGTCAAAGACAAAAACAGCCCTGGAGAAAGCTGGCAATTGGGATAGAAAAAGATAAGTAGGTTGTCAACTCCCTTAGATTGGTGGTGAGAGATCCATCAAAAAGCCTAAAGAGTGCCTGTGTCCATGCCACAGATTTCCTTGAGGCGGAACCAAGTCTCCATCCAATGCATGTTGGCTTTCATTCAGGCTTGCCAGTAACTCATATTTTCCCTCTTTTTGAGTCCAGGGGTTTTGTTCCAGGGGTCTCCTTTGGGCTACAGTTCAACCAGTGGCCTCCGATCAGGTGTCCCAGGCTCCGGTGGCCAACTCAAGAGGCGCTGGAGGGGCAATCAAGTTAGTGTCTAAATCAAAAGAGAAATAGACAGATTAAGAATCAAGTACACCAAACTCATTCATTCCCTTTCCTTTGGAATGTTAGCTGAAATAAAAATGGATTAAGCAACAAAACACATACAATATATGTACAGTACTGATTCTTTTATAACAGCCTGGAAATAGACACGTGCATTAAGCATATCATTACATAACAGTAACACTTCCATTCATAGCTAGATGGAAATAAACACTTGGGTTAAGCATGGAAACCATATTATAATTACATTTTCTTCAATAATTGGCTGAAAATAAAAATGTGTTAAACAATTAAGCAATATTACATGCATATATCTTTTTTCCTGGAATGATCACATCAAAAGCACTTATCATTCCATAAGACTGATCCTTCTTTTACCCTTTGTTTTTTACACCTTACAACTTGCATCTGCTTTTTTTTTTACATATTAATGTTGTCATGCACATACTCATCTACTTTCTCTCCTCCTTTTCCCACTGAAGTCTTAATATTTGTATTGACACCTACTTACCTTCTACAGTGGATCCTCCTGCCCCCAGAGTCACTGCAGCATATCCGCTTTGACTTTAGAATAACAACAACAACCATTCACTCACCTCATGTTTTGGGTGAAATGGCTTGATTTGGTTAACATGGACTAATTTTCCCACAGACAAATCACCTTCTTTTATCACTATTCTGTATACCACAGGTGAGACTTTGTCCACAAATCTGTATGGCCTGAACCAGGATGTGAGAAATTTCACATTTTCATGCTAACCTTTCCTACAATTTAATTTATTCACCTGATCACCTACTTTATACTCCCTTACTGATGAGTTCTTGTCATAGTATGGTATTGCACTGTCAGCGTCTCTTTCCCAATTCTGCTGTGCAAATGCAAATGCATGCTGCAAGTGCTTTCTCGGCTCTTCCACATATTCATGAACTGTGGCTGCATTTACCAGAACCTATTCATTGGACTGGTATAGCAAATGTGGTGGCAAAATCATCTTCCTGCCTGTTAGAATCTCTTGTGAACTGAGGTTTGTGGTTCTCACTAGTGTTGACCTAATAGCCAACAGCATCAGAGTGAGCCCTAAATCCCAACTGGATCCTGCCTCAGCTACAAGCTTCTTTAAAACCTCAATGATTGATCTATTGCAACATTCCACACCCCCAGAAGAGGGCCAATATGAAATGTTCAATTTCCACTTTACTCATAAAATGTGCCACATCTTTGTCATCACTGCACTAGTGAAATGACTTCCACGGTCAGATTCTATCCTTTGGGGTAAAACCAAATCTAGAGAAAATATGGTTGACTAACAATGTGGCTGCTGTTTGTGCACTGCAATAATGTGCTGGAATGCATTCCAGCCAATTGGCAATTAAACAAGTAATTGTCAACAAATACCTGTTTCCCCATTTTGACCTTTGCACGGGACCTACAACATTGATTTGTAAATCTGACTATGGAAGTGTCAGACCTCTTTTTATTAATGGGGCTGTGTGTGTCGGGGAAGTAGGTTGAAACTGTGCGCACACCAAACATCCCTTTGTAGATATATAGCTCTACATCTTGGGACATGTTTGGCCAATTGGCATATTCTTTTAGGATTTCTAATATTTCTAATATTTTCTGGGAACCTTGTGACCCGCAGTTACGGCATCATGGGCATGAGCAAGCATCAGTCCCCAAAATGACAAAGGTTCCACCCATTCAATTTGGCCTGACACAGATTCCCTAATCATCAGTCCATCAAGTAATCAAATTCTCTTTTTGTTCTTTTACAACACCCTCAGTTCTTCTTTCCCTTTATAGCCCTCCTCAGTCAGAGGATTGTTTTGCTTTGCATCCAGCAAATGGTTATATAATAGACCTAAAATAGGGTCTTCTTTTTGTGTTTTGACCAAGTCCTGATCAGGGGTTTCAAAACTCTACTGTGCCACAGGCTGGTCAACTATTCCCTAAATTCTGGAGCGTGTTATTGCATCCACCTGGATTTCACCAAGTAGGTGTTCAATAGGAAACAACTCCCCCATCAAAGCCCCAATCTTGGCTAACTAATCTGCCTTGTCATTCTCTTCCTTGTCTTCCCCTAGTGTTTTCAGATGACCTCGTATCGATTCATTGAGGCATACAAATGCATTGGGCCTTTTTGTCTGTTTTCCTTTTCTGTATTTTAATGCTATTGCAAATTGCCTGGTGAAAGCAGGAATTGTAACATCCTTCCTCATCTGAAGTTGAACTGCATATGGCATTATCTGGGCAGCTTGCATTTAGTTCTCAAATTCAGGTGCCGCTCCACCTAACCTAGACCAAGCCTTTTGATTCAAGAAATCTAACACCATACACATTCTGTGCATGATGTCATTACCCAAATAGAATGTATTATTGGTTGCACTTACAGTCCAAATATTGGGTATCATTCTGAGTCAGGCTGGTCTGTGGATATCAGCACTTTACCAGACCGCCCAACTACGGGTATTGCTAAATGCTGGAGGTAAGCCAGGTGCCGTACTGGCCAAAAAAGCCTTCATTACCACCACCGGCATTGCCAGTGGTGGTAATGATAGAAAATCCCCTCATGGAGTCCTATGGGTTTTACACCATCCCACCGGCACTCGTAATCCTGCAGCAATGCCGCTGGACAGAGTGTCGGTAAGGGTAAGTACCAAATGCTGGTATCCTGGCATCTCTACCGCCAAGGTACCGCTATGCTTGGAATGAGGCCGATTGTGATGAATGCTTTTGGAGCCAATTGTGATTCTCAACATGCACCTTCCCATAATTCTTTGCCCCAATCCAGGGTCGACCAACCCAAAGATTTCTTGATTTTTTATTTTAAAACTTTGTATTTCCTGTTTGTCAAATATTTGTTTAGACTCCCTTTTATCACTATAACTTTGCCTTCTATATGGCCAACACTGCCTCAATGATTTCTGCATGCCCATTCACATGCACCGGAAACCAGGCCTGTCCTACTTCCATGTGTATCTCTGCAATTGTTAAAATATATTTTTCCTGATCTGACTGCAGCAATATTTGATTTTTAATTTCCCTCATTTAGATAAAAACACAATGGGCCTTATTACAAGTCTGGCGATAGCCTTGCCGAATCTGTCCGGTGTCTGGCAATGGGGAAATACAGGGGCATTACAGCCCTGGTGGACACTGTAGTTCCCCATTGCCAGGCGCCGGAATTAATTACTCCCCATTCCCATTTGAGTCCCACAGTCCCATAGGACTCAGTGGGAATGGGACATACGGCAGCACCGGCACCATTAAGAATGTCAGTGTCTGCACCAATAACCGTCAGTGTCTGCTCGCAGGTGCCGGTACACCCGCCAGATCAGACCTGGTGGGCGGGAAGGCACCCGCGAGCAGAACTCGTAGTTTGCCTGTCCGGTAACAACGATACCGACACGCTTACTGGTACGTTGTTACCGGACCGGCAAACTTGTAATGAGGCCCAATGGGTTTTCATCAATCTGTGTCTGTCAATCTTTCATCGGATTCAGAAAAACCTCTACAGATTGCTTTTCCTTTTTTCCTTGTATTTCATCCTGGCACATGAGTGTGACAGTGACACTAGGCACACATCCATTTTGAAGATACACTTCCACTGCACTTTCTGATCTAGCAGTAGTATGACATTCGTTACTGTTGCTTTGGCTCATTACCTTTATAGGTTTCAGGTATTTTTGGCCAAAGACCACACTACCCCTTTTACACCATCAATAAGAAGTAACAGTCGCACAAGGCAATTTGTTCCTATGAGGAATGGTATCTGATCTATGAGTGTGATCACCACTTCTTGTCTCCTTCTATATCTCCCTATCTTGATGTCATCGTCATTGACACCCACAACTGGTATTTCTTCCCCATTGAAATTACGCAGAGGGACTTCACTCTGCCTCAATCTCAGCATGTCCTCTGGGGATTTTCCCTCATTTATGCTTTGATTTAACTTCTCTGACTTCACCGTTGCCTGGGCTCATGCGTCAATCATTGCAAATGTATTACACCTCTCTTCAACAGTATTAGGACATAATATCTGTCCTCGCATTCTTCTAGTATACATTGGAAATGTGAATTGTTACTGATTTCAGGCTTACTTTCCTTGGGCCTGCCTGGCTTTCTGCTAGACAAAGGTGCATATGAAATTACATTTTACCCCCTTTTTGGTCCATCTCTCTTTGCATCTCTTTGAGTATTATGTTGGACCCAGAACCCACTTGCAGCGTAGCCACTGATTGCCTTCCTGTCTCAGGTCCATCAGTGTTCATCCTCCTTGCCTCTACTGCTTTAACCTCATTTCCTGGGTACTTTCCACTTAGCTCCATTCTGAAACCCATTGAATCTATATTTTCAGCATGTCAGTTTGTGGTTTGTGACACTTACTTACATTGTGTACCATACCTGTCATTTCTGCCTCTTGAAACACCTGTGGCTCAAAATATTCTTCAAGTGACTGACCTACACCTGTGTCTTGGGGCATTTCCATTTCAGTAGCTGTATGAACAGTATTTTGGCTATCAGATAAGGATAAATGGTCACTGGTTTCTTTCTTTTCATTTTCCATTGCTGAGACATTCAGTGTACCATTAACCTTGCAATTATACACTTCTATTACAGACCATCATACTTTCAGATTGCACATTCGTTTTGTATTGTCTTCTCGCTAGTCTTTTGGTTTTTCTTTTTCATTTTTTTCTTTCCTATTCCTCATTTTCATACACTTGAATGGTCTGGTTCAAGTCTAAGTTAAAGCACACACCCTTTTTGTGTGTGTTACTGTTCCCTACCTCACGTTCATTCGTTTGTTTTCTTGGTTTTAAATCGCTAAGCAAATCAGTGTTTTCATTCAAAAGTAATCCATGGTCATCTGTGTTCTCATCATGGAAAATATGACTAACTAGATCACTCCTGTGACATTCTGCAATTTCATTTTGCTGTTGTTTTTGTACTGCACACAATTTCCCTATTTGCTCAGACAACAATTTAACCTGTGCCTATAAGCATTGGAACCTATCCATGTCCCTAAACTCCTCCCTCTGTGCTCTAGGCCCAGTAGTGGTTGAATTCATCCTGATCAGGCCTGTTCTGGTAACTTTCAGGAGATTGATTTCTGTTTGTGTTCCCCCTGAATTCCCATGACACCGAAGGTGGAAAGCCTGGGGTGACCATACTTTGGCCATAGTCAACATGCGGTGAGGACTGACTATATTGGCAAGGTACATAGTTCACATTCTGTGTTTCATGTGGTGAGAATGGTTTTCTCTGTTGATTTCCTTTTTCAATGAACGTATCTACATATCTTCGTATTGCTTGATTTCCATATACCATGGTTGCAGGGTCAAACCTACTCTGGGCTCCTAATGCCTGAAATGGCCTGTTGTTCATCTGATTCTGGATGTTTTTTAGTCCTGGCATATTATAGTGAAATCCCGCCTTGGGAGCATAACCAAGACACTGAGGACTAATGTATGCACTTCTGTTACTGGGATCTATGGATTGGAACACAGGGCTTCGGTTGGTGCCCTTTGTGAGACCCTGCCCCTCTGATTGTGTGGTGTGTCATTTTTTATTTGAGTTTGAGCTGTCTCTAATGGCATTTTACCAGATTGCACTTTACCCTTAGTCTCTTCCTTCTCATCTGAGACCATTCAGAGTGGTGCCCGTGCATCTGACGTGCTGTGCCCGTGGGTGCCGCCCTGCCCGCCAGGCGCCCGCTAGCACAGTTCATTGTATGGCAGTCCGGGAACTACGGTACCAGCATGCTTACTGGTACCGTAATCCCCGGACCGCATGCTTGTAATGAGGCCCAATGTCTCGCTGGTGTGCATAAAAGTAAGAATTCTCGAGTTCTACTGAGTGAGGGTCATAGGTCACATCAAAGTGTGAAAATGCCCTTTTAAATTTTTGTAAGAATTGGCGCGAGACTCATTTGGCTGAACTGACAAACTATAAGCAGCCTTTTTGGCATGTTCAATGGAATGATATGGTGAGAATTGTCATCTAATCTCTTTTTCAAAATCCTCCCAAGACAAATTCTGTTGCTCATTTAGGCCACGAATAACCGAATAACATGGGCAGATGCAGAATCAAGTGTAAGATGTAAATATCTGCTAATTTGTGTCCTAGGAATTCCAAGCATTCGAAACATGTCAGTTACAACCTCAAGGTGGTCCTCAATGCAACTATCTGACCCTTTATTGAACGGTTTAATTAAAGCCTTGATAGACTTCATGACCTTTAATGCATTATGCTTTGTAGTGCTATGCAGCGAGTCACTTTGCCTCCCATTCCTCTGTGCTGGGACAGCAAACCTGGCCTCCAGAATTGGAGAGCAGACCATTCTTGCTGTCTGAATAATACCTGGCCAATCCCACAGATCATGACTGTATTCAGTCTCTGTGAAAGGACTCCCCTTTTTCTTACATGGATTTGACAATGGGCCTCATTACGACCCGGGCGGTAAGGGATTACCGGTACCGGTAAGGGCACTGGTGCTGGTAATCCCTTACCGCCCAATTCCGAGGTCCCTTTGCGGGTCCTCCCTTAATGGCTGGTTTTACTAGCCTTTAAGGACTGGACCCGCAAAGGGACCTTGGAGGTAATTACGGTACCGCAATTTGCGGTACCATAATTACCGCCTTCCCCATTTCCATTGAGCCATATGGGGGCAAAAATGGGAATGGGGAAGGGCCAATGGTGAATGGGGAATTACCGCCCCACCAACCTTGGAATGGGGCGGTAATCCCGCCATTCACCATGACGGAATCGGTAAGGTACCGGCGTCAACCATGGCGTAATGACCCCTAATGACTCTGTACTTACCCATGACATTGAGTTCCATTCTTATTTCGCTGCACTGGGTTTGCAAATCTTGAGTCTGACTGTAAAGGGCAGAATTCTCTCTTCTCAAATGAATAACTTCTCCCTGTATTTCAATTGCCTGCGTTTTGGAATGATCAGCTGTTTGAACTCTCTTATCATTTTCATTTATAAGCCTAAAGATTTCATCTTCTAACGCTTGCAATTCCTTGGCCTTTGCACTGCCAGCCTTCCTGAGCATCTGAATTTCCACAATTGCTATGTCTCTATCATCCCGGACACCATCTAAAATAGTGTTTAGATGCATTAATTCTTCCTCACTTTCTAAAAACTGTTTCTCTCTCTGAGATGCTTTATATGTTGTCTGCCTGATCAGAACAAAATGCACACAGGAAAACACGACATTCCATCATTGTACATTGAACATTGTAGGCAAGCGGAAAGCAAAGAAATGTACACTTGTTTAGCGACACAGGCTGGTTTCATAAATTGTTAAAAATTATGCAATTTTAGAACACTTTCTGCCCTCTTACCGATGCAAAAATGTCCCTCCATCTGTCCAGGGAAAATGCTGCTGCTCGCCCCCTGTTCTTAACTTGGCAGACGCCACTGTGCAAACAACCTTGAGGATGTAAGAGGATTCAATTCAGCACTACAGCCAAGTTAACGCCTAGTCTAGAATACTGAATGAAAACCCTTATTGATATATCTTTAGGTCCAGTTCATGCGTTCTGGATGACTACCCTTGTATAACACCCCTCTCTTGGAATCCCCCTGACCCCACTGAGCCAAGAAGTAATTCTGTTTTGCAAGTTTAAAAGGTTTATTTGATAAATGAAAATATATATCACACTTTTTAATAAATTAATAATTGAATATCACACTTAATCTGATATGGTAAATATTAACAACGGAGAATCTGGCACTAGCACACTTCTTTAATCACTAATGAGTTGACATGAAATGGATAAGGTAGCACACTGGTAAATAGGAACAAAAGTATAATGTGGTAGAGGATGCTTTATGTAGGCTCAGGTGGATGCAATATTCAATGAATGCAGTACAGAAAATACGCAATATGATTTCAACCAAACAATGTAATCACTTTTCTCTGGCTACTCCCCTCCCCCCCTTGATGCAAGGCAAGGAAATGGAAGGAAAACACACAGTTCTCAGAAATGCAATCAACTGTAATTCAGTTCAATCCAGCAAGCTTAAACAGAAGTTTGAAAACACAGGCAAATGCTTTGATAGGTGCTAGCAATGAATGAGAAATATGCTGGAAACGCTCTTAATTCCCTTTTAGAGGTTCAGGATGAGTGGTATCTAGTTAATATTAGTCCAGGCTCACACTAGCAATGATGCAGGGATAGTTAACAGGTTAAACGAATTTCTGGCAAATGGAAAGCAGGCATCAGCAGTTTTTTTACATGTGAAGAAATTGCAAATCGCGGCAAAATTCGCGGATGCGCCGAGCGCTATTACAAAGGAACCGCAAGGACTATCTCTACCGTTTTGGGGTCCTAGGAAAGCCTGGGATCTCAGCTTCCAAATGAAAGTTATTGCAAGTCTCTAGCCCAAACGGTTGCGGAGATATGAGTAATTTAGTAAAGGTCGTTTTTGGTTTTGTAAATTTTAAACGCACACTTTTTCAAAATGACAAATTTTACTAGAAATGACAGGTGACAGATAGGAGGCAGTTCTACTTAGGTTAAATAGATTGAATTAGATGAATTTAAACTAAGAGATGTGTTCTGAGTTTTGCTAAGTACTCACAAGAGATTTTGAACAGGAAAGCGACTTGGTCACGATCTTCAGTCTGGTCAGGTCTTTCCGGATTCTGCTCACAGCGCCTGGTCTGGTCTCGGCTAGGCACAGCACTGCTTTCTCTCTGGTCTGGTCTCTGCTAGGCACAGCACTGCTTTCTCTCTGGTCTGGTCTCTGCTAGGCACAGCACTGCTTTCTCTCTGGTCTGGTCTCTGCTCTGGATAGATTGAAGTCTCTAGTTTGGCTTTCTGGAGTTTGATGGAGGTAAGTATGGATTTTTCCGGCAGGGCTTCCAGCGTCAGATGAAATTGAATGAATCTATGTGTCCTGACTCTCTGCTTTTATCTGTTTCTTGAGAATGGGTGTGTGTGTTGCATCACTAGACTTGCCCCTCTCATTCGTCATTGGTCAGGCTTCCATTCCTCCGCTTGATTGGCAAACTGAACTGTGAGTCAGATTGATGTCATTTTATGATCTCTTGAAACAACCTCCCTTATCATCTGTGCACCCAAATATATATATGATCAAAATCCATACTTCAGAGTTACACAGTTGTTTGAAATTACATATACATGGTGTGGCTGAATTTAGCCATGTCTATGTCCAAATCTGCTCATTCTCGGAGCTTGCATTCAAAGAGTGTACATAATTGACTTTTTAACTGCTTTTTCAATTTCCGACATGGACCCAACTTTACATACATGTGTGCAGGGGGTAGGGACATTAACTGATGAAGTTTCAGATTTTTAACATGCACACATTTAGAGTAATATCCACTTTTCCGCTAAAACCCCCCTGAACATACCACCGGTTCCTACCACGTCTTAAACTGTGGGCAGAAAAATCACAAGAATTATGGTATCATTTATAAAATTTTCACATGTCCGCACTATGAATTATCCCCCTTTTTATAAAATCATATCCTTGCTGCAGGGGTGTGTCTTTTCAGGTCACATGGTACAGAAACCAGTCTTTCCAGTTTCTGCCAAGCCAGCTTGCTTCTCACAGGCAGTGCCCCTCCCAGCTTCTCCAGGAGGAAGCCACTTTTTACGACGTCTGTAATAAAAACCTTTGCCTGAGTGGAGAGGGCTTTGTTCACTCTCTGGCAGAGCACAGGAAATTCAATTATCAGATAGATGGCATATCCTTAGTGTGGGCAGCAAAAGGAACATTGGCCTGGGAACATAGTTGTGACTCAAGTTTCACTCCTGATGGGATCCGTTGCTAGGCAAAATCAAGTTCCTTAAGCCAGACCTTCAGCTAACTTTTTGTTGCTTTTAAAATAACTTGTAATTTTACACATGCAGCTAGAATGCTGATTCTAAGTGCAAAACTATGACATTTCAACAGTTACAAAGGCATGTGACACCAAACATAGGTCACTCATTTAATTTAACATTTTCGATTTTGGTGGTTTTAAATCCAGTTGCAGTTAGGCTTAAGCTGCTGACTCCATAGCATTTTTGTTATAAGCATTGTTTTTGGGCTCTTCATTTCCCAGATTTTGTAGGCACACAAAACTCCATTCTGCCAAATGTCTGCTGGTGTTCAGTGAATATTTTGCACATGTTGCAAGGTTTGAAATAGGCATTTTGCTTGCCTTCAGAAAAACACACAGTGGGTTTTAAAACGCCGGCTTTTGGATAGTGGTGAGTACTGGTACTGCACCCATTTTTGGGATTTTCTTGGATTAATGCATTCTAAACAGGAATGGTTCTTACATGGTAGTAAATCCTTGCTTAACATTGTTTTGATGGGGCTCCTTACAGTAAGATGGTTATGTGGAACCCCACAAAAAGGGTTGAATCTTTAAAGTGGTCCAATGAGTCACGATTTCAGCAACTTTTTGACATCAGTAAAAGTGGATTTTGTTAACAAAGACCTTTCTTTACCCTGGTGGGTGGCAAGTTAGGTAACCATTTTGGTGTGCGCACAACTGCGCCGCTTTCCTGGATTTCGGCGCACATGTGGGTTTTCCGCCATCTTGAATTTCCTAAGCCCACAGCACCAAATGTTGTAGCAGGGTAGCTTAAACGTGGGTCAGGACACCCTACAAGCCCCCCCACGTGACTGCACTTTGAGTTTGGGTCGATGGGGAGTCGCGTGCCCAAGGGTTTTGACCCACGCACCGGTCTGTCCGCATAATCTTCTTCCTCTTCTGTAGATGGCACAGTTCAGCATCTTCTTCTCCATCCGGTCAGATCGATCAGTTCTCCTCGCCGGTCCTGATGGGAAGATTGGGCGGTACCCCGGGCCCGTTGTGTCTTTGCTCCCGGTCCCCGGATCGTCCTCCTTGGTCATCCTTCATGGTTTCATCTCTCCTAGGATGATAAAGCAAAAGCGGCAATATCTACTCATAGACGATTATTTTCCACCACTGTTGAGATAGTGGGGCAGCATATGCATTTCATCATAACAAAACATTACATTCTTATTTTGAAAAAAAAAACAGTATCACTAGAGACAGTTTCATGTAAATCACAATATTTTAGAGACTAGATGTGGTATGTTTTATGATTGGAACTGAATTAGTCTGATACAGTACCCGCTAGGATTCCAGAGGATTCCTCCAGTTGTTGCAGAGTGTGCCTGGGATGGCAACATTTCAACTGGTTTATGTGGACCCACTTGTCTTCCCCCTCTGCCGAACCGCCTCTGGGGATGTGGATTTTGTAGGCCACAGGGGAGATCTTATCGACGATCTCAAAGGGTCCCTTCCATGTAGGCAAAAATTTGCGCTGCTTGGCCTGGTTCCTTTGGAAGTTGTATAAATAGACCCGGTCTCCCACCTGATATTCCTTCCTGGAAGTTTTCAGGTCATAATGGGTCTTCATGCTATCAGCCGATCTTTCTAGATTCCGCTGAGCATAAGCAAAAGCATGTTGGAGGTGTTTCCTTAAATTCTCTACATACTCATGAGTAGTGGAGGCATTTATCAGTGTCTGCTCTTGGGTCCTGTAGAGCAAATGCTGCGGAAGCACCATCTTGCGCCCAGTCATCAACTCAAATGGTGACATTTTGGTTGCAGATGAAGGGGTAGATCTGATGGCCATTAGGACCAGAGGTAATCGGATATCCCAACTTGGCCCAGAATCTGCCACAAACTTCTTTAATATGCTCACAATTGTCCGGTTATATCTCTCTACTGCCCCAGAAGAAGCTGGTCTATAAGCAATATGCAGCTTTCTCTTGACCCCCAGTATCTCCCACATCTTTGTCATTACTTCACTGGTGAAGTGGCTACCTCTGTCTGACTCAATCCTTTGAGGTAGACCAAAACGGGAAAAGATGTGGTTAATCATCAAGGCCGCTGCAGTTTCTGCCTTGCAATTTGGGGCTGGGAGACATTCCACCCACTTGGTAAACAAGCATGTCACGGTCAACATGTACTTATTCCCCCTAGCCGAGCGAATCACAGGGCCTACAAAGTCGATTTGTAAATCTGACCATGGCAGTGTCATTCCCCTCTTTTGTAAAGGCGCCCGGTGTGTGAGGGATGATGGCTGAAATTGTGCACACACAAGGCAACCCTTCAGGTACTGGTCGAGGTCCTGCCCCATGTGTGGCCAGTATGCAACCTCTCTTAAGATTTCCAATGTTGTGTGAAACCCCCTATGACCGGCAGTGGCCGCATCATGGGCGTGACTTAACATCAGGCTTCGGAATGAGGTAGGAACCACCCACTGATCGTGGCCAGCTTTGGATTTCCTTACCAACAAACCGTCTTGGATCCGGAACATTTTGGGACATTTCATCAACACTCTTAGGTCCTCTTTCCCAATGTAATCGGTATCCGTCAGGGGAAAGTTCTCAGGGTCCTCAAGGTGCTGGTAAAATTTACCAATTATTGGATCCCCCTTCTGAGCAGTAATCAAATCAGCATCAGGGGTCTCCTTACTCCATTGTGCAATTGAGAGGTCGTTGTGAGCATTTGTCTGGGACCTAGTGATGGCAGTGACCTGGATTTCCCCCAACAGGGACTCAATCTCAATTAGATCCCCTTGGATGGCCCCGGTTTTGGCCAGCTGATCAGCTAAGTCATTTCCAGTTTTGTCTGGTCCCTCTACTTTGGAATGACCCTTGATCTTCTTCCAATAGATGGTCATCCCATTCGAGGTGACCAGATCATCAATGTTTTGGATCAACCTCCCATGTTTCAAGGGTTTGTTGTTAGCACATACCATGCCTCTGGTCTTCCAATTAACCAGGTGCTCCACGAACCCGTTCCGTACATAATCCGAATCTGTGATTATGACCAGTTCGTGGAGTTGATGCTGGACAGCAGTGAGGATGGCCTGATGCACAGCCATCAATTCTGCCACCTGACTACTTCGGGGACCAATTTTGTATCCAGCGGAGGGTTCTGGGGACTCATTCACCCATGCATTCCCTACGCCGGCCACCAGTTCTTTCTCCCCGTTGTTGTCGACATGGTAAGAGCATCCATCCACATACACAGTGGGCATTCCCTCACACTTGTCTTCTTCAAAGACTTTGTGGGGGGAATTAAGGTATGCCTCCATGTTGTCCTTTATTTTTAGACTTTCGTCCTCGAGACAGTTTTCTCTGGCACAATCATGCAAGTCAGCCAGACCTTGCGCGAGGGGACTCTTCTTGTTTTGGCCATATCTGACCTCCACAGGAAAGCCTTGCATTGACAGAATCCAGGAAGTAATTCGGGAATTACTCACATTTCCGGCCCGGATTCTGTCACTTTGGAGATATTGCAGAGGCTGGTGTGGAGTCTCCACTATGATGTGTTCCCCCTGGATAAACGGGCGGTAATTCTTCAATGCCCACACCGTTGCCAGGAGTGCCTTCTCACAATCGTTGAATTTTTCCTCCACAGAGGATAAAGTTTTGCTCGCATAGGAGATTACTTTATTGACCTTGTCATGCTTTTGATATAATACTGCCGTCAAGCACGTATTAGAGAACCCCGTCTCCAGGAAGAACTCCTTGTTTCTGACAGGGTAAGCTAGGCAAGGCGCTTGTGAGAGGCTTCTTTTGAGTTGTTTTACTGCCTCGGCTTGTTCTGGACCCCATTCCCACTTGACCCCCCCCTTCAGGAGATGAATCAGGGGTCTGGTGATCTCTGCGTAGCCCTCAATGAACTTTCTGCTGTAATTAGTCAGTCCAAGGAGGCTCCTTAGTTCCCTACAGAGTTGTGGGGTCTTTCAGTTTCTGAAGTGCTTCCACTTTCTTTTCCTGGGGACAGAGACCCTGAGGAGTAATCTCATGCCCCAAGAAATTAACACGGGTTCTACACCACTGTGCTTTCTGAAAGGAAAGTTTTGCTCCGGCGGCCCTCAACTGTGTCAGAACATAACGGATCTCTGCTATGTGTTCCTCCACAGATGAACTTTTGATGAGGACATCATCTACATAAGCCAGGTTACCCCTCGTACCCAGGTCGGGCATGGCCTTATGTAGGAAAATATTGAACTCATTACCGGAGTTAAGGTATCCGAAGGGAGTCCGGGTCCATGTGTACTGCTGGCCCCCAAAGGTAAAAGCCAGCTTGTATTGGTCCTCCCTACTGACAGGCACGGTCCAGTATCCATTGGTCAGGTCTATTGCAGTGAATACCTGTGACCCCTGAATCTGGGCCAGCCCTTGGTCAATGTAGGGAAGAGGCCATCGGGAAGTGTGGACCCGTTTGTTGAGCTCCCTGAGGTCAGCGCAGAGTCTCCACTGGCCGTTTGGCTTCAATATTCCCAGCACCGGATTATTGAAGGTGCTGTGGACTGGACGGATTATTCCCCGGGACTCAAGGTTCTTAATTATTTCAGTAAGGGACTCCATTGATGCGAGAGGCAAGCGATATTGCTTCACAAACACTGGAGTCATGCCAGGGTCCGTGGGGATTGTGGTTGTGTGGATGTCGGTGCGACCACAGTCATATGAGTCTACCGCAAAGAGATCTTGGAAATCCAAGAAAACTTGTTTCAACTTTGGCTTTTGTTCCAGAGTCACACAGGCATCAGCTAGGTTGACTCTCTCTTCCACCATCTGCCTGAAGCCTGGAAAGACTTCTGGTTTGGCTATCTCCGCGGCCTCCTCCAGCTGGGTGGAGAAGTCCCTGGTCAGAGTGCTGATTTGGACCGGAGGCTTCAGGTGGGAAAGGCAGCCCTCATGGACCTGGAAAATCACCTCATCCCTCCTGAAGTCACAGGTCACATCTTCCTTACCATAGGGGCAGGAAGTGTACACCAGGAAGTTCCCCCCATGCCGGGTAAAAATCCTGTCTGGTGTTGCGTTGTCATCACTGTCACTGTCAAAACAGTCCTTGGGGATGGGTCCTAACAGTTCATTTACAAGATCAATGGAGAAATGTCGGTCATCAACCGCCATTCCAATAATGGTGCCTGCGGCTAGAGTAATACTCTTTAAGTCGCTGTTATCCACCTCTATTAGAATGGGGTCTTGTTCTATGTTGACTAATGGAGTCGGGTTTACCCCCAACCCTTGCTGTTGGAGAGAAGCATTTAGATGTATGTAAGCATCAGGGTTTTTCAACTCTTGTCCCCTTTTAACTTTCACTTCCAGGGAGAATTGTCGGGTCCTTTCTGGGATGGTGACTTCCTCTTTAACCTGAATTTCAACTGCATAAGGTAGCAATTGAGCTGACCTAAATGCTTTTTCTGGATCATCAAAGCCCATGGGATTATCCGCTAATCGGGACCAAGCTTTGAAGTTTATTAGGTCCAAACTAATGGCAAAGCGATTGAGAATGTCACTGCCTAAGTAAAAGGCGGCAGTGACGTCTCGCACGACCCAACAATTATGGACTATGCTCTTGTTGCCAATGGAGATTTTGAGCATACACCTGCTTGGCAGGAGATGTTTGGAGTCAGGTGCTTCCAGGTCCATTTCCCATTTGTCTATCAGTTTGAAGGTGGGAATGGCTGGATCTTTTGGGAGTTGGCGGAACATGGCTTCGCTGATGAAGCTCTTACCGTTGTTCACACACACTCGAGCGAGAACAGAGTCCTTCCCATCATTTAACTGAACAGGGATGAACAACTGCTCTCCAATTTGCTGAATATCAGCCAGGCTTTGAGCTGATTTCACATCTTTCTGGACTATAGGAGTGGGAGTTTCAGATTGTGGATTGGTATAGAATTTCAAAGTGTTTCCTTCCAGCGTGGAATACCACTTTAGACTGGAAGGAAGGTTGATTTTCAGAAATAGAGAGGACCCCCCATCACCAGTCTGTTGTCCTACTGCTATGACTGTCACGTCTGGAATTTGGCTATTCTGGAAGTGAAATTCTACTTGGTCAGATTTTTGTTCAACCATGTGGCATGTGCCGTTTAAACTAACATGGTTGACACTCTGTTTTAATTTTATTGGTCGGCTAGTCTGGGTCCAGAGGACCTTGTTTACGCAATCTATTAGGGGTGACAACCTTCTCAGGAGGTCATTCCCTAGTAAACAAGGGGTGCCCTCTGGGGTCACAACTATGACCGGGTGTTTCAACTTGTGTCGCCCGATCTTAATGTCCAAATCTGCAGTCCCCTCAACGGGAATTTCCTTCCCGTCAAAGTTCTGGAGTTGTCCAGGAAGTGAGGTGAGAGGAATTTGGTAATTCTCTCCCCTTCCTGCATTCAGTTCATCAAAGGCCCTTCTGGACAGAAGGGTAGCTTGAGATCCAGTGTCCACCAGTGCCAAAATTGTACCCTGCCCCTGTACTTGTACCGGGGCATAATATCTTCCCTCCTTCTCCTCAAGGGGGCACAGATAATGTACATTTTTGGACAACTGGTGGGCTAACTTTCTGGTTTTGGACATTGCTAGCGAAGAGATTTGGGCAGAATTCTGTGGAGAGCCTTGGGAATCTGAAAGAAAAATTTGGCAACTGGAGATCAGAGCCATTGTGGGTTCCCCTGGCTCCGGTTCTGGGCCGCCCCCCCCTTTTTGGAGGCAGTCACCAGGATGGGTTTGAACCAGGGGATTTTCTTGCTGTTGGTTCTGGGATGAGATGGTGGGCGGCGGTAGCTCAGTCTCCACATCTCCCCAGTCTGGATTTGCATCCCTAGGGACCCATTTTTCTTTGGAAGAAGTTCCCCCCTCTCTGAAGGAGAAGATCCTTTTCCCAGGATCCTCTGAGGATCCCTCTCCCTCAAATTGGAAGATCTGTACTTCCTCCTCAAACTGAGTCTGTTTGGGTCCTTTGTTTCTCCTACCCCCCCTCTGCTCCTTAGGAGGCAGACTTTCAGGGGGAAGGGATTTTGTTTCCGGTTCCTGGGTTTCCAGGGGCTGTTTACAAGTGAGGAAGGAAGCTTCCTCCAAGGCTTTACACCCCCCTTCCCCTTGTGCCTCCTCCCTGGGAACCGGTGAGTTATCGGGGTGCTGCCCCCGTCATTGTTCTGGGGCACCAGGTCCAGAGTTGGGTGCGTTCTGCGCCGGCATGCCGATCTGAGGGTTCTGCTGAGCCCTCAGTATGTGACCCAGATCCCGCGCCATGTTTTGAACCTGGCGCTCTAACTGGGAAACCCGCTCAGGCTGATACGGGGCCCTGTTTTCTCCCCTGGGCTGATCCCGGGAAGGGTAGCTGTCCCTCCTCTGGTAATACCCCGGGTTGGGAAGATTTGGGTACCCCTCCACCCTTGGCCTCCCCTCTCCCGGATTCAGTGGTCTGGGCTCAGGGAATTGAGGAAAGAAGGATGGATGATTTTGGGGTTGGAAGTCGGGTGGATATCTGGGGAAAAAGTTCTGCCCAGGGTTTGGTAAATTTCTGCCCTCCTGTGGGAAGTTTGGAGGGAAGTTCCCTGGGTTAGGTGCTTGGCTGGATCCCCCCCCTTGGGCTGGAGGAGTCCACACATAACCCAGGATGGGTCTGTTACCTTTGTAGCGAGGACTTACATAGTCAGGAGAGCGAGGGACCCCATTTGTGGGGCTGCCTCCCTGGCTCCCTGTCTGCGACTGGCCCGAGGACCTTCTGGGCCTAGCATTATTAGGTGCAGGTAGGTTTTTAGGCCCCCCCATCTCCAAATCCAAAACGGGGGTGACCTTTACCTCTGCCACCTTGGCAGCAGCAGGGGTGCTGTTGGCTTTGGGGTTTTTCTGGGCATTGCTTTTATTTTCTATGGGCGTCTGCACCTCATAGATGCGGGTAGCCTGTTCAATGACCCAGTCTAAAGATCTTTTCTCGTGAAAATCCCTCACGAGCTGGGTCATGATATATTTGGGCAAGGCATGGAAAAACGTGTTTATAAATTCACGGCTATCCGTGCGCACCCTTCTTGTGGTCTGTGCAAAAGCCCGCTTTAACTCCTGCACAAATTCTTGTGGGGCCTGATCCTCCCCACATTGCAAATTGTAGGCTGCCTTGCGAGCCTCTTGAGGATTTCTGTGAACAGAAAAATGTTTCAGGATGGCCGCCTTATAGGTGGACCATCTTAAATGATTTTGGTCCTCCAGCCCCGCAAAGAAACTGGAGTATTCCGGGGAGAAGGTCCACTTTACATATTGAATACAGCTTTGGCTGTCCTTCAAATGAAAAGTCTCCATCATTTGTTCAAACAACTCTAAGTGCTCCCAAACAGAATACTTAGCGTTCTTATGGTAAGGCGTAATGACGCTCCTGATCGCCTTAATCTGCTTTAAGGGGTCCTTAAGCAAAGCCCTTTTTGCCTTATTGGCCTTTTTGGTTCGGGTAACCCTTGTCCATTCTTCCTTGGACTCAGAGGCACTGCTCCCCGAGGTTCCCATCTGTTCTTCCAGGTTTTCCCGGATTCTGCGAGCCTGGGAATGGCTGGCAGAATGTGGGGACCTGGTCTCCTGTGTCCTGCGCAGTTCAGAGGAGTCTTCAGATTCCTCCTTGCTGCCAGGATTTGATGGGTACCCCCTCCACTGACCTAACTGGGCCGAGGTTTTCAGGATGCCCTTAATGGGCCTACTCTCCTGGGGTTCCCCATTGAACTGTACTGTACTTGGGTGCCCATACCCGGATGCCCACCCCTCCATTCCTGAGTGGTACTGGCCTATGAGCCCCATACTCTTAGCTGGATAGTAATCTGCCATCCCTGCGGCCCTGTGCTCATGTGCGCCAGGGGACATGGGGGTGGCAGAGTCCAGGGACTGGGGGAGATGAAGGCCCCTGGGGTTAGGGCTCCTGCGGTTATGGTCAGGAGTCTCTCTTTCCCAGCGGACCTCATCTCTATCCGCCCCTGCTCCCTGTTGCAATGCAAGAGCCTGCATTTGTGCCTTCAGTTCCTCTGTTAAGGCCTTACTCGACTCTATCAGTTTCTCCTGCATCGCTACCTGTTGCTGGAGCCTATCATTGTGTTGACAGAGGGCCTCATTTTCCCTCTGTGCTTCCTGGTTGGTCCTGGAGAACTGGGCCAGTCTTTGCTGCAGGAGGTTTACCTCCTGAGTCCCATCCCTACTGGCCTGCTCCTTTCTTGCCAGAGCATCTTCCACCCTTCTGGTGTGCTCTACCAAGTTCTGGTTTTCTTTTTGGAGGTCACCCAGCCCCTGGAGGGCCAGGTGATTTTCTTCCATTTCCTTTTTTAAGTGGCAGACCTCCTGGCCTAAAGTGTCTCTTTCCTGACTAAGAGCCTGCATCTGTGCCGCCAGGTCGTCCCTTTGCCTTTGGAAGGCGCCGGCTTTCTGGCGCTCCTGATCAAACTCTGCCTGGGTATCTAGGTCTTTCAAAATTAGTTTGTTGCTCTCCTCTTTCTCTCTGTCTAGTTGGATTTGCAGGGTGGCTACCTGCTCTGTGCATGCCCTGTTGAAATTGATCTGTTGCTCCAGCTTTTTCTGGTTCTGCAGTAAGGAGTCCAAACTGTCTTGGTGCTCCTTCTGCAGGGCCAGAAATCGGGTATCCTGGTCTGTCTTTTCCTGTTGTAGGATGCCCATATCCTCTTTTATTTTAATGATATATTGCCTACTATCATTTTCTGCCTCCTGGCTCCTCTGCAGCCTCTGCTCAGAAGAGTCCAGATCAGATTGGGCCTTCTGTAATGCCATCTGTTGCCTATTTGCCAGATTTTGGCTTTCAGCACATCTATCCTGCATGTCTCCCATATATAGGTACAGGTATGCTGCTATCCTGGCAATCTTATTGTGTTCCTCTTTGGCTTTAGGAGCCATATATAGTTCACTCAGGGCCACATGTAAGGGACCCTGATCTCTATATATATCTGACCCTGTTTCAGTGACCTGTTGTGTGATGGCCTGCAACCACACATCCTGGCCCTGTTCGGTCCATTCACCTCTCACAAATAGCTTATGCAAGAGGTGCTCTCTGGCTATTTTCATGTCTACTAAGGTCGTCATTCTAGAGATTGGTCTCTGTCCTGACTTACAGAAGTTTGTATTTTATTTTTGCAGAACAGAACTTTTCTTGGAGTGTCCCTTTTGAGGAATGCTTCACAGCGTAATGCAGCGTGGTGATCCGACCGGATGTATGTATCCCGTCAGTTAGCACACTGTATTAAGCTGCACAAGTGGTAAATCTAACCCAACATCCCGGACGAGCCCCCACTTTGTAAGAGGATTCAATTCAGCACTACAGCCAAGTTAACGCCTAGTCTAGAATACTGAATGAAAACCCTTATTGATATATCTTTAGGTCCAGTTCATGCGTTCTGGATGACTACCCTTGTATAACACCCCTCTCTTGGAATCCCCCTGACCCCACTGAGCCAAGAAGTAATTCTGTTTTGCAAGTTTAAAAGGTTTATTTGATAAATGAAAATATATATCACACTTTTTAATAAATTAATAATTGAATATCACACTTAATCTGATATGGTAAATATTAACAACGGAGAATCTGGCACTAGCACACTTCTTTAATCACTAATGAGTTGACATGAAATGGATAAGGTAGCACACTGGTAAATAGGAACAAAAGTATAATGTGGTAGAGGATGCTTTATGTAGGCTCAGGTGGATGCAATATTCAATGAATGCAGTACAGAAATTACGCAATATGATTTCAACCAAACAATGTAATCACTTTTCTCTGGCTACTCCCCTCCCCCCCTTGATGCAAGGCAAGGAAATGGAAGGAAAACACACAGTTCTCAGAAATGCAATCAACTGTAATTCAGTTCAATCCAGCAAGCTTAAACAGAAGTTTGAAAACACAGGCAAATGCTTTGATAGGTGCTAGCAATGAATGAGAAATATGCTGGAAACGCTCTTAATTCCCTTTTAGAGGTTCAGGATGAGTGGTATCTAGTTAATATTAGTCCAGGCTCACACTAGCAATGATGCAGGGATAGTTAACAGGTTAAACGAATTTCTGGCAAATGGAAAGCAGGCATCAGCAGTTTTTTTACATGTGAAGAAATTGCAAATCGCGGCAAAATTCGCGGATGCGCCGAGCGCTATTACAAAGGAACCGCAAGGACTATCTCTACCGTTTTGGGGTCCTAGGAAAGCCTGGGATCTCAGCTTCCAAATGAAAGTTATTGCAAGTCTCTAGCCCAAACGGTTGCGGAGATATGAGTAATTTAGTAAAGGTCGTTTTTGGTTTTGTAAATTTTAAACGCACACTTTTTCAAAATGACAAATTTTACTAGAAATGACAGGTGACAGATAGGAGGCAGTTCTACTTAGGTTAAATAGATTGAATTAGATGAATTTAAACTAAGAGATGTGTTCTGAGTTTTGCTAAGTACTCACAAGAGATTTTGAACAGGAAAGCGACTTGGTCACGATCTTCAGTCTGGTCAGGTCTTTCCGGATTCTGCTCACAGCGCCTGGTCTGGTCTCGGCTAGGCACAGCACTGCTTTCTCTCTGGTCTGGTCTCTGCTAGGCACAGCACTGCTTTCTCTCTGGTCTGGTCTCTGCTAGGCACAGCACTGCTTTCTCTCTGGTCTGGTCTCTGCTCTGGATAGATTGAAGTCTCTAGTTTGGCTTTCTGGAGTTTGATGGAGGTAAGTATGGATTTTTCCGGCAGGGCTTCCAGCGGCAGATGAAATTGAATGAATCTATGTGTCCTGACTCTCTGCTTTTATCTGTTTCTTGAGAATGGGTGTGTGTGTTGCATCACTAGACTTGCCCCTCTCATTCGTCATTGGTCAGGCTTCCATTCCTCCGCTTGATTGGCAAACTGAACTGTGAGTCAGATTGATGTCATTTTATGATCTCTTGAAACAACCTCCCTTATCATCTGTGCACCCAAATATATATATGATCAAAATCCATACTTCAGAGTTACACAGTTGTTTGAAATTACATATACATGGTGTGGCTGAATTTAGCCATGTCTATGTCCAAATCTGCTCATTCTCGGAGCTTGCATTCAAAGAGTGTACATAATTGACTTTTTAACTGCTTTTTCAATTTCCGACATGGACGCAACTTTACATACATGTGTGCAGGGGGTAGGGACATTAACTGATGAAGTTTCAGATTTTTAACATGCACACATTTAGAGTAATATCCACTTTTCCGCTAAAACCCCCCTGAACATACCACCGGTTCCTACCACGTCTTAAACTGTGGGCAGAAAAATCACAAGAATTATGGTATCATTTATAACATTTTCACATGTCCGCACTATGAATTATCCCCCTTTTTATAAAACCATATCCTTGCTGCAGGGGTGTGTCTTTTCAGGTCACATGGTACAGAAACCAGTCTTTCCAGTTTCTGCCAAGCCAGCTTGCTTCTCACAGGCAGTGCCCCTCCCAGCTTCTCCAGGAGGAAGCCACTTTTTACGACGTCTGTAATAAAAACCTTTGCCTGAGTGGAGAGGGCTTTGTTCACTCTCTGGCAGAGCACAGGAAATTCAATTATCAGATAGATGGCATATCCTTAGTGTGGGCAGCAAAAGGAACATTGGCCTGGGAACATAGTTGTGACTCAAGTTTCACTCCTGATGGGATCCGTTGCTAGGCAAAATCAAGTTCCTTAAGCCAGACCTTCAGCTAACTTTTTGTTGCTTTTAAAATAACTTGTAATTTTACACATGCAGCTAGAATGCTGATTCTAAGTGCAAAACTATGACATTTCAACAGTTACAAAGGCATGTGACACCAAACATAGGTCACTCATTTAATTTAACATTTTCGATTTTGGTGGTTTTAAATCCAGTTGCAGTTAGGCTTAAGCTGCTGACTCCATAGCATTTTTGTTATAAGCATTGTTTTTGGGCTCTTCATTTCCCAGATTTTGTAGGCACACAAAACTCCATTCTGCCAAATGTCTGCTGGTGTTCAGTGAATATTTTGCACATGTTGCAAGGTTTGAAATAGGCATTTTGCTTGCCTTCAGAAAAACACACAGTGGGTTTTAAAACGCCGGCTTTTGGATAGTGGTGAGTACTGGTACTGCACCCATTTTTGGGATTTTCTTGGATTAATGCATTCTAAACAGGAATGGTTCTTACATGGTAGTAAATCCTTGCTTAACATTGTTTTGATGGGGCTCCTTACAGTAAGATGGTTATGTGGAACCCCACAAAAAGGGTTGAATCTTTAAAGTGGTCCAATGAGTCACGATTTCAGCAAATTTTTGACATCAGTAAAAGTGGATTTTGTTAACAAAGACCTTTCTTTACCCTGGTGGGTGGCAAGTTAGGTAACCATTTTGGTGTGCGCACAACTGCGCCGCTTTCCTGGATTTCGGCGCACATGTGGGTTTTCCGCCATCTTGAATTTCCTAAGCCCACAGCACCAAATGTGGGTCAGGACACCCTACAAGGAATAACTGAATGCTCTTAGCTCCTGCAAGCGGCAACCACTTTTTATAATTATTATTATGTTTTGCAACTAAGCTCGCATAGGGAAATGCACTTCACTTCAGCAAATGGAGAGCCAATAGACTTTGAAATGCCTGACATGATTCTCTTTTCTCACATGCAAAACTCCCCCCAGCTAAATTTTACTGGGCAGTCAGATATTGCTACTTCTTCTGGATATTTCGGCCGCATTTGATCTGGTTGATCATGCAATTTTGGCTGATAGGCTGATCAGTGTGGGCAGATGCTCTGATCTTGCAGCTAACTGGCTCAGAACCTTTCTTGGCCCACAAACTGCTTTCGTAACCAAGGATAATGCAGTCTTTCAAGGCAATGTTGACTTCTGGGGTCCCTCAGGGATCCCGCTTGTCGCCATTTTTATTTAATATTTACATAAAACCACTGTGTGATCTTCTATCCTCACTGAGTGTCCGTTTCGCAAATTATGCAGATGACATCCGGATTGTGATAGAGCTGTCAGACCTCTACAGCAAGGACCTAGAGAAGTTTAACACCATCTTTAAAGCCATACAATTTTGGATGGTCAAGAATTCCCTGGCCCTCAATAACAAGTAAGCTAAGTTGCTTATTCTGGGTACACCAGCCAAACCTAATCACCTGGATTCCTCCTATGGTCGTTTCTGCATTGCAGGTAACATCATTAGGGTTTCTGATCATGTGAAAACATTAGGGGTCTATTTTGACTCCCACCTCACATCCTCACATTTAAGAAGCACGTTCTTCATCTTAAATCTTCCTGCTCCTTCTATATCCATCCACTGTGGCAAATTCATCCCTATCTCTCTGAGACCCACCGGGCTATGATTGCAGCGGCCATTATTAACACCATACTAGATTACTGCAATAGCCTGCTCTTTGGCTCCCCCAGGCAAATGTAAAAAATATACAAGTGATCCAAAATGGAGCAGTTTGGGCCATCTGCAGCCTTGGTTGATGTACTCATGTCACTGATGCTCGCAGAAGAATACACTGGCTGCCCGTCAATCAAAGAATCAGATTTAAAGGCACCATGCTAGTTCATAACTGTGTAGCAGGCAAAGCCCCGAATACCTGTCAGCCAGAATTTCTTAGGTCCCCTTTCGGTGAACTCTTTGCTCCAACAAAGATATTCTACTGCAGCGACCTGCTGAAGAAGATTGGTGGCTCAGGCTTTCATGCCTGGGCCTCACATCGCTGGAATCGTCTTCTGTCTGCTCTCAAGGGCTGCGAGTGAACTACCCAGTTCAAGAAACAATTAAAAACACATATTTTCTATCTGGGCTAGGTCTGTCCATCATTTTACTGATATAGACTCCTCCTTTTGACATCTGCTTTCTGTTGTTTTTGTCTAGTGAGTGCCTTGAAGCCCATGGGTGACTCATGGGTGACTCACACTATATAAGAACATAAAAGAAACAACAAACAAACACAACATAATGTCCTCACTTCAAATTGTTATGCTCACCTAGAAATACCTGAAGGCTTTGCAAAGTCAGCAAAGAACAGGCTCTGTATGCCCTAAGCTGCTGGACTCGGATTCCCCCATCCTTCTCAACTTCTAAAGGAAAGGCCTCTTTCGGCTCTGCTCTGCACTTGCACACTGCAAACCCCTTCTTGTTTGCGATCTTACCTCTCTCCATTTTGGTAGGAAAAACCCAGTATACAGCCCTTTCTCTCTCTGTGTCTTCTTTTTAAATCCTCGCTCCTACCCACCCACTTCACATATATTCTCCTACATTTTGCGTATAATCTGCTGCCCCTGACTGTGAAGTCATCCCATCAAACAGCCACCGTTTCTGGATAGACAAACCTCCTGGAAGCTTCCAGAGTTAACACGTGTCACTTTCCTTTAATCTTTTACACAGAATTGAGCTCAGCAAGTGGATGACTTAATTGTAACAACTTTTCTTTCGGCTTCCTGCACTGGAAGTTTTAAAATATGGACCTGGTTTACTGGACATTTCCATGTCTTCTAACGGTCACGTCTCCATTGCAAAAGCAATTTTTATTCTTTTCTTTTCCAAGAAAAATCGCAAGGGCTGTGCTTGCAGCCTCATGAAGGAGCTCCGTTTGCACCAATGATTTGTACCAATGAGGTATGGACTGAGCTGTCCCATTCTATACATGAATTATATTAGTTTTTTAGATGTTTGAATTAGTGATTGGTAGATTAGTAATTGTTAAAGTTGGGTGTTAGTCCCTACACCGCATGCAAATTTGCACCACCATTCGCGCCTTGAAACACTTGTGTATAGCGTGTTATAAATGCCATATCATATCATATAATTGCAGGGCAAATCCGTAGCCATCCATACATTGGTGTACGCCTTTATCCTGCATCAGTGCTAAAGCACACCTATGCTGCACACCAATCTGAACATTTTCTGTGTATACTGTCATACACCCTACAAGTCCAACTTGTGTCAACCTTTCTACATGGTTGAAATGCAGAGCTCCCCCTGCAAATTACTTAATTTATAAAGTATTCAGTCCGGGTGACACCCTAGAAGCAGTAACGGCTAGAGAAAAATACCTGATAGACAATGGAGGCAGTATTATGAAGTCTCTATTAATGCCCATTTCAAACAGAATAGGTCTACAGGAATCAATAGGTTTGCACCGGAACAGTCATCTTGCTGGCCCAATGTAATGGGAAAAACACAGAGTTCTTACACATGGTGTGGGAGTTTTCATGCATATAAACAGTCTGGCAACAAGTCATGACAAGCCTATCGAACATGACAGAATGGTCTGTGACTCTCGACCCTGAGGTATGCCAGATGAGGAAAGGAGATAGGTTAGGCACGAAGCTCATTGCTCTAGGTCTAATTCTTATGAAACGTCTTAAAGCTCTATATTAGGAGGGTGCTGCACCACAGGTGTATAAGGACCTGGTATGAAATTTAGTACAGTGGTCCACCCCCGAAAGAGACATTTATAGCCAAAGGTCCATAAGGAATGGCGCTGACCAATTATACTCCATTTGGGAGAATGGGCTATCTTTGATTTACAATCCATCTGATTTACGTCCACCCTGATCATTGAATTGTCATTATATGGTCATAGTTGTTTGTAAAATATCAGTTTATGTTGTGTCTGTATTTTGGAGGGCTATGTAAAGTCAATTTGTGCAGTACTGTAGCATCATTATGATAGGAAGGAATTATGTATAAGTCACCTGTTTGTGTGTTTTTGTAATTATTGATGTATTTCTGAGGAAAGAAAGAAAGAAAGAAAGAAAGAAAGAAAGAAAGAAAGAAAGAAAGAAAGAAAGAAAGAAAGAAAGAAAGAAAGAAAGAAAGAAAGAAAGAAAGAAAGAAAGAAAGAAAGAAAGAAAGAAAGAAAGAAAGAAAGAAAGAAAGAAAGAAAGAAATTCTCCCACTGTGGATTTCCTGCTCCTCGCAGCAGACCATCTTTCTGGTCAAAAGATATACTCAATTCAAATTCCCTTTGTGAATTGGTAGATCTTTTTTTAGTCCAATGGATTAGAGGAGCTGGTGCATCTCAGCATTTGTGCTAAAAAGACTGTGCGCCTATGAGTGAGTTACAGATAAAATATGGCATGTGCAAGGATTGTGGTGCAGCTATCCCTTTCATTTGGACCAGATATGTGGCCCATGATGGATCATCCCCTTCCCTCAAGCCAGAGCCACCCCATTTGGGAGTAGGGAGATGGGCCTGCTAAGCTTAACACTCCCCCAGGGGATGGGGAAAGCGAGATCCCACTGGGGGTGAGCCCCCTTAGAGAACAGGCAGGCACTACATAGGGATATGAGTTACCCTCCCTTGCCGAACGAATCCCATATGTTTGTGGGTCATATGGGAATTGATAACTGTAATGAGTTACCAGTCATATGTCTAAGGTTGGCATGGTTTCTGACCCTCCTCAGGGACTGTGCTTAAATCGACCTGGAGAATGATATATAAGCCCCACCCCTCACTACCACAGAGAAGAACCCATTCATGTGGTTCATGTCCTGAGAAAGCCAACAGAGCCACACCTGAGAACCCTCCTCCTGGGACGTGTGATCTGGAGAGCAACGCCAGCACCAGACATGCTTAGGGTGGGGGTGAGACACAAACAACCCCAAAACAAGGTGAAAACCTAACCCCAAGGCATGGTGAAAACAAGGACACCGCAAGATGGGGTAAGCAGCAAGCGACCCCAAGGTGGGGCAAAAGTAAACCAGCCCTAACCAGCCCTAAGGTGGGCCAGAAAGAGGAAGGCCCCAACATGGTGACCATAACCCGAGACTCCAGGGTGGGGTAAAGAACAGGAAGATTGGAGGGGACATTATTGGAATCCTTTAAATAGAAGTCCTGGGGACGACCAGGTACAAGACTTACAAATCCCACGGGTATCAGACTCCATGGATTGGTACAAACTGTATGATAAAAGGACAAGGAGATAGGGCCAGAGGGAAGAACGGACACTAACCTAAAGGTAACTCTCAACCCAGGATAAGAGGGAGGTGAAAGTCATTCTTTTGCTGGCTGAATGATGGGGCTCAGGACCCCCTTACTAGGAAGAACCCAAACAGTGAGTCAGAAGCCGACCAGCATTCAACCTTGGGTGAGAAGCCATAACTTTGTGTTCTTTTTGTTTGTTTATTTTTGGAGTTGTGGTACAGACAGAAATCAGGGTAAATGTGGTTTTTCCTGGACAACAAACGATTAAGACATGCTGGACACTCTGAGGCGCACTCTTGTGTCGTCTTTCTTTCCTTTAGAATAGGGCCCAGACTGTCAGGGTCAGAAAGACTTATTTGGAATTAACAGGCCAATCATTTGAAATGCCACCTTGTCAGTCTCCTGATTGTGACTTACCACAGGCCACATATCGGAAACATTGCAACACAGCAAAAGCAAATGGTACTAGCAAAATAATTGCTATGCTGCAGAAAAAGTATACGTAAAACGCATTTTTGCACCAGGGTAATGTTTGCCCTAGTCCTAGCACTTGCGTGAAATGTTCCTGTGTGCTGGGGAAATCACATACCTCAGGTTCAGCTGTGCACTCACACAACTAATGCATGACAGAGGGCTAGCCAGAGCATCTTTTTCACTGCTGACAGGCCCCTTCAAGTGCTCGGGTCATCTCGGGGAATCAGGCAACCTGAGCATTTCTGTAACACAAATTTAAAACGGCATCCTCTGCACTTTTCATATTTGAGTTCATTTTTGAGAATCTCGCTCGTTTTTTTCTCTTTTTGTAATTCGTAAATTGTGTGAATAGCTAGTTTCCCAAATGACGTGCAATGCTGCCAACATAAGACCCTGATCGTTTTTAAAATACAACCTTAGCGTAAAAACATTTAAAGAGCGCTGAGCCGATTTGCAATGAAGTTGCTATGAGTAAGTGACTTACTCCTAATTTTCTCGAAGTAATTCCGGAGTGTCTTACAATAATTGCTTTGTGAATTGGAAGGCCTGCAGGGTTGAGTCAAAAGTCGGAGTTACTCAAAGTACCTTGCATGGGGATCCGTCCTGTGATCTTTTCATGAAGAGCAACTGGAAGAAGCAGTCAACCAATCAGAATGCAGTATACATTCCAAGTCGTTTATATATTGTATACAGGGTCAGCAGAAGATATGCAAGAGTCAATTTTAAAATGATGTTTGGGGGATGGAGCTCGCCTACAGCTGGGAAAACCCGACTGCTTATGTTAACAACAGATATGCATTGATCTAGTGTAGTTTAACGTTTTCAAATGCAAAATGGAAAAATTGTAAATATATTTTTTGGGAAACAAACAGCTTCAGTTGCTGCAGGAGAACATATCTGAATAAACAAACAATATATGATATATGGAATGGGACAATTAATTCAGTACAGCAAAGGTAAAGGACTTGGTTGGGGAGGCAGCTGTGTGGTTCATACATTACAATGAACAATGTTTCCCAATGCACCTTGGAATGGGTGATTTCACTGGTCTTTTCATTAAAGTTGCATAGCATGAGCCACACCTTGAATTTCCTTAGGGCCCGATACATGGAATTATTTCCACGAAAAATAGAGAACTTGCACGCCAAACTGCATGTGTAAACCCGTTCGTCAATTCATGTAATCGACTGTGCAGGACTTTGCTGGGAATTGCGTGGAGCTCGCGCAGGCTCGGCATGGGTCTGCGAGCAGCCGAGTGCCTTGCGCAAGACTCCATGCAGGGGCTGGTCATGGCCTGTGTCGGGTTGAAGTAGGGGGCGGAACACACAAAATGAGGAAGAACAAGCCAGAAAGTGGGCGTTACGAGGGACGTACCATAGCAGTCCAAAGCTCGCCCACAAATGCGCACGACAAAGCGTATTCACGGATGTGACCGCATGACCTCTCGCCAGGGAAATGCCCACGCAATGCCCTCGAAAACTATGCAACACAAAAGCAGTTGCATGGACTTGTGGGGAGGAATCGCAACTCTGGAGGTGAGTTTGCATGTCAGATTTAGGGGTGTGTGCACGCAGACGGGGTTCCAATCGTACTTAGGGGTGTGAACGCAGCGTAGCGGGGTGCAGGGATGGTTTACGGTGCTTTGCACGCAGTTTGACCAGAAAAATAAATGTGTTTTCCAGGAAACTGTATGCATGTTCTCGGGGTGTCGGTTATAGTTATGGGAACCCTGCAAAGCGGTGCCGAGGGGCAGGCCTGGTTGGGGGGGACCCCATGCACTGTTCACAGGATGCATGTGTTGGCGCCCTGGAATCCCACAAGTGTTGGTGAATGTGGCTGTTTTGGCCTTGTGTGGGGGCATGTTGGGCGCGTTCCGCCGCGATTTGCATATAGGCCTACTTTGCTGGAACAATCCCAAGAATACGCTGAGTGCGCATTTTTTCTTATGCACACAGGCTCACGCAGAATCGTTCTTGCCGCACTGGCTTTGCAGGATCTATGTCTGGATTTCCATGAATCGGGCCCTTAACCTTTAACCAGATTTTCTGCCTCACACCAAAGATCTGAAATCAGAGTAAAACATATCTGTGATACTTAAATGCATTATGTAGAGGACTGTCTTTGGCTAGCAAATGAATGTTTGCAGTTTCACAGACTTTAGTTTGTGAACAGTGTTGCCTCCTTAGAGAATATGTGAATGACATCAGCCCGACTGTGGTGTTTCTTTCTGTGCAATGGGGGTATGGGGCATGGGGGGTGGCTGCAGATAATCATGAGATAGGTGCATTGCCTCTGCACGGCGGAACAAAGAAAGGCACCCAGACAACCCTGAGAAGCCGAAACCCAAAATTACCACTAAGTAACAGCTATTCAGCATTCTGTTTCCAATTCAAAGAGGGGGTGGGGTGTGAGGACATATTTCAACTACAAATGTTGACAGGCCCTGAAAGGGCACTGGCTGTATCATGCCTTTCCGTCTCAGTGCAGCATGTGGTTGTGGGTGTGCAAAAATGAGATTAGGTGAAAAGATAGGTGTTGGCTGGCCTGGTAGCTCATGTTCTATATTATCTCCCATTTGCTGCCAATATCCCTTCACCACCAAGTGTCCTACTCCTCCTGCCAGGAATGTCTCCTCTTGTTCCTGTCACTTCTCTTATTGGGGTCCTGATTCCACAAACGGAGTGCTGGAAAGAGAAAGCGACACATGAGAGTAATGTCTCGGCTCATCTGCACAAAATGGAGGTCTTCTAGAGAATGGACTTTGATGAGAATTGTTTAAACTATTCTAATTAAATATCGGGGACAGTAAACCAGTTGAGCGATCTTTAAGAGGCTTTCTGTCACAGAAGCAGATATTGTGGCAGAGGGGGACTGGCGAGTGCACACGATTTGTTGTTTATTGTTTTCATGTCCATGGCATTGTCTTGAGTAGAGTTGCTTCTCGGTTCTCAGTAGACCCAATGGCAGCTGATGAATTAAAACCCAAGGCCTCTGAGAAAGGTTGCAGCGGAAGAAAAACAAGAAGATGTGGGAATGTGAATGAGAAACGGGAAGAGATTTTCGCCTCACGCTGCTTGGAAATTATTTGCTAACCCATTTCATTTTATTCCCTTGTAGTATTTCTGGAAAAATTAAGGGCCTGGTTTACAAAAATGTTTTCAGTGGGACTAGGACATGTTATTCTTACGACGGGGGTACTAATAGCAATAAGCCCCTCTCAGTGGGGCATTACCACTTCAGGTAATGCCCCGTTGCCTTCGTTAAGGCTGACGCTTCGCTGGGGCCTGTAACTATGGGCCCCAGGGCATTACCTGAAGTGGAAATGCCCCCTCCTGCTCGGGGCGTATTGCTTCATTATATTTTATTTGTAAATCATGCCCTAACTCTTTTTAATATTTAATATCTATAACCAAGGCACCCCAAACTAACCTGCATGTTGTGTTCAAATAACAATTCCAATTCACTCAAGGGAAATAGTTTTCATTCAAAAACAGCTCAGCGGTGCATTCGATACATGGTATGGAGGCATGGTAGTAAACCGTGTTCGATGGCATCAAATCATAGAAGGCAACACATTATTTGCTGGTCAGCATCATAAGTATACAAAGGGCATTCATTGTGGGCTCAGTTGAACCTTTACTCGACAGCTAAAAAAGGAACAATCTCAGGTCTTCCCAAGTTTTTTTTGGTCCCTAATCCAATAGGACCATAGAGGTACATTTCTACCACTCATTGGCCCACATCAAATCTCTACGCCAGATATCAGTCGCAAGACACAGCCTTGGTAGCAAAGCTAAGTTTGAGAAAGGTAACATAGACTTTGCATTTTGCCCAGGTTACCCAATAGGCATCTTAATTTATCCTTTTGGTTGTTTGGCCCTATGATGTTATTCATTTTCGAGACCACCCTGCTCCAGAATAGTATCAAATTTGTACATGGCCAAAAAGTATTCCCTTGAGAACTGTGCCAGCGGAATGTGCTATCAGAGTCGTGGTTGCATAGCTTTCTCGGTCAACCGTCGGTACAGTTGCCCCACACCCAGTAGAGATGTATTATAACCATCTTTTCTATGCAGCATCACTTACGTTTCCATGCATTTAACACCCAGCTTGCAACACCCCAGCTGTCTTGTGGTAATGGAAAGTCATGCCCGGATGAGTAAAGATTAACTACTTTTGAGGCCAAAAGTGTAGCACACATTCCTGGTGTTTGCACATGCTGGCGGCATAGCGAAATGCTCTCTCAATGTCTTTACGCAATTGTGTGCCACCATGGAGAGGCAGAAGACATTTTTGTCTGTAACGCAAACCAGCATAACCTTTCCCACCTACTTATATTTTTTTTTCAGAGATATCCGTTCCCAAAGAAATAAAGAAAGCAGTCGACACAGAAGTATTTGCATTAAAGTGTGTTGCTGAAGAAATTGACCACTGTCATGAAATAGCTAGCATTAGATATCCATAACGCAGGTTATCACTTTCAGCGGGAAAAAAAAGAGATATAAGGCCTCATTACGAGGTTGGAGGTAGCTGCCTACAAAACCCTTCCAACTCCACCCTGGTGAATGGAGCAATTACCGGTCCATTCCAAGGTTGGCGGGACCAGTAATTCCCCATTCACCAGGGCCTTTCCCCATTCCCATTTGAGCCCCCATAGGTCTCAATGGGAATGGGGAAGGCACTAATAACGGTACTGCAAATTGCGGTACCGTTATTAGCTCCAGAGTCCCTTTGCGGGTCCCGTCCTTAATGCCTGGAAAAACCAGGCGTTAAGGGAGGACCCGCAAAGGGAACTCCTAGTAGGGCGGTAAGGGATTACCATGGCTGCCTTCAAAACCCTTCCAACTCCGGCCTGGTGAATGGAGCAATTACAGGTCCATTCTGAGGTCAGAGGGACCGGTAATTCCCCATTCACCAGGGCCATTCCCCATTCCTATTTGATCCCCCATAGGACTCAATGGGAGGTGGCAAAAACGGTACCACAAATTGCGGTACCGTTATTGACCCCGGTATCCCTTTGGGGGCCCCATCCTTAATGCCTGCAAAAACCAGATGTTAAGGAAGGACCCGCAAAGGGAACTCATAGTAGGGTGGTAAGGGATTACCGGCACCGGTGCCCTTACCGGTGCCGGTAATCCCTTACCGCCCACCTCGTAATGAGGCCCATAGTATCACTGCCCTTTGTGGGTGAGTCACACCATGTAAAAATGCAATCTGAAATCGTATTTGTCAGGTTCCCCTAGCCGTCCAATCTTACTCTATCAGGTGAATTGCAATGAAGCTGCTGAAGCATCCAAAAAGGCTTTTAGGCAAATTCCAAGCAGCAAGTTTCTTCCAAAGCCTTGTCTGATTTGTGAAGAACAAGGAAATGTCAATTGTTGCAGAAAATTGGTTGGAGCTCTTTCTTCTGACGGGCCTTGCGTTGAAAGCAGGCAAGGACATATCTGTTAAACTGTGTCCCGACTGCTTTCCCAATCCCTGTTTGAAATTGTTTGATTCTTCATGTCGACTTTACCCATTCCTCCAACTAAGACAGAATTATTGAGGCAAATATCTTGCTGCAGGAGTCCAGAAATGCAATTGGGCAGTAATTACTTGGGGAAAGCCGGTTTCCTTTTTTGAAAATAGGCACAGTGAATGCTACACCTCAGGACGGAGGGCATTTATTTTAGCCATATGAATGCTATGAAATAGACAAAATAGAATCTCAGACCACATGGTAGAATTAGCCTTTATTACACCGTTTGGAAGTCCATTGGGTCCAACTGTCCAAGAGCTTTTTGCTTTTGCAAAAAACCATTTGATCAGATCCACATCAAATGATAAGGACGAGACCGTAAATAGTGGAATTTCAAAGCTGACTCCATTATCCTTGGGAGCACTGCAGATTTTTGAAAAAGGCTCAGACCAGGTATAAACCAAAATGGGGTTAATCTGAGAAATCTGTTGTATTCCGGCTTCAAGCTTAGTTTGGGCCCAGAATTCAGCGGGCTGATTCTTCTTGTGAGATCAGAGTATGAATTGGCTGTCTTGGTTATAAAGGCGATATCTGTGTTTTTGAGCCGGTTTCTATATTGTTGTTTCAAATGCACCTTAGGAACAGAGAATGATGGATTATCCACACTAAAAGTGTGTCAAAGGAATCGAAGAGAGGAACGCAAGACTACCTTCCTTGCTGCAACAGCATCATCGTATTGATGTAGTCATCTGCAGTTAGGGGCAGTTTGCCTTGTGTGTGTGACCAGGCTGAGAGGTGAGAATCACTTTAAGTAATCAATGGAATTGGGATGGATTAACAATTCTCTGGAAGTTGGTTCATGTTCGAATTGTAGAACAGAATTCACCTCTGAGTTAAAGAAATTGAAAGTCCTATGGTTCCACAGCAGCCTATTGCCTTGGTAAGCTAGAGGCACCATACAAGACCTTGCCCCAGTTTAGTAAAAGTCCACAAACCATCCGAGAAGGTGTCCAATTCCTGACAAGCATGGTTCCAATATACACTAACCAGCAACAATTCACAAAAAGGACCAGTGGCAGTAGATGATTGACATTTTTTAAGGGTGTGGAACAAGTGGTTTTCAACTAAGGTTTAAAGGCCTCCAGCTGGCCTACCCTCCTGTGCCGTAGTTGCAGATAATAATGAGGCTGAGTAGCCATGTAACAAGGGGCATATAGTCAACCAGACTTCGTGTAGTGAGATTATTCAAAAGGAAGTAAGGACAGGAAAGCGATGTCTAAAAAAGAGCGTATTGTGCCCTCTCAAATTGATAGGGACAACCTACTAGAGAGAACATAACAGAGGCCTAGACGACACTTGAGAAGTCAACAGTGTCAATGAAAGCCAAGATTAATCAGATGAAGGCCCCACGTCTACCTACGAAACCTGCTCAAAATGGACTGAACACTTCTTAGAAGATTTGGCAAAACATGATATTTTCGAATCGTGGCATCGCTATTGAACAGGGATATCACGATTCTTGCATGGCTTCTCGTCTGATGTCAATCCTGCTGCAAAAAACGAAAGGATAATAACCTAATGAAAGCAATCGTCCTTCTGTCCTAACAGCAGGGAAACATGCATACGGGAATCAAAGTAAAGGCATACAGAATCATTTTGTTCATCATCTACAAACTGAACCAGGTCAATATCTTTAGAATCCAAGTTACATAATGATGGAATCTCATAAAAAAAACAATAGAATATTTAAATGGTTTAGCATTATCATTGGTTGCAATGGAAATACATATTCCAAGCCCAGTTGTAGGGGTGTCAAATAAGACCATACTGCTGGACTTGATTGGGTTTGCACAAGAGACCTGCTGAGAAGTCAACTAGATTGCAGGGAGACTCCAACCCTTCCTGACCTTCTGAATTCTCTTCAGAGAACATAAGGTCCAGCGCTATGTCAGAAGAAGACGACATAATTGATGTATCAAGGTGCACTGCAGAAGTAACAGCGCTGGGACTTTTCTGTGAAGATGAAGGAGGGAAATAAAGAGTAATTCGACCCCCAATTAGTGGTAAGTCAGAAGTAGTTGGTTGGTCTGAGAAACACTTTTTCAGGACAGATGTTTTTATTTTGTTTCTCTGGCTTGTGAACAAGCTGAGATGCCTCCATAAAATCACTCATTGGGCGCTCACTTGGAATCCCTTCAGCTGTTGCTGGAGTTTTAACTATGGTGCAAAGACATTTCTGAGGGGATTTGTGCTGCTTCATTTGTGGATTCTTACCTTGTTTAGATTTGTTTCTTGGTGCCTTTCTTGGTATGGTTGTCACGACAATGGGGAGCAGAGACCAGATCAAGCGCAGCACAATTGTCAGCGACAAACGATGGATGAACAGAAGCCACTTGAGCCAAACTCAGAGGAGACTATTGGCGCAACTCGTCAGAGTGATCAGCGAACATTTCCAATACCATCTCCACGTGGCTTAGGTGAACTTGAGGTGCCATTGGTCCAGATATAACCTGCCATTTCTTTAGTCAATTATCGATCTGGCATAATGTAGCTGTGTGGGCTCTTAACTCCAATAGAATTGTGTTGTACAATTTAACCAATTAAGACAGCACAAGGTTCAATGCTGAAAAAGAGTTGTGAACTTACTTTAAAGATTCCCGAAAGGACTCAAACATTTCACATAGCGGAATTTCCTGGGAGGGTATGGAATTATTAAAAGATTAATTTTGGTCGGGAAACAAAGGGTGGCAGAGAAAGATGATGATTATAAATAGACTGAACAACAAGGTTAGAAGGGCACACCCCTAAGTGTGTCTCCTCTCCTACTTCCACCAATTGAATGAATGAGGAAGCGCTGCAATTTATCTCATTTTTGCTATCCGTAATACAATACAAAGTCTGTAGGTGAGATGCTCAGGAGTGTAAAAGTGTCAGTATATCAGGTGCAGGTACCTTTAGTACATATTCACAAGGACGCCTTCCTTAGGTGCCATGCACGATGACATGCCCCCCTCCCTCTGATGACAAAAGTGGATAATTTTTTGTCAGAACAGTTTTAGGTTGACTCACCCTTTTGCTAAAATCTGGACTTGACATTGGTAGTAGCGAAGGAGATGCAGCAACAAGGGAAGCAGAAGTTTTATCCAAACTGGCCCAATCAAATCAATCTATTTGGTATTGGGCGTTAAAGCTATCTTTTTGCTCTTAGGGATATTTAGACAGTATGCAACCTAAGCAGATGATGACACTGTACATTAAACTTCGTATGGGAATTGTATCAGTGGCTGCTCTTTCGAACAAGTGGAACTGTAATATTGCTTCTTTTGTCCAAATAAAATCGAAGATATTGGGGGTCATTACGAGTTTGGAGATAGCCATGGTGCAAATAGCAATAGGTGTTGGTGTCCGGGTTCACTGAATGGGGACTTAGCGGGTCGTTCCAACCTTGGAGGACCCGGTAAATCCCCATTCAGAAAACCATTCCCCATTCCCATTCGAGCTGCATAGCGCTCAATGGGAATGGGGAAGGAGCTAATAACGGGCCAGCAAATTGCGGGCCCGTTATTAGCTCCATGGTCCCTTAACGGGTCCTGCTAAGACAGACTGGTAAAACCAGCCGGTTCTGGTGGGACCCGCTAAGGGACCTCGTAATAGGGCGGTAGGGGGTTAATGGCACCGGCATCCTTACCGGTGCCGTTAACCCCCTAACGCCAGGGACGTAATGACCCCCATTGTCCACTTTATTTTAATTTGTCCATATTATGGTGACCTTAGAAGAAGATTCCTGACAACATTGTTTAACGATCATGCCATTAGAACTCTAGCAGAGGCCATGGTTGGGTGTCGTGCTGCCAAGGACAGCCTGGCAACCTATGCTACCAGTAATTATTTATTTAGGGCGTGGAGAAGTAGGGCTACAAATGTGCCTTAGTAATCTCTCGTTGGAGTGGTGCAAGCCAACCACTAGTTACTTTATTATCACTATTGAGAGTGATCTTATGCATTACTGCAGTAGGCCATGAATGTTACAAATACTTTTATTGACTGCGTTTAAATAGACCTATACTAGTTTAGTGCTATTAAACTGCTGTCTATAGCCAACTGAAAAATGTATATATACTTAAGACTGTTACTTGTAAAGCGGTTCTTATTGATTGTAGCATTTTAATTGTATGGGAGAATGCGCGTTAATGTATGATGTTTCTTACATGCCTTTTTGCACAGTAATTTGTGGAATTTGAACTTATTAGGGGGAGCTTTTTATTAGATCTTAAATATTTATGGCATACTATGTAAAGCCCCCGTAGCTTCGTTGTTTGCACATTAATTAATTAATGGCATCGAGTTTTATTGTGAATTTTGTACAATACACTGTGGCCCCATCGGGAGTTGGGTGAAAATGCAGCGGTAACGCTATTACTGCCACATTACCACTCTGCTGAGCTGGAGTTGAATGCACCGACTTTCCCCGTTTTCAGAGCAATTACCACCGCAGTAATTGCACCGAAAATGCCCCATTGAATCCCATTGACTCCAAAAATATGGGGACTAACCCTGTCAATGCAACTTTTGATCCGGCCACTAATAGCGCTGGACCAAGTTGCGGTAACACCTATTGCGTTGGGCGCATTATTCCGGCGCATTTACCACCAGGATATACGCGGTTGTTTTTGTGAAGGTTGGATTATAAATATTTAATGTGTATCCTGAGAATGTTTTTTTCTATTTCAATCTATTGCATTGCTTTTGTGGTATATTTCCCCCGAAATAAAGCACAATCGAAACGATGCAGCAGGGGAATTGGACGGTTGATGGGAGGGCAAGTGGTTCAGAGAATGCCTGTGACGTTCGCGTGCTTTCTTCCCTAGGTAATACATTTCCTGACTAGGAAAAAACACTGCCTAGAAGGCGGCTGAAAAGCCAGCTAGTCCAAATGATAGGAGGAACAAAACATAAAAGAAAAGTAAACAGACTCCTACGACATGTCCAACCCCTCACCCAGTTTCTTCAGGGCAGTCAGAGGAAAATCAAAGCCTCTGTCCCTGGGCATTGGATGGAACCTGACCACCTCGATTGCAGCAGACTACAGCTGACTGCACTTACAGATACACTTAACCGCGCTGTGGTCTGTGCAGGGATCGGCTTTTAAGGAAACAGCCTTTCCTTCCTGAAGCAACAGGGAACGTAGAATGCGAGAGTCAGCATGTCCAACGCACACGTAGCAGCAGCTACAGCTGACTGCACTTGCCCATGCACTTATCCGCGCTGCACTCCACACGAGGATAGGTCGTTAAGGGCACAGCCCTTTCCTTCCTGAAGCGACCAGGAACACAGAACGCTGGAGTCAGCATGTCCAACGCACACATAGCAGCAGCTACAGCTGACTGCACTTGCCCATGCACTTATCAGCGCTGCACTCCACACGAGGATAGGTCTTTAAGGGCACAGCCCTTTCCTTCCTGAAGCGACCAGGAACACAGAACGCCAGAGTCAGCATGTCCAACGCACACGTAGCAGCAGCTACAGCTGACTGCACTTGCCCATGCACTTATCCGCGCTGCACTCCACACGAGGATAGGTCTTTAAGGGCACAGCCCTTTCCTTCCTGAAGCGACCAGGAACACAGAACGCTGGAGTCAGCATGTCCAACGCACACGTAGCAGCAGCTACAGCTGACTGCACTTGCCCATGCACTTATTTGTGCTGCACTCCACACGAGGATAGGTCTTTAAGGGCACCGCCCTTTCCTTCCTGAAGCGACCAGGAACACAGAACGCTGGAGTCAGCATGTCCAACGCACACGTAGCAGCAGCTACAGCTGACTGCACTTGCCCATGCACTTATTTGTGCTGCACTCCACACGAGGATAGGTCTTTAAGGGCACAGCCCTTTCCTTCCTGAAGCGACCAGGAACACAGAACGCTGGAGTCAGTATGTCCAACGCACACGTAGCAGCAGCTACAGCTGACTGCACTTGCCCATGCACTTATCCGCGCTGCACTCCACACGAGGATAGGTCTTTAAGGGCACAGCCCTTTCCTTCCTGAAGTGACCAGGAACACAGAACGCCGGAGTCAGCATGTCCAACGCACACGTAGCAGCAGCTACAGCTGACTGCACTTGCCCATGCACTTATCCAAGCTGCACTCTACACAAAGATAGGTCTTTAAGGGCACAGCTCTTTCCTTCCTGAAGCGACCAGGAACACAGAACGTCAGAGTCAGCAGGTCCAACGCACACATAGCAGCAGCTACAGCTGACTGCACTTGCCCATGCGCTTATCTCCGCTGCACTCCACACGAGGATAGGTCTTTAAGGACGCAGCCTTTCTTTCCTGAAGAGACCAGGAACATAGAACACCAGTGTCAGCAGTTCCAATGCACACGTAGCAGCAGCTAATGGGTTAATGCGCCTATTGCAGGCATTTGTGTGTAACTTGAAGGCCACATATCCAGTTCTTGGTCATATACTGGTACATTTGTTTTCTTGCTGTGCTGTTGACCTCACAGTTATCAAACCTGACCTGTATCTTTCACCTTTTTCTCTTAGCTTTTCTCAGGTCAATTGGGAGCAGGGAGATGGCTTATGTGTGCTGAGGATTACTGAGGCAAGAGCGCATAAAGCACATTAACAAGTGACAGTGGGCAAGCATTGGGTACTGGGTGACCACCCATAGCCCCACTTGTGACCAATTTCACAAATCTGAACACCAGCCCCCCAAAACTGCAAGGTTGGCTCCACCTCTGTTAATGCTTCAATAAAATATGTTTTTCTCCTTTAGTTTTGCGAGCCCCATTCTCGGGCAAAAACTGTACATGTTGGTGGCGAACCCTGTTACTGACACAGTAACATAGATCACCTCAGAAAATGCTTAATACCAAGATGTATCTTCGGAAACAGCTTTGAACTCACTTACCAGTAATCTGCGTTAAACCTCTTTTGATCAATATATAACACTATGATATGTGAAGATGCTACATGATTTGGATTAAGTGAAAGCCCATTTTTACAGTGTACGCACGAGGTATTGCATGATTAGTTGGTCAGCTAAGGCTTTGATTGTGACTATTTACAAAAGCATAATCTAATGGACAACACGAAATGGGCTATTTTCATCAGAGCAATAGCGTTAATGGAAGACGTAAAAGCCTTGCGTAAGTCTTCTCCATCTCCCTTTGATGCCACACCTGATTTTCATTAATTTGTGTAGCAGGGAGGACGGGTGGAACGCAGCTTGCGTTTCTGTCGCCTCCCTTCCTCTCCGCCATACAAATGCCCAAGGAATTGTGTCAACATGCACTTTCATGCTGGCGTAAATACTGGGGATCCCTATGGCGCCTGTCGGCTTTACACACCAGCATAAAGCAAGCAGCATAAAGCAAGCAGACTCCTTAGGGATCCATTGTACACGCTGCCTGCCATGCGAGCATGGCAGGATGCATTTACTCATTTGCATGGTGGAGTGCCAATGTGCAGGGCAAAAGGCGGTATAGATGCAGCCTTTTGTCCTGCACATTGGCATTCTGGCGTTCAAATGACCAGAATTTGGTGGCATTTCTACACATAGCGGCTCAAAGCCGTCAAATTATGGCATGAAGCAAAATGAGCTCCAAATGCTCACTTACATTGGCTACTAAATTGGGAGACAATGACACATTTATCAGGATGTTCTTTGTGTGCGATGCTATGTCGCAATAGGTCAGCATGCAGAGGAAATCCAGTTTCATTGGCATCACTCTCCACTGCCATGACACTCAATATAATGTTGTATATGAATTAAAAATAAATGTTGGCAACCTATTCCCTCTCTTTTTGTGAAGGATAATCCATACTGACACTTCCTTGCTTAGCCATTGCTCCTGTGCCAGAGCTGGCCAAGACTGCCAAACATGTCTGCACTTGCATCCCATTAGTGCTATGCTACTAAAAGGCAAACTTTTGGAACGTGTGATGAATCTGGAGTTTTTTTTCCCTTTTTCCCTAGGCTAGGGAGGTGAGCCGACTCTGCACAACCCTCCCTAGGGATTCGGGAAAATGACTCCTATTCTCACGAGGAACTCTCTAAAACCAAGGCAGTATCTGCATACATGGGAATCCGCGAAACTGATGTTACATTCGACTGTGGGAATGAACATTATTCTGAAAGTGCCTTTGGATGTTTGGCTCAGGACACTGCTGGTCTCTGCTAAAGACAGCTGAACATAAACTGCATGCACCATTCTGGTCACAGAGCAAGAATAAAGGTGCAATCACACTTGAACAGAGGGAAAGAAGCAATACACAGAGGTGACCATCTGACGTGAGCATGTCACTGAGGAAGAGCTGTGTTGCACAGTGGAGCCAGCTGTGGTGCGGAGAGAAGCAGGAGAAGGAGAGACACAAGTGACCCGGACATGACCATGCAGAATTTGTTGTTGGCCCATAGCCCAAAAAAAAACTACTCTAAACCCAGAAAGGGAAGGAAGAACACATTTTTCGGCCAGTGAGCAGAGAAATCATGAGATGAGTGGAACACAAAACTCACTCGTTTCTAGATAGGAGCACCAGAAATTCATGTAGAATGCCATCGCTATCGAGCCAATGCTACCTCACTGAAGCAAACCCTGTAACATAGAAGTTACCCGGGTTGCTCATAGTGGAGGGCGGCAGAGAGACCAGAGATTGAAAGCGGAAGAATGAAGCATTACCCTAAACCAGTAACTCTCCTTCTGTTCTGATCCTCCTCAATCTCTCCTCTGCTTTTGACACTGACTACCACTCAATCCTCATAAACCTTCTCTGTGATACCCTATAGGCATCACAAACAGGGCACTGTCATGCACGCAGCACACCAGGACACCTCTGATATCCACTCAGTACATCAGGACAATCCTTCCCATAGGGTGCAAGAAGCCCTACTCAGCAGCAACATGGCGCTCAAGTGGCACATCGTTATGGTTCCCCAACAACCAAAGGTGCTCCGTTATTTCGGATTCAGTTTCTGTGGCGGCTCTGGCCTCATCGACAATGGCAGTTGTCATGGAGATGGAGGAACATTGCGTGACGGGCAGCTCAGGTGATACAGACCCGCTCACGTGATCGTGCAACCTTGACGCGGGCCCGCTCACGTGATTGCACTTCCTTGGCAACGGGATAAATGAACGTCAGTTGTTTTACACAGCACTTCTCAGCTGGGTTTGCTCCCGGCTCAGTGGCGTTCCTCAATCACGACTTTGTTGAATTACGACCTTGCTTTGCTTTCATATTTCCTCTTGCACGACCCCTGGCTACGGCCATATTGACGGATTGATTACTCGGACTGCTTCCATTTAATTACAGCTTCATGGACTGCCTTATTCTTTACGTTTTGTCTGTGGCGCACTTTTGTCTAAGTATACTGGACTTTCTCGACATCAGACTTTGCATCCGGATCTCTGTTTTGGACCTGTTCTTCTTGGCTTGGGCCTCTTCTCAGTCAAAGTGGACTACGGTGGCAACCCATCAAGTGCCTGTTCGGACCCAGTACCTCTGGTCCTTCCTTGTTTATGCACTGCACCATCTAGTGGGGGGACAAGCCTTCTTTTCCTCCCCCCTTACACCATCTCCCCAGCAGCTCAACCATTTCCTCTCTAACAGACCCTCCCAGGTTTAAATGGGTCCTTTACTCTCCCCCCATCTCACTCTCTAACTGGGCGTCCCTCAGAATTCTATCCTATCGCCATGGTTATTCAACATCTCCTGGCTCAACTGGCCCACCTGAGATCCACCTACTCTCCTCACTTTCAGTGTTACATAGGCGACACACAGCTCTCTTTCCAGCTGCCTTTCTCTACCTCCTCCTTCTCCTCCTCCTCTTCTTCCTACCTTATACCTGACTGCTATTCAGGCATGGTGCTCTGCTAATGATCTCTGCCTCAATATCAGCAAGACAGCAATCCTTCTTATTGTGATGCCTGCTCCTAGTTTACCCCTCACTCTCTGGCTAGACTTTCCGACGTGCTTCCTGCAGCTTAAGTGAACCATGTCCCTGCATACTGATACGTGATCCTGCATCATCTGTTGCCTACCAACCAGAGAACCATAGGCAACACCACAAAAAGTAAAGGGGCCAGACATTTTTTACCATAACACTATTAGAAACAAAGGAACCCATGTCCTAAAACCAATAGTGTCCTAAAAAGTAAACGAACAAAGAACCAAAGTACATTAACTTTATGCATAAATAAAGACACACACCACAGTCAGCATTGAAGGGTCTGGTGACACTGGAATTGGCTCAACAAGCACCATGCTCCAAAACATATCACCTCCCATAGAATGTCTTTCTTCTTCTGGGGAGCCACAAGTACCACGGTAGCGGTGGAAAGGAAAATGTTTACATTACACTTCTTCAATTTGTGGCACTATTTATGGTGTAGAAAGAAATAACTCACTGCTGATAAAGGTATTGTTTAGGTACTGTGGATGAAGACAGATTTGATGACCTTCCTGATCTCCCCCCTGGGAAATCAGACAATTTAAATGAGTATGAAAAGTGCATTGAAAAAATGGACAAGCACTATGAGAAGAAATTAAATAACATATTTGAGAGACACAAATATGGAAAAAGAACACAAAGAGAAGAAGAATCTGTTGAACAATTCATTATTGCCCTGAGATTTCTTGAAAGAACCTGCAACTTTGGACAGCAGACATATGAGATACTCAGACATCAGTTTATGCTCGAGTGTGGAGACAGTAAGATCAGAGAGAAGCTACGGCCAAAGCTAACCCCCCACTAGAGGAGGTTTTGAGAATAGCCAAGAAAGTTGAACACACCAATAAATGTGTCAAGAACTTGGAAAAGAAAATGTAAATAAACAAAACGGTGAGAGATGAAGCGACCAAACATTCTGAAGCCATTTCTGTTATTACAAATACTTCTTTAAAAACTAAACCGACTAAGATACATACGCCATGGAGAAAACTGTCCAGTTCACGAGTAAATACTAGCACCCAGAGAAGGTGTTTCAGGTGTGACTCATTTGGTCATCTTGTAAACAGTCCTTCTTGCCTGGCTCTAGAGATAAAGTGTACTATGTACAAAAGGAAGGGGCATCTAAGCAAGGTTGCAAATCCCATATGATCAGTTGAATAGTGGGAATGTATGAGAATGAAGAAGGGGCCATATTTGCAGTAACTGAGGATGAAGAAGACTTAGATGAACCAAAAGACATTGTTAATATCATTGGAAGTGAGGTAGAAATGAGGATTGATTCAGGAGTGAAGTGCACTCTCCTTTCAAAAGGGTCTTATGAACGTCTGTTCCCAAATGAGAAGTTGATGGAGGTGGACAATTTTGAATTCAATGGAAGAATTGCCTCTGGGCAAGTACATGTTACAGAAAAAGGTACAATTCCCCTTTTAAGTTGGCTGCAGTAGAAAGAAACATGAGATCAAACTCAATCCAAATGGGTGTGAGACAATTATGTATTGAGATGACAATAAAGTGAATGCAGTGTCTAGTAAGAAATTGGGTTATTTGAAGGGATTTCTACACCAAATCAGGTTAAAAAACAACTCAAAGCCAGTTTACTCACAAACTAAGAAATATTATGCCAATGTGAGAAAAGGTAAAAGAAGAATTGAATAAACTAGAGGCAGATGGAATCATTGAGAGGATAGAGTAATCTGAGTGGGTCTCTACTCTCATCATAGTAGCAAAAGCAAATGGTAAATTGAGACTTTGTATGGATCTTAAGTCTCTCAGAAAGTGTGTAGTTCCAGACTGTCATACTCTGCCAAACATAGCAGAAACCCTGTCAATTCTAGGTAATGCATAGGTATTTGTTAGGGATAATTCTCTGTTAAGGCTAATTTCCCAAACCTAGTGAGTCCCCCAGCAGCTTTGCTGGATTTTTGGGGTTTCTTTTTTTCTCCTGCTAAGAGTGAGACTCTTTTTCTCCCACTCTTAGACATGATTTGAGATATCCTTTGACTTTGTAATGTGTTTTATGGGCTATGGGGTCTTTTACTCCATAGGGTTTCATATGGTTTTTGGTAAGTGTGTTACACAGCACCCACAGCACCCACAGCATTCCACCAGAATATTTCCTATGGGATTTTCACATTCATTTTAAACGCACCACTTTTTGGTGCAATGTTAAAGATACTGCTGGGTTATTTATTTAATATTTATTCCCCGGTTGGGTCTTTTTGCCAGGACTCGGTTTTAAAATGGTGTTTGTGTTCGCCTCTGTAACTCCAACCCAAGTCGAGCCCTTTGTTCCACTTTTTGGCGGGCTTCTCCACAGAAGCCTCCAAAAGTGGTGCCACTATGTCTGGGTCTACAGGATGTGTGGGAGGGGGGTTTAGGCATCCTGGACTGAGTTGCCTCGGCAACTCAAGTCGCACTCTTGTGTGATTGGCCCAGTGGTGAGCCGCCCGGGTCACTACTTAGCATGTTTGAGTGACAGCTCGGACTGATGGATGGGGATTTTCTGCATAAAAGCAGGGCTTTGGGGACTGGAACTTCAGAAGTCGCCACAGGACCAAAGAATCCGAAGAGGGAGAAGCTGAGCTTACCTGCAATGACAACACCACCAGTGGAGCCCTGCTGAACCCTCTCACCACTTCCCAACGACAGAGAAGATCTTCATGCCGGAGAGTCTTCTTCCTCTGAACTGGTGGGGATAACCAGTTTGCCCTCTTTTCGCCTTCCTGGATCGTCTTGTGGGTGAATCGCCCGTGCCAAGCACCCCGGCGGCCGGATAGCCACGCTTCACCACTACCGCGAATAAAAGGGTAGTACCTTTTAACCAGGAAACTCTGCGGCTGGTTTCTTCCCTGGCAGTGCAACTACCTCCAGCTTTCCTCCACGTCGAGATCTTCTCTTCCCCTGGACGAAGCACCGACTTGCACCCGCTGCCAGGAACAACTGCCCCCGCTGGAGCTCTCTCACTATTTCAGGTACTGAGTCCCACCTGGTCTCCCTTGCAACAGACTGTTCAAGGTGTCCCGTAAATCCTTGACTTTCTATCCTGGGGTGACTTGGGACCTACTAACTAACTTTTCCTGACTTGATACAACCCTTTTTGAACTCTGTGCAAAGACTCTTTAAAAGTACTATTCAACTGTGTGATCTTGGACACATTCCGCCTTGCGCTCACCAAGAGTGGGCCTGGCCTATGACTTTCTTGCTCCTCAGTAGACTCTGCCTTTTCTGACTTGCTCTGGTTCTCCTAAAGTGTTGGTATTGTGTATGTTTCTAATTCTGCCTTTTTCCCTCCCTTTTCAATTAACTTATTGGAGTGCCATCTTAGGTTAAGCGCTCACCTCTGTCTGAAAATAAGTGGTGTTCTAACTAAGACTTGTTCAATAAGTGATCAGGGATGTATATATATTAATAGTGACTGTGTTTGAACTTGCTTGCCATATTAGTGTTAGTGTATTTTACAAAGTGTGTTTATAAATAAATCATTATATACTTTTATACCCAAGCTCTGGTCAGTGTTTGCTTGTGGTACTGTATTTCGGTAGCTATCTTTTATACTCTATATACTGTCTAACTCTTCTTGAGAGAAGTCTGGCTGCTCAGCCAAAGCAACCAGGTAAATCTGGGTGGTACAGACTGCTACCAAATGGGTTTACTGCCAACACCTGTAGTCTTAAGCCTTTTGCATTGGTGCCTAAGGTAACTGCACAGGTTTCTGCCTAACAGTATTCTTGTCACTAGAAATTACTTCTGCAAATCATTAGATCAGACGCCACCCAAAATCAAAGGAACTGACAGCATTCATCACACCAGAGGGTTTGTTTCAGTTAATTTGCATGCCTTTTGTTTTGATCTCAGAAGGGTCCATGTTTCAAAGAATAATGATGAAACAGTCAAAGATGAACCTGGTGTAATACGCTTTCAAGACAACATATTAGTATTTGGGAATTGCCATGATAACCATGATAAAAGGGCAGACAGAGTAATGAGAGCTTAGGAAGAGAGCAGTCTCTCTTCTAGTGAAGATAATTGTAAATTCAAACAAGATAAGATTGATTATCTGTGACACAAAATATCTGCCAATGGTGTTTGCCCTAAAAGGAACTTGGTGTACAAGATCAGAAACACAGCGCAGCCCTAGAATAATTTTCTCTGTAAAAGGAATTCCAAATGTCACAGATCGATTGGTCAACATGAGACTCCTGATTAAAGATAAGTTGAAATATGAATGTAATGATTAGTGCGTAAAAGAGTGAATCTTGATTAAAGATGAATTGGATCAAATGCCTTTACTTAAGAATTTTGTGGGGGGGCGACAAACCATATTATCGACAGATTTCAGTAATACAGCCCTTGGTGCGGTCATAACGCAAATTGAATATGACAAAGAATGTATCATTTCTTTTGCTTCCAGAATCCTCAAAAGAGCAGAGATAAATTAATCATTTATCGAGAAAGAACTATTGCTGATAAAGTGGTCCATTGAAAAATTCAGAACCTTTTTATGCGGATCAAAGTTTGCGGTTTGCACAGACCACCAACCCCTAAAGGAAACCCTGTAAACGAAGGGCTTGGACACAGATTATTTAAGAATAAGGAGATGGGAATTGAGTCTCCAGGAAAATGTATTTGAGGTGGTGTATGTTGCAGGAAAGAGAAATATACATTCGACGATTTATTCTGAATGGTGGCGCAAGAAGGAAGATATGATGATGCACTAGGAGAAAAAGAAGATTGTGTAATAAATGTTGAACAGTTGATGGTTTTGAAGGATGAATGGAAATTGATTTTACTACTGGATGATGTGCTGGGAAGAGTAAGGAATGAATTAGCAAGAAATGGTTCAATATACAAAAGAAGTGTGGAAGGGACAGAATTGTGTCGGGTATGGCTTGTTAGAGATGAGTTACAGGTAGTTGGTGAAAATGTCATGAGAGGTGACAGAGTGTTGCCCTAGAGTGTTAGACAGAAAATCATACAATTAGCTCATGAGGGACACCAGGCCAAAAGGTTTGTTTAGAGTATTGGTGGCTGAGATGCGACCTGGAAACTGAAAGGGCAGTAAGAAACTATGGGCCTCATCAGGAGTGGGCGGTATCCCAGCGGAAAACCTGCTGAGATACCACCCAACACAAATAGCGTTACCGCAACTTGGGCCGTGCTATGAGCAATGGATTTTAACTGCACAAGTTTAAGCTTCCAGTGTAATTAAATGACAGCTGTCACACAGGCGGCCGACGGTACTGCGCCCATATCCTGACAGATTTTTACAGACAAGCACACTTTTTAATGTGGATATTCTTATGATGGATTCTGCTTTTCCTGACATCGTGTGCTTCTGTTTATTCTTTAAATGAAGTGATGGGTAACACCCAGCCAGCAAGGATGTTGGACATTTCTTGATGTTTTGAACCATTATTTTGCAATTTCAGCAGCCAAGGAAAAAAGGATTTCAGAGCACCTTTGGGTTTCCTTGCAATAAAGCACTGCCTACCATGAAGTTTCCATTTGCACTCTGTGGGCAGCCCAATGACAGGTTTCAGCAGTGTGGTCTCCTGTTCCACCACTGACACAGGCAATGTAGATTGGCAGCCAACTCTCTGGTTTCACAGCGCAAGTTTTCATAGGTTTAGCGCACACAGGGCTTTTTGCGGCTATTTTGCTGGTTCTGGTGCCACCAGCACACAGTGATGTTGCAGGGCAGAGCTAGTGGGTCAGTACATCCCACACCAAAGAGTTATGGTTTTGTAAACACAGATGAGAGAAAATTCAGTGCAAGAAGGATTCTAACAACACTAGGGTTCTGAATTTAAAGATGGGATGGGTTGAGATTGGGATGATACAATGCAGATATACTATGGGTCACTGTTCTTCCTATTCATACTTACAGTCTTTTGTAATTAAATTGTACCGTCAGTTCTGGTCATTGAATTGGATAAGGTCAACCGGCATCAGGGCACCTCTGGAGGGATTGGATCCGTGGCGCGACTAGATTTACATGGGCCCTTCTGGTTACTGGACACGGTAGATAGCAGGATGCAAGTTTCATCGGGCAAGCCTTAATGGTAGCAAGCCAAGCTGAATCCAAATTATTCTTTTAAGTTTTGGAGGTTTGCAATTGGGTCAAGCTAACAATAGTTCAGCAATGCTAAGTCTGGATTCTGCAAAGAAATCTGGATCGTCTAAGAACTCTAGAGTCAGCTACAAGATGAAGAGTTCTGGAATAAGGTGCTGCGCGGACATCTGGATGGGTTCTGGAAGCAGTGTGTTTATGTGTAGTGAAACTCCTATATTTATACTGTCAAATGCCATCCCCCAGTTTATGGTGTGGGCAGAATTTCAAAAACACACCCCCTTGGCTGTGAGTGGCTGCAGCACATGCTTTATCCTGGTTGGCGGTCTGAACAGAGCTTTTATCTTTATGACAGGATTTAGTAACTCCCACATTGATTTTTACCAAAACATACATTTTTGCACAAATGTACATTTCTAACATTATGTACCCTAATAAAATTGGACGCATATATTTTATATTCGATTGTCTACATTCACATTCACTCCCCATCTTTGTGCGAGCTGTCTTGGTCATTCTATGGATTTTTTGTCAATTTTAACTATAACGGTTTGGATTAATCATTTCTAATTTGGTACATCTCTGGGCGCTGATCAGTGGATCATGTACATACATTTTCATGTTTGCAACATTGATCGTTCTGATACAATGCTAATTTTTTAAATAACTTTGGTTCCTTAAATGGTACGAGTTTCATCAATGTCTTCAAATCACAAGGCTGAAATGAGGTTAATGTCTACCAATTTTCAGATGTATCCCTCTTTCGGTTGCTCAGTTAAAGAGTTCTAAACTTTAATCAAACATAAGGATTTAACATCAAAGTTCTCCTTTGTAACCTCCCCTTCTCAGGTAGCAGCTGTCCAGTCTTTTGATCAGGGGGGGGTGTGTTCCCTTCCTGGAGGGGGAAGCTCCTGCCCCTCCCATCAGAGGTCAATGCTCAGCCTGTCCTTTGTTCTTTGTTTCAGCCCCAGATGAATGTCTAATGCGGCCTCATTGTTCTCCTTGTTGTCATTTTGCAGGAACCATTAGGCTTCCTGGTTTCAAGGAAGTGTCAAGCTGAGATGTCAACTTCCCAGGTCAGGCTGTCAGATCAGAATTAAATAGTGGATTAGGTCCAGACTGGGTTCCTTTAAATTAAAGTCTTTTCATTTCACATATAAAATATAAGCACAGTTTATAAGGGATTTGGACATTTTAAAAGAATAAGCCCTTCACAAACATGCTTTAAATAGTGGATTTTACAATTTTTATCAGGAAACAGAAACACTTTTAAACTGGGTTTGACAGCTACTTTCCTTAATCAGCTGTCAGGCAGGGAGGCCTGGATTCCCCTGACTGCCTTGAGAATCCATGAGTTCAGCACACTTTCCTTTCCATAATTCTCTGGGAAAATGACGGAATTTTGAAGGGCATTTTCGGATTATGCCCTTCTGTGGCCTTGTTTCAGTGACAGATGACAGGTGACGGCAGTGATTCCTGTTTTTACACCAACTTTGCCTGTGTGTGTGGCAGGGTGTGTAGCTCTTTTGTGGTTTGTGAACCATGCACAATTTTGCCGATTTAGTGCGCACAGAGGTTATCGCCTCCATTTTTGGCAGTTTTCTTTCCCCATTGGCAAAGGGGTGCAGTGTGGCGCATTGGTGTGGATAAAAATATTCCACAAATGGACATCCCGGGTGAAGCAGGGTACTTAAGCTAGTATTACAATAAATGTAGATATGATATGAGGAAAGCAGTGTTAGAGATAGAATTACCTGCAAGTGATGGGGTGAGAGTGAAACTGCAATTTACTCTGAGAAGGGGTCAGCTTAAATGGTCATTGCCTCAAAATGTTATGAAGGTATTTCATCATGCGCTTGGAGTGCAAGATGGTAGGGCATGGAACATGAATAGAATAGTTAAGGTGAAGGAGAAAAGTGAGAGAAATGAAGTGATGAAACTAGAAGTGAAGAGACATGGGGTGTGAGAAGAGTGAGGTGATGAAGCCTCATGTGAAGACTCTTGAGGTAACAGTGAGAAGATCTCAAAGGGTAATTAGAAAGCTCAGTTATTTTGAGGATTATATTGTTAATGAATAAAAGGGAGATGTGTAATATCCTATTAGCCTTTGGAACATAGAATGTGAATGGAGAAGGGTGAGTGCGTGAATAGAATGAGGAGCACGGAGAAGAGAAAAGAGTGTCATGAAGGACGGAGAGGATTGCTGATGGTGGGGCTTTATGAATGTATACTTATTCCTGAATAAGTACTTATAGAAACTTATCTATGGGCTTCATTACAAGTATAACAAGAAACAATGAACACATATGCACTCCTATTGTTGTCCTGGAGAAACCTATTTGTTGGTTTTACGATTGATAGTGAGGTGCTGAGGAGTGTAACACAACCTTGACACAAGGTTGTGGGTTTGGAAAAACTGGAAGAGGGAGGGTAACCACACGATGTGGGCCCCTGGCGTCCCCAACACACTCTAGGTACTGTCACAGACAGTCAATATGTATAGTTCTCTAGATATAAATGTTAACCATCATCCAGACATACCGCTATGTCAAAAGCTTTGTAAAAGATTCAATTATCGGTATTACCAAAGAGATTTATTCACATAAACTTTAGTGGACTTCTCTTATTAACATACATATAGTTTGCAAACAATAACGTTGTGTGAAACTATTAGAAGTCTCTGTAATTTCCTCACACGTCATAAGTCATCAAAATTCAAACATAAAAACTCTACGCGTTTCGGGAAAGCTCCCTTCTTCTGGAGTGGATGTTAAAGATTGTCAAGAAAATGTTCTGTCCAATGATTAATCTTCAATATTCTAAACTTCCGAGACGTTGTGTCTGGATATCTACAAGAGAAGACATTATTCTTAGTTGTAATTTTTACTCAATTAATCCAAAACAAGACTTTCTTACTAATTACTATAAGCAGACTATAGTGCTTCCTACCTCACATCGGTGCCACGAGGTTGAAACCCTGGGTCTAAGTGGATGAGATTAACATCTATCAGTCTTCGTATGTCAATACTGGTAAATAAGTACCCTGCAAGACAAGGATAGGTCTAATTAGTAAAGTATCAAAAATCAAGACACGTATTCATAAAAGGAGAATCCAAGAGAATAACAGAGAGATATACCTTGGATATGAAACTGCATCCAAGAGAATATCCAGACACAACGTCTCCAGTAATAATGGGATATCGGGTGGCAGAAATGGTGAGCCGAGATTGCTGGTAAAACACCAATAATACCCCAATGTCTCACAGAGGTTCAACATATAAACTGAACAGAGTGTATAGAGTGGGATTCAAGAATGAATACTGGGGAGCTCCACATAAGAATTAATTTGATGAAGACCTGTTTGATGGATCTCCGACCCATTTCGACCAAGAGGTCCACTAAGAATGACACCATTTTAATACAGTACCATCAAGTAATACCAATAATCAGGCATTTTCATTGTCAGAAATCTTCAGTGTATCCTTTAATAACATGAGTTTAGCCATTTCACTATTTTACACAAAACTGCCAAAAGCCAGATGGGTATGAGCAAAACAGATGGTGTAGGCGTATGTAATGTCTCAACTGATTCAAAACTACTTTTTTAAAGAATTTATCTGTAGACTCTCTGCACAACCTCTAAATGACACATTAGCCCCACATCATACCCAAATGGGATTTTAATCTTTACTTTTCTGAAGGATCTTCACCATACTCCAACTATTGTTTAGTCCGGATGGTACTGACACCATCACCATATCTAGTTGTAACTATGACAATCCCATTTCAACTGTTTTATCAACTCTGTATTCGACGTTCTAGTATTCTATCAACATTTATTAAAAGGGCAATACACCTGTGATGATGTTCAGAAACAACACATTGGCTAATTGTAATGGGCGTCATTTCGAGATTGAGAAATTAAAGCCAGACTCAGTTACAATTACCAAAACCTGGTACAAGGGATTTTCTGTGTTTTAAGAGTGGTGGTAACACAGAGTTAGTCCCCATTCTCCGTGACCATAGGACTCCATTCTTTTTTGTGTGGATTTACCACAAGCAGTAATGCTTCCATTGCAAATCTGCTGATTTTTGGACTTGAAGTGAAGGATTAACCTCCATTATATTGCTGTGGGTGCAAATCCTTCACTTCAATGCAAAAATGCACCACCCTTCATCTCCCTGTTCGTATATCTGCAGACAATTCACATAAAGATTGCTAATCACCATCCTCTTTCCTCACCAACCCTCATTCCCTTGCCCCACTTTCTCTCACTCATCACCTCCTCTCTTTCCTCCACTTCTCACAAACCATCCTTTCAATGCCTGTACCAAAGCAAAAACTATTGGCATTGCCATAGCTTGTTTAATATTTATGGAACACTACTTACCGTGGGCACTTGTTTATGCACACTCAGTTGTGACATTTATGTGGGCTGAGGTACAAAGAGAAGGTGATATGCCAACGGCCACAACAAATATTTGTAATGTGGGTAATCCATCATCGCAAGTGCAAAACTATACGCCTGTGCCTACAACAATTTGGCACAAATATGAATTGTCAGAAAAAAGTAATGAAGTACATTTGCCAGGCCTCCCTCAAAGATGTATTATGCATTGGGTAGAAATGATTGGTGATTCAACGTATCTATTTTGTCATCTTTCAGAACACAAGACATTATTAGAGAAACATGCAAATCAAGCATAACTCACTCTTAGAGGCGAAATGAGGGCAAGAGAGAATGCAGTGCAGTGAAATAGTTGGATTAAAACATTACAAATAAAAACAATGCATACTTCCAGATTCCAAAGGAGGTGATGAAATGCTCTACAGTTGACAGTAAAGAGGGCGTAATCTAGCAAAAACCCATTCCCAGCTTCTGTGGCTGCACACAACTTAATTCTATTTAATTACGCCCCCATCACATGGTGTGAATGCCTGACAAAGGAGCCCGGCCTACAGGAGTTTAAACTGAACGATTTAATGTAAAGGGGTGAATAGATCATCAGCTCCATGCCCCTCCTTTGAACAAGGCACTTAGCACAAGGCAGTCAGCTGTGAAAAGGAAAACAAAAATCAAAACATAAATTGGAGGGTAAAAACGTATTCATAGCTTTAGCCGCGTGGGGCATCTACCCAACCAGCCTGTGCCTAAGGCCGGCACTGGAGGCAATGGAAAACATATCCCCTTAGAAAGCGTGCTGGTGGGGCTGGTCAGTGGTGCAGGGCCTCCCTCTCCTAATATAGCACCTCCATGTACATGGTGCCGGTCCTGTTAAGTGTAGAGAGGGGATATTGGATGGCAAGTGAATAGCACTAGGTGCGGCCGCACCGCCATGCTCTGTCGGGCAACAACCAGAGCACCAAAACCGAGATTTACCAAAGAGTGGGGTCTCCGTGCGATGAACAGTCTTGTGGCAGCCGAGCTATGCAAAGAAGGGCCTATGAAATTACACATTCCCAGTATTGGTGCATCTTGATGATAACCTTTCTACGCAAGAGTAAAAGAGCATAACCAATACATTACAGAAGAACTGCTGTGGTTACAAAAGCTTTACTTCTATGTGAAACTGGAGAAATGCACATTGGAGCAGGATACTGTATATGTTTGGGATTCATTTGCTCATCTATGGTTGTTAAAAGGGATCCATCTAAGATAGAGGAAGTTTTCAAATGGTAGCCACATCTGTCAAAGAAGTTTAAAAATATGTGGACTTTGCCAATAATTATAGATGTTTTATTGAAGATTTTTTGCCATGATCTGCCTATCTCTGGTTAGCCGATCGCCTTATCTCTGGCTAGCCAATCCTTCCTCTCTGGCTAACTATCGCCCAATCTCTATCACTCCCTTATTGGGCAAATTCTTGGGAAAGCAGGCCATCTCCCAGCTTAATCTACATACTGAATCTGTGGGTTGCCTCCATGACCACCAATCTGGCTTCAGAGCTGCCAGAAGCATGGAAACCACTCTCCTGAACACACGTGAAGACTTGCTTTCAAATCTTGACTCTAATCTCGCTTCTGTCCTCATTCTCCTCAATCTATCCTCTGCTTTTGACACGGTCAACCAGGCCATCCAGCTCAATCGTCTCCGCGACAACCTTGGTATTACTGCCCAGGCCCTGGCCTGGTTGATCTCTTTTCTCCCTGACTGACCCTATCAGGTCCAACTGGGGTCTATATTCTCCCCTATCTATCTCTCTACTTGTGGTGTTCCCCAGGGGTATAACTGCTCTCCCTGGTTCTTCAACAACTACCTAGCACCTCTTGCCCACTGCATCGCTACTTTCTGCTCCAATTTTCAATCTTATGCGAATGACACTCAGCTCTCTTTCAGGCTCCCCTCAGCCACCTCTGCTTCTTCTCTCATACCACATTGCCTGGACGCAATTCAGGAATGGTGTGCCGCCAATTATCCCTGCTTTAATGCCATTAAGACTGAGATCCTCCTCATTGGGGCACCCGCTCCCTCCTTTCCTCTTGCTCTCTCTCGCAGGCCACTCTGGGCCCTCTTCCTATTCCTTCCTGTGATGCTCAGAAGCTTGATGTCATCTTCGACTCCACCCTCTCCTTCTCTCCTCACAACTCTGACATCTCTAAGAAGTCAAACTATCAGCTGCACCTCCTCAGAGGTAGTCTTCCTTTTCTCAGTTTCCCACAGAAGCTCACTGTCTCCAGAGCTCTGGTCTTCTCTAGGCTGGACTATTGCAACAGCCTCTTTCTAAATATTCCTGCTTCTACTCTTCAACCTTTACAACTTATCCAGAACAGGACTGTAAGACTTGTCTTTGGCCTCTAGCCCAGGGATCGTATCTCTCCAGCTCTGAACTCCCTTCACTGGCTCACTGTGGCTGCAAGGATCAAGTTCAAGGCCCTCTGAATCACCCAGAAGCCTTTCTGGGGCCTGGGACTTCTCTACATCCAACTTTCTCTTCCAAAACATCTTCCTTCTCAAGCTCTCTGCTCATCCACCTCCAACTCTCTGAGGGTCAGACGCTTCTCCAAGCAGAGAGTTGGGGGCAGATCTATCTCCTCGGCTTGGGCCTCCCTCTGGAAAAGCCTCCCTGCCTCTCTCAAACTTCAGCAGAACCACCTGCGGTTCCGGAAGCAACTCAAGACCATCCTTTATAATTCCGCTTTCTCTCTTCCCCTACCCTGCTGACTGCTGATGCACCTGACTGCTCCGCGCACTGGTCACCTGGTCACCCTCTGAACTTGGGCCCAAGCTCCTGCATGTCCAGTTGCCCTTGCACTGCCTCTGGGCTCCCCAGCATTTAAGGGTCTGTATCTGCAACCCTACAGTCCCTTCTCTCTGCACTTATGAGCCACGCGCTGGCTGCATTTGTGAGTTAACTGCTCTTCCGCCTTTCCCTCCCCCTGGCACTTCTCCCCTTCCGTCTTCCCCAAACTTGCATGATATGAAGGACACAAGGCCTAGTAAGATCATTATTTTGTCCTCCCTTTGTTTCCCCCTCCTTGCCTTGTACTTCTGTACAGGCACGTTATAAATGCCACATCATATCATATCATATCATTTAACCAAGATGGATGTTACTTTTGTTTGGAGTAAAGAACAGGAGGGGGTCTTGATGTTATTAAGGACACAGTTCAAGCCTGCGACTATTTTGAATCATCTAAACACATTTCCATCTCTTGTGGTTGTGACAGATGCCTCGAGATCTGCTCTAGAGCCCATCTTGTCCTAAAAAGAACCTTAGCTGGGTAATCTACACCTGGTGGCATTTCTCTTCACCACCCTGACTTCACCAGTCTGTAATGGCGCGATATATAAGAGCATGTTTTCCCAACAGGGAGAGATTCCTTCAGTTGAGAAATGTTGAAGCAGCGAGGTATTTTGTGATGGTGTGGACTGATCATTAAAAATGCTGGCTGCCATTGTACTATGAAACCTGGTGCATTGGATGTTTTTTTCTCCTGGTTCCAATGTCAAGTTGCCTTTCACCCATGATCTGCCATGGGAAGTCTGATCGCTTACCAGTTTTTCAGACTCTATATCTGAAGACAGTTAGATCATGAAAACACTAGTGCTGCATGAAAAAATGTGGCTAGTATGATTGCTGCAAATATAAAAACATCTTTCCTGAAAGAAATCGATAAGGCACAGGTGCAGGTAAACAAGAAGGAATGGATTACGATAGATTCTTAATAAAGTATACAAATGATCAGGGCGTCCCGAAGGGATGAAAAACTCTAGTGAGACCGACAAGTATGAAAAAGTGCTTTACTCATACTGAGTTCATTAACAAGACAAATTTAACGTGGTCCTAAGAACACAGGACAAAAGACATATCATTATACAAGTGTTCTTTGCTGACAAAAAGCACAGGAATCAATGCACATACAGTGCTAGACATGGGAGACCATTATTACACAACATATTGTAATAAGAGAACAACAGAGGTTTCCCATTCTATTTGGCTGGGAATCCTACAATTATCGGAATCTGCTTATTCAAACAGCTAATAAATGACAGTATTGACATTAAACACTGTAAGAAAGAACTGTTAAACAGGTGTGTTTTGGCCACTTCTGGCATGTTGTGGTGCAGTGATTGGGTGGCCTTCATCAGGTTGGTGGGAATGTAGAGACAACAAATGGTTGATCCGACGTGGGTCTGTGAATGAAATGACAAAAAAAAGAACAATGTTCGACTGGGTCACTGAGTGACCATTTAGGGTATCTAGTTAATTAATGTATGCAAGCTATCATTGCTATGGTAGATTTAAAGAGGGCCCCTGGAGTGGTCTAACCATGTAGCATTTGCGTGACACGGTATGGGACTCCGCTTGCATTAGTTGAGGGGAGTCCAAGATAGGCCTATGGTGGCCTCAGGATGGATTGTGCCTGCCAACTAGAGTGACCCAGCTACAAGAATATCACATGGTCAGTCAATGATTGCAAAATTTGGACTGTGGAGTGACAGAGATATTGTAAAAGCAATGTGACTTTGTGCGGAGGTAGTACATAAAGATACTACATGGTCCTCCAAACCCATAGCTCATGCAGCCCTGTTGATAAGGGTAAAGCATAAGTGTACCAAAATGAGGGACACTGTAAAAAACTGGTGCAATGACTCTAGCATTACAGTGCATCGAAATAATTCAGTGTCGTCGCAAGACACCACACAAAGTGCCACACCTGATATGGCCAGTGTCTGAAATTGGTTTAGGCTTGCACAGGTAATATAGGTGACCTAATTTAATTTCTCAGTCACACTATCAATGGCGCTGTAGTGGCCTGTGTCATTGAAGCATATATAGCATGTATCATTTGGGTAGATATAAGCTTGCTTGTGCCCCACTTTGGAACAGTAAAATAGCACAAAAAGTACATGCCATCCAAATGTTTGGACCAAGCAAGGGTATTTCAGCATTGGTAATGGGAATTAGAGATGATGCAGAAGTCATGTATGGGACAACGTGTGATGGGCACCCAGCAAAAGTCCATTAGGTCCCCAAGAAATGGCTCCAGTCGACTATAAGATTAAGACCGTTGTTGACAGTGTCAAGATGTTGTTTGCAACCATGTTCAAGTTTAGTCAACTGTTTGTTAATATCTCCTCCCCTCTTATCTGGTGAAAGCGTGTGCAGGACAAACCATTTTAGCTCCAAGTTTGTGTGATTTTTGGTGGGATAATGTTCAACTAGTGGTTTGTCCGGTACTTGGTTTTTGATACACGAGCGGTGCTCAGCGATGCACTCCTTTGCTGCCCAGATAGTTTTACCAATATAAAATAGATGGCATGGGCACTCAATCACGTAAATAAAGATTTTGCTGTACAATGAGAACAACAGAGTATCTCCCTTGTATCACTCACTGGCTCTGTACAGCGGCTCCCTTCAGTTCCTCGCCTGCTCCTCGCACTGCGGTCTGGCTTCTCATGTCTCTGCTCTTCCTCTGCAGAGACCGGAGAGAGTGCTGCTCGCTCTCTGGGCTGTTCTGCGGCTGCTGGAGTGTCCCGGTGCCCACAGCTCCTGCTGCATGCACCCAACAAGGAGGGTTGGCAGGCCTTTCAGACCCTCTAGTGGCAGTCCTCTGCCACATCGTTCCTCGCTCTGGCAGGACACTACTTTTGGCTCCTGCTCCTCTCGCTCTCCAGCCAGCTTCTCTCTCACTCATGCTCCTTCCTGTACTCTCCTTGTTGTGCAGTCAGGCATCTTATACCTAGTGGGATTGTCAAAGGTGTGGATCATTTAGTATAAGTGCCTGAACTTGAGGCAGCCTTTAAGCTGGACATGCCTGGCTATTCCAATGGTATACTTCCAAGCCCCATTCTTCATCTAAGTACCAAAGTGGTGTTTGGGGAGGTTTGAAAAGTAAGTGTGCATTGCTCTTTGTTGTCTCATACTCGTCTTGGTACTTGACTGATGTGTGTCTGCATTAACAACATAAGGTGAATATGGGTTTCTTGCACCTATATGAATATATGTCCCCTTGTTGGTGTCCTCCTTGTCCCAGTGTCAAGGTGATCATTTTGGGGTGGACATTTCGGAACAAATAATAGGGAAAGGGCTGACAGTAGCCTATGAAGGCTTGGGGGATAGAAGGTTCATTGTGGAAAGGCAATGGGGGATAACATGTCTCACCTAAGGATGTCCTCTCCCCACTCCCCAAGTTCCCTCCACCCAAGTGATCCTCCCTCTCATATCCACACTAGGGTGAGGATCCAAAAGCGATGGTCTTTCCCTGGCCACCAGGGAGGAGGCTTCTGGGGGGAAAAAGGTGAGGGCGCCCTCAGGTTCCTCACAGGTCGAAGGTTTTCCCTGTCTTTTATGTCTCATTATAGTACCCAAAGTTCAAGTCTGTTTGACTCTCATCCACATATCTTAAAAATGATGGTGAGTGGTTGTAAGAATTCAATGGAGAAGCAGGTGAGGATTCAAGATGGTGTAGGGGCCAACTTCCGGTAACTTTGTTTCTGGGAATGTCTTGGGCCAGCAGACCATTCATGAGAAAGAGAGGATGTTGTTCAGGCACCAAAGCTGTTGTTAGCGTTATATATGTTGTTTCAACATAAAGGACCACTATGAGGGAAGGGGTATTTTTCTGGAGGTGGGATACATGTGGACCCTACTGTTTGGAATTCATATTATCTCTGATGGTCCTCGTCACTGTGAGGAAGCCTCCGAAATTTGTTATGAGATTTTATTATTATTGTTGTTTTATATCATTGTTAATGCCAGACACCTTCAGCTTCTAAGCGCCAGTCAAGGGATTGTACCCATGTTGCACGGCATCATCTTGGCCTCAAGGAGAGTGTGTCACCCCTAAGCAATCTTCCTGGCCTGGTCAAATCTGGGCAAGAGATAGAAGGTGTTCTCTTGGAAATAATCATTGTGTTGTATAGTATGTCAGGGGACCAGCTTCTTGTACCAGAAAATCACATCTTAGTAGAGTACCCAAGGCCCATCGAACCCTCCTGTGGCAATGACGGAAGATTCAGCCATGGGGCAAATTTAAACTGTCCTTTATTTTCCAAACAGGCAGGGATCATACAGGAACCATCAGAATCTCTGGCAAACACAGCTCCTGAGGATATCAGGCAATATTATCCCCACCAATAATATCGCCATATATATGGTCGTTGGGAACAGCCAAAGGTGATATTATTAGTGGGGATAATTTCTGGAGTAAATGGGAGCGGGGGCTGCAGGGGTTTTCCATGCTCCCTTTAAAATAATAGGGGGGTTGCAGGGGTGTCTGGGGGTGGTCAATGGGTTAATATCGCAGCAAAAATACGACGCCATTCTTGTATGGTGATATTTTTGCAGGGATATTAACACATGGAACCCTCCTGAGCATGTGTCACTAGCTTTTATGCCATAGTGATGCCACAATCCCCAACAATCCCCAAAAAACCTACAAACCAAACCAGTTGGGTAGCTCAGGTAATAGTACCTATAGAGATCCCATATATGAGTTATTCAATTGGTCTTCTCATGTCAGGTGGATTTGCCTGAGACTTGCCTAGAAACAATGTATTACATTGTTACAGGGTCGCAGGAGGATCATTGGCCCTTGCACCATCACACACCACCCCAGAATTTGAGCATCTTGATTGACTGGAACGGGTCTCTACAGGCCTGGGAGCCTGTTCTGTTCACACCACTCAATGTACCTTTTCAAGGTAATGAGAAGAACTGTGTGTCCCCATTGTTGCCACCGATATAGCCACCTAGCCTTAGAGAGTGTCTGCATGTTGCAATGCTCAGTGGACAACGCATGTATCAATTCTGTCTGCTTTGCTGGGAACGGCTCCTCTTCCTACCACGGTTAAATGACCATTCTTCGGCTTGCCTGAGTCACGTGGGTCAGAACTTCAAAACCAAGCCTTTCACTCTGCAATTATTGGGGATTTTATTCTGTATTCCTCAGGTGGCCCACTGCCTTGGGAGTTAGGAATGATTCCACCCACCCTTGTCCTTGGCTGCGAGCACTTGCTCTGTGCTTCATGTTGTAGAGCCTGCATCTCTTCTTACATATTATGATGCCTGTGGCTTCATGTGAATGCATGACAGTCGTTCTATGGTTTCCATATATATTGCAATATTTTCTTAAGAAGTTAGTAGTAATTGAGACCTTCCAGGTTCCATATACGTCCCTGATGCTCCATGTGGTTAGTTGCAATAAAGCGGTTGCAAGCTTGCTCTGTGTGGACTTTGCTTTCTTGCGTTTCTGCGTTTGGCTAGTGAAAAGGAAATTATTCTGACGGTATGTATATGTATCTGTCCTCTAGCTATAGAACAGTGTATGTATGTTCTTCGTCGGTGCATGTGTGTGTATGCGTAACTTCGTGCAGGGATGCGAGTTTACTTCGTGGCTAACACTGCTATCTGCTATGTCGTGTTGTCACTAATGATGTTAGCACGACTGGACATTATTATCAGTCAATCTGATCCAGTGATGAGACACCTGTAACTGTGAAGACATCAGCTGGATAGGGTTTGAATAGTTGTCTAAGAGAGTATCTGTTCCCATACGTGGAATACACTGGTCCACCTGGGTATTTGCCAAACTGCAAATGGCATCTCCTTTGGGCTGTCATGCACATAGGGGACAAGTGGGGCATTCCGGGGACTCTCTCTTCAGTCCCCCCTCTGGTCGACTTGTCAACCACTTCACCAAATGTATTCACCTTCGCCCTCGGGAGCAAAATCTTTTTCACTCCTCCAGGTGTCGATATAATCTTGCATGGTCATCTAAGCTCCATGTTACGTAACAGCAGTCTGCTTCAGGGTTGCACCACACTCATTTCCCCCAATATTCTTTGTAGTCGTTGGGGTCCTTAAACGCTACTTCGGTCGGGAACAGTGGACACCTTGTTATTTGCATTCTTAGGGTATCTCGAGCTGCTATTATCTCATCTTCTTCAGAAGTTGTTTCTAATATTATTTTAATTCCTACCATTTTCTCTGTCGTCTTTCGGCATTGTGTGTTGCATATCCTGATCACACACAGTGTCAGAAGTGCTAGAATCAAAGCTGCCAGCAGCACCTTCAGTCCATTGGCCATCCATGTAGGTATCTATGAGAAGATAAATGACAGCCAACCCTCATCTTTCCTGGCGCCTTTTGCTTCTTCCTCCATTTTGGCATGCATTTTCCATAATATCGTAACTGCTTCAGTGAGTGTCCCGTAGACTTCGTCATTTGCTGGGGAGAACCTACAGCAAGAAGATCCGATCTATCTTGGTGCACACTCCTTCCATTGTAGTGAGGAGATCAAGAACATATCTGTTCTGGGGAGCCATCAACTTTAGTGCTCGGAACTCTTCTTTTATGGCATTGAAGCAGTTGACAGTCAAATGTATTGTTTGCATCAGCTCCCATCTTGTAAATTGGGGCCATTTCATGTTTGTGATTTTTTTTGTAAAGCGGGAACTACCGATGCAAAGCACATGTCTGTTCTGCTGAACAATCTTCCTCGGGTGGTATGTCGTCTAGCGTTCCATTATTGACGATATGGAGTTTCCACTTTTCACCCAGTTAATTTGACAGACCTCTTCTTTCTTCTGGCAGGGTCAATTTTAGGGAATTCATCTATTTTGATGTCCTTCTGTGGAACTACTAATGCTGGCTTGTTGATGTCTACCAGTGAGCATACTCCTCCCCAGTTGGGTGATAGCTTTTGATATACCTTGGATCCACTAACCCAATAGTGATCCATTAGCACTGCCACTCCAACTTTCATGCCTGGAGCTTATACTGTCCGCTGGCATTCCCTGTTTTCTCCACATTTTACTGCTCTGTCCTTCTGAAAACATAATGCTGCCCCTTGAGTATTATTATGGGCATGGGCCCAGCCTCATTTTCTACCCACGTTAGTATGTTTGAACTTGCTTCCCACTCCTTTAGGCATTTGTCATTCTCTTATTGTACTCTACGAACTGGAATGGTTAGGAGTGCATGTGTCTTGCACCCCAATACTCCTTCTTTCCATCCTTCGGCTGTGTATAATTGGCCATATACAAGCAGCCGGGGTCTTTCCCAGCATTCTGGTTCTCCTCCTATTTCTATGGGTCCCTCTTTGGACATGGTAATTCTTTCAATATTGCTGTTTTTTTATCTCCTTTCTGTGGGCTGTCATTGATATATTGTATAGCCTGGTCTTTTTTCCAGTAACTATCCATCATGTCTAGTGGTTTTTTTTATAGCTCTCTTTATAGGGAAATGTTGCCTTGGACATCCATCATAAGGTTGTCGTTTTTTCTTGGAACCTTCCTCGGTTGCTAAACATTCAAAGGACATAAAGCACTGTGCTCTTCCTGGTGGTATTTCAGTTGCCACAAACGTTCTGGAGGCACTCATGCTGTAGGGGATGAGAGAGCAGACATAGCAGCTCTCTCCAGGGTTTTTTTTACCTACTTTAGTCATGTGCTTGTAACACATGTTATTGGATACTCGAGCAGTATCAGTGAAATAGGAATCAACCCCTCCTATATCTACATCAGCAATGCGTCTACCTCTCCTTACTGGTCTGGCAGTGCTTACCTCCTGATCTGACATGGTAGCCATACCTGCTGGAACTGAGGTTATGTTAGTAGGGGTACAGCTTTGTTTTCTACAACGACAGACATTTGAAAAATAAAGAGAGCAAAGATGCCAAGAGAAAAAAGGACATAGCTCAACAGTAGCACACTTTTAATAATGGCATTCATTAATTACTCCACTTTGGAACCTTTGTAGCTTTGAAGATATTGATGAACTGCCTGAAATTCACTAGAAATGCGTTATTTTGTTGTTAGTACATATTACTTTCAGCCATGCAGTTGTGGTGTTGTTCTACTACAATAAGGAACGACTGTTCCCACACAATGTGTTTTCAAGGGTCCTGAAGAACTTCAAGTACGGAGGGATTTCCTCGATGAAGTCATGGGTATGTTTAGGACAAATAAGCCAGGAGAACACAGACGAATAAACTGGGAGCGGGTCTTCTTGCACAGTTGGACCTTCGAACAAAGTGGACAAATTGGCCTTGGAAGGTCGCAGGTTTAACAGTTGATGGAGGGATAAGAGTCACAAATTTTACGATTAATGCTGTCAGTGTGCAAAAAGAAAAATAAGAAACAAATAGTCTATCCTTACTCTGTATGAGTAGGAAGTAATTTCCCTATCTATCTTGCTCGGGGGCGAGTAATCATGGGTCGGCCTCTGCTGGGCTGTGATGATCCTTGGTGATCCCTTTGTTCTTCCTGTTGCGGAACGTTAGTCTTTTTACTGTTGTTGCTAGGAGAGGTCACTTCTCGACAGGGCTTGATGTCCCCGTGGTAATTCCAGGCTCTCTTGCCCCTCACCTTCACGACTAGATCTGTTATTTCTCAATCTGTTATTTCTTTGATGTTGTGGGGACCTGTGAATCTGGGTTTGAACCAGTTCCTAGTATTCTGAAGGGTTCCTGGTTACTGCATTGCTCTGCCCAGGTTGGTACAATAATATCAAAAAACGAATGAGCAAGGTCAGGTCAATCTCTGCTGAAGAGTAGCCACTGCTACACTCTGAGTGGGTGACCCCCTGTGTGGGTGGTCACAGAATTCTCATGAAACTGTTCTTCTGCACAAAAGGGTTTTATTTTGAAGTGCAGTGGTGTAGTAATACACTGGTATTTTTCAGAAAACATAGGACATTCACATTTGAGGACATACAAAGTGTAGTACCTAAGTACGAATGATCAAGTAGTCAATATTTGAGACATCTACTTGTACAGTTTGTTCATTCTCTATAGGTTCCTTGGGAAGGAAGCTTAGAGAATTCAGTAGAATCATAAACAGGTGGGGGGCCCATAGAGTGTGGGCACAATCAAGAGTTGAACAACAACATATAACACATGTCAACACGACTGTGTTTCGGCCATTTTGCGTGGAGCTAGGTGAACTCTAATGGTGTAGGCCTTCATCAGGACAGGAGTGTCTTTACGAGTGGAGGGTCCTATGTGGTCGAATCCGAGGAGCTTAGTGGCTCAGATTAAAAGGTGGAAGGATCCACTTCTTTAGGATACAGTCGTCATCTCTCAACAGGCACGGTCACGTCTATTGTCAGGGCATTCAGCTGCCAAAATTGTTGAAGCAGCAGTCGAGATGTCACACTGTCCAATGGTAGGTCTGGTCTGAATATGTATTCTTTTGGAAGACACCCCAGTTTTCCCTAAATCGCTGAAGCCATGCTATTATTACTTCAACTCCATAGTGGAACAGCTCTTCATCTGTGTGCAACCTCTTTTGTACTGTATGCCCACAGTAAGCTTGGATAATTTCCTTCATGTTTAGGAGGTGAATCCCAGGTGTGAAACACACGATCCTTTGGTCAGTGAATGAGATGGTCATGTTAAGCTTGATCATAATATCACTTCCCATTATGTTTACTGGTGTCTATCGGGTATACAACAAGGATAGAGCTAAGTCATGCTCCCCTAAAGAAAGTGTAAGATCGCCAAATCCTTCACCTCAGGAAATCCCTGTGCATTCATGGTGTTGCCTTTCATTGGATACCTTCCCTCTCTCTGATGCAGGATCAGGTCACCCCTGTGTCTAAAAGAAAGGAGAAGGTCTTTTCACCTATCATCACCCCTATTTGTGGTTCCTCTGCCGGGTTGGGTGTAATCAATAGGATGGAACACATCAGGTCCGTGGATGTGCTGTCCTATTGTGGGTACAATGACATTCCATTCCATGTGAATGGGTTGCCCCCCACCATAGTCAGCCCTTCCAATTTTTGAATGGGAGTAATTCCCATGGGGTCTGTGTGTGTCAGTGTCCCATCCTTTGCTGTGTCATGTATGGTAACTGTGTATTATCGTGCATCTGCGGTGTAGATGGTGCTTGTGAGTATGGCTGTGCGGGAGCCTGCATCTGGGGTGTCTGTGTCATGGGTTGGTATGCCTGCGGTGTGCATCCAATTTCTGCACTTGGCATTGTGTTTGGTCCTGAGCATAGTACTCAGTCTGTTCTCTCTGATAGGTGGGCTGATATTGCATACCCCTATTCTGTTACATCCCCCCGCTTCTACACACCCTGGGAATGTGTCCTATTTGTCCACATAGCAAGCATTGGTCTCTGATAACCTCCCGAAAATCCCTCTTGGCCGTGCTTCATATGGTGCCCATACCCCCTTCCCCTAGGTTGGCCCCTTCTTCCTCTAAATCCATGGTACACGTTAGCCTGCCCCATGAAACCTCCCCCATGGTTGGTGGTCTGCACTGTGCATGCAGGGCACCTTGTCCTTCCATGCTCGTTTAACATTTCCCCTTTCATTTTATATTTTGACAACTTCTTTTGCACTCATTTTGCCTCTTCCTGCTTTCTTTCCTCACGCTTCTTTCTAGCATTTTCTTGCATTAGCCTACAATAATGTACTATAGTGAGACGAATTTCAGACCACGGTTTGGCCTTCATCCCGACCAACTTCATTAGCTGCCTTTGCACCTGCTCTGGCAACCATTGACATAGTATATGATACAATAATCCCACTGTCTTGTCCCACGATTCTCAAGTTCCAAGTCTCCATTTCTCTTGAATAGCTTGAATTTATTGCAAGGGGTCTTTGTTGTCCCCCATTTTGCATGCCATCATTGTGCTAATGTCTGAGGTGTACGGGTACTGCACCCATAGAGCGTGCCAAACGGCCGCTCAGCAGTTGTTAAACGATGAACTCCTGGGTAGCCGGCCCTTTTCCATACATCCTCGGCAGTCGCCCCAAGAATGGCCAAAAGTAAGCTTTTCATATCCCACACCGCTAATGTTGTGCCGGCCATTAGCCTTTTTCCTCATATATCAATTTCCCCACTCCGGGCGATCAACAAGGGTAACTTACACCTCAAGTTGTCTTTGTCAATCTGTTGCCATGGTATGTATTGAGATCGTCCCCTCCCTTCTCCAATAGTGGGCATTGCATCAGTCCAGTTTTCCCTCCATGTCTCGTGGTGTCTTTAGTGGCAGTGAACGCCCTCACTAATTCTCCCCTCCTTCGCACTGGGAGGTCCCTGAGCCTCTGTGTTTATGGAGTGATGCTATCTGTGCTGCGCGATATATCCCTGGAGTGATGCACCCTTTCCCCCTTGTCACTCCATGGTCCAGCTGTGTTTGTAGCTATTCCCCATACTGTGTCTTGGTCTAGGTTCCTCCGCAGAAGATGATGAACAGATTGCCCCACTTCCTCATCCTCACTCCCTACGAAATCATCGTCAGACCCTGTATCTCCACCATCGCTGTTGATATTATCTTGGAAGCTTAGACTCCTTAATACTGCGCCTTCCTGTCCTGCTGCCCCTCTTCAATGCCAGTCACACTCCCCTCTCATGGAGGACCCGATATTGTATTTGTCTGTCAGCGTGACTGCCCTGCTATATTCCTGCCTCAGTCTTGATCTCCTTGCTCCTCTCGCTCCTCGTTGTCACAAAAATGTGCTAAACCCAACTTCACTCACACTTCCCTTACAGTACGCTCATCCTCTTCACTGCACTGTCGCTCTCTGAGGAGCCACTCTACTTCCAATTTCCTCTTCTCCTTCTTTATCTGTACTTGCTTTTCCCTTTCTTCTTCTGCCCTTTTCCTTGCCATATCTTCAAGCTCTATCTGTCTCTGCATTTCTCGCTGTTCGCTCTCTCTTGCTTCTGCCTTCTGTCTCTCCCTTTGTGCTCTTTCGCGCTCCTCCTTCTCCTCTTTTTCTCATCTTTCTACTTCTTCCATTATCACTGACCATTCCCTTGCTTCACACATGTCCTTACAATCAATTACTTCGTTACTAGGACCTCCCACTTCTCCAGGCTGCTTTATCGTCTAGTTTGAGCAATTTTTTGCCACCTGCCAACTCGTTTGATACTAAATTCTCTGGTCCTTCCTGTCCCCTTTCCATCCCCATGTCACTTTCTTTTATGCATGCCTGGATCACGTTGTGCTCTCTCTTTTCGCCTCCTGCACTTTCAACTCCCCCAACTACTTGTCCGGTCTCTACCTGCCCTTCCTGCTTGTTGCATGCTGGAGGTGTAAATATTGGATTTGTATACCTGCTGCTGCTCTTAACTCCCTTGCTGGGTACAATCCCTAGACCCCCGCTGTTGCACCTTCGCACTCATGTTCAGGGATAGGAGGGGTAGGGGCCGAGGGGTTTTTGCCCGCTGAGTCCTGTTGGTTCAGCATCCAGTGATGATGCGCCACATCCCCTCCATCGTCCTGGAACATTTTCCACAGCTCAAATATAGCCATTTTGCTTAGTCAACTTCTTCCCCTTATAGACATATGTAATGGTTGCTGCACACATTAGGAGAAGCTCCCACCATGTGGCCATGGCTTAGGCAGTTTACCCTCTGTGCTTTGTGTCCATTCCCGCTATATTTACAAATTCTGTCCTTATATCGTGGAAGGGACCTGCACATGTGCTGTAGGGGTGTATCCCCAATGTTGCTGCCACAATACACCACCTTACTACTTACTTGACCCCAAGTCAGAACTTTCGACCCTTCCACTATTATCAAACAAATGCACTTTACTTTATGTTAACCTCAAATATCCAAATAACAGTTCAATCTACGAAATCACAACCCTCTCCGGCTCTCAACCAATATCTCAGGAGTGCTCTGCGCACGGCCCTTCTGCAGCTCTCCACCTTATCAGGCACACCCACTAATTTTGAGCATGCACCTTCTGTGTACTGCCTCATAACACTGCAACTTCTTCAATCCTTGATCGTCAAAAAGGTTCTGCACCTCCTCATGCTCTCAGAGTCCTATACACAAATCTCACTCGTGATGTCACCTCTATAATGCATAAGAGAATGAAACAGGATCGCTGATACCCACCCACCCCCAAAACTGATCAAAACATTTCCCAATGACAACAAGACCCAGACAAATACAAGCAACATATATCCACGGCCGTCTTCCTACCTCCTCACAGGGGATATCAATAATTCACAAGCTCAATCTGTACCTACAGCATTGTCTTGTAGATAAAACTCCTCTGGGAGTTTTAATCAGAAGAACACCTTCCGCGATTCAAGCTAGCTTCACTTGCTAAGCCCTACACACGGGGATACCATCATGCATGACGTGGGCTACAACGCCCAACCCACAGGATATCCAATATTTACATTGCTTCTGTCATCTATACCTTTGAATAAATCATCCAGGCCAACTGCCGAAACTGGTCTCTTCAAAAACAGTTAACATAAACTTCTGCGCCTTACCACCGAATACTCAACACCACCCCACACCCAACATCTGTTCACCGTTTCCCCTATTTGCCGTATGGCTGAGTCTATGCTTACACTCTGTGATCCGCTGACGCTGCTCTGCCACCAGCTCTCCCCTAATCTGCCCTCCGCCCTTCTGGCCTGCTGGGCATCCCACAGACAGCAGGCCGGATTTTCTCCAAGGCGGCTGCAAACATCCTCTTCACAGGGTGCCCTGTCCGTGTAAATCTCAGTTTCCGTTGGTCACCTCACAGTCCTCCAGGCGTTGCGACGGAAGAGACGGCTTTGTGTTGATTGAACATAGCAAACCGTCCTCTGCTACCACTTTGTATAGTGTGCCAGAGAACAAAGGGCTCGCACCACAAAATCACAGTTTGGCAGAGTACCCAAGTCCCATTGAAGCCTCAACTGGCAATGGCAGAATTCTCAGCCATGAGGCAAATTATAACTGTCCTTTATTTTCCAAACAGACAGGGATCATACAGGAAACATCATAATCTCTGGCAATCATAGCTCCTAATCCTGCGTCTCGAGATTTGATCCCATAGTGATGTCACAATCCACAACCCTCCCCAAAAAAACCTACAAACCAAACCCATTGTGTAGCTGGAGTAGTAGCACCTATAAATATCCCCTATGTGAGTTTTTCAATTGGTCTTCCCATGTGAGGTGGGTTCCCTTGAGACTGCCCCAAAAACGATCTTTCACATTGTTGCAGGGTTGCAGGTCGACCATTGGCCCTTGCACCATCACACACTACCCCAGGAGTTGATCATCTTGATTGGCTGGAGCGTGTCTTCCCAGGCCTGGGACCCTGTTCTGCTCACAGTGTACTCAGTGTACCTTTTCAAGGTAATGAGAAAAACTCTGTGTCCCCTTTGTTGCCAATCATATAGCCAACTAGCCTGAGAGAGCGCCTGCATGTTGCAACGTTCGGTGGATAGTGCATGTATCAATTCTGTGTGCTTTGCTGGGAACGGCTCCTCTTCCCACCACCAGTAAATGACCATTGTTTGGCTTGGCTGAGTCACGTGGGTGAGGACCACAAAACAGAGCCTTGGTGCATGTATGTGTCTGCATAACTTTGTGCAGGGATGCAGGGATGTGGCTAACGTTGCTATGTAGGGTTGTCAATAATGACGTCAGCAAGGCTGGCCATTATCATTAGTTAATCTGATCCAGTGATGAGGCGCCTGTATCTGCGAAGACATCAGCTGGATAGGGTTTGAACGGTTGTCTAAGAGAGTATCTGTTCCCATAAGTGGAATATACTGGTCCACCAGGGGGTTAGCCAAACAGCAAATTGCATCTCTCATTTCTTGTCCTTCATGCTGCCATGCCCATAGGGGACATGCGGGCAATTCTAGGGACTCTCTCTTCAGTGTTTCCTTTATTAGCAGAAATCAGAGCACATTACTTGTCCATCTTACCTTTCCATCCAAACTTTGTCTGCCCTGCTGGTCACGTTTGAATACTTCAGAGGTAGAGATTTGCTGAGATCAGAGGATCTGTACTGGGACACCATCACATTTAGCAGACTAATGCATGAAATGTCAATATGATAAATATATATATATTCTTGAATGTAATTCCTTATTAATCCACGAATTGTAAACAAATACATTGAAAATTAATATATTACCATTTATACACAATTCTTAAAATCTTGGCAAAATGATTAGTTGATAGCTTTTGGGCTCAACAAAAAGTTTTCTTATGGCATGTTATACAATAGATTGATTACAAACATTGCCAGAATGGCAGAAAATCTGCCAAGAAATCTTAGAAGAGTTGGATAAATCAGAACAAAGTTTAAAGGAAAACCCCTGACAAGCCAAGGTAAAAAAAAACCTGTACATTCAAGATTGGATAACCACACCAGAAGAATGTTTAAAATTCAAGTTGTACAGGAAAGTAATTCAGGAAACCAGAAAGTTGAACTCACAACCAAAATACTTAGAAAAATTCCCAAACTGGTAGTTTAGGGACCAGTTCCTAAGATTTCAGTTAAATCTTTTCCCGACAAGAGAAACCCTTAGTAGAGGGAAACAGAATAACAAGTTGACCAGCTGCAGATTGTGCAAAGAACCAGACTCATATGAAAACCTAGAACATTTGGTGCTACACTGTTCAGCCATGAAAGACACAAGAATCACGTTCCTGACTGAGTTCACCACAAAGTATGGTCATCGGACAATGACTGAATGGTGGACCGAATTACTTAGAGGATCACACATACCACTAACAACAGCCTTGGTAAAACATTAGCTAAACATTTTCGGCGCTATCAGAGAAAGTAAATGTTCTGTGATATGATCTACGCATGGACAAAAGAAAGGAAACAAAGAACTTTGTCTAATCATCTTTTTTATGATCGGAAGACGGGTTTTTCTTTCTTTTTCCTTTTTTTGTTCCTCTTCAGTTCTTTTTCTTTCTTGAAGCGACTGTAGATACATTTTTACGTATGCATTTTTTGATAATGTAATGTTAATTTATGAATTATAGAAAAAGCTAAAAGGTTATCTATGTTGTGTAACCAATAAAGTTACAAAATAAAAAAATAAAAATAGATGATTATTTTGTTTTGCTTTTTGTCAGATTACTATTATGATTGTGATTTTTTGGAAATGTGCTTGGTTAAATTGTATGTCTTTTTTCTTTTTCACGTTGTAAAATATTTGTGGGTTTACTAATGTCACTTTATTCAAGAGTAATGTATTGATTGTTGATCCATTGATTAATAATGTTCTGCATTCATGAGTAAAGATAATTTATAATTTCTATATTTTACTGCTTGCTTGCTTGGATTTATTTCATATTGATAGATTTTTGGGACGTTTTGTGACTGCCCTTTTTATGTATATGAAAAGTTGAAAAGTAGCATAGGCCACACCTAGATGGAACTTGAATGTTAGCATGTGCCTCACTTAGAGTTGAGAACATTAACCTGCGCGGTATCTAGACAGGGTTGTGGGTGTTAGCATGTTCCACACTTACATAGAATTATGAACATTAGCCTGTGCAGTATCTAGATAATATTGTGAAGATTATTGACTGCCATACTTAGACTGAATTATGTAGGTCAGCAAGTGCTACACTTAGACAGAACTGTGAATGCTTGCATGTTAAATGTCACATAACCCACTAACCAATATAAACTCAAACTCTCTGCATACTTACAAAAAACTCACACAACCATCTCTCGCACAACAAGCTGCACGCACTTCACCACACTACAACAACACATAAGTCGCACCAACAGCACACGCGGAGTGACACCGATCCAATACTCGCACCAAAGCTCAGCACCCGGTGTCTACCAAGTTGAAGCTGCCAACAGTACACCACTCCTCTCACTATCCTACTCCCTCTCCACCTTACTAACTCATCCCACCTTCTCATTTACAGATCCTCCAGAGCGACTGGGACCAATTTCGTTGGTGACGGTGCGCTATATAAGTACCGTTAACATAACATAACATAACATATGTTGAATTGGTTTTTATAAGGCGCCTAATACAATAGCTGAGTTCAATTTCTAAGGGCGGATGGAGGGTTCGAACCTCGGCTGCTCTGCTTGGTCTTGTTAACAAAACCAGCATGTTGCCCTGCGCTATCCTCCTTTCGCATTCCATGCCTGCAACACGTTCAAACATTTTAGCACACAACAAGAAAAAGAGGTACCTTCAGAAAGCAAGGAAAAGACAAGCAAAGGGGAATCAAAAACCTATACCCATAACTGTTGAAGTATTGTACAGTAAGATACATTTTATTTGGTGGGATTCTCAGATGTGCAATGTGTATAACTGTCCTAAATAAACAACATAAGATTTCGGGATCACAGAACAAAACTAACAAGACATCAATTCACTCAGCAACATTAAAACAAGTTACGAAAAAAATTAAAACATTGCTGTAAACTAAAACGTTTAAATTGGATGTTCAACGTATATATAAAATAAGGATCTTAAAAAAGATGACTTGGTCCCTTAAAAAAGCAGGCAGCACCTTTCAGCATGGAGTAATTCATGTTCACCTCCTATGATACTTTTCAGTAGTGAGCATACACGTCGCAGAATATAAAATAATGTTCCTACTTACTGGTGTCCTTTTTCATTGAATAACATATTTTCAGTATATGATCATATTATTTAACCATACAATATTTTGATGTCTTGATCTTAAACACACTTTTCATTATATCGTGTATGCAACTTACTAGATGAGATATGTGCTTCATTTTGTCACGAGATGTCCTGATATCTAAACTGTGACACTGCAAGGAATTCAAGGCACGTGAAAGCGACGCTGTCCAAGGTAGTCTTTTAACGTCGAGTATACTCGTTTCCAAATATTTGCTACACACTATACAGCAGCCTCACAGTATGCTGCAAGAGTGCAACTCTCAGGTGGCACAAAGCGGCCCAGCCAGCTCCTCGCCTCATTGCCCATGATCGCCGCTTACGCATTCCATATTTGACAAGTGGCAGAAGAGGGCCTGGATCAGGGGCCACACGGGCATGCAGGAATCTGCCAACACATCTACAGTCAATCACTCTGCACGTCGAGCGGATGGGAGGGCCCCAGATTCTGAGAGTACATGAAGAAGATGTAACTTTCAGAGCCTTTCACTAGTAAGCAGGGATGCCTCAACATCAATATTTAAATCACTTTAAATGTACAGATGTGCAGAGCTCATGTGCTTGGCAGAGTCAATGGGCCTCATTGCGACTTTGGAGGTAGTCATGCCCTTAATAAGGGCATGGCTGCCTCCAAAATCGTGTCCGGGTCCGGGTTCCCTGAATGGGGGAATACCGGGCCATTCCGAGTATGGAGGGCCCGGTATTTCCTCCTTCAGGGAACTCGGGCCTGGTCCTTCCCCATTCCCATTCGAGCCCTCATAGGGCTCAATGGGAATGGGGAGGGAGCTAACAACAGGCCCATTACGTACGGGCCCATTGTTAGCTCCCTGGTGCCCTCGCAGACACGCTATGGACGTCTGGAAAAACCAGACGTGCAGAGCGGGTCCCGCGAGGGGACCTCGTAATTGTGCGGAGTGGGTTTAATGGCGTCAGCACCATTACCGGCGCCGTTAAACCCATTCCGCACAAGTTGTAATGAGGCCCAATCGGTTGCAGTTTTTCCTTGTTTTCTACACTCCTTTTATAACTAGGAAATATGAACTTTAATAATATTTCGGATATTAACTATACGAATCGTGCACATTATCAAGTATGCTCTCTACTAAACTGTCCATTGATTTTAAGAACTGGTGGTTCTCTGGTTAAAGACATACCAATATCAGGTTTTTTATATCAACTGCTTCACGCTGGATTCTTTCAGCTTCTAGACACTGTGACAATAAAGACTCCTAATATTACCCAATTTCATGGTGCCCAACTTATCGACCTTGGAAGGAATGAAAGCCTGGTCCACCCCTTCAGGATCTGAACTTGTAATGTGCAAGCTGACGACTTGTCTGAGGGAAGCACTTAACAAAGGCGCTATCGTTCTTAGTCATTACTACTGCATGAACGTCCACCATGTTGAAATTGTGAGTTTAACTGAATGCCATATTATAGTTGTACGGGACCTACGATTTCCTACAAGATTTGACAGAAGCCTAAAAGTGCGCTCAAGCCCGTGTCTGAGGGAAGCAGGTGAGTAAAGGTACTGCAGGCCATTCAGAACTCTAAGAAATGTTAAAGCTGCCAATCAGAGCCCTAGAATCTCAAGAGAAGTTCAATGGCAACACAACAACAAAACAATCCATGTCAGGTGGGTTGTTAGAGCTGCTGAATGTAATATCCTGGGGATGCTTGTGATCTCGTGCATAAGGGATGTGACCTATCAGTTTGGGCTGGCAGACCAAGCCTGATTTGCATAAGGTCTTTACCCTCCTGTAATGGATTGGCAGGCTGAAAAACGATGGTCGACAGGCTTGCTCAGAGCTGCGTCAGTGGTTTTGACTGACGAAAACCTTCAGCCGTCACCTTTTGGTTTTGCTAAGGTCACTGAGTGGGACGGGTATGCTCAGACATAAATCCCAAGCCTGCTGGGCCTAGAGACCCAAGCTACTGCGCCCTGATGATTCCCAATTTGGCTGAAACATGTCTTCCGATGCTAGTGGGCTTGTGCAGAAGGGATGTGACCGATCGGTTTGTGCTGGACTGCCCCTTTTTGAGTGGGACCAAGTATGATTTCCATATGCTATTTCCCCTTCTGTAATGGCTTTGCAGGCTGAAAAACGATAATTTGGAGGGTTGCCAAGATCTGTGTCAGTGGTTATGATTGAATCCAAACCTTCCAGCCATCACCTTTGGCTTTGCTAAAATCTCCTACCTCCAACCAACGCCATGATTTTCTTTTTGCTAGTGTTCTCTCTAGTCAGAAAATGACGGCAACCGCTCAGCTAAAACTGCTGAATATAATAATCATCTCCTGTCGCCCTCCAACCAATTCTGGTGTTTTCTCCTCCTTAGTCACTGTCAAGAAATGCCATGTGTGTGTCATGCTAGGTGGTCACTGGGATTCCCACCTCCCTATTATAAGTAACTACACAAACATGGCAAGTGTGTTGCACACTCATTGACAACCATTGCATGTAATCTTTTATATTGAACCAACACAATAATGTTCTCTTCACTTGCAGTTCCCTGTCACTCCCTCAACTTAATCCAGTTCATGTTCAATATTCTACCTTATCTTCTTGCCCCTTTTTCAAGCGTTATCACAAACTCCAACCACACATGCATTGTATACTATGTGAGGCTGAACTCACCCTAAATGTGATGAAATTTGGAAAAGCTTGGTTTGTCTGAATAAGTTATCATTTAGCTGATTTGGAATTTACCCATATATATTTGCCTGTGTTTACTAATCTCAAAGCCTTCAATTCCTTAATTTTAATGTCCCTTTTCTTGCCATCCCATTCTAATGCCAATGGCCCAATGTCCTTACCATTGCCTTATGAGTAATCAGGGCCAATGTTCAGTATTCCCATCTTTGGAAACATGCTTTTTTTAAGGTTTGGGTCTATTTGACCTAAAACATTTGACCTAATCACATTTGATTGAATTCATTTCACATTGTTTTTAGTTTAAAATGCGGGAGACTCCCCACAAACCCCACTCTTGCCCTCAACTAATCTATACCCTTACCCATCCCATATATATATTTAATTAAATTTGACTGAAAAAAGGTCAAATGTTTTTAAGTCAATTATGCTAATACCATTTTAAACACATTTTTGAGCAATTCTGAGCACTATTAACAAACTCCCTCTTTTTGCAGTGCACATAACTTCGGGTTTAGTAGTGTTTAAGAATTTAAAAATCAGTTTCTTTTATCAAATTATTGAAAGTCAATGCCCTTACATTTTAGGACACATTATATTCATCCATAGTTGAGGCAGGGTAAAAGTGAAAAATGTATGTATATCAGAAAATAAGATTGTCCACCGAATTATTATCTACCACTAGTGGAAAAGCCTGTGCACACAGGCTAATGTGTGTAAAGGAAGAAATGTTCAGTGTTCAAATATATTGTGGGGGCATTGTAATGTAATGTATGCAAATAGAAAAAAAATACATTTTGTAAATGATCTTGCTCCTTTTACGTGGAGGAGTAGTAACTTCAAACAAAATTTCATAGAATCTGTTGAAAGTTCAACATAGTACATATGGCCAATTGTTGTATTTGCTTCTCATTGTCTTAGATTCCACTTACAGGTTTTGGACTCAAATAAATAATGTTGAGAGATGTCAGAGTAATACAATTCACATGCAGCATGACTCTAAGTAGACATGACATCATGAAATAAAGTAAATTGAAGCCAACTAAAGTTTAAAACACACATGAAGAATATTATTGCTATAATAATACATACCAAGAAATATTACAATGAATAATGACATAATATATAGGTACATAAAAAATGTAATTAATTTTGTTAGATAAATATGCTTAAACAAATGAATTTCTGATTATATTTTTTTAAAATGTATTTATTTTCTTAGTGTATGCAATTTGAAGTATGCTGTTAAAGTGGTGTCCCTGTCTTGTGCCTCTTCTGCAGGTAATTCTATGTTATAATTTTTGAAATATACATTTTGTTCACCTAGAAGATAAACTTGTAGTCTTATTGTTATATACGTAAAGCAACAGCTCCCTCTAGCGGTGATAACAGGTGAAGTAGGCAGGACAGCTTCGGACAAACATACATCTGACCTTTTATTATATAGTATGATGTGCTAAAATAACCATCACATTTCATAATGACTCCAGAGTAAATATAGTACATAGTTGGTTATGCTTCAGTCAATTTAAAATAAACCTTGATAAGCGTTTGTGTAAAATACACTACTAAGTCATTACATATTTAAAACTGTTTATGTTGTCTATCATGGCTCAAAATTAGAGTTTCAGGTAAGGTAATTTGATGTCCCATTTAAGAGTAAAAACATGTTTAGGGAGTACAGCAGCTCTTCTTATTCCCAACATTTTTAAGAAAGTACAAATACATTTTAATTTGAAAAAATAGGTATCTTTCTTGTTATACAAACATTGCTTGTAGATATAAATTCATGTATCATGTCAGGCAGCACCATGTCACCGTTCCTCTGGTCTGTGCACATTACCTGAGCAGCAAAGGTGGCATAAAATGTTAGACACGTCCATACTGATTAATTCTTGTTTATATTTGTTGGGAGTATTTGACTAATTTTAGAAAATGAAATAGAGAGGTATACCACTTATGCAGAGGCTTGACTAAGTTATAGAAATCCTTTGTTATCTGGAATAGTTATATGTAAGTTTGCTTTGTAATGGTATTCATTGATAGTTTGGGCATAGTATGAATGAATTTAATTATATGGCATGGTACGGAGGATTCCTATTATGTATTTCAATCTCTGTATTTGCTTCACTGCAGTGAGAAACACAATATCTGAGGACTACCATTCCCATAATCCCCTTCATAACATCAGAATATTTTCCTTATAAAACCTCTCCCCTGGAACAGTCCTTGCTCTTTTCTTACTACTCCACATTTTAGCTAAGTATTTGATTGCTGCATTTGCAAGAGAGATAGCTTACCTGGGGTGGTTGCTGTGTATTATTTATGTAGGTTTCTGTGGCTCTGTGGGGTTCTTAGTATTCCCCTTGTGCCCCTGCTTGGCCAAATGGGTTGCTGGTGTGGGGGCATGCGTGATCCATTTTAGTAGGGTGGTTTCTCTTGTGGTACATCTTTGCTACGCTGATCATGGGAGAGGTAGGACACTTGCACATCACTCTGTGCTTGGAGGACGTCAGACAAAGCTTGAGTTTCCAAAGTGGACACTCATAGAAGGGTTTAGAGGAAAGGAGTTGGGCAAATGTTCTTGGCTTGCTGGCCCGTGAAGCCTCAGTGTTTTCTGTGGTTCTCTGGGGATTTTATCCCAATGGCGTATTTTCTCTTATTGTTCCGGTTATGGTTCATGAAGAGGGGGAGGCAAATGCACTGATCCTGGACATCCTATCTAAGGATGATGAGGAGGAGGCTCCCTTTGATGAGGATATTATACAGGATACCTTTGTGTCTTTTGAGAATTCCTATTCGACCAAGCCCGTTGGATAGAAAATGGCTACTATCTCCCGGATCATTCAATCTTCTGTTTCAGAGGCTCTTGCCATTGGGGGGCCCAATCCTTCCCTTATGCAATCTGGAGCGGGGCAGAGTAAAGTGGAGTTATGGCCAGCCACAGCACCTGGTAATAGGAAACACCAGGAGCAGGGGGAAGCCTGACGTAACATAACATTTCTCAGTCCGGTAACCCAAGGGCTGGGACGATTCTTGGACCATCCATGACAGAAATGCTCCAGGCACTCAATAGATCCCCAGGCCTGGAGGAGGATCATGTTCAGGCCAAGGGATTCATAAGGGTGTCTCAAGACCCATCACCCCTGAACTCAGGACTGGGTTCAGCCCCTGGCATGGATGCAGACACACTGGGAGAATATCTCAGGATAGAGAAAGGCTGTATGCTGGATCCCAGGGAGGTTCTGACTGGCCATCAGGATACTATGGGAAAGCCCATGTTTTGCTAAGACTTGCTGTGTCACCCACATTCCAGGTAGTGGTGTCCCTATGAGGTGGCCAAGGAGTATGTCTGTACTTTGTAAGGAATAGGTTGGAAGCTTCTGCCAGTAGCAGGATGAAGACTGAGTGGTCCCTTTTTTCCTTTCCCATTAGTATAGCCTCTACTCATTCCTTGGATTCTACCATTGTTACCTTTTTCTCCAGTTATGGCTGTGATGCATCTAAGGGCATGACAGTCCTCTCTGGAAAGGCTGTTGAATATTGCAGGCCCTTTGATACACATTCTCCATCTGGCCAAGGGTGCCAAGGTAGCTGAGGGTTCACTGCACTCAATAGAGATTAGCGGCTGACCTCAATGAAAAATATGTTTCCTGGGGAATGATTATGCTTCTAAACCAAGTGAAAAAAGAAAAGGAGTGTTGCTTAAAATCAGCTCCAAACTGGGTTGCCTGGCAGACACAAGTGGTGCAGAGACTTTAGGTGAGCTTCGGTTTGGGTAAGATTTTTTTCAGGTGGTTTCTCCCATGACTGGTCACAGGGGTCATATGATAGGCCGTTGTTCCCACCCACCAGTTCCTTCTGGATCCAAAACAAACCAAGCAGTTCACAGAGATCTAGACAGGCCTTCTACCCTCAGCAGGCCTAGGGAGGCCATTGACGAGGATTCACAGTTAGAAGGGGCAAAGCTGCCTTTAAGCAGTGTAACTATGGCAGGGAAATTGAGGTTCTGTACAAGAAATGTGTTGATAGTTTCTCAAGACATCTGGGTTCTACAGACCATAAGGAGTTTTCAATTGGAATTTGTTTCACCTCCTGTACAACATTGCCCCGTAGTGTGGAGGCTGTTAGGAAAGGGGTATCACTCTCCGGCTCGCCAGGAGACCAGGGACCTGTTGATGGATTTGAACCTGTTTGTGGTGTATCAACACTTGAAGATGGATTCTCTTGCAGTATTGAAAGATGCGGTAAGGTCACAAGGCTGGTTTATGAGGTTAGCTCTTACATCACAGTGCCTATTTTCAAACCTCACAGGAGTTTTCTAAAATGTCTGGGTAGGGACATGCTACCAATTGTCATCTGCCCTCTTGTATTTTACAAAGCTTCCCAGACCAATGTCAGAATATCTGAAAAGCCCAGGGGGTCCATCTTATCGTCTATTTGGATGTCATTCTCCTTTTGAGTACTTCGGCAGATAGGTCTTACTGTCATGCACAGTTGACTATCGCCCTTTTGCTGAAACTCAGGTTTTATGTACATTTTCTGAATTCTGGCTTAGTTCCCTAGCAACAAATGTATTTCCAGGGTTCATGATAGACTCCAGGGTATTCACTCTCAAGCTTCCTGTAGAGCGATTATGGCTTCTGAGGAGAGAACTCAAGCGAGCGATCTCCATGACGGTCATATCACTGAGGCATACAGCTCCTCATAATTGGTCACGTGTCTTCCTCCATTCAGGTGGTTTTCCTATCGGGCCCCTACATTACGAGGCTTAAAACCCAAGCCTTACACAGAGGATCAAGCAAAAGAAGAGTTACTCTCTTGGGAAAGATACACTTAGAATAAGATGCAAGCCAAAGAGTTTGGGGACTGTAATGTGCTACAATCTTGACTAGAGGGCTCTGTTCCCCCACTGAGTCACTCTGGCACATAAGCTCTATTTAGAACTGTCTGCTGGTTCGTTTTTGATCCGGTGCTTTGCAAAATGGTTTTCCAATTGTGTGGTCTGCCTGCAGATAGACAATGAGGCAGTGGTCTGTTACATAAACAAACTAGGGGGCTACCGCTCTTGTTCTCTGGCAGATATAGGAGTGTTTTTGGGGATTGGTGCCTCGTTTACTGGATCAAGGTTCAGGGCGAGTTTTTGAATAGGGTTCTCATTCTGGAAGAGGACTGATGCTCCTGGCTCTGGATGGACAACTGCGACTGGAGGCTCTACTCTCATCAGTTTCTGGGTTTTCAGTATATTTGGGGTCCGATTGAGCCAGATCTCTCTGCATCTCGGCTGAATGCTTAGCTTACATCTTTGTTCAGATGGTGACTAGATCGATTCCCCAGGCAACCAATACTCTCTTCCAGCAGTGGGTTTGGGGGAGACATTACACAATCCTGCCATTCTCCATGATTGCAGACATGCTTCTTCAGGCGTGTATGCAAGGCACAGTCTTGGTTCTGATTACCCCACGTTGGCTGGGTCAACTCTGGTTTGCTGTTTTACTGCAGATAGCCATGGCTCCTCCGATTCATGTTCTGGTTCCAGCGGATCTTCTGCAGGATGCAGCCCTCCAGCCTCATCCTGTGGTTCTGCAAGGGTCCCTCCAGTTGATGGCATGGTTAGTGTCAGGGTATGCTTGATCCCGGAGAATCTTTTGCATTCAATGTTCCAGAGCCCCTAGCATTTTTAGACCATATACAGGGCCTGGTATGCCTATGTTTGCTGGTGTGATTCGTAGGGTCTACATCATTTTCAAGCAGGAATTGTTCAAGTGGTGAATTTTTGGGCTGATGGGCTGATATGGCCTCTTCCCTGTGTTATATTATCAATAGCTAATATTCAGTTATTTCCTCTTTTCATGCTCTGATGGGCGGTTTCCCGGTGAAGGTGCACCCACTGGTTTGAAGGGCATTAGAGTGTTTTGACCTCCTCCGATTTCCAAATATCCCTATTATTGGGATTTGAACTTGATGTTGTACTTGTTTCATAGTTGGCTGGCGAATAGGGATTTTTCATTGCAGGACGGTTCGTCCAAGTTGGTGAAGTTGATGTGTTTGATTTGGGTGTTCAACAGTGCATCAGTTTGTAAAACAAGCGTTCATGACCAAAAAGTTATATACTACAGAAGCTTACCTTACACGTTTCCTGGACACCCAATTCAGATATTTGTATATGAGATTGAGAATTAATCTCTGGTATACTAATGATGTTTTGTATAACTGTAAAATGACTCAAAGCAATAGATGCAGATTTTGCCGACATCGCTCTGAGCCAGAAACCATAAAGCACTTGATAGTCGAGTGCCCGTTGTTAGTGGATCTGAGAATTAAATGTTTTCATCTTGAATATTGGGCTTACATTCTGAAATGTTGTGGAGATTTCTGTTCGATTGTCAAAAACCTATTGTGACTATTGCAATGGTTACATTTATGCAGGCTCTAAACTTGTCCAAGGATTATCTAGAACGAAAATCTAAATGAGATAGACTCTTGTCTAACCAAAAACCAACTGGAAATTGTAGATCTGCTTTGGTCAAAATCTCTCATATTGAACACTTTGCTGCATGATTATATGTCTTATAATTCTGTAAGAATTGAGTTGCTTTTTGAAATATGTTGTTATGTGTTATGTTAAAAAAAATCTATTTTGATTATATCTATGGAATATTTGAAAGGCTGTTTCAATCCAGCTATATCAAATAAAAAAATTAACAAAAGATGTGTTTGGTTTCAGGAAAGTAGTGGACATCAGACCTTTCAATCTCCCAGGCAGGTTCTTTTGTGCAGAAGGTATCTGGTTTCATGTTTGGCAGAGAACTAAATCTGGATCCAGGATCATTACCTTTCTGTCTTTTTCTTAGTTTCGACAAACTTTGTGTGGTTCTGTGTTGAAGGGACTAGGAGCCCAGCACTGCTTATTTAAGGGGTTCTTCTGTCAGCTTTCTTGTCCTTTTAGCAAACCCTTTTGCGCTGTGTCTTCCCCCACTCTGGATAGGTGGGTCTGCAGAGTGATGGCTATGGCGGAGCTAGATGTGTCTCTCTTTGGGAACCCTTTGGCACGGGGGCTATGACTTCTCTCTTTGCTTACGGTCGCTGTTGTTAAGTAGGGCTTTTCAAGCTCCTCAGGTATTGGTCAACTGGTTCATCAATTTAAACCTCTATTATTCTAATGCATTATAGATTCCATTAGAGGCATGCCAGGCACATCATTTATAAAGCTGTTAATATTTTATTGGCCAGCTGATTTTTTGCTTGACAGAACTGACACTGTTATATTTCTCTGGAGCTTGTTTCGCTGCCTATAGTTAGACAAAGTCTTTTTTTAAAATGCTCTGCTTAACCAATCAATGCGTCCAATGGCTAGCAGCATCATAATATAAAAGTAGTCATGCCCCCTTGGGGCAGTTAGGACACTGCTATTTGCTGACTATCTACGACTGGTAGGGGTGAAATCAAGGTGTAAACAAAGGAACAATAATTGTCCACTAGAGAGCCAAGCCTTTCTTTCATAAAGGGCTTAAAGCGCTCTTCGTAACATGATTCCTATCTATTTTATGTTTCGCCATTCTCTTCTCATTATATCTACCCTAGTGCTTAATTCACACAAATAAAAATAAGTGCCCGGGCCCAGAAATCTTCTAACACAATTGTGTCCTAGAAGCTCAGGTGATTGCCGCCCATTCCCAAAGCCATCTACTGATGCTGCCAATGTGAACAAAATGGGGCTGCTGCTGCAACTCCCAACCACTGATTGTGGTGATGGCTGGTGTTCTTGTCATTTCCACCTTTACAACATCCGTAAAGCGCGCCCATTCCTCATGTTTCAAGCGTCTAAACTTCTAATCTCCTCTCTAATTTTCTCTCGACTATTCTACTGTTCTTCAACCTTGTTTGGTCTTCCTAGGTCTCACCTGGCACCTCTAAACTCAGTCTTTAAGTGTTCAATGTGTCTATTATATCTTCTTTCCTACCACAACTCTATCTCTTCATCTATTGCAACACTTCATTGGTTACCTTTCAATCTCAAATAAAGTTTAATTTTCTTTGTCTTGTTTTTAAATCTCTTTACTTTATTGCTCCCAACTATCTTACTGAACTCATATATTTCTATACTCCATCTCGCTCTTTGCTTTCTTCTGCACATTTTAGACTTTTGGTTCTTTACCCACCCTGTACTAAGTCTAGTTTCCAATCTTTTGAAATACTGGCTCCTCTCCATTGGAATGCTCTCCCACTCTATCTCTGTTCTATTACTGTCTACTCTGTCGTCAGTGGTTCTCTCAAAACACACTGACTTCTACACTCTTGTGTGTTTGTAATCTTGTCTCAATTTTCTACCCAATTCTATTGTACTGTGTTCTATTTTTTATTGTACAGCACTTTGGCTTAAGGCGCTCTATAAAAGACCAATAAAATACCAATACAAAATACAAAATACTCATGACAAATGCATGATTTACAAAGGCAATTTAACATAATATACCTGGGATAAAATACCCCCTACCATACGTTATAAGGATATTGCACCAAATGGAGGAAGAAGGCTGAAGGCTGAATTCCTTTATAAGGTCACAGAATTCTGAGTTGAATTGTGATATCCTTTTTATGTACGGTGGGAACTTTGCATTCTTTATGGTACATGGTCACACACTGTCATCCCCTTTAGTACTTTTCCTCTTGCATAATGTAATGTGAGGGCTCTTCCATTTGCTGATCCATTTAATCGATGTAGAACATTTTTGGATTTAAAAAAGCAAATATTCAGGTCCTAATATGTTGCTGAAAAAAGTGTTGGCAGTTTAATTAAATACATCAAAAGCGTTTGAATGTTTGTGCTTTAAAGTAATGAAATTCCAAATGTGTGTATTAAACATGCTACCTTAAAGAGTTCCTTGTCAAATATTGGCTGTAAATTGTCACACAAAACAAGTTTACACGCCAGGAATTTGAAAAGCTTGCCCCAGCTTCAATTAAGTGTGGCATTGGCAGCTGGAATTCTGGCTCAAGCAGCAGGCATAGTGTGCAGTAGCACCTGGAGCGTTCCAAGTGCTGCATGGGATTACCAAATAAATGATCTGAGGCCCAAATAACCAGACAGACTAAAAGAATGTGGCAAAATACTACTTTATTATCAGTTCAATAAAGTAGGGAAACCTGGCGAGCATAACAAATCATAGCTCGCACACTCTCAGAGCATATATATGCATTACACAAAAGGCTTGATGTACATCAACTCTGATATGATAGGTTATTTATAACATGCTTAATACCCAGAGGTTTCTAAGCGCGGACACAGGGATCGGGCCTGTGTTGCTCCATGTCGTCTTGCTTCCAAGGTGAGCACGTTGCCCCTGAGCTATCCTCCCGAGACCCCCTATGAGGTCATTCTACGTGGCATACAGTAAAAACCTATCAGGTGGAGGGATTATTAAGGGAACACACACACACATATATATATACATATATATACACCTATAATTCATGTAGGTGTTGGTAACATCATTGGCTGCCCCTTATAAAGTAGGCACGCCTTGAACTACCTCTGACTATGTATAATACAGATAATAGCAGAATAATATCATAGGATTGGATTCTGCAACCAGTTATAGTCCATCATTTCTTAGGCCATCCTGATTGGTT